>NC_060149.1:267184426-267809426 GCF_021461385.2 Schistocerca piceifrons
TACGCAAATATACAAATGGTTAACGTGCAACATTTTAGTAGAGATCTTTACACCACTCACGGCCTTCACCTCAATCGGCGCGGAAAAAGTCACTTAGCGTCCATTATTTGTGAAATCGTCGTAAATGCTAGGAACAACGTATACTCAAAACACACACATTCGAAGAATGAGTGCTCCACAACACAAGAAGACTGCAGCAATGGCTATAGACAGACGACATTGGACAAATGGCTGCTGAAAACCCCAGGTAAAGCTGATTCTTCCCAGGCTCCCAGTACATGGAATCAGACCAGCTTGAATCAACGGATAGTGAAAAATACCAAACCCACTCTGTCAACTGATATTTCTTTTTTAGGGATAAATGTATAAGTGGTTCTGGTTGGGTGACACGTCCATCAAGCGTTCAACAATCCAAGCTCACTTTCAAATTAATTCAGCAGAACTTTCAAAGTCTTGGCAATAAGCACAACGAGTTGGATACCATTGCAGCAATTGATAACCCTGATGTTTTAGTTATAAGTGAACACTGGTACACAAATGAGCTAATTAGTCTATGTAAGCCACTTTCCATGATCTTTTGCTCTGCCTTCAGTAGAAAAGAGAAATGTGGTGGTGGGGTAGCTATCTTTGCAGCCAGTGGTAGTAATTATAGTGTAATAGATGTAAGTGCGTTCAGCATTGAGGGTGTAATAGAACTAGCAGCAATTAATTAAAAGTGGGGGAAAGAGAACTTAATTATTATAGGCCTATACAGACCTCCATCTGGTAGCCTAGATAGTTTCTTTGATGTTCTTAATGACCTGATTGTTGACATTGACAGTAAACACTGCAATAAAAATGGCTGGGTTAACATAATACTAACTGGAGATATAAACATTGACTTGCTGTCCAATGACTCTGTATCTAAAAACCTAATGCTAATACTAGCTCAATTTAACTTAGCATTTCTGATAAACGAGGCCACTAGAGAGGTCAACAGTGTAAAATCATTCATTGACAACATTATAACTAACAAGTCCCACTTTACATGCAGTGCATCAGTTCTGAAGCTTGCCATTTCCGACCACCACGCAGTACAGGTATTGATAGAAGCTGAAAATCTTCATGTCAATAGAAAAGAGAAACAATATGTGACAAAAAGAATGACCAATGATGACAATGTTATAAGATTTCAACAGTTTGCTAAAAAGCCTACAATGGGGTGAAAAAAAAAACAGCATTACTTTCAGTGAGTTTTCATCAGATTTTTATTATTGCTTCAATGTCTCATGTCCAGAAATGACCTTTACAGTAAATGACTGCAAAAAGATACAAAAAAATAACTGGATAAATCATGAAGTAAAAACAGCAAGATAGAAACTTAGACTTTTCCAATATGCAATGATAAATAATAACAACAATAATAGACTAAAGGTAGAATTTAAGAACTATCAGGATTATTATAAAGATCTTCTGCTAGAAACTAAAAGTAAATATGTAGCCACAATGTTAAGAAACTCTACTAACACAGGTTTAGCTGTTTGGAAAGTAATAAATAGCTTTAGGGATTGTAAGGACAGATCAACAAGTGATTTTACTATAAACCATAAAGGGCATATCATGAAATGTCAATGTCAGATTGCAAATGTTTTTAATGAGTACTTTTCTTCTGTTGGAAAATCTGTCAATGACCATTTTAAGAATCTTCAGCATAGATATAGGGGCATTCCAATCAAACAAACCAAATACTTGGCCCCAACCAATAACAAGGAAGTCAAAAAAACAGTAATGTCATTAAAAAATACAAAATCAGCAGGCTATGATGGATTGTCTATCAGTACACTGAAAAGATGCATAGACAACATATCTGATGCCATGGCCACAGCAGTAAATTATGTAATTGCATCAGGTTGTTTCCCAGATAGTCTAAAGACAGCACAAGTAACCCCGATTCACAACAAAGGTGATAAATCTCAAATTGAAAACTACCGCCCCATCTCAATCTTACCTGCATTTTCTAAGGTAGTTGAGAAAGTTATTTATACTAGACTAATGACATTCCTGAGTCAACACAATTTAATATTTGAAAATCAGAATGGCTTCATGAAAAACAAGTCAACATCAGTAGCAGCAGCACAATTAATAGACAAAATAATAATGGCCATAGAGAACAAGGAGTATGTAACTGGAGTGTTCCTTGATCTAGAAAAAGCTTTTGATTGTGTCAACATCACCATATTACTTGACAAGCTGTGGAACCTGGGTATCAGAGGAACTGGCTATGAGCTAATAAAATCGTATATGAGCAATAGAAAACAATTTGTCTTGCTTAAAACAATCAGTGGGTCTTACAAATCTAAAATTACTAATATCAAATATGGAGTGCCTCAAGGTTCTGTCTTGCGACCCCTTCTTTGCTCAGTTTATGTTTATGATATACAGTATTGTTCTCCTAACTGTACAAAAATATTGTATGCAGATGACACATCAATAGTGTGTAAACACAAAGACTATGAGAGTCTGGAGGTACAGTGCAACAGTGTAACTAATGAAGTAGTCAAGTATTTTAATGAAAGCCATCTAAATGTAAGTGCTTCAAAGACTGCAATGATGGAATTTAACACAAGGAAACAAATAGAATTTGACATGAAATTATCCATAGGAAATGACATTCTAAAAAAGGAAAAATGGACAAAGTTCTTGGGAATTACAATCCAGGACAGCCTCAAATGGGACATGCATATTGATTCCTTAGCATGTAAGCTGTCGAAGAATGTGTTTGCTATAAATATGATTAGCAAATATTGTAAGGACATGTGTGTACTAAAAACTGCTTATCATGCCCTATTCTCATCAAACTTAAACTATGCTGTAGAAATATGGGGTGCAACAACTCAAGCCAACCTAAGTACATTATTAATACTACAGAAAAAAGTTATCAGAATTATTTGTGGTGCCAAACCTCAAGACTCATGTCGGAATCTGTTCCCAAAATTAGGTGTGCTTACCATTATAGGTGTATACATATTGAAAGTTATATTGCTTGTGAAAACAATAAATCCAAATTTCAACTGTGACCTGCACCAGTATGATACAAGGCAAAAGTTCGGATACCATGTAAATAACCACAGAACAGCTTTATATGAAAAAAATGCACTTCATGCTCGGCTGAAGCTAGCCAATGCTCTACCAAAAAGTCTCACAGCCCTTCCTACTAACAAATTAAAAGATCAGCTAAAAAGAATTCTAATTGAAAACCCTTTTTATTCTCTAGACGAGTATTATATCCGTATGAAAAGTGCTTCATAAGTACGTCA
Source organism: Schistocerca piceifrons (assembly GCF_021461385.2). NCBI lineage: Eukaryota > Metazoa > Arthropoda > Insecta > Orthoptera > Acrididae > Schistocerca > Schistocerca piceifrons. The sequence continues at coordinate 267,187,723 of NC_060149.1, forward strand.
AGCTCATAGTTTTAAGTAACCTACAACTAATATAATGTTGATAAAAACAATATTTGTAATATCGTGATTGTATACTACCAAATGTAAAATCCATCAAAATATAAAATTTATTAATACAAACAAATCTTTAGTTTGTAATTTATAAACTGACGTATTCAGAAGAATTATCTGTATGATGTCCTGAAACTGTATTATTTCTAGGGATTGTATTTGATTATTCGATGTTGAATAAATATTATTATTATTATTATTATTATTATTATTATTATTATTTGTTGCCTCACTATGAGCTGACTTATGACATATTTGCTCAGTAACACTTTTAAATGTTCATTGAAGGTCCCTGAAATCTCTAGGTTAACATTAATTTAATTCTTATTAATGTTAATGTTAGAGACTCTAATGAAAGCTCTGCTTGTCATACATCTTAACAAATTTTATATACTTTATACTATGTTACCCAAATTATTATTGTTTCCAAAAGTATCAACAATTAAAAGACACTTACATAGCTTTTGGCCACAGCCTTCTACATCTACATAGAGACCCTGCAAGCCACCATATGATGCATGGTGGAGGGTACCCTGTACCACTACTAGTCATTTACTTTCCTTTTCCACTCACAAATAGAGCGAGGGAAAAATGTCTGATACATGCCTCCGCATGAGCCCTAATTTCTCATATCTTATCTTTGTGGTCCTTAGCTGCAATGTATGTTGACGGCAGTAGAATCATTCGGCAGTCAGCTTCAAATGACAGTTCTCTAAATTTTCTCAACAGTGTTTCTCGACAAGAATGTCGCCTTCCCTCCAGGGATTCCCATTTGAGATCCTGAAGCATCTCCGTAACACTTATGTGTTGTTCAAAACTACTTTTAACAAGTATAGCAGCCCACCTCTGAATTGCTTTGATGTTCCAAAAGCCTTCATTGTTCATACACACAAGCGAGCACATCTCACACACACATGACCACCATCTCCTCGGTCATGTGTGCATGAGGTGTGCTTGCTTGTGTGTATGAATGGCGTGTATTTCTCTTTTGCTGATGAAGGCTGTAGCAGAAAGATTTGCAAAAGTGTCTTTTAATAGTGCCTGTCTGCAACCTAACATGTCTTCTTTATGGTAACTAGCATTCTGTCTTTTCCTACATTGTTGATACTCTTAGTTGGAGTTTCCATTGTTTCTTTCCAAAAGTAAATATTTGTGGCTTTTTCAATTACTCTGTTTATAAATTTACAATCGTTTCATAAAAGTTCATCTTGGGTTATTTGAAGTTCTCGATTTGGTATACAACTCTCTCTTTTCTATAAGTATGGCCCTATTGAATCCACTGATTCTACATTTGCATGATAGATGTGGGATGAGCAACATAAGCAGCAATATTGTAGAACAATAAACTGCGGTCTCAAAAGTCCACAATTCTGCTGCTGACAAAGACCGACACATGCTCACAGACATTTCTCCTTCTTGCATGAGGCAAAACATGATCTTTTCACAAACAACTAACATTCAGTTGCAATTTCTGAATGATAAACCCACTGTGCAATATTTCCTTATACATGGAATGTAGATGGTGTCACTCCTGTGTACTTTGATGGCTGCAATGAAATGCTAATCATTTGCACATCCAAGCACATAGTTCACTTCATTCCACTTTGACATTTTCTGTATGTCACCTTCATGGTGTCAAATTTTAATGGCAAGCAGTGTATATACACTGGTGAAGCAAAACATTATGAAAACCCACTGAATAGTGTTTTGCTCCACCTTTGGAATGCAATATAGCAGCGAGTCTGCATGGCACTGATACAATAACTCCTTAGTAGGTTCCCAGAGGTATGTGGCTCCAGATGTCTTAAATACACGTTATGCAATTCTCATAAATTATGAGCCTGTGATTTACAGATCAGGAACTGGAGTCTGATGACAACCCAGATAAGTTCCACTGGGTTCTCAGATAAGGTAAATTTGGTGACCAAATATTAATGCAAACTCACTATCATGCTTCTCAAACAAGTTTAGTCTGATTCTGGCCTTGTGACAGTCAGTTATCATGCTGGGAGATGGTAGCAAAGTCAGGGAAGGCATCATCACACATCACCAAGCTAAAAGGATTACATGTAGTCCACAATAATATTCATGTAGTTCACTGCTGCCATGGTGTCTTCGATTACTACCACCAATTCCACAGAAGTCCAGGTCACTGTTCCCTATAGTGTACTACTGCCCCCAGTGGCCTGTGATAATGGTGAGGAGCCATGTTCCAAGCAAGCTTTCACCTGGATGACAGTATACCCAGAAATGAGCTTTTACCTGGTGCAGCAAGAAATATGATTCATCTGACCAGGTGACGTGTTTCCATTGATCCATTGTCCAACATTGATGACCCCATGCACTGTGCTATCATAAGTGATTACGTCTCTGGATCAACATGGCCACTTGCAGGGATCATCTACTGTGGAGCCCTGTGTTCAACAATGTGCACTGGATTGTGTTCTCTGAAACACTTGTGCCTGCTTCAGCATTGTACTCTCTCATCATACATGCCACAGATTGCCACCTAGCCTGTCATACAGGGTGGCTTTCCACAGATGATGGCAAGAGTAGCACATGAACAGCTAACCAGCTTTACCATTTCTGACTTGCTCATTTCCAGGAGCATGGACATAACAATCTGCCCTTACCCAAAGACACTCACATTAGCAGATTTCCCAATTGCCACACATATTGTCATTAGAATGAGGTCCTGTTCATCTCTGCCCTGCTTATATACTTTTGTTACCACATTATATGCCTACAATGCTTGCTGGTGGCAGTCAATCTTGTCATGGACAGTGTTCAATATGTTTTGGATCATCAGTACACCACCAACAGTAACTGATTGCTTGCATCACATACATATATTGAGTCTTCTTCCATATTTTCTGTAGGAAACTACTTACACATAACCTAGCTCTGTGTCTGAAAGTACTATGGCACTTACAGATTAAGTCCATGAGGAGGAGTCCATCTGTGTTTTTACGATATATTCAGAGCTTCTTTCTATATGGTCTTGTGAAAGAATGTCTAGCCTACTACTGTTCTTTCAGCTGACTGTGTGCCAAGTAGTAATAATATACTTCCTTTGTTTTATGATACACTTTTGCAAACAAACTTTGTTCAACTCATTCTGACCATGTCACACTATACCCACTTTGTGCTGTTCCAGTATATTGCTAAAGTATTGCGTAAAATCTCTAATTCTCTATTAAAAAGTTTCATATTTTCCTCAAAAATTGCCTGCAGTGTAACCTAATGTTGAACTGTATAATGGAGAAAAAAAATCTCCATTTTTAAATACAGACAACTTACAACCCTTAAAGTATTATATAATGTTGTGGTATTATTAACTAAAATTATTGGCTTACTCTCCTGTAACTGATGTATTCAGACTCTGATGCATAGCTTTTAGTATACCATTATGCTGAAACAAAGGAAGTTTCATCTGAAATATGACTAGAACAAATGTATACTCACCATTCTTAGAAATGGATTTTCTTCCAACTTTGCCAAGAAGTCTGGGAAGAAACCACCAACTTCTTCATGAACTGTGCCAACTAAACTTATCTGGTGCAGAGGTCCATACCTAACAGTTCCACTTGCATAGTGCTTCAAAACCTAGGCAACAAAAAAATGTGTGATTAGGTATTTTTGTAGATGCACACTCATTTACTGGACTATAGGTTACTTCAAAAAAAGGTGACAGTAGTGGCTGAAGAGCAGAAAATAACAAAATTATCCATTATCAATGATAAACTACATGTCATTAATACACATAGCAATTACAGGGGGAGGAGTTGGTATGACCATGAAGTGAGGAGAAAAAAGGGTGCAAGGGGTGGGGGACAATGCATACAATGAGTAAGAGGAAGCAAGTGCACTAGAAGGTAGTGGAGAGAGCAGGTGTGGGGGAGAAATGTGGTAGGCCACAGCAGCTGGGGTGCAGGAGGTGTTAGAAGAAGAAGGGGAGAAGCATGCACAGGGGAGGGGTGTAAAGGGGAAGGAGAGCATATAGAAGAAAGGCAGGGAGGAAGGGGTGGCAGGCAGAAGAAGGAGTTATCTAATGTCTCTCACTATGCCAGCCATATGAACACTCTAAGACAAAAAAGAACAAAGCACTACACAGGAATTATCTGAATGGGACTGAAATCGGTAGATGCGATGTACAGGTACAGATAAACAAATGGTTTCAAAAAACAAATTACGGGTGATTTATTAAAGAGAAAGAGCTTCACAAATTGAGCAAGTCAATAATGCCTTGCTCCATACTGAGTAAGGTGGTACAGTGGTTAGCACACTGGACTCACATTTGGGAGAACGATGGTTCAAACCCACATCAGGCCATCCTGATTTAAGTTTTCCATGATTTCCTTAAATTGCTTCAGGAAAATTCCAGGTTGGTTCCTTGGAAAAGGCACAGCCAACTGCCTTCCCCATCCTTCCCTAACTGATGGGACCGAAGACTTCGCTGTTTGGTCCCCTCCCAACTTCAATCGACCAACCAATTAACCAACCTTGGTCTACCTCTGGCCATTATGCGAGCCATTATTCAGCTTGGATTTGATCGATAGAGTTATTAGATGTCCCCCTGATGGATACTGTGCCAATTGGTATGTTAGATTGTCAAAATCCTGAGATGGTTGGAGGGCCCTACCCATAATGCTCCAAACATTCTCGTTTGACCTTGCTTGGCCAAGGCAGGATTTGGCAAGCATGAAGACAAGCAGTAGAAACTCTTCCAGTGTGAAGGCAGGCACTATCTTGCTGAAGTGTAAGCTCAGTATGGCTTGCCCTGAAGGTCAACAAAATGATGCATAGAATACCATCAATGTGCTGTAGGGTGCCACAGACGACAACCAAACGGGTCCTGCTATGAAAAGAATGGGCACCAATTACCATTATTCCTGGTTGTCTGGCCGTATGGTGGGCAACAGTCACATTGGTACAGCACCACTGTCCAGAGCATCTCCAGGGATGTCTTTGGTCTGAAATCTCATTGACTGGAGTAAAATTGTATTCAGTGATGAGTTCTGCTTCGAACGCAGCCCAATGACCAGCGAAGATATGTCTGGAGATGTCTCTGACAGCTGTGGGATACCAACCTGCCATCCACCATATTGCTCGATAACCAGGAGTGGTGGACTGGGTGGCCATTTCTTTTCATAGCAGGAACCCTTTTGTTGTCATCTGCGGCACCCCTACAGCACAGCAGTACATCGATGATATTCTATGCCTCGTTTTGTTGGCCGTCATGGCAAGCCATCTACGGCTTACATTTTAGCAAGATCAGCTCACCCACATGGGCAAGAGTTTCCACTACTTGTCTTCATATTTGCCGAACCCAACCTTTGCCAGCAAGGTCTCCGTATCTCTCTCCAACTGAGAACATTTGTAGCATTGTGGGCATGGCCCTCAAACCAGCTTGGGCTTTTGACAATCTAACATGCTAACTGGATGGAATATGGCACGATATCCCTCAGGAGGGCATTCAACAACTCTATCAATCAGTTCCAAGCCAAATAGTTTCTTGCTAAAGGGCCAGAGGTGGTCCAGCAAGTTATTTGCTTACTTGATTTGCGAAGCTCTTCCTCTTGAATAAATCATCCAAATAAGCACATGAACACAGAGAACAGCAGCAATATTATTTTCACAGCTCAGTTCCACTTTCAGCAGCATCAAGCCCAAGGGTCATGGTGAGCACATCACATGTGTATGGCCATTAGCCTGCTACCAGAAATTGAAATACCCTACATGGTTGGAGGATCAAGCAATTTGTACCTAATTATTGAAGCCTTAGTTACACCTGCTATATTTCTGCCTTCAGACAGTGACATCAACAGCCTAAACTCATCACTGGTACATCACACAGCCCCAAAAGATGTGGTATCATGTACTGATAGCAACCTACCATCATATGATAGTTGGTAATGAAATAACAAGTTTCTGTTACACGTCAATAGTGGTCGTGTGGCATCCAGCAGACCCAATGGGGCATGCCTGCTGAGCCATGCCTCCCACAGCTCGGTACCATGAGTGCCCTCTGCCACTGCAGTATAGGACGGCCGGTAGCAATGACTTAGCCCCACTCATGCTCGGAGCCACTTCTTCACGTGAAGCTATGTAGACACCACTGAGTCACAGCTCCGACACCATAGTTCGTGCTTTAGTGCAGAGAGACTCTATGTAATTATAGCTAGACTCTATTTCTTGTTACATCAGTTGTAACGAGTCCTCGTAGTTCTGAGAAATACTAGTAAATCTTCTGTTTGCTGTGTTAATTGTTTGATAATCATTTCTGCTCCTGTCCAGGTTTTCTACGACGATGGTTGCTGCACCACTCTGTAGCCCACCTCTCCTTACTGTTGTGTACAAAGTCGTAAACAACAAAAGGCAGGATAAAACATCTTCATATGACTAATATAACTTGGTGTTCAGTGGGGCACAATCATGTCAGACAGTGCTGTGCTTCACTAACAAATATTGCTAACTTCTTGCTCTGTTTTACCTGTCTGTGACTTTTAGCACTCTGGCGGTTATTTCTTTGGACTGTTTTACTTGGCAGCTGATTGGACTCTGATGTGTCTACACACTTTCCTTATGTATATCCAGGCTCGCTACCTATCGCATTTACGATGTCAGGCACAAATTGGATTTGTAAGCTATCATTGTATCAGCTATAACAAGCTACCCTTTAGAATTGCTAGTAGACTGTCAATTTTCCAATTCTGCTTGGAGCAACTAAGCCAAAATATTTCAGACATGGTTAACTATTTAGATGATATAATTGTCAACTGGTAATCAGTATACATAGGGTGATTCACAATTCATTCACGTCTAGAGGTTGTAGTGGGGACTTGGTAAATCAAGTTTTAGACACAAACCCGTGTTCGAAAACATCATCCAATGGTGCCACAAAGTGTCAAATTTACAGGTATGTATATACAGGGGGATTCCATGATGATACTAAAGCTTTCTAGGTCAATGTAGAAGGGCAAATGTATCCATCTGAGGTAAGTGTGAACAGTTCTGAGATACCACCTCCAGAGAGATAGCCTTAAGGTAATCACTGTCACAAACTTTTGAGACCACTGCAAGATGGTGTAAGAACACTACCACATGGCCAAAACAGCTGACGTCATATGCCTAATATTACTTCTCTATCAATTACAGAACTGTCTCTCTCTCTTCCATCAATGCAAGTCTTTTAATGCAAGCACACACTAACTAAGATACACATAACTCATCTCCAGTTGTCTGCTGTGGTCTGATCTCCAACTTCAGGGCCGCCAACCAGTCTGTAAGTTGTAGAGCTGCACTTCTCCACTGGGTGCTAACTGCAACACTTGCTACTGCTTTGTACAATTATACACTGTGCATCCATCATGTGACTGTTGTTTGCCATCCACTTCCCATCTTAAATATTCAGTTCTCATGGTATCAATCTCCAGTTTCACTATCCCTTGTACTGCATTGTACTGTCACCAACTCACAGCCCTCCACTGTCCTCTTTCAGAATTATTCTTGATCATGGTTTCATTCTATACAAACAATGTGCAGCGGCACAATTTTGTTTTGCATACAGAAAACTGTCCAATTATCTTCATGAGGTATCTTCATCTTGTCTTCTTCAGCACTCAAGACTTGCTGTTAGAAAACAAATAATGTTTTTTCTACTGAGAAGCTGTAGTGGAACCAGTATTACTACACATATGTAATGGTGACAGTAAATTTTTTTCCAGTTTTGCGATTACTGTGATACTGAATGAGAGATTGGTAAGTGTGCAACAGGATGCGCTACCTATTATGTTCCAAAATGCCATGTGTAAGAACCTCAGGTTCCTTTCTTCCAGGAGTGCCAGTTCTTCAAGGTTCGCAGAAGAGCTTCTGTGAGGTTTGGAAGGTTGGAGACAAAGTATTGGCGGAATTAAAGCTGTGACAATGGGTCCTGAGTCGTGCTTGGGTACCTAAGCTGGTAAAGGCAAAGGTCCCTAGTTCGAGTCTCGGCACACAGTTTTCATCTGCCAGGAAGTTTCATATCAGCGCACACTCCACTGCAGAGTGAAAATCTCATTCTGGAAACATCCCCCAGGCTGTGGCTAACCCATGCCTCCCCTATATCCTTTCTTCCAGGAATGCTAGTTCTGCAAGGTACTCAGAACAACTTCCGCGAGGTTTGGACGGTAGGAGATGCAGTAATGGCAGAATTTTAGGTCATTCATGTTTATTGTGAAATGTAATGAGCCTGTAACACTCCCCTGTAGCATGCCCTAAATTGCTATTACACTTGAAGACTGCTCTCTGTTCAGAAGGTCATGCTATGTTCTGTTTGCTATTAACCCTTCAATTCAATCACACAGTTGGTTTGATATTCAATATGCTCATGTTTTGTTCATTTAGACACCAGTGTGGAACTGTTTTGATGCTTTCTGGAAGTCAAGGTTCACAACATCTACCTGGATGTCTGTATCTACTGCTTTCTGGGTCTTACGGATGAACACTGCAAGTTGGGTTTCACACAATCATTGTTTTTGGAATTCATGTTGGTTCCTATGGAGATTTTTGGTCTCCATAAATGTTATAATACATGAGCATAAAACATGTTACCAAATTCTATAACTGACCATGTTCCCAAATTCTGTAACTGACCAATGACAGAGAAGTAGGTCTATAGTTTTGTGTCTCTGCTTGAAGACCCTTCTTGAAAACGGGAATGACCGGCAGTTTTTCACAATCACTGGGAACATTTCACTTCTCCAAAGACCTATGGTATTGCTGCTAGAAAGTGGACGAGTTCTTTCATATACTCCATGTAGAATCATACTGGCATCCCATCAGGTCCAGTGGCCTTCCCTCTGTTGAGCGATTTCAGCTGTTTTTTAATTCCACGGTCATTTACTTCAATATCGGCTGCTTTGTGATTCATGCGATGCTTTAGAGGAGGCACTACAATGCAATCTTCCTCTGTGAAAATGTTTTCGAAAAACGTTTAATACTTTGGCCTTTTCTATTTCATTCTCCATTTCAATACCATTATGACCACAGAGTGTCTGAACATATGGTTTCTATCTGTTTACTGATTTAACATAAAACCAAAACTTGTTCTGATTTTTCAAGTCGTTAGCCAGAATTTTACTTTCAAATTCACTAAACACTATAAATTTGCTTCTGTATCATTTTCCTAACATGAATGTCAAACCACGGTGGGACTTTTCCATCCCTCACAACTTTCCTAAGGACATACCTGTCTAAAGTGTATTGTACAATGTTCTTGAACTTTTCCCATTGATACTCAATGTCGTAAGTGTTGGAGATGTAATTTTTGAGCTGCCCTCTCAGGTTATCTAAAATCTGTTTCTTGTTGCTCTTGCTAAGAAGAAAGATATTCCCGCCTTTCTTTGTGTTCCCATTTGCAGCCATATTCAGTGACACTGTAACAGCTTTATGATCACTGATTCCCTGTTCTACACTACCCGAGTTGTAAAGTTCAGGTGTGTTTGTCAACAGCAGGTCCACAGTAGTGCCTGAGGAGCTTCTCAGAGAGACCAACCTTCTGAACAGGAGTAAAGATCCAGATAAGGTCAGCAGGCTGGTAGACAACAGGGCGGTGGCTCGCGTCATACCTTCGGCAATTATTTTCTTGAACCTACAGCATGCGGAGTCGAGCCAACTGCTGAGCTTCCTCAGCCGAGGAGGTCAATCCCAATATGCTGGAAAGGCGTTTCGGCTGGTGGAACCGGTATGAGTCAGCCAGGTGGTTTCTGAGGAACTGCTTTTCTCCTCTGGCACACTCAACAGATAAACCTCGCCAGAAAAACCTCTTGCGGATCCTATCGTATGTCTTAATAAATCCTAAATGTCCGCCCTCTCAGGTGTGTCATGGAATTTCTGGAAAATCTAAGCGCATGTGATTAGGAATGACCTCTTTCCAAACGAATCAAAGATTTTCTTGCAAAGTAATCCATTAACTACCTTAAATTGTCCTTTCACACCCTCTGACCGATTTAAAGCAAGCATAATTTGAGATATCTTGATGTCCTTCTTCCGCTAAGCAGAGAGATCCTGGAGTGCAGCAAAACAGTCACTATCTTCATCAAAGTCTTGATAGTCTTGCACAGGGTTTCTTGAGAGACAGTCAGCATCTTGGTGTTTTCTTCCACTTTTGTACACTATGGTAATGTCATACTCTTGAAGATATAGTGCCCACCTGGCGAGTCGTCCTGTTGGATCCTTAAGACCTGTCAACCAACAAAGTGAATGATGGTCTGTAACAACTGTGAATTGCCTTCCATAGAGATACTGTTGAAATTTGCACATGGCCCAGATCACTGCAAGACATTCTCTTTCTGTAGTTGAGTAGTTTCTCTCGGCTTTTGTAAGTGTCCTAACAAAATTTGCACCAGAACAGCACTGATCCCATACCCACTGGCATCTGTGTATAGTTCTGTAGGTGCTCTCTCAACATACAGACCAAGTACAGGGTTAGTCATCAGAGCTTTTCGCAGCACATCAAAAGAATCTTGTTGAGCACCCCAGATAAATTTAGCATCGGCTTTTAACAACTCTTGAAGTTGCCTGGCTTTGATACAAAAGTCTTTGATAAAACGACGGTAATAAGAACATAATCCGAGGAAGCTTCTCACATCTCTAATACTTTTAGGAGTAAGAAATTCCATTATACATCTCACCTTTTCTAGGTCTGGCCGTACACCTTCGTTTGACACAAGGTGTACAAGTATTATGATTTCGTTTGCTCCAAAGAGACACTTTCTTGGATTAAGTTTCAGTCTGCCTTGTTGGAGACACTTAAGAACAGCCCTCAGTCTTTTATATGTTCATCAAATGTCTCTGAGAACACTATAATATCATCTAAATAACAAAGACACATCGTCCACTTCAGGTGACTTAGAAGTTTATCCATCATCAGTTCAAAAGTCACTGGTGCATTACACAAACCAAACGGCATTACCCTAAACTCATACAGGCCCTCAGGGGGTGATGAATGCAGTTTTGTCACGATCAGCCTCATCTACTTCGATTTGCCAGTATCCCAAATACATGTCCATGGTTGAGAAAAACTTAGCCCCCTTCAGACCATCTAGTATATCGTCAATTCATGGAAGGGGGTAAACGGTCTATTTAGTTATCTTATTAAGCTTCCTGTAATCAACACAAAAGCGCCAACTGCCATCCTTCTTCCTGACGAGAACCACTGGTGACAACCATGGGCTCTGAGAAGGCTGAATGATATCATTCTTCATCATTTTCTCTACCTCGTCATGAATTATTCGACGTTCCATTGCTGACACACGGTATGCTCTCTAGCTTATTGGTTGATGGTCTCCAGTGCTAAACCAGTGCTTCACCGTCGATTTGTCTAATAAGCTCTTCACCTGTGGATTGAAGCATTAATAGAACTCTTGAAGAATGGTAAGTAGCTTCTTCTATCGTTCCTTAGTGAGATCTGGTGATAGTCGAGCTATAAGATCTTGTCTTGTAGTGGTAGTGCCAATTTCACCCACAGATTTGGCATGGGAGGTTTCTATGACGCTCAACTGTTCGGCAATTAACAGCTCGGCATTTGCTAAGCACATGCGTCTTGGAAGAATCTGCAGTTAACTTTCCACAATTCACCGAATCCATTCTTAAACAAGATGACAGAGGTTGGGATGACCACATTATTCTTCAGTGGTATGTTTCTCTTACATTCCACTACAAGATCAATGGGTTGATGCAGGACATGACACATGACAGTTACCTTTCTAGCATTGACTGCAGGAATGTTCACTTCATCCAGCACACATAGTCTCCACACACTCGGATGCGCATCTTCCTGTCCACAGTATCTCGTCTCGTCTAGCATAATCTTCGAGCGACTAAAATCTATAATTGCCTGAGAGGCTTTCAAAAAGTCCCATCCGTGAATGATGCCATAACTACACTCTTGTAAGACAATGAATTGTAAGGGCTGTGTATGGCCACTTATACTCACACGAATGACACATCTTCCTATAGGTTTTACATATTGCCCACTAGCCACCTTCAGCAAAGATGTTTAGTTGTTGACGAATATGGTTTTCTGCAATTAGCGACAGTACTTCTCCGAAATGACTGAATATGATGCTCCAGAGTCCACAAGAGCTTGGGCTGGTCAGCCATTCATGAGGATATTGACGTAGCTTCCTATCATTTTTGTAGTGATCAACGCTGGAGGATTTTTCTCTTCAGCGGCCTCACCTGCAAGGAAGGTCGTACTCTTTAGTTTTCCAGGTTGCAGCAGCTAAGTGATCGGCTGGAGCTTCTAAACGGTGATGGGGACCTCAACTGGCGTGTTGGGGAGCATCCTCTCCAGTGGCTAGCTTGCGGCAATGGTGACCTGCGTCATCCTGCATCCACATCTTCTCGTTCATCTTCGTCGTCCCGGAGTTGGCATTGGCTAAGATCGGTCTGCTGTCTTCAGGCGCGGTCGTCATCAAATATCCGCTGCCTTTCTCGACAATAGGGCACCACATGTCCCAGTTATCCGTAGTGGAAACGTACTGGTTGCTTATCCTGGGTCCTCCAGACGTCAGTCTTCCTTGGTGCCCAAACAGGTTCCCCATGCGGCATTGTAGGAATGTAACTTCGCCTGTGTCTCAACTTTTTCACCGTTTTAAAGAGAAATGAAGGACGAGAGATTGGGTTCAATGTCTATTCCACTTCCTCCCTTATGACCTCTTGAAGTGTCTTGACGTTTTGCTCGTCGTGCAATCCCAGTGCCTTCTGAATTTCCTCTCTCATTATCTGACGAAAAACACTTGTGAAATCAGTTCCTTCCACCATCACAGACATTGATATGACGTTTGGAAGCCGTTCAGACTTCTTGTGTATAATTTTTCTTAATGCACTGTCTTGATATACTGGCACCATTTTATGAAGTCGCTTGCTGTCGAAACCTCCTTCAGGAGTAGGGCATGATACATGTCCTCAGCAACATACTTCATGAGATTTGCAACCTTATCTTCCTCCTTCATTCTAGGATCCTCTATATTGCACAGCTCCAAGGTGTCTTGAATGTAGGATGCTGTCGTTTCTCCTGGACACTGTGCCCTGCACTTTAATTTATCTTCAACCTTGCACTTCTGTCATCGTGTGTCGCTGAAATACTTGTGCAGTTCCGCCTGGAATACTTCCCACCTTGTGAACTTCTCCTCATTGTTCTCATGCCATTGCTTGGCAGTGCCCTCCCAGTAGAAAAATACGTTAGCCAAACACACGGTGTCATTCCATTTGTTAAATTTGGCTATACACTCATATACCTTCAGCCATTTGTTTGGATCTTGACCATTGTCACCAGAGAACCCGGATGTCTCATGTGGTAGCACACAGTTGCTGTCATCGTAACGTCATCCTCTTCTTCTTCTTCTGTCTCCGATAGATTGCAATCTGTTGAATACAGCTCGAATTTGGGTTTCTAGTCACGTAAACGGCGGCTCTGTCATGGCCTGATGGGAGCCACTGTGTCGTCAATAATGTGCACTATCAGAAGTTCCAATACCCTGCGCCTCCACCAGAATAATGTCACGTAGAAGAAGGTGTAATTAGATGAATAATGATCACTAAGTTCACTTAACGAAGGTTCAGTCAGCACTTGCACATGCAAGTGCGCGGTGCGAACTGCCTTTGGCCAGAACACATACGGTATATATACAGTTACAGAAAATTCCAGTACAATGATTCTTTACATTTGTGGATACTTCTAGAATGTACTCGAACCAAATACAGAAATTAAAATTTTAAGTTCAGGCGAGTTTTGAACTCACGACCCTCCATGCAACAGTCCAGCATCACAGCCACCACACCATGGTGACTGCACCACTCAGCCTCCTCTGCGACCATATTACATTTGACAACCACAGAGACCAATAATGGCTTACTTGATGTTAACATATCAACAATGTCAGAACACGTACTAATGAAGACAATAAACCAGGAAAAGCTTATGTACCAAAATAAAATGTCAAGCAGCAAACTGTCTACCAATTCTGTACATATGTCTATTTATTTATTTATTTACACGTCAAGTTCCGTAGGACCAAATTGAGGAGCAAATCTCCAAGGTCATGGAACGTGTCAGTACATGAACTTACAACATAAAAGTAATAACAGATAAAAATAAATGTTCATGAACCTGAAAAAAAAGTCAGTCCATAAGTTTACGTAAACGCTATCAGCAATACAATAAGAATCAGCTTAATTTTTCAAGGAACTCCTCGACAGAATAGAAGGAGTGACCCATGAGGAAATTCTTCAGTTTCGATTTGAAAGCCCGTGGATTACTGCTAAGATTTTTTTTAAATTCGAGTGGCAGCTTATTGAAAATGGATGCAGCAGTATACCGTACACCTTTTTGCACAAGAGTTAAGGAAGTCCGATACAAATGGAGGTTTGATTTCTGCTGAGTATTAACTGAGTGAAAGCTGCTTATTCTTGGAAATAAACTAGTATTGGTAAAAAGAAACAACAATAAGGAATATACATATTGAGAGGCCAATGTCAAAATACCCAGACGCGTGAGCAGAGGTCGTTCCTGAGCCAAAAATATCCTTCTAGAATGGGAAGAGTTACCCCAATACATAATACCATACGACGTAAGTGAATGAAAATAAGCAAAGTAGACTAATTTACGTGTCGAAGTATCACTCACTTTTGATACCGTTTGAGTAGTGAAAATGGCAGTATTTAGGCTTTGAACAAGATCCTGAACGTGGGCTTTCCATGACAGCTTACTATCTATCTGAACACCTAGAGATTTGAACTGTTCAGTTTCACTAATCATATGCCCGTTCTGTGAGATTAAAATGTCAGGTTTTGTTGAATTGTGTGTTAGAAACTGTAAAAACTGAGTCTTACTATGCTTTAGTGTTAGTTTATTTTATACTAGCCATGAACTTACGTTATGTACTGCACTACTTGAAACCGAGTCAATGTTGCACACAACATTCTTTTACTACCAAGCTAGTGTCATCAGCAAACAGAAATATTTTAGAGTTACCCATAATACTAGAGGGCATACGATTTATATAAATAAGGAACAGGAGCAGCCCGAACACTGATCCCTGGGGCACCCCCCACTTGACAGTACCCCACTCAGATCCCACATCACAGCCGTTATCAATGTTGTGAATAATGACCTTTTGCTGCCTGTTGCTAAAGTAAGAGGTGAACCAATTGTAAGCTACTCCCCTTATTCCGTAATGGTCCGAACTTCTGGAGCAATATTGTGAGATCAACACAGTCAAATGCCTTTGTTAAATCAAAAAATACGCCAAGCGTTCGAAACTTTTTGTTTAGCCCATCCAGTACCTCACTGAGAAAAGAGAATATAGTATTTTCAGTTGTCAAATGACTTCTAAAGCCGAACTGTACATTTGATAGCAAATCGTGTGATATAAAATGATCAATTAACCTTACATAAACAGTCTTTTCGATAACTTTTGCAAACACTGATGGCATAGAATTAGGTCTAAAATTATCTACATTGTCCCTTTCTCCCTTTTTATAAAGCGGCTTTACTACTGAGTACTTTAATCGCTCAGGAAACTGACCATTCCTAAAGGAAAAATTACAAATATGGCTAAATACAGGGCTAACATGTGCAGCACAGTACTTTAATATTCTGCTAGACACTCCATCATAACCATGAGAGTCCTTAGTCTTCAGTGATTTAATTATTGACTCAATCTCCCTCTTGTCTGTATCACAGAGGAGTATTGCAGACGTCAATCTCAGAAAGGCATTTGCTAGGAAATTTATATGATTTCCTGTAGAAACTAAATTTTTATTTAATTCACTAGCAATGCTCAGAAAATGATTGTTATATATGATTTATCAGTAACAGAAATATTATTACTGCAAACTGACTTTATATCACTGACCTTGTGCTGCTGACCAGACACTTCCTTCACAACTGACCATATGGCTTTAATTTTATCCTGCGAATTAGCTATTCTGTTTGCATACCACATACTTTTTGCCTTGCTAATAACATTTTTAAGC
Organism: Schistocerca piceifrons; assembly: GCF_021461385.2. NCBI lineage: Eukaryota > Metazoa > Arthropoda > Insecta > Orthoptera > Acrididae > Schistocerca > Schistocerca piceifrons. The sequence continues at coordinate 267,203,797 of NC_060149.1, forward strand.
ACCTTACAATACTGTTTGTAATGGGCTACTGTAGCTTGATCGTGACTACTTCTAACATTTTGATATAATTCCCACTTTGTTCTACATGATATCCTTATCCCACTAGTCAGTCAACCGGGCTGTCCATTACTGCTAGAACCCCGTTTAGAATGTTCTGATGGAAAGCAACTCTCAAAGAGCATGAGAAATGTGTTATGGAAAGCATTGTATTTATCATCTATATTATCGGCACTATAAATATCTTGCCACTCTTGTTCATTGACAAGTTTTAAAAAACTCTCTATTGCTGTTGGATTAACTTTCCTACGTAGTTTGTAATTAAATATGACATTGGTTTGAGTGCAAAAACCTTTTAGTGTTAAAATTTGTGCATCATGGTCTGAAAGGCCATTCACCCTTTTACTAACAGAAGGCCCATCTAGTAATGAAGAAAGAATAAAAATATTGTCTATGACTGTACTACTGTCCCCCTGCACCCTAGTTGGAAAAAAACACAGTTTGTATCAGATCATTATGAATTTAGGAGATCTACCAACATCCTTTTTCTTGCACAATCATATACAAAATTAATATTGAAGTCACCACATATAACTACTTTCTGGTACTTCCTACAAAGTGAATCAAGAACCCTCTCTACCTTAAGCAAAAATGCTCTGAAGTCGGAGTTAGGGGACCTATAAACAACAGCAATTAGAAGTTTAGTTTCACTAAATTCAACTAATGCTGCACAACTTTCAAATATCTGTTCAGTGCTGTATCATGATACGTCTATGGACTCAAATGAAATACTGTTTTTTACGTACAGAGCCACTCCCCCACCCCACAGAGAACTCCTTGAGAAACAGCCAGCTAATCTGTAGCCTGGTAAAGGAAGCCTCTGAATTATCAAATTATTTAAGAGGTACTCTGATATACCAATAATTTCAGAGTTAACATCCATTAGCAGTTCACTAACTTTAATACCTCTTATATTTTGATGAAATATGCTAATTCCTTCTCTACTTGGAAACATTACATCCTCTGGAGGTGAGCCCTTAGTTAGAGGCACTTCCTTTAAGCAGGTATTTCTATCAGCTGACTTCAGTCTAAAAAAGGTGCAGCTCTAACACCAACTACTACAGGAATTTTTCCATGAGTGACACCACTCACTACACTGTCACCTACAAGCTTAGCCAGCCTCCCCTTCCCATACCTACTGCCTTCCCATGTCCTACTGGGACACAATATATGCTGTAGGTCCCACAATAAAGAAAAGATGCATTGAATTTCAGTGTCTCTGATATCTTGTTTCAGCCTGCTTTCTGTCCCTAGTAGTAGTATTCTGAGATGAAGAGGCTTCCCAGAGTAAACTACTGTGAAAGGCTGCATATCAAACCAGTCTTCAGACTGATGACCACAACAACAGCAACAACAAGAACAACAAAGAGTTGTGAAATAAATTGCTTTTGTTACATTAATAACAGGTGCTACAATGCCAATGGCTTCAAGCCATTATCAGATGTCTCACTCAGTTGAGTTTTGCCAGTGCACAGCAAAGATCAGAATTCAATCCAGATCTGGCATACAGGTTAATCCATCAGTTGTATTATTAGCTCCAAGTGTCCGGATTCAAAAGATCCAATAATCATTTCAAGGTTGATGCTACTGCTTTTTTGAAATGTTAAGGGAACATACATTGTGGTCATTATACATATTTTCTCAGCCACTGCATAAACAATAGATTATTCACAGACTATGGTATTCCTGCTTCAGTCATAAATTACGGAACAGCAACATCTATTCAGCTTATCTGCAAGTAGTAGTAGTAGTAGTAGTAGTAGTGGGTGGATATAATTGAAGTGCAGCAACTAACAAAGGTCCAGTGTGGATTGTAATTATTGTATGGCAATGAAATTTGGGAGATATGTTGAAGCATTAATGTGGAACCAATTTATGCTGAAAAAGCATTAGTTCCAACTGTCACCACCACATGCAAATCTGATATTGTAAACTGTTTGTATGACAAGTTCTAAATTAAGTGAATGGTATAGCTATCATGAAACCGCGTGCTATTAGTGAAACTATTTTATGTGAACAGCAGCAATTACAGTGCTGCATGGAGAGTGTCACCACTGAAAAGTCTGAGGAACAGCCTGATGTCATTAAATGGATTAAAGAAGATGATAATGAAATTTGAAAACATGGGTGTGATCTTGGTGGCGGCACCTGGAAGAGGAAGGTGTCCTAGCCTGGTACGTATTGATGAGATTGCTGTTACTGTAACTGACCATACAGCATGTGCCCTGGATAGTGCTAGGGCTCATGCAGTGTGATGAGAATTGTCTACCCCATGATAAACAGTACAGACAGTTTTGCAGTCTATTTTACACTGGTAACCACAAAAGATCCAGATGTTGCAGCAACTGAAACTTCATGATCGGCAGCAATGTTCTGAATTTGCTCTTCAGTTTCTGGAACAAATCAAAGTTAACGACCTGTGGCTGGCAATATTCTATGGAGTGATGGGGTACAGTTTTCACTGCAGGGTGCAGTGAATACGAGAACTGTCAAATCTGGGGTAACTGTTAAACCACGTATTGTTCACGAAGAGCCATTTCACTCTTTGTGTGTGACACTATGGTGTTGATTCATAAGCACCTTTATTATCATTGCATTTTTCTTTGAAGTGAACGCACCCAGAGGGCCTGTCAGTTGCACCATGATGTGTGCATGTCATTGAGACCTCCCTGTACAGCATGCAATTCCCACCTTGGAAGAATGCAGCTGTGTGGAAACCACTGTTTTCATGCAACATGGGGCAACACCTCATGTCACTTGCAGAGTCAAAGAGTTGCTTAATGCAACCTTCCATGAACATGTTATCTCCAGAGGTTTTCCAGATGCATAACCTGCTAGATCAGCAGATCTCCTCTTCAATGACTGTCCATCACAATTATTCAACAAACATTCTCATCCGTTAGGTGACTTAGGGGATGATACTTTTCTGCTTTTCCTGCCTTGGCTACAGAAGCACCCACCATACAAGTGTCAACAATTTGCCCACATTCGAATTCTCTTAACTCCAACATAATGCACTCACGACTATTTAGAACACTGTCCTGACCACATCTAGTACTCAAAACATATTGAGGAAATTATACAAGTGCCGTTCGTGGTCAAATACAACAGTGTAACCTGCTGTCCTGTCCGCATCTATGTTGAAGCATCCATTTCTCTTGGTCATTACATATTTTTTCAACCCCTGACATCTTGAGAAGTCAGATCCTGCTGTCCTGTCCGCATCTATGTTGAAGCATCCATTTCTCTTGGTCATTACATATTTTTTCAACCCCTGACATCTTGAGAAGTCAGATAAGTCTTTCAGAATTACCTTACACAATGATGACTGAATTATATTTCCCACACACTTAGTGGGACTTGATGCGCAAAACAAGGCCTAGTGTATGAATGTTTACAGAATAGGCCTATGATCATGACAGAAATGTTATTCACCCTGTGATGGGTATGCTGAGATGAGATTCTTGTACAAAAGGGTACACTGACTAAATTATTCCTGTTGCGAGTCTTTAATATGTGAGTATGAATAATGTGATATGACTGCAGAAATGAATGAAAAGATGTCAACATCACTGTAGCGGTATATGTAACACAGGAGCAACAGGAAGAAGAGTTGAAAAAGCCCAAACAGTAATTCATGGAGCTTTGTGGTTTGCTAACATTGTATAGTAGTACAGGGTGGTTAAAAGTAAAATGCAGCTGGTCACAGAGGTCCAGTTGGGCTGTAGTTATAGTATGACAGTGAAACTTGGTAGATATGCTAATGCATTAAGGTGGAACTGATTTGTGTGGGAAAAAGAGAGTTTCAATTTTGGCAACTGGATGCAAATCTGGTGCTATACACTGTCAGTAAGACAGTATAACATCCACACTGCCATTCGACAAGCCGTGGCGTGAGTGAACAGTATGACTGTTAAGAAGAGATACTGTGCACTGTTTGTGAAACTGAACTGTTTTATGCAAACGGCAGCAATTACAGTGTTGCACAGAGAGAGTATTGCTAACTGAAATGTCTGAGGTGAAGCCTGTTGTCATTAAATGGTTTAAACAAGATGATAATTAAATTCAAAAATACAGGTAAGGTTGGTGTGGCACTTCTAAGAGGAAGACAGCTTGTCCCAGTGGAAGTTCTGATGAGGTTGCTGTTGCCCTAAATGACGACCCAGCACATGCCCTGGGTAGTGCTAGTGCTCATACAGTGTCATGACAACTGTCTGTCCCATGGTCAACAGCAAAGAAAGTTTTGCCATCTATTTTACACTGGTAACCATACAAGATCCAGATGACACAGCAGCTGAAACTTCATGACCCACAGCAATGATATGAGTTTCCTCTTTGGCTTCTGGCACGGATCTAAGTTGACGACATGCAGCCGGGCAATATTCTATGGAGTGATGGGCACATTTTACACTATATGTTGAAGTGAATACACAGAATTGCTAAATTTGGAGTCTTGTTAAACCACTTATTGTGGATGAAGAGCCATTGTGTTTGCTGTATGTGACTGTGCTGTGTGGATACACAAGCACCTTTATTCTTGGCCCGTTCTTCTTTGAAGAGAATACACCAGGAGGGCCTGTGCAGTGTACCGTGTCATCTGCACATTATTGAGACCTCGTAGTACAGCATGTGAGTCCTACTTTGGAACAGTGCAACTGTGTGGAAACCACTGTTATCGTGCAAGAAGGGGTAACACTTCATGTCACTTGCCCTGTGAAAGGTATGCGTAATGCAATCTTCCATGAACATATTACCTCCACAGGTCTTCCAGATGCATGGTCTGCAAGATCAGCTGATCTGAATCCATGTAACATTTGACTCTGGGGATACCTAAAAGGACACGTTTACCAGGGACGTATTCAGTCTCTTCCTGATGTGAAGGCAGGAACACATTGCTCAGATTCCACCAGAACTGCTGCAAGTAATTGTTGATCACATTGTTTTAAGGATGCAGCATATCATCGATGTCTCCAGTGCTCATACTGAACAAATTGTGTAAGCAATGGTTAACAATAAAATCAACATTATGACTTTCTCACTTTTCTGCCCGTGTGCTGTTCCTAATACATTACGCATGGTAACATTTCTATACATCTTCCTTGTATTCACAGTCTGAGGTTTGCAACTGATGCAACTAAACTTTTTTCACAGTAAATAGATTTCGCATTATCCATTACAATATCTACCAAGTTTCGCTGTCATACGATAATTACAGCCCACATTGGACCTCTGTGAGTAACTCCACTTTAATTATAGCCACCCAGTAATATCCATCTGTAGACCACTTTTAAGGGGGTATTGGACAAGTTGCGGTATTGCAATTTAAGAAAACAAAAATTCATATTACAGGCATTTACATACTAACTTGACAAGTATGGGACAGGTAGTCAGCTGTGGCCTTCAAGTAGGAACAATCCTGGTATTTGCCTTAAGTAATTTACGGAAACCTCAAATAACTTAAATCAGGATGGTCAGATGAAGATTTGAGACTCCACCATCCCGAATACAAGCCCAGTCTGTTTAAAACAGTACTACCTCATTCAGTTTATTCTTAATGCCCCATACTGTTTTCCAAGGAAGTTATTTAACAATGTAAAGGCTAGTGCTACACTGCTAAATCATTGCTTTCAAGGCAGGAGTGACCTCTGTATAGTTTTCCAAATATGACATACAATTTGTCATAGAAACAGCATTGTACTGTAATGAAAATAAATATTACTTTTACTTCAGGTTCTACTTAATCCAGCTGTCACATGCAACATATATGCAGTATTTCAACATATCTGCTTTTTACTGTGTTAGTAATATAATTATGCACAGAAAGTTCTGGTTGAGAATAACAAATTATTTAGAAATAAAGAGACGACTCACCAAAAGGCAAAAGCACTGTGTTGTTGACAGACACACAAACAAAATCTACAGGGCTCTGCTTTGCTAGCTTTTGGAATTAAATTCATTTCTCAACCTGTAGGGGAAACATGCATGCGTTTGTGTGCATGTTTCTCCTACAGCTTGAGAAAGGAATTTCATTCCAAAAGCTAGCAAAGCAAAGCTGTTTGTGTGTCTGTCAACAATGCAGCACGTCTGCTTTTCGATGAATCGTTTCTTTATTTCTAAATAATTCGTTTTACTCTGTTACCATGTAAATGAGCTACTACAAACTTTCCTGAATACATTTCAAACTTATTTTATGTACTGTTTTTCAAACAAACTTAGATGGACTGTAATCAGAGAAAAACACACAAATAATGCAAGAAAAGAACTTTCATGTATCACAGCACTAAGAAAATAACCTTAACCAAAACAAACACATTGTTGTATTCACTGCTGTATTAAAAAGAATGACAATGGAACCAACTGACTCAATGAATATAAACGACCAAATAATGAATACCTGTTCTCTGTAATGGGCCATTGTGGTCGTCTCAATATCTGAGCCTCTTCCAAGAACACCATTTTTTACAGTCAAGTTTGGGTAATTTTCGGCCATATGGTCTAACAAGTCTGGAAGATAAGTGGCAGCATCATGTACAATGCCCATTACATGATGCGCGAAACCTCCCTCGTCTTCAGCAAAAACTACCTGTGTAAAATGGCAACAAATAAATTAAGTGAGATATCAGCAACTCAAACTGAAATTCTAATAATAAATAACTATGGGTTTTTGATGATGGAAAGTACTAACTACCAACTGGCCACACTTCCAACCCCCCACCCCGCAACACACACATACACACACAAATGTGTTGTCATCAAAACTGTCTTGACTACACTAAATATTAATGTCAAAGTTGACCAGTTTTGTATGTTTAGCAGTCATCAACTGAACTAAAAAAATATTGTTAAATATACAACTGGAAAGTATATAAACATGACAAAAATAACATACTCATCCAGCTTGTTACTAGGTAATATGTTACTGCCATGATGTGTACATCTTGGTCATGTAATACAAACTGGTGTTTCTGCTTTTATATTACACTTATAGGGATGGGACTAACTCATATCAATAGTGGGTACAGAAGCACGTTCCTCTAATACCTGTGAATATTAACAGATACATCCTACCTACTTACCAATAATTATTGCTTTTTTCCCCCTTCCAGTTCTGATCATGACTGCTTAGCAGTTGAAACCAGTAAACTTTGTCATTATCGTGAGTCTGAACAAAATAATTTTAGTAAAAAACATATTCAAATGGAATTGTTTTAAGAAGATTACAATTTATTAAAATGTAGCACAGGCAGTCTGAAACAACAAAACATTTATGCTGTATATTAAATACAGTGCCCAATAAAATGATACATGAACTGAAAATTCATAGAAGGGCCAATATCCATCAGCAATGACAAGCAGCAAACCCTTATCTGAAATAAAATTAATACTGGTTTCCACACATTTCATACAGATGCGCAATGGCCTGTGAAAGCAAGCATACTCTTAATGGGGTTGGAGAAGCCCCTCTTGGGATCAGAGAGGAATTGCCTGTCAAAACAAAAGATACATGAGCCACTACAGTCTCAGAGAATGCTCGTTCTCACAGACTGGATACTGAAAAGATTAAGATGATATTAATTAACTGCAGGAACATGCAAGGAGTGGTCCCAGAACTAGCAGAACTTACTGAAGGTTATAATGCCCACATAGTATTACCCAGACAGTATTAGGAACAGAAAGTTGGTTGAAACCGAAGTGAATAGCTATGAAATCCTAAGGTCAGATTGTAATATTTATCAATAGGATATGTTAGTCACCAACGATGGAGGTGAATTTATTGCATTAAAGAATTATATATCTAGTGAGGTTATCATGGATTCTGAGTGTGAAGTAATTTGGGTGACATTAAGCATCACAGGTTGGTCAAAAATGGTAATCGGATTCTTTTTTAAACCGCCTGGGTCAGGAGCCGTAGTGGTAGGTCACTTCAGAGAGAACTTGTAGAATATCATTAACTTTCCATGCCACTGCAATAGGGAGTGACTTAAACTTGCCAGATATAGATTGGGAGAATCATGCTATCAAAACTAGTGGCAGAGCCAGGGATTCATGTGACATTATTCTGAATGTCTTCTCTGAAAATTACTTTCAGCAGATAACTACACAAACAACTCATGAAGGCACCATCTTCCACCTCCTAGCAACAAACAGACATGAAATTATTGAATAAGTTAACATAAAAGAGGGCACCAGTCATCATAAGGCTATGACAGCAACTATGACTATGGGTATTTATAGGTATTACAAGAAACATTAACAAAGACAGAAAAGTATTTTTGCTTAGCAAGAGTGACAGGATACAAATTGCAGAATATCCAAGTAGTCAGCATCAAATATTCAGTGCTGAGAATGTAGATGTGGGGGACAAGTGGAAAAAATTTAAAAGCAATGTTCAGTATGTATTAGACAAGTATGTTCTGAACAAGGTCATAAGGGATGGAAAAGACCCAAAATGATTTAATAATGGTGTTAGAAAACTGCTATGTAAACAAAGAGAGCTTCGTCACAGATTCGAGAGAAGCCAAAACCTGCCTGACAAACAAAAGCTGAACAAAATGAAAAGGAGCATAAGGAGAGCGAGGAGAGAAGCAGTCAATGGCTTTGAAACTAAAATTTTGTGAGCCAATTTGACTAAAAACCCTAAGAGATTTTATTTTAGTCTTACATAAATCCAGTTGGCAGTTCAAAATCCTTTATTCAGTCACTCATTGAATATACTATTACGAAAATGGAAAATGACAGAGAGAATACCCAAATTCTGAATTCGGTCTTCCAAAATCATTTCACTACAGAAGACTGTAATACAGTTCTTACTTTCAATCACTGTACAAACATTGAAATGGCAGGTATTAAGATGGCTGCTCATGGAGTAGAAAAACAAGTACAATTACTTCGTAGTGGAAAGATATGAAGGACCAGATGAGACACCTGTAAGATTTTACAAAGATAATGTGAAAGAACTTGCTACTCTTCTAGCAACAGTTTATCACAGATTGCTGAAGCAACAAACGGTACCTAGCAAGCAGAAAAAAGCACATCATTCCTGTTTTCAAGAAGGGTCATACGACAGATGCACATAATTATAGGCTTATATCGTTGATGTCAACCTGTTGTAGAATTATGGAACTTGATTTACGGTCAAGAATTACAATGTTTTTGGAGAACAAAAATCTCCTCTATAAAAAACAATATTCCACAAACAGAGATCTTGCAAAATTCAGCTCAATCTGTTCCTCCGTGAGATTCATAGCACTGTAGACAATGACGCTCTGGTTGATGCATGTCCCTTGATCTCAGGAAGGCATTTGATATTGTCCCGCAGTGCTGTCTAGTGAAAAATATATGAGCTTACTGAGTATCCGACCAGATTTGCGACTGGATTCAGGACTTCCTCACAGATAAAACTCTTAATGAAACAAAACTGACAGATGTACAGATAATTTCCAGAGTACCTGAAGGAAGCTGATAGGATTGTTACTGTTTGCAATGTATATAAATGATCTAGTACAAAACATTGAAAGCTCTGAAAGACTGTTTGCAGATGATGCAGGTGCCTACAAGAAAGTAGCAATGCCACAAGACAGTATCAATTTGCATAACGACCTACACAGGGCTGATGAATGGTGCAGGCTCTGGCAGTCAACCTTGAATGTAAATAAATGTAACACAATGCAAAAGAAAAGAAGAAAAAGAAATCCACTACTGTACAGCTATACAATTGATAACAAATCGCTGGAAACAGTATGTAACGTAAAATATCTAGGAGTAACTATCCCAAGAGACCTGAAGTGGAATGACCACATAAAACAAATGACAGGAAAACCATACGTCAGATTGTCAATCACACGAAGAATCTTAGGGAAATATAACTCATCCATGAAGGAAGTGGCTTACAAGACACTTGTTCGACCGATTCTTGAGTACTGTTCATCAATCTGAGATTCTTACCAGGTAGGACTGACAGAAGAGATAGAGAAGGTCCAACAAACAGTGGCGCATTTTGTCACGGGATTGTTTAATCGGCGTGAGAGAGTTACAGAGATGCTCAATGAACTTCTGTGGTGGATGTTACATGAGAGGGATTGTGCATCGCAGAGAAGTTTGCTACTGTAATTTCTAGAAAGCACTTCCCGGGAAGAGTTCGATATCTAATGAAATGACTACGAAGAGAAAATTTTTGATAAAGTATAGATAATACAGAGGTTTACTGATGGTCATTCTTCCCATGCACCATATGTTAGTGGAACAGAGAAGGGGGGATCGCTTAGTGTATCAGAAGTACCTTTCGCCACACACCGTTAGGTGGCTTATGGAGTACGAAGTAGATGTATATGTTAATGTACAGCATAAGCTTACAACAAGTGAGACCAGCTAAACCAACACTGAATCCATGTGCCTAATTAATGACCACTGGTCCAGTACACTAACCAGATGAAGCGTAGTTCGTGGGCAGTTTTTCACATTCTTACAGGAAAATGTCTAGTTGTGGTTTCCTCTCTCTTTCTCAGAGAGAGAGAGAGAGAGAGAGAGAGAGAGAGAGAGAGAGAGAGAGAATCTGACGTAGTTAGACTGCCCGGTGCAAGTCTTTCTATAAGATACCACCTTGTCAGCTTGTGTGTCAATGAAGAGTAGATGAAATGAGTAAGACAACACAAACACCCAGTCACCAAGTAAAGAAAATCTCCCATCTGGCAGGGAACCAAACCTTGGAAACTGCAGAGTAGAAGCAGTGACACTAGGTTCTAGGCCATGAGCTGCAGATCTCTGTCTCAGTTGTTACAACAGTAAAAATATGAGGACACTAAACACGTTTATGGTCTAGACCATGAGCTGCAGATCTCTGTCTCAGTTGTTACAACAGTAAAAATATGAGGACACTAAACACGTTTATGTGATTCGCAGATATAAAGTGCAAATGACTTTCCTCTCTTAGTGTAACTGGTGGTGGTGGTGGTGGTTAGTGTTTAACATCCCGTCGACAACGAGGTCATTAGAGACGGAGCGCAAGCTCGGTTTAGGGAAGGATTGGGAAGGAAATCGGCTGTGCCCTTTCAAAGGAACCATCTCGGCATTCGCCTGAAACGATTTAGGTAAATCACGGAAAACCTAAATCAGGATGGCCGGAGACGGGATTGAACCGTCGTCCTCCCGAATGCGCGTCCAGTGTGCTAACCACTGCGCCACCTCGCTCGGTTTAGTGTAACTCACAATTGTGGTGACAAGTCAGACATCCATCCAAGAATTAAAATAATTACCAAATCATAAGCAAGCAATTGCTCGTGGCACAAAAAAGAAGACAAATAAGAGTATTTAGAAGATTTATAATATTTTCAGATGATGGTATTTGATTTACTATTGAAATTTCTAGAGAGATACTTGACAGGACTGTTACTGTTTACAATATATATAAATGATCTAATACAAAATGTTGGAAGCTCTTAAGGACTGTTCACAGGTGATTACAAGAAAGTAGTAATGCCACAATACAGTATCAATTTGCATAATGACCTACACAGGGATGATGAACGGTGCAGGCTCTGGCAGTTGACCCTGAATGTAAATAAATGTAATACAATGCAAAAGAAAAGAAGAAAAAGAAATCCACTACTGACCTTCACCTATGACAAGGTTTTCCACAGTGTTTTTAACTATAGTTCCCAAAAAAATTGAAAAGTCAACTAATTTCAGATCAGAGGTCTGAAAACAGAATCATGCCTATTACAAATTAAAAATTGTGGCCATACAGAAACGTCATTTTACTATAAATGCAACAAACTTGTTTATTAACTGTTTGAAAGCATGTGATATAAAACAAGAATTGCTTACGTTTCATACAACTGTAGGGTGCCATTAAACAAAAGGAATTCCCAGGATTGTCATGGCCTAATAACTACGAGGCGTGTTTTTTAAGTAAGTACCATTTTGACATTAAAACAAGACGTGCTAAGATATCTCAATAATTTTATTTTTACATGAAAGCCTGTACCTTAATCTACGCACTGACGCCACTACAGTCTGATTCTTCCTTGTTTATGTCGTGCACTGAGTGATTAAGATGCCCCCGATAATCGTGAGTCCCGCCGACTGTGAAGTTGGGCTGTTATAAGATTTCTTACTGCAAAAGGCCTAAAAGCAATCGATATTAATTGTGAGATCTGTGCAGTTTACGGAGAAAACATTACAAGTGATGGACTAGTAAGAAAGTGGGTGAGAACATTTAAAGATGGCCGCACAAATGTGCATGATGAACAACAGAGTGGGCGTCCTTCTGTCATTAATGAAAGTTTGGTGCAGGAAGTGAACAATAAGGTGAGAGGAACCAGACGCTTTACAATTTCCTCCTTTCCTAATGTTTCTCGTAGTGTTTTGTATGGCATTTTCACCGAGCACTTGAATTACCAAAAATTGTGTGCACGTTGGGTACAGAAAATGTTGACGGAAGTGCACAAAACCAAACGTTTAGACAGTACATTGACTTTCTTTGAGTGGTACCACAACGACGGTGATGATTTCTTAAGCCAAATTGTTACAGGCGATGAAACAAGGGTGGCCTATGTCACACCAGAATCAAAGCAACAGTCCATGGAAGGTGAGCAAGGACATTGTTTTGCTGCAAGACAATGCCCGTCCGCATGTGGCGAATCAGGCCAAAGATCTCATCACATCTTTTTGATGGGAAACTCTAATCCTCCGTGCAGCCCTGATCTTGCACCCAGTGACTACCATCTGTTCCTGCACTTGAAGAAACACCTGGACGGTCAGTGTCTTCAAGACGATGATGAAGTCAAAACAGTGGTGATGCAGTGGTTAACAAGGCAGGTGCAGACTTCTATGAGGAGGATATTCAAAAACTGGTACAACGTTATGACAAGTGCCTCAATATTGACAGAAATTATGTAGAAAAGCAGACTAAGGTACAGGCTTTCATGTAAAAATAAAATTATTGAGATATCTTAGCACGTCTTTTTTTAATTTCAAAACGGTACTTACTTGGAAAACACGCCTTGTATAAAAATTACATCATATACCAACTCTGCTGCAAACACTGCACTTTTTTATGTTGGTATGACTACCAACTGTCTACCATGATGAATGGTCACCACCAAATTGTTGCCAAGAACAAACTTGACCACAATATGGCACAATATGCAACTGAGGATAACATGCTCAGTTTCTATGGCTGTTTCACAACCTGGGCTACCTGGTTCCTTCCCTCAATCACCAGCTTCTCTGAACTATTCAGATGGGAGTTATCTTTGCAACACATCCACCATTCCCATAATCATCCTGGTGTCAATCTCTGGTAACCTGTGGTGCCAACAGCCTCCATCCAAATTTTCTTCTGTGTGGATCCCACAACCTCAATAAATTTAAAGAGTGTCATTTTTGCACCCGATTCTGAATAATTTTTAATTTTTTTATTTTTCACACTTTAGGTTTCGGGCATCCTTTTTCAAGTGCATCTCTAGCAACATGTGGGTTCATCGTCATCATTAATTTAAAAATTGCATGCCGCACATTATCATACGAAGTACAATCGTCAAATGCCCTCTCATCTTGCAATATTTCGTATGAAACCGACTGTATAAACTCACTCAATAAACTGTCACAGTGTATTTCATACGAAATATTGAAAGATGAGGATGTTTGATGACTGTGTTTTGCACAATTATGCATGGCAAGTGATGTATAAATGACAACGATGTAGCAATATATGTTACTAGACACATACTTGAGAATGAGCAATGCCTGAAACAAGTGGTTGAAAAATAAAAAACATATATACAGGGTGAGTCAGGAGGAGAGGTACATGCTTAGAGGGGTGATACTATTAGTCATTTTGAACAAAATACTTCAGATGGATATATGTTCTAATCCGAATGGTTTCCGAGAAAGAACACTTTTAATGTCCATTGATATTTGTTTTCTGTATTATCCAAACACTGTCATTGTTTACAATGTACCATAGTAGTGTAAAGAAAGTTGTGACAAACAATTTTACAGTGAATGCTTGTAGACTATCAGGTTGGGAAACTGCCTTAAACTGGCATACAAACACTAAGCTACAACACATTGGGTGTTGTGCGAGATTTTCAACATTCTAGCGCTCTCCTCGTGCAAACTATAGGTCCTAGAGAAAAATAAACAGAACGTTTCTGGTAGGAAATGTAATGTAGTTTAATTTTGCACTGCTGGAGGGTATGGTTTACGAGTTATTTAAGAAAAATGCACAAAAGTGATATTAAATGTATTCTATCTCAGAAACCGTTCGGAATAGAGCATATGGCCATATGAAGTATTTTGTTCAGAATCATTAATACTATCACCCCTCAAAGAATGTACCATGTCTACTGACTCACCCTGTACATACATTCCGGTGGAAAAATGTTCTCCAGCCAACAGTTTCCCCTTTCCCCTTCCTCTGCTCTCCACCCTCTCTCAGATTCACATCCTGACATTGCCAGCGGTGTGTGCCACTCTCCAGCAGCTCTGACAACTGAGTATCACATGCCCAGCCCATGCACCTGCCACCCCTCTCTCCCACATTCATAGCAGGCAGGCTGCCTCCTATCAAGCCACTACCCACCCACCCCAAACCCCTTTCCCTGTCTCCCACACCACTCAACGCACCCTCATTACAACCTCTTCCACTGGCTGCAATGCAGCATTGTGCATGCAGGTGGAACCATGTAGGGGCATAGGTAAAACCCCTTTCCCTGTCTCCCACACCACTCAACGCACCCTCATTACAACCTCTTCCACTGGCTGCAATGCAGCATTGTGCATGCAGGTGGAACCATGTAGGGGCATAGGTAAAACCCCTTTCCCTGTCTCCCACACCACTCAACGCACCCTCATTACAACCTCTTCCACTGGCTGCAATGCAGCATTGTGCATGCAGGTGGAACCATGTGTGTGGGGGGGGGGGGGGTTTGCAGCATACACGAGCACACTTCCACACACGCTCTAGCTCAAAAAAGGATTACTCTGAAAGCTAGTAAGTTTTCTTTCTTTTTGTGTGTGTCTGTTGATGACTTAACACTTCCCCTTTTGGTGAGAGTGGCCTCCTTTAATCCAAAAATATTTACATTCTACCACAACTCTCCAACAAAATCAAAAATTACATTTCTATCACAAAGCAATATTTTTCAAATCCACACATCAATATGACTAATGGTACTTGAAAGTCAGCTATTCCATACCTTTACAGCGACTTTTGGTGTATAACAGCAATCAACTTTATGTACAAAGAAAGCAAATGTTTGACTCCGTAAATATACTGAATAACAAGGTACAATTGAAAATAAAAATATATAAACAGACAGTACTTTTTTTCACTGCTTTATAAACTGGGGAACTGTGTTCACATATAAACAATAATACTGAGTTAACACTAACCTTAAAATATTCTTTGGCCAGCTCCTCCATCTCAGACTTGCTCAGGCAATCAATTTCATCTTGATACATATGGACAACAGTAGCACCTCCATTGGCATATGTTTCAATGCGAATAAATTTACCATATTTCAGATTATCAACACCACACTGAGAACACGATGGAGGTCTCGGTAACGAATAATGTTTAGTCTGAAAGTTAGTCTTAGGATCCGAGGGAACTTCTGATGATCCTGGATCTGACTTCTCACTCTTATCAGGTAATTTGTCCCTACGACACTGGACACCAACATTTACTCGTTTAATTTTTGACCTGCTGTGACATTCAGAACAGCGGATTTTTACATCAGATGAGCTGCTACTTCGGCGATCTTTGATTATATTTTCTCTACTGGATGAATGGTCAGATCTATCTTTTAGTGTCGAATCATGAACTTGACTACCTTTTTCATGAGTGTCACCACTGCTTCTTCTGTATCTCTCTTTATGCTCTGATCTGTCCTTACTAGAGCGTCGAGATGAATGTCTCCTACTGTGCCTGTGTTTCCGGTGTTCATTCCCTGAAGTGTGTTCATGTCTGTGTTTGCTATCTGATCCAACACTTATACTTACAACAGAGCCAACATTAGAAGCAACAGCTTCGCTGTTACTATGACTGCACTGCACATTACCGAATGGTTTACTTTCATCTGTACCCTTAATACCCACTGGTTCAGGCAAACTTTTTTCTGTGAGAGTAGGTTCATCAACAGAAGGAACATGAACATCTGTAACTGATGGACTTAGTGTGGTTTTGCAGCTATATGACTGAGGAGGATCTGTTACCATAGGTGGAGAATTGCTACAGTCTGTATCTAGTACTGAAGAAGTATGAGTTGTTGTAGATGGCAATGTATCTGGAGTGGGTGTTTGGGAACGTTCTACTTGTGCTGGTGACAAAGTTCCACAGTCTACATGTGCTAAAGAAAGAGATTCTGTGCTTTCTGAAGACAATACATTTGCCTTCACATCACCATCAAAACCACAAAATTTCTCTTTTTCTGGTATTATAGATTCATCCATTTGAGATGACACTGTTTCAGTTCCAACATCTGTTTCATTTGCAGGATGTACTTCACAAGGACCAGTCACTGCCTGAACTGGTAGCACTTCACCTGTTGCATCTTCTTCTACATTTGTTAAATCTACAGATGAAGAACTAATTCCATTTTCCTCTGCAGAAGACAACAGACTAGAAACTTTCGTTTTTGAATAATCATCTCCATTTTTGGGAGCATCATTTACCAATGGATTTGTTATATCTTCTGTCACTATATTTTGTGCAGTGGAACTCAATTTAGTTATGTCTGATGGTTCTGTTACCACCATTGAGTTATTTGATTCAGAAAGTAACTTTGTATTATCCTCTTGAACTTCTGTTGAAGAAACAGCAGCAGCATCTATTGTCAGAGGCGTCTTCCTCCCATCAACTGAAAAGTTTACACTACTTTCAAATCCCGGGGCATATGAACTGTCTCTGTCAAGTTTTGCAGTGTTCACATTGACTTCTTCATTTGTCTGAGCATTCACAGAATTTGCTTCAGGTGATTTCCATGAAGCACTTGTTATGGAATGCTGCAAGCTTACAGGACTTGTACCAGAAACTTTATCACTACATTCTGTAACAGATGACCGAGAACTTGGTCCCCTTTCTGATTTAGGTATTTTCTCACTTTCATTAACAGAATTCTCTGGGCATTCTGTGGATGTGTAGGACCCTTGCAAAGCTGGGGGCCTGCTACACTTCCCATCAGTCGATGAACTGCATTCTTCATCTATTGACTTATTATGAACACATTCAGAAATTTCTACACAGCATTTTGCTTCCTTCTCAGCATGTAATTTGTGTTTTTCCATTTCATTATAGTCAGAAAGTGCGTCTTTCTGAGTAAAATCAGAACAATTCTCAGATTCTGAAGAAACAGAATTATATTGTTTTACCAAAATTTTACATTCTTCATTGATAACATGTGACAAAGAAGATGCATGTTCTTCTTGTGCATTGTTTATAACTGGTTCCCACTTACATAAACTGTTATTTGGTTTCTCCAAACCTGAAAATGATTTAACTTCTGAATACTGCTTGATGGAGGCAAATGCAAAACCATTATTATTCCCAGAATGTTCTTCATGCCTTGATAGGACAGAACACACATCAGACTTTGTAGATGATAAACTGGTGTCCATTTCAGTTGTCACAGGATTTATATTAAATTCTGGTTTAGCATCAGAGGAACTGATTTCAGTGATACAAGAGTCTATATCAGTTTCAGCAGACACAGAATCACCCATAGACTTGGAGCAAAATTCTGCTGTTGAACTGTAATTATTTTCTGTATCACAAGCATGACCTTCAGCTTCAGGCACCTCTGGTTTTAACAACATCTGCTCATTGTCTAGTCTCTGAGACTGAAATCCTGCAAAAGAGGAGTCTGACACCTCATCCAAGTGTGGTGGCTTTGTGTGCAGTCTGATTAGAGTTTTAGATGTCAGCTGGGTATCTAATACATCAAGTGAAGGCAGCTGCGTAAATGGCTTGTGAAATTTATGGTGCTTATTTTCATTTTCTGTAAATAAAACACAGGGATCATGTTCATCCGGCAAAATTGTTGCTCCAGTAGAAGAACATTTACAACATACACTACATGTGTCAATTGTACAACTTGTCTCATGTTTCATATGAGATAGTGAATCACAACAACCTTGTTTAACATTTTCTTGGACTCTGTTGTCCTTAATCAATAGAGTGGGTTCCTTTAAGTTGTCACTATCGTTGAGAGAAACTGTACACTTTGCGGATGAACAATTCATATCACTTTCATACTGGAAATTATTCACATTAGTAGACTTCATTGTCATTCTGTTAGACACAATATCTTTATCATGCCCCTGGGTCATAGAAATATCAGGATTGGCACAAGTAGATATTGTACTACAGTCAGCAGACGTGGGGCACACTTGAGATCTCACAGTTACAGAACCATCTACTATTTCAGCTGGCAAAGCACCTGCTTCGGGTTCATCAGGCAGTTCGCAAAACCCAGTTCCAAGAGTAACACTGTGTGCAGCTTGCCCTACTTTCTTGGGCAGAACAGTCAATCCTCCTATCTCCAATGGTGCATTTACTGGTGGTAGCTTAGGTATGCCAGACAGAAGAGCTGCTCTGGGAGAAATATGACTTTCTTGAGCCTTAGCCATACAAGATTTATCATCTACATTCAAAGTACGAGAATGCAGCTCTGTTGGTGATTTAGGCAAAGGTCTCAGTCTATCTTTATTTTGATCCATAATTTCAGTAGCACCGTATGCTCTTTCTGCAACTGAGACACACTCTCCTTTCCATTCAGTACACTCTGAGCTTGTCTTTTGCAGATTACAATTACCCTCAATCTTAAGCCTTCCTTGATCACCACTTTCCCTAATATTAAAATCCAAAACAATTTCCTTACTTTCTTGTTTAGGTACAATCACACTATTGTCTCCTTTTTGTGAACAGAGTTCTGAAACTATTATTTGTGCAGCACAATCGTTCTTTAACTTCTGCAGAGTATTCTCACCATTTTCCTTAGATGAACTTCCATCTCCACTGTCCTTGGGTAATGCAATGCTATCAAGCCATTTCTTTGTACAATAATGATCAAGGCTTTTTTTCATAGATCTGTCATCAAATGACTCGTGTACTGTCCTGTCGTCCGCCATCTTTCGCATTACCCGACCATCTTCTGCCTTTTTTGTACATTTATCAGAATCTAACTTGTGTACAGACTGTTCAGATTCTAATTTGCGAACATTTCTGTCAATATCTGCCTTGGTTATCACCCTGCTACTCTCACTTTTACGTGATCCCCGTTCTGCTTCTGTTCTCCTTCCTGAACGTGCATCTTCCATTCGACGTACATTTCGGTCTTCGTCTATCTTCCGAGCAGCACGTTCACTCTCTGCTTTACAACCAGTGCCTGCTTTACGTGTTGTTCGTTTCACCTCTGCTTTTCGTGTTGCTCGGTCAACCTCTGACTTACGAGTAGAACGACTGGCATCAGTTTTTCGCAGTGATCGGTCAGACTCCAATTTACGATTGCTTCTCTCTAAATCAGACTTATGACCTTGTCTTTCAAGATCCTGTTTGCGTACCACACGATCAGTTTCAGACTTACGAACATTTCTTTCACTGTCTATTCTTCGAACGCCACGCTCTATGTCTAGTTTACGAGCAGTTCTTTCGTCATCTGATTTGCGATGAGGTCGTTCACTGTCTGATTTTCGGTAAGTACGATCAGTATCACAAGAGCGGGTTACTTTCTCAGTATCAGTTTTCCGAGGTGTCCTGTCAGTTTCTGCTTTGCGAGTCTCTGTCTTGTATGGACTTCTGTCACGAATTGACTTACGTGATGTTCTTTCTGTGTCTGCTTTACGGCAAAAGCGTTCACTGTCTATTCTGTAAGATGTACGCTCTACATCTAATTTGTGTGAAAGTCTATCATTATCAAGTTTATGTACTGAACGGTCAGTATGAGATACTCGGTCGCTAAAGGTTGACCTCTCATAAGATACACGTTCATGGGAACTTCTATCACTGTAGCCTGAACGTTCACCATGGAAAGCACGTTCACTGTGTCCTTGTCTCTCGGTATAAGAAGCCCTATCGTAGTGGACACGGTCACTTTGGTGGGACCTCTCAAAGTGGTATCCTCTATCAACCACTGAAGAAGTTCGTTCTGTATCAACTTTCTGAAAATGGCGGTCACTTTCAGATTTATGAGAATGTCGTTCGGCGTCCACTTTATAGAGGATGCGTTCTGTATCTGACTTATGAGGAGTTCGTTCTCTGTCTAACCTATGACACACACGGTCTCCATATGTTTTGGAATGACGGTCTTTATCTGTTTTGCTGAGACGATCCTTATCTACTTTATGTGTAGCTTTCACAGAAGACCGCTCTGTTTCAGTAACTTTCTCCGTATGTCGATCTAGATCTACTGACTTTGCAGCAGTGAGATCTGTGTCAAAAATGTCCCTAATGCTCTGGCTTAAGGAGGGTGTCTTGTGGAGAACATCACTTGGGGTGGCAGCTTGCTTATGGCTCTCACTTACATCCTTGGGAATACTGTCTGCATTAATCACATCCTGCATTGAGCTATCTATTGTGGCTATCCTACTTGGGGAGAATCCAGTAGTGATTGCTTCCTGTGAGGAATGATCAACAGCAACAACCGGAACTGGACAATGAGACAAGTTAGCTGTCTCTGATAATATATCTGTGCTGGTTGTCACCTGCAAGCAATCACTGGGGCTATCTGGACACTGTGGGAATTGATTTTCACTGTTTGCATGCTGCGGTGAACAACTTGAGCTGGTGGCCTCTTGTGGTGGATGTATTACACTCTCAGATTGCAGCTGAGAATGGAGATCATCATCTGACAGCTGCGATGGATGAACTGCATTAGCTGTCTGCTGTGAAGAAGTAGCAGAAATGGCTTCCTGATGTTGAGGAGAAAGCTCACTTTCTTCTTCTCGTCTGGAATGGACTACACTCTCTTCCTTCTGTTGTTGATCAACCAGGCTGGTTACCTGCAGCATAAAACAATTTACACCAGTTGCCTGCTTGAGATAATGGTTATTCATAAATAAATGGAAATCGTTGCATGAAAAGTATCTGTCACACTATTAGATTTGTCTATTAGACTTACCTCTTCTGTATGCCTTTTGGTGTTTACCACACTGTCCATCTTCTTTGATAGGTTTTCTTCACCAACTACCTTATGCTGTACACAGTCTTTGTGAGCTTCATCATCCACCTGAGGAATATGGTCCCCCCTGACATTCGCCACCTCATATGACAGTTGGTCTGCATCAGTTGCTTCCTCACACATTTGACTCTCACTGTTCATCTCCTGGAAAAAGTTGACTTCTTCTTTCACTCCCTTGTTCAGCTGGTCTTTGCTGTCCACATCCTGAACTGGTACAGTCTTGTCTGCATTCCTTCTGGATGGCGCATCCTCTTCACTAGCTATATTCTGTGACTGGCTATCCACACAGAAAACATCTTTGTCGGCTTTCTCCTGAGATAGCCCTTGCTCAACAGCAACAGCTACATGCATCAAGCTCTCATTTGTCATCTTCAGGCATGTATTGTCACAGTTGGCTTGCTCACAATGTGTCCCACCACCATCGAACACCTCTTCATGCAGCTTCCCATTATCAGTTACCTTCTGATGAGGCCTACTCTCCTTAGTTGTCTCACAGATGGATTTCTCACCATTATCTACTTTATTTTGTTGTGTCTTATTGCTGAGTGCTTGCCCGTATGATGTACCAGTACTGACAACTGCAGCACATGAAGTGTCACCGTTGGTTGCCCTTTCACCTGGCCCAGCAGTACTGGCTTTTCCATGGGGTACTGCATGATGCACTACCTCCTTGTGTGATGTGCCAGTACCAGCCACATCCCCATGCAGCACATCAGTTTCTCTCAGCTCCACATGAAGCTTTTCAGGATTAGTAGCCTCCCTTCGTGTTGCACTATCATCAATCATGCCCTGGTGGATCCAACCATTGTAAGCCTTTTGCTGATGACCAGCCTCACTGCTCCTGTTTTGGTGCAAACTTGCTTCATTCATTGGTTCACATTGTAAACGACCACTGGTGGTCACATTCTGCTGTTGAGCTTCATCACTAGCTACACCCTGGTGTAAAAATCCCTTGCAACATGTCTTCTGGTGCTGCTTAACATTTTCACCAGTAATACAATGACAGCTTTCCACAGTCGAATTATCTTCTTTGTTCCTGATTGATGCCCTGGCCACCTCATCATCAGTGGCTGCCATCCTGGGATGTCTGAAAGTGTCAGTCAAACCCTGATGTAATAACATAGCATTGGGAAATTCCTGAGAAAGCCCACTACCACTTATCACTTTACTTGAAAACCTGGCCACAACATCTGTCCGTTGTTTGACCACAGAGTCCAATTCTTTTATGGTACTGTCCACTTCCTGCACCTTGAGGGGAGACTGATCCTTGGGGTGTGTACTCTGACAATGGGGCTCCATACATGCCCCATGCTCGATGTTGCAGTCCTTGTCAGCAATTTCACTGGGACGGAAGCCTGGGCTGACCACATTACGAATGCGATCATCCACATCGGCGCTGTTTTGTTGGAGGTAGTTGCTGATCTGCCTCGGAAGACTGTTGGTCAAGCTGGCCGGCTTCTGCGAAAAATAATTCACATAAATATACTTGTGAGTTCATAGTCATAGGATATTTTCCTGGAATGATAATTTAATTCTACAAGATATACTGCTAGTTGTCTCCTTGGCAGGAGGCACCCAATGCCTACTCTTTGTGAAGAGTTGTTTGAATCTTGTCTCACCTTAAGGAACAACTTCTTGTTGTTTATCGAATCACAACAGACTGATTTATGAGAAAAGTATTCCATCTGTCCTGGAACATCTTCCTTGCAACAATCAGCTTCTAAAAGCCTTCTGCCCTTTTGTTATTCATTATTGTAACTTTATTACACAATTTGGAGAAGGGATTAAAGTTCAGGGAGAAGAAATAAAGACTTTGAAGTTTCCTAGTGATTTAATTCTAGTAAAGGACTTGAAAAAGCAGTTGAATGGAATGGGCACTGTCTTGAAAGGAGGATATATAAGATGAACATTAACAAAAGCAAAACAAGGGTAATGGAACATAGCTAAATTAAATCAGGTGATGCTGAAGTAATTAGATTATGAAGTGAAACACAAAGTAGATGAATTTTGCTATTTGGGCAATAAAATAACTGATGATGGCCAAAGTGGAGATGATATAGATTTAAGTGTTAGGAAGTCTTTTTCAGGAGATATTTGTCTGGAGTGTAGCCTTGTATGAAAGTGAAATGTGAATGATAAACAGTTTAGACACGATGTGAATAGAAGCTTTTGAAATATTGTGCTGTAGAAGACAGTGAAGAATTGGGGAGAAAATAATTTTGTGGTACAACAGACTAAAAGAAGGGGTTGGTTGATAGGACACTGAGACATTCAAGGGTACACCAATTTAGTACTGGAGTGAAGTAGTGGTGGTGGTGGTGGTGAAAATCGCAGATTGAGACTAATAAATGAGTACAGTAAGCAGGTTCAAAAGGACATAGATTGCAGTAGTTATTCCGACATGAAGAGGCTTGCACAGGGTAGATGGCATAGAGAGGTGCATCAAACCAGTCTTTGGACTGAATACGACAGCAGCAGCAGCAGCAGCAGCAGCAGCAGCAGCAACAACAACAACAACAACAACAACAACAACATAACACAACTGTAACTGATCAAAAAACAGTTATGTGAGGAACTGTACAACTATTACATGTATGATGGCAAGTCAACTGGGGATTTGATTCATTAAATGCCCATGTCTAATAAATGTCATTTCATTTTGGGAAAATAAGTTCCCCCTCACTATTTAAAATGTGCCACCAACTGCCACAATCTGTCAGGTTTGACTTCTACATTGTCTGCAAGTGATCTGCTATCAGAATACCACCCAGTCAGATTCTCTATATATTAAAAAACAACAAACCACAAAGCAAGCGTTGGAAAACAAGTTTTTGTGGCAGCCAATTTGTTTCTTTACCAATCAAAGCACAGTACATGTGACAAAATGTACATAAAGCAAACTAACAGAACATTTGACACTAGATGCAGAGAGCTTGTAAGAGGATGTAAATATGGAGCAAACCAAGTTTTACAGAACACCAACACAACCACAAAATTACTTAAAGAGACCAGTAAATATAAAGTTTTCACATAAAAACCACCAGGTCCAAAAACAAACTAGATGCAAGTCACAAAAAAGAGGGCTTTTGAAAGCCAAGAAGAAATGACCAGTGGATGTGCAGTTCACATTTGTTTCCAGCTTCCACTGACATCAAAAAGGAAAAACAGTTAACAACTAAAAGGAGCAGAACATGAACACTGTGTTTTTAAGACTCCATCATCATCATCATCATCATCATCATCATCATCATTATTATTATTATTATTATTATAAACACTGAGAAGAATGGAAACAAGTCTTAATACACAGCTTTAGAGTTAAGAGAGGATTGGGAAACTTGACCGTATTCCGCAGCACCATTTAGAAGCATAAACTGTTCATTGGTTCTCAACAGCACTCCTCTCAAAGCTGTACCTTGTGTGATAATTGCGCGTAGTAGCTTCCAACAATAACACTACAAGCTAATATCATTGTGGTAACTGGAACATTATGTTTCACTATCTTTCGCTTACAGAAGTTTCACTATCCTTCACTTACAGAACAATTGATCGATTTCCTGTACTTAGCTTAATGACGGTATGCAACATTGCACTCGTCATTAAACAAAATGAGGAGACAATCTCTTTGGATATTTTTACCAGTCACTCCACTCTGCTTGAACAGTTGTAGAATCATTCAATGAAGGTCTACATTCAGCAGCACCGAAATACTCCAATTATGAAATATTAGTTGGAGGGGACTATACATACTGAGTGCAGACTGCGAACACTTTCTCCAAAAACTGTCTTGAGCAACTAGTTCTACAATCCACAAGCAACGGAAATATTTTAGAACTCGCAGCTACAAACAGGCCTGACCCTATAACCAGTTTTAGTACAGACACAAGGCTTAACAATTACAATGTTATCACAGATAAGCTAGTTATTAAAATTATTAAATCCATCAAGATGGCTAGGAGAGTTTTAATGCTGGAAAGAACAGGTAAGCAGCTGTTAGCATCCTACTTGTACACAATGAATGAATGAATGAATGGATATTATTTACTCCCAATATGATGGACATAGAGCAATTATGGGTAAAGTTTAAACTGATTGTAAATGGCACAGTGGAGAAGTATGTGCCAAGTAAGAGGATTGTGGAGATTATTGGACTCTCAGTTCAAAAAAGAACATATAAACGCTGACAGGAAAAAGATAGTCGAAATCCGTTTATCTATAAAACAATCAAAGTATGAAGCATACAAAAACTTCTACAATAACTCATAAGCACATTATCTTGTCAAGAATTGTAGAAAATTATGATTCTACATAAAGTCTTCTATTCAGTCACTCATCAACCAGTCTAGTGTGACAAAACAGATAACAAAAAACAAACTGAAATATAAGTTTTGTGTTTAAAAAATCATTCCTACAGTATTATACAGAGACACCATCATTTGACAACCACATGAACTCCTGTATAGAGCATAAAAAGTGGCATCCCTTGCAATGAAAAGCAACTGAAGGAGGTGAAAACAAAGAAGTCAGCAGGTCTAGTTAGAACTGCAACTCAGTTAACAGACAGTACTCTTCAGCATTGGTCCCTTATTTAGCTTGTGTTTATCATGAATCTTTTATCATTCACAAAGTCCAATATGACTGGAAAAGGTTTTATTGACTAATAGCCTTAATGTCAGCTCGCTGTAGAGTTCTTGAGCATATTCTAAGTTAAAACATAATGAATTTCTTTGAGAGAGAATAGCTTCTGTCCACAAATCAGCACAAATTTTTAAGCATCATTTGTGCAAGACAGAGCATGTCCTTTTCTCGTACTGTATCATGCGAACCATGGATGAAAGGCACAGGCAGATCACATATTGCTAGCTGTCTTCGAAGTATCAGTCACAGTGCCATGCACACTGTTAACATAAAGTCTGAGCATACAGAATAGCTTCTCAGATATGACAGTGGCTCAAAGACATTTTAAGCAATAGAATACAGTACACTGTCCCAGTGGGCGAGTGTTTGTTGGAGACAAAGGTACCGTCACGAGTATCCCAGGGAAGTGCAGTGGGAACCCTCTGGTTCTCTATTGTCTCAGTAGTAGTCTTCAGGTCACAAATTGACTGTACATCTGAGTTATTAGTACATTCAAATACAGTAAATGTATAAATGCTTGTTGCACCCACCTCACTGAAGCCTAAGCTGAGTGAGCGTGCCAACACTATTTCCTATGGTACAGACTAATGAGTCATTTTCTGAATTTTCTATTACAGTACTGTAAACATTACGCATGTTCCAATCATTTATTTCTATATGTTGTGATGGCAGCAGCAAACTAATAAGCCCAATTGAAGGCTGCAAAGAGATATTTCAGAATGGCAGTAAAAGTCAAATATCATACTGAAAGGGATTCTCTGTGGCTCATCTGACTCCTTGAGGCCTATACAGCTAAACTGACAACAGCATTTCCCACAAGTGCTCAGGTTCTGGGTTCAAGCCCCAATTTGGCACACAGTTTTAATCTGCCAGGAAACTTCAAAAATACACACTGCACTGCAGAGTGAAATATTTATTTTGCTTCATAGGATGTATATTTTCTGAAGAAATTTCTCTAATTACTATATCTTCTTATCTTAGATACAACTATATTTATAATATGAAGATAATTATTACTCATTTTGGTCACACATTGGCCCTTTTCAGATTTTGCACATCATAGGTGGCATACTTATTATGTTTAGAATATGAAGATAGCTAATATATGATAGGAATCAACATGATTGTTGTCATATTATAAGTGTGATTAATTCAAAAACAAAAAGAAAGGTATAATATACCAATCACTCTTCTCCATTGGCATAATGTCATTTTTCCCCAAAATGTTATTTTGTGTAGGCAATGGTATCATCATTGTTCCATCAGTGGAATACTCTGACTTCTATTATTATCACAGACATTCTTCTCTTGAACAATAAGCTCTAGAAATTTATCATTTGAGGACATTAAAATGCAACTTAAGCTCTACTTTGAGACCAGAGGCACTCTTAACCTAGTAGATTACCTCACTGGGAACCCCCCCCCCCCCCCCCCCCGCCCTCAAATACATATACTGACTTTGTCATCCTAACTACAAAAGTCAACTACGACCTGATTATTCCTCACCACTATTACAAATGAAGGCTATGCTACCATCACATTCATTATCTCATGATAATAAATGATTTCAAATCAGAATCTTTTGAAGATGCTGAAATTTACAGCAACCATCCAGAATAATTTCTAAATCTATCTTCTCATGCTCACTGCTAACATTTTGCAGATCGCAATTTGGTGCACTGAGAAATCTGCCATGTTAAGTAGCTGGGTAATTTTTGTTTGTGTCTAGACTCTAGTTGAAGGAAGTGTGTGAAAGTATGCAGTCAAGGCAACTGTAAGAAGGCATTGCAAAAAGTAAGTGTACTTTTGACCTATTACACCATTTGCACCTGCAATTGGAAAACTTCTGAAGTAGGCTTCAACATACAGCCTGAACTGATTTCTTACATACGACAGTTGTCGCCCCATAGTGATGAGAAAATTCGGCTGAAAACTCGCTTCTGGTGAGACCAATCACACAAAATCTCAACGACAATGTTCATTGCAATTCTACATAATCTGTTACATGCTCTTCAGTAGGCTCTCTTTCTGGAATTGTTAAGATGTGATAAACTTGCCATTGGTAGTTACTTAATAACAAAAACTACAATCTAAGCTGTGTAACTTGGAATAATAGGCCACCAATGTCTTATGTCATTGATCAATCAAGATACAGATTATCTGATGCTATAGACAGCTGAAATATGATGCACTAGTTCTTAAGGGTGAACATCTTTGCCTCTTTGAATACAACGTATGTCGTCAGATCATCGAAGTTCAGCAAGTACTTGGATGGGTAATTGCCAGAGTACGCCACATGCCCCTGCATGCTTTTCCACTGCCTTTACAGGAAAGAGGAGCACGGGTTAACAGCATAAAGCTTCTGATCACTGGACTTCGTGGCAGTGTCCTGAAGTTAAATTCCAAACTTTTCTACAGTGATTCTTGAACAGAGGGCATGTGACACTTGTTGATGGTGATCCATCCAAAGGATGGAAACATTAAGCTGGGCTGCCTCCTTGGTGCTATTCAAGAGGAGCACACTGTGTGTAGGCACTGGGTTTCACCCTCTCCCTTCTCTCATCATCACCGTTGTCATAATCATCATCCAACACAAACATGACACCACACTACACACATTAACTACAATCCCCTACACTTATCTGATACATCTAACACAAAACTCCCACTCTTCACGAAGGAAAGGTGCTATTGTGCACAGAGGACACAGAAACCTTCCCAACTAGGTGGCTGAACCGGCCCTTTTTAGTTTCTCAACCAACAATTCCATATGACATTACCTGAATTGTTTTTATAATTATTAATGTACTATTTTCATTGCTCAAAAGCAGAATATTTTATTTTTCAATAGGAGAATTGCATTCAAACTCCACCATTTTGATAACTCTTCCACCACACCCTCAAAGTCAATGGTAGCTGTTCATCCTCATCTTGCCAGTGTCATTTCAACTTATACAACGCATCCCAAACTGCAATGCTCAATGAACTCCCCCTCCTTCCCTACTAGACACGATTTTTAATGTTGCACTTCTTAAATGTGTTTATAAATAAACTCCTACAATAATTTGAGCCAAATCCAAAAGTTGCAGAAGTAGTGGGCATATGTTCTAGTTCCTTAACAATCTCCAGCACAGGATAACTTGTAAACTTGGCAAACAATGAAAACAAATACACCATTACAATCGAACAGTCAGAACTGCTAAAAGTACAAAGTTTTATACTATGGTACACACAATTTAATCAGATACAATTGTATCTAAATGAACAAAAAATTTATTGACTCATTTTACTCATCTGTGGATGTGTACCCAACTCTCTAGTCCTAGCCAAAGTAAAAGTATTTAAAATAAAAGGGTCCCTCATGAACATAAAATTTCTAACATATCTGGGCACTATTACATTGAAAAGAAATGCTTGTACAGACTGACTTCACACTTAATTTCAAATTTTGGCAAGAGTCAGTCTGAGGCTGGATTTATTTTTCAGCAACAAATTATTCTCCAACACAGTAATCACAGCACTGTTCTTTTTTGCCTTAAAAATCTCAGTTTACATAGAGACAAGCATACATGGTGTGAGGGACAAATAGCATGTAGTTTAAAATCATTCATACGCTAATTGTAAAATGACTGACTTTACTATTTCATCTATCAATTGGAAGTAGAGTGGACATACACTGATCAGCCACAAGATTATGGTTACCAACTTCCTATTGATATCAACCCATCCAGGTGATAGCAGCATCACCTGGTGAGGAATGATTGCTAGTTAGACACATGCACGATGCATGTACTATCAATGAGTGTGTTGTCTATGTGACGAATGGAGAAGGTGCACCATGCAGGGTGGACATGCCGTCTAAGGCATCTTGCCACAGTTCGTGCAACTGCCACCGTCAGCGGTTTGAGTCCTCCCTTGCGCATGGGTGTTGTGTTGTCCTTAGCATAAGTTAGTCTAAGTTAGTTTAAGTAGTGTGTAAGACTAGGGACTGATGACCTTAGCAGTTTGGTCTCATAGCAATTTACACACATTTTGAGAAGGTGCAACGGCATGTGATCTATCCGAGTTTGACCGAGTTCAGATTGTGATGGCCTGGAGGCTCAGCACGAGCATTTCGGAAACTGCATGACTTGGTGGGTGTTCAAGGAATTCTGTGGTGAGTGTCTTCAATAGAAGATGAAACCACATTAAAATATTGTGGGGTTGGGTGGCCACCATTCATCACAGATGTCGGACATCGTGGGCAGGGCAGACTGGTAAAACAGGAAGACAGCGAATTACAGCAGAACTAACATCTGTCATTAATGCTGAGCAGAGTACAAGAGTGTCTGAACACACAGTGCACCAAAGAATACTGCTAAAGATGGGCCTCCAAAGCTGACAACCCATGCATGTGCCAATGTTAACACCACGACATCCGTAACTATGACTGAAATGGGCATAAGACCATCAGCATTGGATGTTGGTGCAGCAGCAGTGTGTTGGGTGGTCTGATGGATCACAATACCTTCTTCATCATTCTGATGAGAGGGTGCAAATCTGTTGCCTTCCAAGAAAACAGCTCTTTGAAACCTGTACTGTGAGACGGGGGCAAGCTGGTAGCGACTCCATTATGTTCTGGGGAACATTCACGTGGGCATTTGTGGGGTCCAGTGGAGCTCGTGTAAGGTTCCGTGACAGCGAAGGAGTATTGTACACCGGTTGCAGACCATGTACACCCCTTGATGACGATCATGTTTCCCAACGGTAATGGCAGTTTTTAACAAGATAATGTGCCATGTCACAAGGACAGGAGTGAGATGGAGTGGCAGTTTTTAAGAAGATAATGTGCCATGTCACAAGGACTGGAGTGAGATGGAGTGGTTTGAGGAACAGAGTGGCAAGTTCCAATTGATGTGCTGGTCCCGCAACTCACCAGATCTGAACCGAATTGAACACATATCAGAATGTGGTGTCAGAGCTCACTGCCCTTTTCCCTGGAATTTACAGGAGTTAGGTCACTTGTGTGTGCAGATGTGGTGCCAAATCCCTCCAGCGATCTATCAATGCCTCCCTGCTCCCATGCCACAGTGCACATTGCTGCTGTTATCCGTGCCAAAGGTGGACATACTGGATATCAGGTAGGTGGTCATAATGTTCTGGCTTATCACAATTTTTACACAAATTTACACATCACTCTCCTTTCCCACATGTCACCACATTATGATTCCTTATTGCCTCAGAATATCTCCTATAAGTTCTCCCTTTACTTTCAGAAACGACTTCCTGAAACTGAAATCTATATTTAATGTTCACATATATCTCTTTTACAGTTTTTATTGCTGATCTAAATTTTGTATCATCTTTGCTTTAGTCATCAACAGTTATTTTGCTGTCCACATGGCAAAACTTATTTACTACCATTCATGTCTCACTTCCTATGCTAGAAAGGGACTTCAAAAAAATAAGTTACTCACTATTATGGCACGCCACGTATCTTTTATTGAATGCTGCATTAAACTGCAAAGTGACACAGATGCACTGCGCTACGTTTTAGTGGTCATCAAGCCTTCGTAAACAATGGTCGGAACATTCTATCAATCATTCAGTTCCTTGTCGGTAGAAATCCACTCCTTGATCATGGAGCCATTCGAGAACCACTGGGTAAATGCCTTCAAATTTGGCTCCCTTGACACTGCTTGTTGTGGTACGCAAGAGTGACCTTTTTGCCCTATCAGCATCACCCATGTTTGTGTTGATCAAATTGTTGGCACCATTTCGCTAAAGCTGGATGTGACACTCATTTTGGCCCATATACTGCCAGAATTTCATGGTGAACCTGTGTGCAATTTAGATGTTTTGTCCACAAGGCTTACTGTTCCATGCACATCAAGTCTGGAGTACATTACCACCTGCCACGCCAGTTCACTCGCACACTGTGATGCACTTGTTAACCTTAAGACAGTAGAACTGTGTCTACAGGAAAACCAGAATGTGTACTCCATTCTGACTATGTGCAACTGTCATTACACCGCGGTCTTAGCATCGGACCGCATGTGTAACTTTTAGGAAGCCCCCTCCTCATAATTGCCTCAGCTTGTCTGATTTAATTCGACTACATTCCTGTACCCTTATTTTACTTCTGTTGATATTCATCTTATAATCTCTGTTCATGACACTACTCATTCTGTTCAACTGCTGTTTCAAGTCCTCTCAGTATTAGAGTGTCATCAGCAAAACCTCAGAGTTTTTATTTCTTCTCCATGAATATTAATTAAAACTTCTCCTTGGTTTTCTTTATAGCCTGTGAAATATACAGACCGAATAACATTGGGGATAGGCTACAACACTCACTCCCTTCTCAACTATGGCTTTCCTTTCATGTCCTTCAAACTCCTGTAACTGCAATTTGATTTCTGTCAAAGCTGAAAATAATATTTTGCTCCCTGTATTTTACCCCCATGGCCTTCAAATTTTCAAAGGGTGTAGACTAATAAACATTGTCAAAAGCTTTATCTAAATCTACAAATGCTAGAATGTGTATGTATCTGTCTTCAACGTATCTACTAGGGTAAGTTGTAGGGTTCAAATTGCCTCACATGTTCCCACATTTCTCTAGAACACTACCTGATCTCTCCTGAGGTCAGCTTCTACCAGTTTTTCCATTCCTCTCTTAAATAATTTGTGTCAGTATTTTGCAATCATGACTTATTGCTGATTGTTTGGTAGTATTCACACCTGTCAGCAACTGCCTTTTTTGGAACTGGATTTATTACATTCTTCCTGAAGTTTAAGGGTATTTCACCTGATTCATATATCGCGCACAACAAGTGGAATAATTTTGTCATTATTGGCTCTCCCAAGAATTTCACAAATTCTGGGGGAATGTCATCTACTCCAGGGGGCTTGTTTCCACTTTCAGTGTTCTGTCATATTTTTCTTGCCGTATTATATTTCTTTTTCCATTTTCACCAACTTTCTTTTCTCTTTTTATATTATTGTCTTCATGTTAGTTTCCCTCTTACATATTCTTCCCACCTTTCAGCTTCTTTGCTTAGTACTGGCTTGTTGTCCGAGTTCTTGATACGCAAATAAATGATTCTCTTTTCTCCAAAGGTTTCTTTAATCTTCCTATAAGCAGTATACATTGTCCCCCTAGTTATGCATGCTTCTATGCTTTCATGGCCTTGAATTTGTTCTCTAGCAATTCCTGTTTAGCTATTCTGCACTTTCTGTCAATCTTATTTTTTAGATGTCTGTATTCCCTTTTGAAGGTTTTACTTGCTGCATTATTATATTTTCTGCTTACGTGAAACGTCCCCTGTGTTATCCAGGAATTTCTACAATGTCCTGCCTTTTTACCTATGTGATCCTCTGATGCCTTCTGAATCTCATCTCTCAAAACTATCCTTCTGTTTCCTACTGTATTCATTTCTCCCATTTGACTCCCTACATTGCCTTATGCTCCCTCTCAAACTCTCATTAAACTCTTGTTCCTTCAATTTATTGGGATATCATCTCCTTGGACAATTTCTTGTGCAAAAAATACCTATGAAACAGTTGGAAAATGTGACCAAGACATTTTCCTATTTACATCTATCAGTGTTTATACTATGTCAAAACTGTCTACCTTAATAATTTGGAATAGCTTTTGTTTTTGTTTCTTCAGATAGAAAATTAACCTGTATGTGTTTAAGTGAGCACATTAATGATGTTACTCCAGTTCTTGTGGAACACGTTAACTTGAACCCCAACTCCTTCCACAAGGCTGGGCTTATCAACAAATTCTGAAGTCCTATGTGCTCGTTCTATGGACGAGGGAGCAGTAACATGGAATAGGGGTAACTTAGGAAGAAAGGTGATTTCATATGCTCATTGCACCATAAGCAGCTGTTGAATAGTTGGAGAGTAACAACAGAGGCCAACAATAGGCTTCTGGTGATAGCCCTGGCACAGACTGCACACACTTGAATATTGAGCTCATAAAGAGAGGTAGAGAGTTCTATAATAATTGTCAATTAAGTTAATATTAAACCATAAGGAAGTTAATTAGAGTCTATTTCATAGTATCTACTGATAGTTTCACTTGTTTCAAAGAATTTAGGTTGTTTTCATTACACATATTTTTAGTAGTGCCGTATCTGCTCTGGGAATTACAAGTTTTGTTTGCATTACTCATATGTTTAGTAGTGCCATATCTACTCAGCGAATTAAAGGTCTTAAGTTCTATCTTTTATTTCTTTTCAAAAGGCATAAATTCCGTATTGCGCAAATACAATCTTAGGCCTAATTTTTTTGGGTTTTAACGTTAAGTGCATTACATTACTATATTGATAATATACACACATATTAGTGTTCCACATAACTTTAGTGACTCTTGTGGTCTGTAGTTAATAATATATTACCGTTGTTGTCCAGATAAATTTTATAAAAAGATTGTAAACAACCATGAGCATGAAGTGTTTGAGCTACAGTAGGAAAGCTAGTTCTGGGGTATATGCAGCTGTTGGGACAGATGGTTACATTGGGAGGGAGGGACTGTAGTGGCATGGGAGTTGGGGAAGTAAATGGGTCTCTTCCATGGTACTGCAAAGTATGTTCAAGGGATAGGAAAGTAGCTGAACAGGAAGGGAAGATTAGAGCCCTTAAGGCTGAACTGGATACTGCTAGGGAGAAACGGATGAGGTTAGGGGGGAAAAGGGTGAAGTCAGGTGGGAAGTGGTAACAATGAACAGGGGCCACAGAAAGAGAACAGTATCTGACAGTCCCATCACTGGCACAAACAGCAGATTTGCCTTGCTACCTCAGTTAACTAAGGAAGAGGCTCAGGTATATGTAGTTAATACTCAACAGGCTTTCACCAGGAAACCAAATGTTTCAACAGAAGTAGAAAGTAGAAGGAAAGTTATGTTGTTAGGTAGTAGCCATGGAAGAGGTGTGGGCACAAAAAATTACATGACAGGTACCAGGTTATTAGTTTTTTCAAGCACAGTGCATGTCTTAGCCAAATGGTGGAGGATGTAGGATCATTGTGCAAGGGTTTTACAAAGCAGGATCATATTGTGATAGTGGGTGGAGCAGGAAATAGTATTGATAGGGATCAGGACTACAATATTGAGTGTGACCGGGTGAAAATAGCATATGTAATGAACCATACAAATATTGGGTTGGTTCCTCCTTTCATGTGGTACAAATAGCTCTGTCAGGAGGCCATTGCTTCAGGCAGCTACTCTGTCAGGCATAGGTTTGGTTCCTGTTGATGCTATTGGTAGGTGGGACTTTTACAAGCCATGGCCTGCATCTCAGTAGGATAGGGAACAGTAAATTGGCTGGGATGATAGCAAAGCCTTTAAGGGGGAGCACTGAAACTCATGGGAGTACCTCTTTTTTAGGCTAACATCAGTGTCCAGTGGTTAAACATTGAATGAAATTAAGCTTAATGAGAAGCACAGACAGGCAGGTACTAGAGATGTTAAAATATCACAAGATTCTGATAAATGTACAGTGAGAAATTATGTTAGTCTATTGCATCAGAATATCAGTGGATAAAAAAACAAAGTATATGTGTTTCTTGTTTGTTTAGGAGATTCAGTAAACTGAGGGTTGAATACAAGTACTATGCCTCTCTGAATATCGCGCAGTCACAGATAAGGGAAAGTTAACTGTAGGTAGATATAAATTTTCAGCACATGTAAGTGGAGACACTACAGAGAGAGGAGGAGTTGCCATAAATGTTAAAATTTATCATAGTGTGAAAAATTTAGAAAAAAAAAATCATGTACAGCAACATACAGGAGCATGTAAATGTGAGCTTAAAATAGATAATAGTAATTTTATAACTGTAGTTGTGTATAGGTCCCAACTGGGAAATTTTCTGCAATTTTTGAAAAACTTGGATTCTTTGTTGTGTTATTTGTCAGACAGAAGGAAGCAAATTATTGTTTGTGGGGGTTTCACTGTAGATTTTCTGAAAGAGTCTGATAGAAACCTTGACCATGAAGCATTACTTCGTTCTTTCAGTCTGTGAGTTATTGATTTTCTTACTTGGGTAGTACAGCAAAGCAGCACACTGATAGATGTTGGTGATATGGTCTTCAGTCCAGAGACTTGTTTGATACAGCTCTCCATGCTACCCTGTCCTGTGCAAGCGTCTTCATCTCCGAATAACTACTGCAACCTACATCCTTCTGAATCTGCCCTACCATTTTACCCCCCCCCCCCCCAAATCGCTAAATTGGTGATCCCTTGATGCCTCAGAATGTGTCTAAGCAACCAATCCCTTCTTCTAGTCCACTTGTGCCACAAATTCCTCTTCTCCCCAATTCTCCTCAGCCTCAGTACTTCCTCATTAATTACATAATCTACCCATTTAATCTTCAGCATTCTTCTGTAGGACCACATTTCAAAAGCTTCTATTCTCTTCTTGTCTACACTGTTTATCGTCCACGTTTCACTTCCATACATGGCTACACTCCATACAAATACTTTCAGAAATGACTTCCTGACACTTAAATCTATGCCTGATGTTAACAAATTTCTCTTCTTCGGAAACGCTTTCCTTGCCATAGCCATTCTACGTTTTATATCCTCTCTACTTCGACCATCATCAGTTATTTTGCTCCCCAAATAGCAAAACTCCTTTTCTACTTTAAGTGTCTCATTTCCTAATCTAATTCCCTCAGCATCACCCGACTTAATTCGACTACATTCCATTATCCTCGTTTTGCTTTTGTTGATGTTCATCTTATATCCTCCTTTCAAGACATTCTCCATTCCGTTCAGCTGCTCATCCAGCTCCTTTGCTGTCTCTGACAGAATTACAATGTTGTCAGTAAACTGCAAAGTTTTGATTTCTTTTCCATGGATATTAACTCCCACTCGAAATTTTTCTTTTGTTTCCTTTACTGCTT
The DNA here is from genome assembly GCF_021461385.2 of Schistocerca piceifrons. Classification (NCBI taxonomy): domain Eukaryota; kingdom Metazoa; phylum Arthropoda; class Insecta; order Orthoptera; family Acrididae; genus Schistocerca; species Schistocerca piceifrons. Next base: position 267,240,560 of record NC_060149.1, read on the forward strand.
GCTCAATATACAGATTGAATAACATCAGGGATATGCTACAACCCTGTCTCACTCCCTTCTCAATCGATTTTTCCCTTTGATGCCCCTCGACTCTTATAACTGCCATCTGGTTTCTGTACAAACTGTAAACAGATTTTACTCCCTGTATTTTACACCTGCCACCTTCAGAAATTGAAAGAGAGTATTCCAGTCAACATTGCCAAAAGTCTTTTCTAAGTCTATTAATGCTAGAAATGTAGGTTTGCCTTTCCTTAGCCTCTCTCCTAAGATAAGTCGTAGGGTCAGTATTGCCTTGCGTGTTCCAACATTCCTACAGAACCCAAACTGATCTTCCCCAAGGTCGGCTTCTACCAGTTCTTCCATTCTTCTGTAAAGAAATCGTGTTAGTATTTTGCAACTATGACTCATTAAACTGATAGATCGGTAATTTTCACACCTGTTAACACCTGCTTTCTTTGGGATTGGAATTATTATATTCTCTTTGAAGTCTGAAGGTACTTCACCTGCCTCACACGTCTTGCTCACCAGATGAAACAGTTTTGTCATGGCTGGCTCTCTCATGGCTACCAGTAATTCTAATGTAATGTTGTCTACTCCCACAGCCTTGTTTCAACTTAGGTCTTTTGGTGCTCTGTCAAATTCTTCATGCAGTATCATATCTCGCATTTCATCTCAGTCTACATCCTCTTCCATTTCCGTGTAACATTGTTGTCAAGTACATCACCCTTACATAGGCCCTCTATATACTCCTTCCGCCTTTCTGCTTTCTCTTCGTTGCTTAGGACTGGTTTTCATCTGAGTTCTTGATATTTATAAAGGTAGGTCTCTTTCCTCCAAAGGCCTCTTTAATATTCCTGTAGGCAGTATCTATCTTACCCCTAATGATATATGCTTCTATATCCTTACATTTGTCCTCTAGTCAACCGAGCTTAGCCATTTTGCACTTACTGTTGATCTCATTTTTAAGACATTTGTATTCCTTTTCACCTACTTCATTTACTGCATTTTTGTATTTCTCCTTTCATCAATTAAATTCTGTATCTCTTCTGTCACCCATGGATTTCTACTAGCCCTCGTCTTTTTACCTACTTGATTCTCTGCTGCCTTCATTATTTCATCTCTCAAAGCTTCCCATTCTTCTTGTACTGTATTTCTTTCCACTGTTCTTGTCAATCATTTCCTAATTCTCTGTCTGACTGTCTCGGCAACCCCTGGTTCTTTCAGTTTATCGAGATCCCATCTCCTTAAATTCCTACCTTTTTGCAGTGTCTTCAGTTTTAATCTACAGTTCATAACCAATAGATTGTGGTCAGAGTCCATATCTGTCCCTGTAAATATCTACAATTTAAAACCTGGTTCTGAAATCTCTGTCTTAGCATTATATAATCTATCTGAAACCTTCCACTGTCTCTAGGCCTCTTCCACGTTAGCTATGATTAAGTTATGCTCTGTGCCAAATTCTATCAGGCAGTTTCCTCTTTCATTCCTTACCCCCACCCCATCCATATTCATCTACTGCTTTTCCTTCTCTTCCTTTTCCTACAATCGAATTACAGTCCCCTGTGACTATTAAATTTTCGTCTCCCTTAGGTACCTGAATAATTTCTTATATCACATCATATATTTCTTCAATCTCTTCATCTGCGGAGCTAGTTGGCATATAAACTTGTACTACTGTGGTAGGCGTGGGCTTCGTGACTATCTTGGCTACATTAATGCATTCACTATAGTGTTTGTAGTAGCTTATCCACATTCCTATTTCTTTAATTCATTATCACACCTACTCCTGCATTACTGTTATTTGATTCTGTATTTACAACCCTGTATTCACTTGACCAGAAGTCTTATTCCTTCTGCTACCAAACTTCACTATTTCCCACGATATCTAGTTTCAACTTATCCATTTCCTTTTTTTAAAATTTTCTAACATACATGCCCGATTAAGGGATCTGACATTCCACGCTCTGATCTGTAGAATGCCAGTTTTGTTTCTCCTTATAGCAACGTCGTCCTGAGTAGTCCCCGCTCAGAGATCCGAATTGGGGACTATTTTACCTCTGGAATGTTTTAGCCAAGAGGATATCATCACTATTTAACCGTACAGTAAAGCACCTACAGCACGGCTATCTGTATTACTAAGCCACGCAAGCCTCCCCACCAACTGCAAGGTCCACGGTTCGTGGGATACACTGTACACTGTTTAGGTCAAGACACATTTAATCAAATAAAAACATTTCCCATTATGAATGGTCAGTCTGATCATGATGTACAGCTCGATACAGTAATGCAAAACAGTCCCTCAAAATAGGGTGCTCAGTCAATAATTTAACAGCTGCAATTTTTAGGGAAAGCTTGCAACAGTTAGACTGGGATGAGGTGTCCAGGAAACCCGATGCTAATTTCAAATTTAATCATGTCATGATACCTTTGTGAGTATATTTGAAAAACTTTTCCCTAAGAAAACAGTGAAACATAATTGTAAGAAAGTGTCTAAAAAGCCATGGCTTACTAAAGGGATAAAAATATGTTGTAAACAGGAAAGGGAAATGTATCTTATAGCTAGGAGTAATGCTCCAGAAACAGTTAAACATTATAAAAACTACTGCACTCTATTAAGAAAAGTTATTAAAAAGTCCAGAAGTATGTGCATTATGTCTGGGATTAGAACCTCTGATAATAAAATTAAAACAATTTGGAATATTGTGAAAGGGTAAACAGGGCAACCGAGAGCATAGGAAGTCTGTAGCTCTATCAGACTCAATGAAAAATTTGTTAACAAAAAGTCAGAAATAGAAAATATTTTTAATACTCTTTTTTTAAGTGTTGTAGAGAAAACAGGATCCAGCTATTCATTAGAAAATGCTCAGCTGTATATGGAAGAGGCAATTCCTATACTATTTGATAAAATTGAAATTCAACCCACCTCACCTGAAATTAGGAAAATAATAAATTCACTCAAAAGTAAAAGCTTGCATGGGATTCATTGCATTTCCAACAGAGTACTAAAAGCTTGTCCCCAATATATAAGGAGGAACCTCAACCACATATGTAGTAGCTAGCTGAAACAGGGCATTTTTCAGATAGACTGAAGTATGCTATTGTTAAACCATTTCATAAAAAGGGGGAAGGCTTCATGCTAACAACTACCATCCACTCTCACTTCTGACAACTTTATGAAAAATTCTTGAAAAAGTGATGTATTCAAGAGTAGCTACACATATTTGTAAAAATTAAGTATTAACAAAATGTCAATTTGGTTTTCAGAAAGGCTTATTAATGGAAAATGCTTACACTTTCACTGATCAAATATTAAATGCTCTGAATAACTGTAAATCACCCGTTGGGATATTTTGTGATCTCTCAAAGGTCTTTGACTCTGTGAATCATGAAATTCTTCTACATAAGCTTAAATATTGATGTATGAGAGGGATAGTGCACAAATGGTTTAATTCATATTTAACTGGAAGAATGCAGAAGGTTGAAATTAACAGTACAGATAGACTGCAAACATTAGGAGAGCTCTCTAACTGGGGAGGTATCAAAAAATGGTGCCCAACAGGGTTAAGTCTTGGGCCCCTTATTGTTCTTAATATGTATTAATTACTTGCCACTCTATATTCATGAAGATGCAAAGCTAGTTCTTTTTACTAATGATACAAGTATAGTAATCACACCCAACAAACAAGAATTAGCTGAGGCAATTGTAAATAATGTCTTTCAGAAAATTATTATAATTATTAAGTGGCTCTCTGCAAATGGACTCTCACTAAATTTTGAGAAAACACAGTACATACAATTCTGTACAGTAAATGACATAACACCATTGATAAATATAGACTTCGAACAGAAGTCTGTTGCTAAGGCAGAATATTCAAAACTTCTGGCTGTTTGCATTGATGAGAAAACGAACTGCAAGAAAGACATTGATAATCTACTGAAACGGTTAGGTTCAGCTACTTATGTTATTAGGGTTACTGGAAATTTTATTGATGAACATATTAGTAAATTAGTCTATTTTCATTCACTGCTTTCATATGGCATCATATTTTGGGGTAATTCATCATTAAGGGAAAATGTATTCATTGCACAAAAGCATGTGATCAGAATAATAGTTGGAGCCCACCCAACATCACCTTGCAGACATTTATTTAAGGAGCTCGGGATATTAACAGCACCTTTGAAATACATATATTCCCTTATGAAATTTGTTATTAATAACCCATCCAAATTTTAAAAAAATAATAGCTAAGTGTAAAGCTACAACACTAGAAGAAAGTATGTGATCTTCACTATTCTGAGTTAAATCTGACTTTGGCACACAAAGGGGTGAATTATGGTGCCACAAAAAACTTAGATCATCTGCCAAATAGTACAAAAAGTCTGACAGATACTAACCAACATACAAAAAAATTAAAATAAATTCTGAATGACAACTACTCAATGGATAAAGTTTTAGATATTAAGTAATAACTGAAAAAATAAGAAAAAAATTATGCTATGTAAAGAAAACTTATGTTAAACTGACACGTTCCACATCATTATGAAATGTCATGGCCATGATCTATGGAACAAGTATTAATGTAATGTAGGCAGGACACTATTCTCCCACAGTCAAGAGAATTTGGAATTTACTAAAGCAGAGATCTTACTGAACTTTGAACTGTAAAATACAAGAACCAGGAAACTGAGAATGTTTTAAAAGACTAGTATTACCCATCGGGAAAAATATTAAGACCTGTTCTACACTTACTCTTCAGCCTGTCATTTTCAGCAAATCACTGGGAAGGTATAAGGTTATCTGAAAATTTTAATGCAGACTGAACATGAAAGAAATGGGAAAAGACTTATCACAACAGTAACACACTGTTAATAACTTTGACAATGACAAACACAAACCGACTTGAGGGGAAAGATGCAGCTTTCCAGATGATCTGAGAGGACTTGGTGATTTGATGTAAATGACTATAATCTTTTTCCATAATATTTAAGAAACTTATATGAACAATATCAGTGCCCCATTTAGGTAGGAAATAATTTACTTATTGTATTACAGGCAGCAGTACTGCAGGGTTAAGCCATTCATCCACTCATGCACACAAGTTATGGGATCTTCAAGATATATGAATAAATAACACTGAAGACTAAAGATTTATATTGATACACCAATACAAGAATACTTAAAAGATCTGCAACTGTCCACAGGGGTAGATGTCTCGGGTGTACTGGTTCTCACTATGCACTGCAGACATTTAACACACAGTATCTGATTTGCAGGGAAGCAACACAACAAAGGGGACACAGTCTGGTGACAGTGTTTTGGGAGGGATCACTGCCATAATAGAGGCTGGTCGCAGTCAGTGTGAGGTAATTCAAGAGTTCAATGTTGCCCAAGCATCAGCTCAAAGCAGAAGAAAAGGTTCCTATGTTATCCAGCCTAAGTGCCCAAAGGCCTTTAATCAGCACAGAATCTCCATGGACCTCTTCTTGACAGTCTCTCAAGCCACACATCTTCCTTCCACAAGACTGTGTGTTGTATGTTAACCGGTGGCTTAGAAACAACGGACAGGCTCCATCTCTGCTGCAGGCGCAGTGGTCCACAACCCCACAACTACTGCAGTCCACTTCACCCCTCCGCCGCCCCACACCGAACCACTCTTTCAGGATTATTGTGCGGTTCGGCTCCCGGTTGGAACACCCCCCCCCCCCTGCCCCCCCCCCCCCTCCGCGCCAGGTAACGTCTCACACCAGACGAGTGTGGCCCCTATGTTTGTGTGGTAGGGTAATGGTGGTGTAAGCGTACGTGGAGAACTTGTTTGCGCAGCAATCGCCGACATAGTGTAGCCGAGGCGGAATAAGGGGAACCAGCCCGCATTCGCTGAGGCAGATGGAAAACCACCTAAAAACCATCCACAGACTGGCCGGCTCACCGGACCTTGACACAAGTCCGTTGGGCGGATTCATGCTGGGGACCAGACGCCCCTTCCTAAAAACTGTGTGTTACCTATTCAAGAAGTAGCACTACATTCTTAGCAACCTGCCAGATGCAAACATGGAGTCTCGGACACAGTGACCGGACAGAACAACAATGGACTAAAATTATGTTCTTGGATGAGTCTCAGTTTATTCTGGAGAAGGCTGCTCGTTGTCTGTTCATCTGTAATACACAAAGACTGATCTGGCAAAATCTGTGTTCTTGTTCGATGTAGCATAATGTTAAGAAAAATTAACTCACTGCATGTTTCTCATATGGAGGTATGTGAATGATATGGTCTGTAAGAATGACATTCTGAAACAGTAAATGCACTTTATTCATAGTGGGGATGGAGTGGAGTTTCATTACATGGATGATGGACAAGAAAACCTCAAATACGAGGACAAAATAGCACCAGAGTGGCTGGTTCGCTCCCTAGACATTAAAATCTCACTGTGGAGAAGCTATGCTGGATGGTCTGATCCACAGTATAGGGTGCTGTTGTGCATCCTGTAATGCAGTAATGTTCTGTATGGCACTAGCAGAGGGACGATCATTGTCCGTAGTTGGTTTCCTGCTACATTTGTCATCTCTCTGTGTGTCACAATGTTGCCAGGGCAACAAGCAGTGAAAATATTTTGGCATGCATTCTGTGAATCTACAATATGCTTTAACTTATGTTCATAATTGTACATTTGATTTACAAATATTACAACCCTTGAAAGACAAAACATCATCAGTTGGTATTTTGAAGGCTTGTCTCTCAGGAAACTTAAACTTTATAAAATTAATCATATTACAAACTACTGGTTTCAGTCACACCTAATGAAACTATTGCTAAAATGCTGCTCAATAATTCCAATAAAACAGAGCAGAATCTTTTGTTGACTGGAATATACTCTTTGGAATTCTGAAGTTAACAAGGATAAAGTACAACTTTTACAGAAGCCAGATTGCAGTTATAAGAGTCAAAGAACATGAAAGGGAGACAGAAGTTAAAAGAGTGAGTCAAGCAGGGTTGTAGCCTATGGTACACCCTCATACAAAGGAAGCTGTAAAGGAAAACTACCAGGTAAGGACAAATTTAGAAGAGAATTAAAATCCAGGGAGGAGAAATAGAAACATTAAGGTTGCTGATGGAAATGTATTTCTGTCAGAGATGGCAAAGGATTGGGAATACCAGATGACTGGAATAGAGAGTCTTGAAAAGAGGTTATACGGTGGATATACACAAAAATAAACAAGAGTAATGGAGTGTACTAAAATTAATGCAGGCCATGCAGAATTAATTTGGTAAGGAAGTGAGACACTAAAATTAGTACACGAGTTCTGTTATCTGGGAATCTAAACTGATGACAATTGAAGTAAAGAGCATATAAAATTAAGATTGGCAATAGCATGAAAAATACTTCTGAAAAGGAGAAATTTGTTTGTATCAAATATAAATTTAAATACTGACTCTTTTGAAATGTGGTGCTACAGCAAAATGTTGAAGACTGTGTGGATAGATCGAGTAACTAATGAAGAGGTACTGCATGGAATTGTGGAGAGAAGAACTTTATGACGTAACTTGACTAAAATGATGGACAGATTGGTAAGATACATCTCAAGGCAAGTTCACCAGATAATGGAGGGAAGTGTGGGGATACTAATAGTACAGGAGATGAAGGCTTGATTGCAGTAAGTAGGTTCAAGTGGCCATAGGTACCAGTAGTTATGAAGAGATGAGAAGACTCATACAGGAGAGAGTAGCATAGACATATGCCTCAAACCATCCTTCAGACTGAAGACCACAACAACAGGAAGGAGGGAAAATGTCAATAACTGGTGAGAAATCACAAATGGAGTCCCAAAGGTTTCAATTTTAGGTTATCACCTGCTCTTTGGTGAAAGACCTTCAATAATATACATAAGCGAAGAATTTAAGGACTTTCTGCACATGGCAAGTGTTATAATTAAATTGATGCAGAGATAGCAACAGAATAAATTTTCAACTCTGTTTTAATGACTTAAAATTGTCTGACACAGCAAAGCAAACTGTAGAGCTAAACCAAAATGGTTTCTTCTGGGCAACTGTTCTAGAAACAAAAAATATAAATTTAAAAATGTTTCACTGGTAACACACACTGCATCTCAAAGGAGAATAAAATATTTTTCCTGTTGTACTCCAATTTAAATAACTGGGTCATTTAGCACTATTTAAATACAGCCATCCACATAAATAAATTATTTATCATACCTGTCACCTGATTCATTCTGCATCATTTCAACTGAAATTGTGTAAATGAACTGCTGAACAAAGAGGGGGGGGGGGGGGGGGGAGATTCCGTCTTCCCACGCAAAACATGGGACATCGGTGACGAAATGGATATTGTGGTTAGCTACAGCCTCAAGAACAACATTGATTTTGTATGTGAGATGTAATTTATATCATCTTCTGCTTATTTATATCATCTTCTGCCTAAAGATGTAATTGATCAACACACAAGGGTGCCTTGGTGCAAATGAGTGGATAAAAATAAATGTTCACCTGCTCAGAACATTCCCTCCCTGGTGTTTTTATGAGAGATATGGAAAAAGAAATGAGATGTTCGGTCTGCCTCCAAGGAAGGTGCTGACACTGGCATGGCTCAGAATGCAGTAAGTCCCATTATTGAAGAAGTTAAGGTTTGAATTTATTTTGTACCTATGCTATTAATGGTACCATAGCAAACTGCGAAATTATGCCAGCTTTTTAAAATTTACATCACTTGCTTATGGTGACATGAGTAGTCTTTAAAATTTCGTTGTTGTAACTGTTACAGTTATGGAGTAATACGGAAATTTATTGTATATCCTTACAAAATGTCAAGAGCGTAGCAGAATTACACTGAGCTCATATTTTATGACTCTGCTCATTATGCATATGCTTCTCGAATGTGTCGTAATGTCAAACTTATCTGAAAATAATAACTAATAAAATTCTGAGCAATTTGATTCTTCTGTTAGCTGATATAGTATGTGCACAATTTCAGTGCCCTTACCATGTAAACTGCTATGCAAGGTGCATTTTGCAGGAATAAGAACAAAGGTTCAAGAAATAGCAATAAAATACTTAGATATACAGACTGAAGTCAAAAGCTTCTTGATTTGCATTTTTTGGTCCTCAAAAGATGTTCCTCTCTTCTTTTCTTTTCTCCAGCTTCCCTTCCTTTTTTTTTCTTTTTTTTCCTTCAGCAGAACTACACTCGTTGCACTGCATAACATGAGTGTGATCCTAATGGAATGAAATTTTTCTTGCAGAATCTGCAATTTTATCTCCCTTCAAGCTAGCCTTAGTAGACTTTTTCAGTGGTGCAGTGTATGACGCTGTCTGGTGTAATGATAACATTTGGTTTCCGTTTTGTGCACCCTAACTTCCCTTTAGTTTGCCTGAGAAACTGAGTCAGGAGCTCTCCATAATGAGTGGGATGTTGAGCTCCAAAAGGAAACAAGCTATTAGAATAATCCATTACAGAACTTTGATATATAGTTTTCCAGAACAAATCCTTGCAGAGCAAAAATTTATAGCAACATGAAAGAGACATTTTATAACTATTTAGTTGAGTTACATATTTTGCCAAAACCCTACTCTGCATTGGCTAAGTGCAGTAGTCATTCTCTGCGCAGTCTAAGGCGCCTTTGTCACAGTCCGTGCGGCTCCCTCCGACAGAGTTCCGAGTCCTCTCTCGGGCGTGGGCGTGTGTGTTGTCCTTACTGTAAGTTAGTTTTAAGTTAGATTAAGTAGTGTGTAAGCTTAGGGACCGATGACCTCAGCAGTTTGGTCCCACAAGATCTTACCACAAATTTCCAATTTCCAGTAATCATTCAGATGTATTCCTTAAGAGGAACTTATTAACTGTTCTGGAATTTACTTTTGTAAACTCTTACATATCGTTAGGCAAATTATTATAGAATTTTATTCATTGGAAGAAAGTAGTGTTTTGAGTTTTATGTTTGTTCTTTGTTGCTAATTGTAAATCCAGTCTTGTTCCTGGTCACGAACAGAGCTGTTTGTACAGTACTGGGCATTACGAAATTTTCTTTTATGGGCGTATCTGAGTGGGAAATTTAATTCATGAAGGTTTTGAGCATGTCTCTGCAAAGAGCCCACTTACTACTTATGATTATTATTCTTCTTCTTCCTGTCATTTGAAAACGATGTTCATATTTTGGGCATGTGTTCCCCAGAAAAAAATTCTATAGCTAAGAATTGAGTGTTAATACGAATGGTACGTAACTAAAATGCGCTGGACATAACATACCGATAACATTCTGTTTGTGTGACTCTCTAGTTTCTCAAGATCATGCACGTGTACAGAGATGGCACTTTATTATCAACCTGTCAATATGTTTATTATTGCCTCTTCAGGCGCTCTTCCTACCTCATTTATTATTATCTCATTCTGTAAACTAACATGCTATTATGATGAATGTATTAGGTATGAGAAATACTCATTGGAAATACTGCGTCGGTGGTAACTTAATATCTATGAACGACTTTGGCGTGATATATTTGAAAAATTACACCATAGATACATAAAGAGAGAGTCAGGAGGAAAAGTACATGCCTCAAGGAGTGACAGAGATCCTGAATAAAAAACTTCAAATGGACATATGCCCTATTCCAAATGGTTTCCGAGATACAACACATTTAATATCAAACTTCCTGGCAGATTAAAACTGTGTGCCCGACCGAGACTCGAACTCGGGACCTTTGCCTTTCGCGGGCAAGTGCTCTACCATCTGAGCTACCGAAGCACGACTCACGCCCGGTACTCAAAGCTTTACTTCTGCCAGTACCTCGTCTCCTACCTTCCAAACTTTACAGAAGCTCTCCCGCGAAAGGCAAAGGTCCCGAGTTCGAGTCTCGGTCGGGCACACAGTTTTAATCTGCCAGGAAGTTTCATATCAGCGCACACTCAGCTGCAGAGTGAAAATCTCATTCTGGAAACATTTAATATCACTTTTGTGCGTTTTCTTCGAATAATTCAAAAACTGCAACTTCCAGAGAAAACGTGTCCCAGTACAAAATTAAACTACATTCAATTTCCTACAGAAAAAGTCCTATTCATTTTTTCTCTATGACTAACAGATTGCGCGAAGAGAGCGCGAGAATATTGAAAATCTCGTGCAACGAGCATGCGCTATAGCTTAGGTAGCTTTTGTAGGCCACTCTGAGGCAGTTTCGCTGCTGGAAATACCAAAAGTGTCCTGCATCAAACTGTTCGTCTCAACTTCCTCTGCACTATTGTGGTATATTGTAAACAATGGCAATGTTTAGATAATACAGAAACTAAATAACTGTGTACATTAAATGTGTTCTCTCGGAAACCACTCGAAATAGGACATACGTCCATAGCCTACGAAGTTTTTTGTTCAGATTCACTAATATTATCACCACTCAAATCATGTACCTTTCCTCCCGACTCGCCCCGTGTAGACCGCGCAGGCCGTGAAACCAATATCGAAGTCACGCGACAGATGACAAAAAGCCGAGTTCATGTCATTACACACTATGCGGAGTGGAGCCAACAATTGCAGTTTTTATCATTTGTCGCAGAAACCAAGCACTGATTTTAACAGTTGAACGACTTGCTGTATTACTATTAAACACATAGCAGTAGTTCAGTTAACACAATTTCTCCAAAATTCTCGATATTAATGCCATGGTTATCGCTTTTACATTTGGGAAACTGAAAAGGTAACAAACAGTTTGAAACATTTTACTGACAGTTCTTTCTTTTTACAAATTACAGAATTACTCATAATCTTCGTTATTAATTGAGTTTTAAACATGGAGGCCAATATATGCGATTTTTCTTGGAATACTGGCATATAATGATTGTATAGTCTCCAGTAGAATGTTATGCCACTCTTCGATCATAATCTCTTCTAACTCCTGTAGTGACGAGGGAGACGGAAATCTGCTCCTGAGTCTGTGCTCCAATGCCGCCCACAAGGGTTCGGTAATGTTCAAGTCCGGGGACTGAGCTGGCCAGAGAAGACGCATGCTCCTCATACCACGATTGTACTGTCCTAGCTGTGTGAATGGGTGCATTATCGTCCTGAAGTATGGCATCATTGTCAGGGAAGATTTGAATCATGGGGTGCACCTGATGGCCTAAATGTTCACATAATCGTTGGCTGTAGCACGGCCTTTGAGAGTAATGATGGGACCAGCAGAAGACCATGATATGGCTGCCCACGCCATCACACTTCCACCTCCATGACTAACCGTTGGAATCAAGCAATTAGGATTGTAGCTTCTTTTGGCGTTCTCCAGACGTTAACCCGGCCCGATGTTGGAAATAACGAAAACGTTGACTCGTCGGACGATATGTTTCCACTGATCACCCGTCCAGGATTCACGCTCCTGTTTTACGTTTCTTTGGGGTGGATGTCGTCACTAATGGTTTCGGTACAGCAGCTCGTCCATGAGTATTCGCTTTTGGAGTTCTCGGCGGACAGTGTCGATACATACGGGGTCTCGAAGATGGCTATTGAGCTCTGCAGTCACTTTAGACGCCGTAATTTTGTGTTGTTTTGACACAATTCGTGTTAGCGTACGACGATCTCTGCCATTTATTTTTGATCTGCGCCCACTATTACGTAAACACGATGATGTTTTTCCATGTTTTATGTAGGATGTCTTGACCGTTGAACAGTTGCTCTTCAAACATTCAATAAGTTGGCTGTCTTGGTTACTGAGGCTCCAGCTACTCAGGCTCCCACAATCTTTGAAACACTGTTGCGTCTTGAGCACGCACAGTCTAGCGCGACACGTGCCTTACTTGCGTTGTTGACCGTCAAACACAACCATCCCATTACTATCACTGTTCACATTATTTTACCTATCCCCTGTGCGTGTGTATATATAATGACCCCTATCATCCAGTCCGTAATAGTTATACACAAATAAATACTCTCAAATAGAAGACCATTCGCATCTACTACGTAATGATCTAACTCCGTAACTTATGCCTGTAATTTCACCGCCTTGCTCTCGAAAAATGCGTTCGCCATATTTTTGTGATTTTTAAATATACTTTATTTGTGAACGAACTATAACTTCTTTCCAGGTATTTTTCGGCGCAACGCTGTACAAGATTTCCTCACTGTCACAAAGAAACTTTTACTGAAAATACTACAATTATCATAAGCTGAACAGTATTCCACAAGACGCCTACAAATGGGTGCTGCCACTAGTCAGCTAATCGAGATGTTGGTTTCAGTAAATGACATCCTCCACAGAATGTAACAACTAAGTTTGAAACAGCTGCTTCCGTGTTCCACAGGTTATATTCACGGCAAACGTTATAATGTAGAAAACACACACACACACACATTTATCGTTCTCCATCATCCTAGAAAGTCTGTAACATCATCACGGTATCACCCCGTCCGTGTATACGTACATTTACAGACGCCCGCGCCTGTAACCTTGACGCTCCGTGGTCTCGTTGGATGACGTTTCCGAACATGGTTTCCTATTCAAAATACGATGTACTCACTCTCCTCAACAAGTCCTAGAAGTCTGTAACGGGAATTTCCGACCACTCTGTTTAGTGAGGCCCGCTGTCCACCTTAGCATCTTCGTTTCCATTACACTTAGGCGGCGTTCTGTCTCAACTGTAGTCGGCCAGCACTCACAACCGTACAAGGCGACTGGTCGCATGACAGTGTGACAGATTTTTGATTTTAAATTATCTTTCATCCTGCGGCAGCAAGTGACTCCGGTTGTTGTTCGCTACTTCATTCAGGCTGCTTGAGTTCTGGTGTTAACCTCTTCGGTGAGTCGGCCGTCAACGGTGATCGTGGAACCAAGGTACTTAAACTTACACGAGTCAGATAAATACACACATATATATCTATACACGTATACAGAAAAGACTTTAAAGGCCCACCATATATACGTGCATATTTGTAAAGAAAGCCTCTGTGGTAGAGGAGGAGTTGTTAAGGACAAGCGTAATTAATCTATGAAACTTCCTGGCAGATTAAAACTGTGTGCCAGACCGAGACTCGAACTCGGGGCCTTTGCCTTTCGCGGGCAAGTGCTCTACCAACTGAGCTACCCAAGCACGACTCACGCCCCGTCCTCACAGCTTTACTTCTGTCAGTACCTCTAGATGATTAATCTATATTTGAAAACCCTTCCATTATATGTCAGACATGTTATTTCTATGGCAGATTGCCAAGGAGTTTTACAGTTGCGTATTTCATACCTTTCTATGCCAAAGAAATTTGAGAAAGCCGGAATACTCAAAGTTCTTAACAGGGTGAAAGTGGACGAGGGGCGGACGTGCTCTAAAGAGCCACAGTAACTTTAAAACTAAGGTAAAAAGATAAACTTATGCGTTCTGGCCCGAGATGTTCCAATCGAATCCGACCGACCTGTGTCATCCTATGCCAATGGCGTAATCAAGTGTAGTCCAGTGCATGTGGTTACCACACCGCTCTCCCGGTCATTGTCGCACCGATTAAGGTGGTGCAGTGGTTAGCACACTGCACTCACATTCGGGAGAACGACGGTTCAAACTCGCGTCCGGCCATCCTGATTTAGTTTTTCCATGATTTCCCTAAATCACTTCAGGCAAATGCCGGGCTGGATCCCTTGAAAGGGCACGGCCGATTTCCTTCCACATCCTTCCCTAATCCAATGGGACTGATGACCTCGCTGTTTGGTCCCCTCCTCATCAACCATCGGCATGAATTCCAACCATCTGTTCCGAAGCCAGCCATATTAATCATACGTAAAGAAATTGTTGGTCTCAAGAAGCAACCAGTGATATTAAAGAAGGGAAACGAGATATTAAGAATGTTAAGCCAAGTGCTTATGTTATGTCTTTATATGAGTATATTTGACAATTATATAATGAAACATACACTACCTGTAAATATGTGCCGACTCTTTTATCAGTCTTCCATATAAAGGAAGATTCGATGTTATTAAGAAAGGGAAAACATGTAATGCTGGGCATATGCGATTTTCTACGGTATTCATATCCAGAATTCTTTCTCAGAGCATACAGTTATCTGAGATGGCAGAGGTATCCTTTGCCTTGCCGTACAAAGTTCCATGAAATGAACATTGATAGCCAAGTAGTTCAGATTAATCTGCTGACTTGATACCTGGTCCATACAAAAATGTTAAGTATACGGGACACGGAGCCAACCGGTATATTACGACTAACACGTCACAGTGACTAATGAGCTCTTAGAAACAATAAAGAACTGGAAGATACTGGGTCTTAGATCAAAAACACGTAATAAACGGTGGATTCCTATTTCTCTGCAGTACTGAGCTTTGAAACCAACATCAGCCACGTCATGGGTGGAATAAGGCCGAGCCCTTGTCACTACATGCTACGCGGTGCGGAACCGACAGTCTGTTTTTCTCATATATAGCGGCAATCAGGCAATGATTTTAACAACTGAGCGACCTACCGCCCAAGTGTAACAGCCCAATTAAAGCAATTTCTGCGAAATTCACAGTATTAATGTGACTGTTTCCGGTTACGTTTGGTCAGCTAAAAGCGCCGAAATATAAGAATGGCTGCACAGTTAATTTCGCGTCGCACTGCACAATCTGTGAAATACATGCTGCCAAAAAGACAGAGGGTAATTTTACTGAGCTAGTAAACGACACGGTCGATGTGTTAATTTTCGAAATACCTGAAAGAGGATAAAATTTCCTTCAAAAGTGCATATGACTTCAACCTTAAAAGTCAAGAGAACATTATAATAAGATATGTGGAACTTTATTCAGGTATGCATGTTTGAAGAAGAGCAAGTCTCCTTCAGGAGCGATTTCTGACATCTGTCAACTCAGCCCTTAATCTCTTTAGAGATATGAGAAACATAAGAACGTCGTATATATTGACTGCCAGGTTGAGCCACGACTATCAAGAGAATAATTTTCCGGAGTTCGAGGTCCTGGTGATTCTACAGCAATCCTCACAGTTCGATGCGAATTTTAATAATCACTCAAAATGCGAATGCTGTTCCTTTCTCTGGTGGCGGTGTACCTGCCAAGGATAGAAGTTTTATCACCGACGGAAAAAAATTAACGGAGATTACGAATTTATATCTCGTTAGTTATGCGGCAAACTAAGTGCCAATTGAACTGGTAAAACATGTTATAATAACGATGAAGATAGAAGGGAAAATAAATCGCTTCTGAAAATTTACTTCGACAATTCAGTATGCCCCATTTACGATATGTCACGCGTTGCATTGAAGTACCTAGCGTGTTATATAGCCCGCAAATACAAGAGGACTGACAGTTCAGAGGGGGATTAAACAAGAAATTGCACTCTGCTGCAAAGAAATCGTGGATCAGGACTGGACTTATGATTTGAAGACCTTAATTGTAAACAGTGGAAAGGGACAACCTATGAAAAATCGAGTTATTGCATGCAAAACATGGCACGCGATATGCTTTATTCATATCAGTTGAGAATTCCATGATAAACCGTGAAACTGTAGATGTATCTCTAATTTCCGTTTCTCACTAATGGCAACTTTGTCAGGTTCAAATGGCTCTGAGCACTATGGGACTTAACTTCTGAGGTCATCAGTCCCCTAGAACTTAGAACTACTTAAACCTAAGGACATCACACACATCTATGCCCGAGGCAGGATTCGAACCTGCGACTGTAGCGGTCGCCCGGTTCCTGACTGTAACGCCTAGAACCGCTCGGCCACTACGGCCGGCCAACTTTGTCAGGGTATGTGCATGTAAGCAGTGGTAAGTGCCAAAGACATGGTTGTCAGTAGTACTAAAGAGTGCGGTGTTCGTGCCAGGAAAATACTTTTCAGGGACGATTTGTACAAATCGGAGGATGATTACGACTCAGGCAAAGATCCTGAATACGTCTCTGAACCCAAATGCGTTTCAAAAGTTGTTGAAGATCACTAAAATGTGAATAATTCTTTAATATCAAGTTGCGTCCCACACCACTGTTTACGCGGCAGCATGATGGCAGAAATGTTAACGTCCACCCTTTTATGTAGAAGTAACTTGGGGTGTACCCCAGGGGAGTGTGCTGGGACACCTGCTGTTCGTGTTGTATATTAATGACGTTTCAGTTACCTATAATGACGTACTATCTGAAAGAAGCTGCATAAATATTCAGTTAGGTCTTGATAAGATTGCAAAGTGGTGCAAAGACTGGGAACTTGCTTTGAATGTTCAGAAATGTAAAACCGCGCACTTCACAAAATGAAAAACGTAGTATTCTATGACCATAATACCAATAAGTCACTGTTGGAATCGGCCAACTCATACAAATACTTGGGTGTAACACTCTGAAGGGACCTGAAGTTGAATGATCACATAGGCTCAGTCGTGGGTAAGGCAGGTGGTAGACTTCAGTTTAATTTGTAGAATATTGGGGAAGAGCAATCAGTCTGCTACGGAGACTGCTTACAAATCACTCGTTAGACCCATCCTAGAATATTGCTCAAGTGTGTGGGACCCGTACCAAATAGGACTAACAGGGAATATTGAACGTACACAGAGAAGGGCAACACGAATGGTCACAGGTTTGGTTAATCCGCGGGAGAGTGTCATAGAGATACTGAAAGAACTGAACTAGAAGAATCTTGAAGACAGAAATAAACTATCCCGAGAAAGTCTCTTAACAAAGTTACCGGCTTTAAATGGTGACTCTAGGAATATACTACAATCCCCTACGCATCGCTCACATAGGGATCGCAAGAATAGAATAATTACTGGGCGCACAGAGGCATTCAATCAATCTTTCTTCCGGCGTTCCATACGTGAATGGAACAGGAAGAAACACTAACAACTGATACAATGGGACGACCACACTCTGCAATGCATCTCTCGGTGGTTTTCAGGGTATAGGTGTAGATTTATCGTTAACTCACGCAGCAAATAAACAACGTTAAGTACCCAGTGACTAATTTTTAAGAAATTTTTTTTTGGATAGAATTAAAGGTTTTAAAAGTATGTCGTTACTCTAGAAATATCTAAATACCATGACTGATTTGAATAAAAATAAATCACAATGGGTGTACCTGAAATATTTTATTTGTGAGATTTTATTGAAATTTTACTGTGCAATTTATTGAAACAACCAACTTGGCCCTAACTATTTTTTTACAGCCGAAGTCTTCATTTCTCAATGGGCTGTAACATCTCCTCACTCAAATAGTTGACTACACTGCTCAAGTTCAAGCATATTTTCGCATATTTCCACGGAGAAAGCACCCATATGTGTAAAAAGGCGATGGAAACACTGAAATTCATCATACATCCTCAATTTGACAAACAGTAATTTCCTAGTACTTGAGGAAAAGGACATCTGTAACAGGAAGGCTAAAAAATTGAGAAGAATGCAGCAAGAAGAAACCACGTCTCGACTTCGTCTCGTTTAGCATCCAAGGATTATAAGTCATGCCCAAAATTCGTTTAAGGTAAGAGCTGCGTTATTTATTAACTTGCGTAACATATCTGATAAGAAATATTACAATGTTAAATAATATATTCATTTTGATCTGACAATTATTTTAAACGGTAAGCTAGCGCAATTAAGAGGAACTGCAAAGCCGATCGTGAAACATTCTGTTACTTTGATCTATTTCATTCTGTTTTCAGTCCTGTTATTACACAACGATTTGAAATTGGCCAATTAGAATAGTGGTTGCTTTAAAATGTACCAGAGATAATAATTATAATGTTTTGTGAATGGTGCACGAAAGATTCCCACTAACATCATCGCTTAACGCAAAGGAGAACGGAGTTCTGCGGCCGCGTATTAGCTCTTACCTTTTAATTTCTGCGTAATTTTGGGATAACAGAAAACAATATATTCCGAGAAACTCGTTTGTCGAGTTTTCCATGGATGTTACTTCTTCAAGTAGCATTACACAGTTTCTCAATATTGTAAATGGCACTCATGAAATGCTAGACACATATGGAAAGCTATTACAATAAATGTCAAAAGTAAGGGGAAGGTTTTCACGTGAAACAAATACAGTACAGTCCCGCTATTCCGAATCCGCCTATTCCGAACAGAATTCAGAAAAAATACAGATTTTTTTAAACTTAAAAACAGGAGAAATTAAAAAGACGTTCACGAAAAGACGTACACCTATTATTATACAAGGACGCTAAATAGAGACATACTAGGGCCTAAGCTTGATGAAAACGCCTCAAACCAAGCGGGAATGAAAGTTGGTTACTTACAGTGATGTACATGTCGGCTCCTTTTATACAATTCTGTAAAATCATTTTTAATCACTGCTAAACACAAAAAATAACCAATTTACATACACTTAAGATGATCAGGCAATTCATTTTCCCTATTAGACCCAGCCACTTCAGGGACAAATTGGTGCTCGAACCATTCCTTGAACAAGTCGCGCTCCATCCAAGCATGTTTTTATTCTTATAATAGGCAGGAAGTGAATTGATGTTAATGTTTTTGAACGCTCGTGGTTTCGCCGATTTGTCTACTACCAGTAGCGGAAGTTTGTTAGTTGCCAAGGCGTTGCTGGAAACAGAGACAGACAGACGTTGTTTGTTCATTTTAAACCCTGGGGCAGATTTCTCTTCTTGTGAAGCAAGACTTTTGGTAGGCATAGTTTTAAAATTCAGTCCGGTTTCACCTGCGTTGTAAACTTGCTGTGGTAAGCAGTTCTGAAAAGAAACATGGTCTTTAAATCCTTTTAGGTAATTGGCAGCTGCTTTATTGTCAGCTGACAGCTTCTCCCCAGCAGTCGTGAGCTGTCTAATTCCGTGCGTTTTCTTTCAACGATCCAAAAAACCACAGCTAGCTGAAAACTATGGTGTTCAAATACTTTAGATCTGATAGTGTCTGTGTACAGTACCGTCAAAATTCCATCAGACTACAAATATCTCGCGAAATGAACGTGAAGGTAAATATCAGAAAAGATAGAGCTCATAGCGACGCTCACAGATAAGTCATTGTTGCCGTGCAGCATTCGAATAAAACAGGACAGTTGAGACAGAACAGTGGAAAGTGAAGCATCCTCCTCCACACATCGTTTGGAAGCTAGCTGAGCAATAATGTTAGAAGTGGCTTCTGGACAACAGAAGAACAATCGATATGCTGTAAAGGCGCGTTTCCACAGGCACTGAAAACATTCACATGCAAGGTGATTAATGATGGTGGAATTAGCAGACATTGTTGCTAACGTAACTTTAGCTCTGGTAGTTGGGAGAGGTGCAATAGCGAGAGACAGGGTTAACACATTATTCGTGTTAACCCTTACCCGACACCCCCCCCCCCCCCCCAATAAGTTTTGGAAATATTTGAAAAACCACCCGTTTTTGGTAAAGAATTAAAATATTTATAATTTCATTTTGAATCCTGAATCTTTTTGTAAATGTATTTTGCTGTGATTTGTTTGCTTTCTAGCACCTCTTTACTGAACTCTGCTTAAAGTTTGCAACATTGCGTCGTTTTAGTCTTCTTTTCCATTCGCTTTTGTGGAGATGCGATACACAAGAGAAGCTTCACAGCAACGATTCCAGTGGACCTACATATTCTGGAGTCGGAACCGATACTGTAGTGTACGATACACAGTATATCGTTATGGGATTCCGGATGCCAAAAGACAACTATAAGTGCAAGTTTAAAATTGATTACAAGACTTAATTTCCTTTTCTGCGCCGGGATAGAACAGGCACAGGAACAGAATGCCACTACGCAAGACAATAATTTACTTTTGTAATCGTACTGTTACTTATTTGTTTACTCGATTACACTCTTAACGTTGTTAATATTGTAATACGACACATTCAGATATACACTGGAGCGCCAAAGAAACTGGAATAGGCATGCATATTCAAATACAGATATATGTCAACAGGCAGAATACGGCACTGCGACCGTAACTGGCGCAGTTGTTAGAGCGGTTGCTGCTGCTACAATGGCATGTTACCGAGATTTAAATGAGTTTGAACGTGGTGTTATAGTCGGAGTACGAGCGACGGGGCACAGCATTTCCGAGGTAGCGATGAAGTGGGGATTTTCCCGTACGAAAATTTCACGAGTGTACTGTGAATATCAGGAATCCGATAAAACATCAAATTTCCGACATCGCTGCGGCCGGAAAAAAAATCCTGCAAGAACGGTGCCAACGACGACTGAAAAGAATCGTTCAACGTGACAGAAGTGCAACCCGTCCGCAAATTGTTGCAGATTTCAGTGCTGAGCCATCAACAAGTGTCAGCGTGCGAACCATTCAACGAAACATCATCTATACGGACTTTCGGAGCCGAAGGGCCACTCGTGTGTCCTTAATGACTGCACGACACAAAGGTTTACGGCATCGCCTGGGCCCTTCAACACCGTCATTGGACTGTTGATGACTGGAAACCTACTGCCTGGTCGGACGAGTCTCGTTTCAAATTTTATCGAGCGGATGGATGTGTACGGGTATGGAGCAACTCATGAATCCATGGACCCTGCATGTCAGCAGGGGACTGTTCAAGCTGGTGGAGGCTGTGTAATGGTGTGGGGCGTGTGCAGTTGGAGTGATATGGGAACCCTGATACGTCTAGATACGACTCTGACAGGTGACACGCACGTAAGCATCATGTGTGATCACCTGCATCCATTCATGTCCACTGTACATTCCGACGGACTTCGGCAATTCCAGCAGGACAATGCGACACCCCAAACGTCCAGAATTGCTACAGGGTGCTTCAGGAACACTCTTCTGAGTGAGTTTGAACTCTTCCGCTGTCCAGCAAACTCCCCAGACATGAACATTATTGAGCATATCTGGGATGCCTTGCAACGCTGTTCAGAAGAGATATCCATACCCCCCTCCATACTCTTACGGATTTATCGATAGCCCTGCAGGATTCATGGTGTCAATTCCCTCCAGCAGTACTTTAGACGAATGTTTTCTCTATTTGTTGGACATAACCTGAATCCTTATTAACTTGCACTGTTGTTATTGTGACTTCTTGTGTATAAATTATTATAAACATGTGGGTGTTCTTGCCATATTGTTCATAATGCTGGGAAGGTTGCCTGAGAAATTCAGAAGTTAATGGAATTCTATGAGTTTGTAGGAACAGAAAACAGGGCACAATTTTTTGACTGTAAATCAGGATGGTTTCCACCTGCACTAGCAATTAAGAGGATACTGCATATACATGATGCTCTAAAAAGTTATTTATCATCTGAACAAAACTGTCCTGTAACTATTAGCTCTTTTTAGAAAATTCATGGCAGAAGGCTACTTATATTTTGCACACAGTGTGATGAGTTCAGGCTACATATGTTCAGTACACAGCAAAAACAAATTCTACACACTGAAGGCGAGAAGAAAACTGTTGCAAAAGTCTACTCTTTTTTTACGGAGCACTGCCTCTAGTTTGCACGAAAGAACACAAAACCGTTTCATTCCTTTAAAAATAAAGGAAATTATTACGAAACGTGATGCAGGAAATTTAGTTAGCCTTTGAAACCGAAATGTACACTTGAAACTGTTAGTCACAATTAGTTTAGTAAGTGGATGACGCAATGCAGGATTATATCTGTATTTCAGTGGTTAGCTCTGGAAAAAAGAGACAGAGTGGCAAGCAGTGAAAAACCTGTGCTATTTTCAAGAGGTGTTAATATTTTTATTGATGACACTCTGCTGCCTGGTGAAATAAGTGCTTCAAGAACATACTACATTATGTACTCCGCAACTTTGGCACAGAAAAGTGTTGCTGAGAAATAGTACCAATATATGAGTGGTTTTTTTAATTGTAATGAATTTTTGACAATCGTACAGTACTATTTTGCCATACATGTACATAATGCAGTTGTTCCCTGTCGTTCAGTGGGCAGATGAGCGGAATAAGCTCACTGTTGAAAATGTAAAGTAGTTGTTGATTAAACTGTACTACATGAAAAATGTAATATGTGTTTAATACTATGGCAGAATTATCTGTAAAGTGCAAAAAATGGTCAAAATAAATGAAAAATATGTGAAATATATCACATTATCTGAATTCTCTCCCTCCCCCAATTTAAAAGATGATACCCCTAACCATGTGGCGCTGGATCAAAAGCGAAGTTCCGCACGTAACTAAAATGTGCGTTTGATAATGCAGCGTGATCTTCACTTTCTTGCACGTGTGTAGACGGCTGTACTGTTCATGTAGCGATGCTCAGTAGTCCAGGGGGAGAGTGCCAATTTACAGATCCATAGATCTGGAGTTCTAGCTGCGGTTAGTCCTGGTATTTTATCTTTCACTAATCATTTCTTTCAGCTCTGGCAATATTTTTTATTGTGAAAAATGCTGAGTAGGACAGTGGTTCGGCTCCACGGTAGGTCTCCCATGCCATTCAAGGTCGGAGGAATTGCCTTGGGCATACCACCTCCTATAGCTCCAGCACTCTGGTGTTTAAACGGACCTTTGGGTTGTGACCATGTTTATTTTATTAGAATTCGTTACGTGTGGCGGATAAGAGCAGCGCTAATTGTTACGCAAACAAGCTAAAAGTAATTTCTTGAAATGTCTGTCGCAAGCAGACGAATCGTCCCCATATAGTACCGAACCTCGACTCATAGTTGCCAAACCGCCAGGCAAAAGCAGATGAAGAATGTGGTGTAAGACTGAAAAAACTGCAGGAGAGCAGCGCATCTACAAGAAGCCAGGAGATGAATTTGCTAAAAGTGTTTCCCGTCGCATAACATTCTTTGAGAGTATTCTAAAAGCGAATATTCGAATGCACAAATTGAGTTTCAAATATGAAATTAGGATGTGAATTTTATCGCCAATCGATGAGCAATGTTACAAATACACTTACTGTCATAAAAAGAGCTGATCCACTGCAAACTGAGTGGGTAAATTGCATACAATCAGCTACACCAATGATTACTTTCGCACGGTTGGCCGCGCACTCGGGGAGCGCGGGTGGGGTCGTGACGTCTTGCACATCGGTTGATGTACTAGGGCCCCCGACGGCCGTGCCGGCCAGTACGACGTGTAGCGTCAGTAGAGAACCACTTGAACACGCACTATGCCCAGACGACACGTCTGACTGGCTGCCCAGCTGAACAAGTTAGAGAGGGGCCGCATCGGCTGCGGGAGGCTCGGTGGTCCTATCGTCGCACTGCGGACCATTCCGGTCGTACGGACACCACCATTGCCTGCGATTGTAGACAATGGATACAGTAAGGTACGCATTTACGATGTGGACGTCCCACATGCACCACAAGGAGGGAGCACCGAAGGATTGCCCTCCACGCACGAACAGATCCGATGGTAACGATAAGGGCCGTTCACCGGGCTGTCCTGCCTTCTATGCAACGTTCTGTAAGTGCTAATACCTTGGCATGCGGCTGCTCGACGCAGGGCTCGCCGCACGACTACCGTTACGACGCCCCCACAGCATCGCGATCGAGTCGCCTGGTGTCGGCACCGATGGACATGCATACAGGCAGCGGATCATCTTCAGTGACGAGTCCCGCTTCTATCTTGGAGGCGACAGCCATCTGGCCGTCTCTGGTGACGCAATAAAGAGCGCTACGAAGAGCTGTTTGCTGTCTCCCATCACACGTCCCGCCCCACTGGTGTCGTAAGCGTCACCCTATGGTGTCTATTCACCGTTCGTTCCTTGTGGGCTCCGTGACAGCCGCTCGGCACATGGGTGAGGTCCTGCAAGCGGTAGCTCTGCTGTTCGCGAACGCCCATACCCTATTTCAACATAACAACTCTAATCCTCATACTGCTGCCACCTCTCGAGCGTGCTTTGCAGCTGTGGATATGTTCACAATACATGTTGTTCCTTCTAACAAAGAAACTCCAAAACTCCTAATCGCCCCCCCCCCCCCCCCCTGCAGATTTAGAGGTAAGAGTGCCCAGTGCGCAGCCCGTCAAAAACTGAACACAGATCAAGCATGAAAACTGGAAGAATGTGTACTGGTGTGAAAAAAAAAAGCAAAATAGAAACAGTGAACGGTCCATGAACCAGAAGTGCAATATAGAGCAGCCGGAAATAGAAATGGCGTCGTGGTTAAGTGGTTACGGTGTTCGACTGTCAAACGGACGAGCCGTATTCAAACCTCCCTCGTGCCATTTTCTTTTTTATTTTCCTTCGCTTTTTGTGTCTGTGTCATGGTGTAACGTCCGTTTGCAACAGCGAGGTGTACGGTAGGGACCTATAATGACAGTTGATTCTGCACAACTACTGTATCAGCAGTCGAAAGGAAGTGGCTTCCCAATGGGAACCGCAAACGCTTGATGATAAGGCGACAGGTCAACCGAATCCTCCACCGGAAAACAACACGTCTGGTGTATCATACACGGCATTAGTGACAGTACGTGTGTCATATGATAGGAATCTCTTATCGAAGCATTTAATTTGTACGACTGGTAAATGAGTGAGATATACCTCTTTGTCCTATTTGGGTGTTCGTATGAATGTGATCCCTCACAAGGAAATAATAAAACCATAATAGTTTGTCACATAAGCTGCAACAAATGAACGCAACAGTTTCGCAATCACACAGTTTCTCTGTACTGTCAAAACATATGTTTTTAAGGTTTTTGGAATTCCGTTCCGTTTTGGATGCTTGTCTCTTGAATTCCTTTGTTGTAACGTAGTTCACGCCCGTTTATTTGTTGTTTTCATGTCTGTGAGACGTCTATGTGGTATCTCGCCTGCACTCACTATTCATCACATTTACTTGCGACGGTGCCGTATTCTTACCACATGACTCATATTCCATAACCAATGCATAGTACGACAACTGCCAAGACTACAGAAAGAGAACCATTATTTCAAGCACCCGATGATCAGTTCATAATGTTGTGGGAAGCGATGACCACTGCCGGCCGCGGTGGTCTCGCGGTTCTAGGCGCGCAGTCCGGAACCGTGCGACTGTTGCGGTCGCAGGTTCGAATCCTGCCTCGGGCACGGATGTGTGTGGTGTCCTTAGGTTCGTTAGGTTTAAGTAGTTCTAAGTTCTAGGGGACTGATGACCACAGCAGTTGAGTCCCATAGTGCTCAGAGCCATTTGAACCATTTGAACGATGACCACTTTCCCACGAAGCCGTTGCTGTTTGAGGCTGCTCTTTATTGCACTTCTTGGATCGTTCACTGTTTCTATTTGGCTTTCTTTTTCATTATTTAGTACACCTCCTTCCTGTTTTCATGCTTGATCTGTGTTCAGTTTTTGACGGGCTATTCACTGAGTCATCTTACCACTAAATCTGAGGGGAGTGCGATCGCGAGTTTCCCTTGTAAGTGTAATCATTTCGCGTTTGTGGTACCATCTGCCTGCCTGTCAACAAAGATCGCAATCCGCCTTGTTCTTCTGGGTGCAGGTCTTTTTATGACGATGAATGCATTATAGGACATGGGCTTCAGGCATATTAAAATGACTGATGGGAGGAAATTACGTACGGAAAGGAGCGATGTCGTAGCTACAAGGAAGAACGTGTGAAATCTGAGACAGTGAAACAAATCGCATTAATTACACATACAAAATAGATCAATGCAAGATAAATGTGATGGGCTTGACGATATGAAAATTTTGGCGGGCATGGGAGGTCGCCTTATTGTCGTTTAGAAAGGACCCACAAAGTATCATCAGAGCAAACTAATGTTTAAGGCATGACGTACGGCGTTTTAAGACACTGGTTTACAAAAACAAGTTAATTCCAAACTTCTCCCAAGTTCACGGTTACTGTGATGGACAACAGCAGAAACCAAGCAGTGAAAAACAGCATAGCTCTTAACTATAAAAATCAGAAAATACGATATTATCACATGATTATTGAGTAACGGGATTCCCCATAACTCGTTACAAACCAGAACGGAATTGATGCTCCCTGTCACTGCCTGTAAGCCTGAAAATTGTCCTATGAAATATATGAGAACGCAAAACAACACGGGCACTATCTTATTAGAGTGCCATTGTAAGACTATAATTATAATCACATCGAGCTGATGAAACTAAGTTTTAGAAAAAAAAGTTAAGTTTAAAACTGCAGTCGTCGAGAGTGTTTCACGTAAAGCATTACGGTCTGTGCATTGGCAGACTTACAAGAGACATGCACATCTAAACTTGAAGACGATCAATTAGTAGAGATTCTGTTAAGAGAGTTTATCACCATAATTTTACGAGCACTGCGTTCATCTTAGGCGGGCAGCGAAGATTTATTGTCCTGAAATAGGTAAGAATTATACTAATTAATACTTTGGGCGTGTGGTTTGTCACATTCATGGTTGCATTGCAAATTATTGCCAATGAGTCAACTCACAGAAATACCTGAGTGTAAGAGTTTGTGATGATATGAAATTAAATGATCACATAGGCTCAGTCGATGGCAAAGAAGATGGAAGAATTAGATTCATTAACAGGATAATTAGAAAATGCACTCATTCTATGACGGCTCCGCACGTCAGTATCAGAGTCAGTATCCGGAGTATCAACAGTACCTCAAAACAGCACCACGACCGTATCTGTAGTTGCAGCCAAGAAAAACCAAACTGATTATTCTACATGTGATAGTAGTTATCGTTCACTGGATCAGAGTTAGAGACAGTGCAGCGCAAGTTAACTTTGAACTACTGCCACGCTCCACCAGCTGCGTACTTTAGTGGTGTAACTTTTCTTTAAGAAGTCAGCCTAAACTGCTGTTGATCTGCGTTACCTCCCCCCCCCCCCCAAATATATTTGGCACTGTGACGAGGCTGGATACTTGCTGCGTGCAAGCAAGTGACTTCATAACAGCAACCACGTTTAGTGATGTGGGGTTCTCTTCCTACCAGCTATTTATGTTTGCTACCAAGTGTATTTGGTGAAAACAATAGCCTACAAAGGATACCCATTCTCGAATAATAATGAAGTGTGTGGGGCACATATCAAATAGAGCTCACAAGGGATCTTGAACGTTTACAAAGAATGGCAGCACAAATTGTCAGAGGTTTGTTTGACTCACAGGAGGGCGCCACGGAATTTTGAAAAATCTGAACTGGCAGACGCTTGAAAATAATCTACTACCCCCCCCCCCCCCCCACAAATTAAAAAAAATACCTTCAAAGTCTCAAGAACGAGTAATAAGTACAGAATCTTTGAATATACTACAGTCTCCGAAGTGTTTCTTCCGTAGGGACTGCGAAGACAAGGCAAGATAAGATTAATTACAGCACACACAGAGGCATTAAGCGGTCATTCTTGTTACGCTCCATTCACGAACGATCTATGCTAGCTACGTGGTACAATGGAAAGTACCTTCTGACATGCGCTTCAGTGGTTTGGAAGTAAATAGATGTAGGTACTTCCGATCGTCCATCAACCTCCTAGTTTCCATGATCGAAAATCACGGTTCTGTCGTAGTGGCACAGAACGGCACTGTCTAAGAAAAGCAGCAGCATAATGTTTATGAGGTGCACAGTATTTTCGCTGGACTGACTACGCTCCTACCGATAACGAATTGCTACGCCCGCGCAAGCGCTTGCATCCAGCCCAGCTGTCCGCCTCGTGTTGGAATGACAGCGCGCAGAAGGCAAACTGGCGACGTCGCAAATTCTCTCTCTCTCTCTCTCTCTCTCTGCGCAGAACGCTTCGCTCAGCCGCCTTCTTGCTTGTACACCATTTCTGTCTTCGGTACAAACGCAAACGACACAGTGTGCCCTAAAGTGGCCCCTAGAAAGTCAGTATTACAGTTCAGTATTTCCGAATGAGCAATAACATGGGCAAACGGAAAACTTCTGAAATACTTAAATTGCACTATCTCAAAAATATTGAGCCCTCTATGGTCATTAGTAACATAACATCATGTGATTCACTGAATTACAGTCTCTGCACGTATTTGTGTTTACTTCCGTGATCAATACTAAAACGAATTCAAAACAAGACGAAAGATCATTTATATTAGAGTGCATAGAAATTTACTGCCAGTATTATATGGCGTTCGAATTTAAAAAACAGGAAAATTAAGAATGATTCTAATGAGCCTATGAGTTGTTACTCACTAAATACAGAGGATAGTATCACAGAGCTATGAGGGACGATCTTTGTTTGTTCTGAAATATTTTTATTTTAAATGGTGACAACCATTTCCAGTATTTTATCAAATACTAGACTATCAATGCGAAAAAAGTACTTATAATTATCTGTTTCGTTCAATCTCAATTTTCTCAGCAAGGTTTCGTGAGTGAATTTATGAAGCTTCTTATATCAATTTTTCATCCAACTTTCTTCCTTCTGCTTGCAACAACATACAGCAATTTCAATAGGTACCGCGTCCTTCGAGCGCAATATTACACATTACTGCACATTTTTATTAAGTAGTTTAGGGAGAACTAGAACAATATTGCATAATATTTATGCACAGTAACATTAACAGTCTACGGTCCGCTAAGATACCCTGTTGACAATCTGATACTTGCATAGTGATAACAGTCTACGGTCCGCTAAGATCCCCTGTTGACAATTTGATACTTGCATAGTTTACTACACCCGGCATTTTTGGTCAAAGCCGGCCGAAGTGGCCGTGCGGTTAAAGGCGCTGCAGTCTGGAACCGCAAGACCGCTACGGTCGCAGGTTCGAATCCCGCCTCGGGCATGGATGTTTGTGATGTCCTTAGGTTAGTTAGGTTTAACTAGTTCTAAGTTCTAGGGGACTAATGACCTCATAGTGCTCAGAGCCATTTGAACCATTTTTGGTCAAACGTTTGAGCGGAGCGAAAACAGGACTCTCTAGAAATCACACACTGGATTTTTGTCCATATTTTCATAGCCTAACGAGGACTCGGAAATAGATAAATGGGATAGCAAATTGACCAGCGTGTGGTCTGTAAAATAAAAAGGTTTAATTACTTGAAAGTAAACAGAGTAATTATGGCATACTTCACTGGTGATTTGGGGGGCAACTGAAATATTTCACGCACAGATGTTGCTAGCTATGTAAATAATGTGTCAAAAAGTTCGTTTCTTCATGGCCTCGCTATTTTATACCGAAATGTTACACTGCTGCAGATACTATACAATTCTTTCTTTCTACATCCACATGGATATTCCGCAATCACATTTAAGTGCCTGGCAGAGGGTTCATCGAACCACCTTCACAATTCTCTATTATTCCAATCTCGTATAGCGAGCGGAAAGAACGAACACCTGTATTTCCTTAAAAGCTGTGATTTTCTTTATTTTATGATGGTGATTGTTTCTCCCTATATAGGTCGGCGTCAACAAAATATTTTCGCATTTGGAGGAGAAAATTGGTGATTGGAATTTCGTGAGAAGATTCCGTTGCAACGAGAAACGCCTTTGTTTCAATGACGTCCACCCCAAATCCTATATCATTTCAGAGACACTCTCTCCCATATTTCGCGATAATACAAAACGAGCTGCCGTTCTCTGAACTTTTTCGATGTACTCCGTCAATCCTATCCGGTAAGGGCCCCACACCGCACAGCAGTACTATAGAAGAGGACGGACAAGCGTAATGTAGGTAGTCTCCGTAGCAGATCTGTTACATTTTCTAAGTGTCCTGCCAATAAAATTGGTTAAACTTTCCCACAACATTCTCTATGTTTTCCTTCAAATTTAAGTTGTTCGTAATTGTAATTCCTAGGTATTTAGTTGAATTTACGGCCTTCAGGTTTGACTGATTTATCATGTAACCGAAGTTTAATGGATTCCTTTTAGCACTCATGTGGATGACCTCACACTTTTCGTTATTTAGGGTCAGCTGCTACTTTTCGCACCATACAGATATCTCTTCTAAATCGTTTTGCAATTTGTTTTGACCTTCTGATGACTTTGCCAGTCGATAAACGACGTCATCTGCAAACCTAAGACAGCTGCTCAGATTGTCTCCCAAATTGTTTATATAGATACGGAACAGCAAAGGGGAACGCAAGATATCACTTCTGTTTTACTCGATGACTCTCCGTCAATTACTACGAACTGTGACCTGACCTCTCTGACAGGAAATCACAAGTCCAGTCACGTAACTGAGACAATATTCCTTAAGCGCGCAATTTCACAACAAGCCGCTTGTGTGGTACAGTGTCAAAAGCCTTCCGGAAATCCAGAAACACGGAATCAATCCGACATCCCTTGTCAATAGCATTCAACACTTCATGCGAGCAAAGAGCTAGTTGTGTTTCACAAGAACTCATGTTGACTGTGTGTCAACAGACCGTTTTCTTCGAGGTAATTCATAATGTTCGAACACAATAACTACTCCAAAATCCTGCTGCATATAGACGTTAATGATATGGGCCTGTAATTTAGTGGATTACTCCTACTACCTTTCTTGAATATTGGTGTGACCTGTGCAGTTTTCCAGTCTTTGGGCACAGATCTTTAGTCGGGCGAACGGATGCATATGATTGTTACGTATGGAGCTAATATATAAGAATACTCTGAAAGGAACCTAACTGGTATACAGTCTGGACTAAAAGACTTGCTTTAATTAAATGATTTAAGTTGCTTCACTACTCCGAGGATATTTACTTCTACGTTACTCATGTCGGCAGCTGTTCTTGATTCGAATTCTGGAATATTTACTTCGTCTTTTTTGTGAACGCATTTCGGAAGGCTGTGCTTAGTAACTTTGCTTTGGCAGCACTGTCTTCGATAGTATCTCCATTGCTATCGGGCAGAGAAGGCACTGATTGTGTCTTTCCGTTAGCTTACTTCACATACGACCAGAATCTCTTTGAATTTTCTGCCAGGTTTCGAGACAAAGTTTCGTTGTGGAAACTGTTATAAGCCTCTCGCATTCAAGTCCGCGCTAAATTTCGAGCTTCTGTAAAAGATCGCCAATCTTGGGGATCTTGCGTCTGTTTAAATTTGGCATGTTTGTTTCGTTGTTTCAGCAACAGTGTTCTGACCCGTTTTATGTACCAAGGAGGATCAGCTCCGTCGTTTGTTAATTTATTTGGTATAAATATCTCAATTGCTGCCGATAATATTTCTTTGAATTCAAACCACATCTGGTCTACACGTATACTGTTAATTTGGAAGGAGCGGATATCGTCTCTCAGGGAAGTGTGAAGTGAATTTTTATCTGCTTTTTTGAGTAGGTATATTTTTCGTTTATTTTTGGAGGATTTGAGGGTTACAACATTCAATCTCGCTATGACAACCCTGTGTTCACTAATCCCTGCATCCGTTTTAATGCTCATTATTAACTCAGGATTGTTTGTTGCTAAGAGATCAAGTGTATTTTCACAATCGTTTACTATTCGCATGGGCTTTTGAACTAACTGCTCGAAATAATTTTCAGAGAATGCGTTTAGCACAATTTCGGATAATGTTTTACGCGTACCTCCGGAACTAAACATGTATTTTCGCCAACATATCGAGAGTAAATTAAAGTCACCACCAACTATACTCGTATGAGTCGGGTATGTGTTTAAAATCAAACTCAAGTTATCTTTGAATCTTTCAGCAATTGTATCATCTGAATTGGGAAGTCAGTAAAAGGATCCAACTATTATTTTATTCCGATTGCCAACAATGACCTCTGCCCATACTAAGTCACAGGAACTATTTACTTCAATTTCGTGAGAAGATAAACTACTTCTAAAGGCAACAAACACGCCACCGCCAACCGTTTTTAGCCTATCCTTTCGGAACACCTTCAGGTTCTTCGCAAAAATTGCGGCTGGGGTTATCTCCGGCTTTAGTCAGCTTGCAGTGCCCACAAGGATTTGAGCATCAGTGCTTTCTATTAGCGCTTGGAGCTCTGATATTTTCCCAACACAGCTACGACAATTTACAACTGTTATACCGATGGTTCCTGTATCTACGTTCTTCATGTGTTCGGCCTGCGCCCTTTGTGACTGAAGCCCTTTTTGTGTTTTCCCAAGACCCTCTAACCTAAAAAACGGCCCAGTCCACGCCACACAGCCCCTGCTACCCGTGTAACCGCCTCCTGCCTGTGCAGAACCGTCTGAGCCTCTGATTCAGATCCTCCACTCGGATCTGTAACCGAGGTCCGCAATCGGTCCTGCCTTACGTGCGGCCGCGTGGTAAGTCTTTCGCCGCCTGCTCCGCCCCGGGGCGACCTCCCACTCGACCACAGGTGAGGGGTCAGCCTCAGTGCGAGCACCAACTGGGCTGGCCACCGGTGAGGGCCGATCGGAGGACTCGGACGTGCTGGACGTCAGCTGGATCCCCCCGGCCGTCCCACAAGAGTGGTGTACATCCACTGCATCCTCAAATTGTGTAACCGGAGCTGAGAGAGAAGTGTCACCAACTCGGTCGCACCCGCACACAACAATCACAGTCCCTGTCCACACTAAAGACCGTGGAAAACTAAACCATCCAGATAAACGGACTATAGGCACGTGCTGCGAAACTCTACTGTAGACACTGACGAAAACACAGGAACTGTGTATAATAAATTAGATTAATACGAACAGATTCAATAACCTAACTACGGAAGCACTCAGGTGAAACTAAATAAGTCGCCCCTGATTGGGAACTTGTAATATGTCACAAAATCGGTTTACTTTCCGACGCAAACGAAAACGCGAGAACAGTGGCTATTAGATATTAAATTAGCACACAGATACTCAAGAAACTAAACTATTAAAGCACACACATGATATTATAAAATTCGCTACTGGTAAGGAACTCGTAAAGTCACAAAATCCCGTTACTTCCATGTTAATGTGTCTGTCACGGCCGGCTGCTGCTGCCTGTTTTTTCTTGTTGAAAAAATAAATGTCAAATTAGAATATAAATTGAAATTTCTCTGTTTCCCCTTTATCTACATACCCTTAAACGTAGCAGAACACTAACGGTTATTTAATTACATTGTATTTCATGCTTTCTGAACCCAAAACTTAAAAATAAAAAATATAAATTGTAACAGAAAACGGCGAAATATTTTGTGAAATAATTTGTTTAAAAGTAAGAAATAAAATAGATTTGAGAAACGCCTGACGCTTCTCATTCGCTATACATGATTTTTAGCATCAAAGGTGCTTCAAATGGTGCAAATGGCTCTGAGCACTATGGGACTTAACATCTGAGGTCATCAGTCCCCTAGAACTTGGAACTAATTAAACCTAACTAACCTAAGGACATCACACACATCCATGCCCGAGGCAGGATTCGAACCTGCGACCGTAGCGGTCGCGCGGTTCCAGACTGTAGCGCCTACAACCGCCCGGTCACTCCGGCCGGCAAAAGGTGCTTCAAATGTTTCCTAATCTATTTTATTTTTT
Organism: Schistocerca piceifrons; assembly: GCF_021461385.2. Classification (NCBI taxonomy): domain Eukaryota; kingdom Metazoa; phylum Arthropoda; class Insecta; order Orthoptera; family Acrididae; genus Schistocerca; species Schistocerca piceifrons. The sequence continues at coordinate 267,274,757 of NC_060149.1, forward strand.
AAACAAATAATTTCACAAAACACTTTTTTTATATGGGGCAAAACTCATCCGCAAAACGTAGAACCATACTCCAGTGGGGTCTGGTGTCTGTAAGGAACCGACTTTTGTAAAATTGCAGTACACTGGGTACGAAATCGTTAAACTGAAGAACTTTCTGGATATACAGGGCTTTTAATGTTCTTACTTTAAAGTTTCGCAAGCATGCCCCAGGCAAGCCTTTCATAATTTAAGAACATTCAAACGCAGATATGTGTCGCTACTTCAGTCTGCAAGCTGGTCGTAGGTTGTGTTCCAAAAATGAACAGCACAGAGACAGAAATGATGACACTTTCTGCAGGACCTGACCATCATTTTGAAGGACAATGCTCAAGCACGTACAGTGGAAGCTGTTACTGATTTGTATGACTGATGGTGCTGCTAAGTGCTATACCACCTACTGTACTCCCCTGACTTAAGTCCTCGAGAGTTCAACTCGATTTCTAAACTGAAGGAAACACTTCACGAAATTCGCTTCAGAACTGCTACAAATTCGTCAGGCAATAGACCGCGCTGCTCGAACTGACAACCCACCTGGCACTGTTAAGAGTATCCTACGACTTTCGCATCGCTGGCAACGGGTTATACACAATGCTGGTGACTACTTTGAAGGTCAGTAAAACTTTGAAACACGTATCTATTTTGTACGAGCTGTAAATAAATAGTTGCCACTATTTAAGTTCCAACCCTCGTATAAAGCGATACACAATCTAAAACTCAATTCTTTTTAATGAACAGTTTCTGTAAAATCGTGTGAGAAAGACTGCAGAGCTGATGGGGAGCGCGTGGCGTTCCGCTCGTAATGGGACTGTTGCTTTTATGACTAGCAGGCTAACCAGCGTTCTCTGTGTGTACCCACAGGCGCGTATAGCTGTGCTGGACAGAGCGGAGAGTCGGCTTCCTTTCTGCTCTTCCACTTAACACAACCTCTCGTCTCGTCCGTTTGATATTCATCGTTTATGAAGACTGGCAGTGTAGTAGTCTGCCACCTTCTTAGCTTACAGCATATTCTGCTCTCCATCAATTTGGAGCGAGAAACGCAGAGTTTACATCACGGTAGCATTTCGGTTGCGTCTCGAGAAGATGTACTCGTGTGTCGCGAATACATGCGCAAGCAGTCTACACTACGAGCAGCTCCAAACATCGCTATGAAACATTTACGGTAAGCTCGCTTCTCATTCCGCTTTTGTAACGAGTTCTGACGCCCTCATGGGCAACCAATGTCTTCTCTCTTTTCTCATAGCAGTATTACTCGCTTAGCGTCCAGTTAGAACTCGCGAGGGACTGGAAAGAGCTTGTTCATTACTATAGGCACCTCAACGTCGTCTCACCATCCTAAAGCACTGGCCATTTCACCGTCCTACGGTACTGAAGTTATTGAGAATTTCAAATGTTAGTAAGAAATCTGAAAATAATATTAGACCTCTCTAGTTTTAGTCTACAATTTGATGGAATGCTCTCCATACGAAAATTCTTGCCAGCTGCTACGAAAAATAAATAAATAAAAACTACTGTTACAAGAAATTTTGAAGATGTGTTTCTTACTTCACCCTATGCAAAAAATAGAACCATCGACAAATTTCGAGTGAAAATAATACATGAACATTCTCAAAGTTCACATATGCATCATATATATGCTTTACCGTGAAAATATAAAAGTATTCCAAGCCAAAAATTAAAATACGTAGGAGGTGCGAAACTGTTTCGCCTGTGTAACGAAAAATGTTGCTGTTGAATTTGTGTTCTGTTGGACCTTGTAGAAACTTTCTGCGAGAAAACTGTTAAGAAAACTATGAAAGTAACTTTGGTAACATCTACGACATCATTATTGCATCGTGTAACGTATAAAAGCACTTTATTTGCAAGAGACTCCGTGCGCGACAGGGAGTGAGTACTCGTAAGCTGCCGCCAGGAATTTAGTTCCGATGTCTCGCCTTTATACGACCGAGAATATTCCCTACTTCCAGAAAATCTTTTTATCTACAGTTCTTACTGACCCTTCATCACTTCTTTTTATCTACAGTTCTTACTGAGCTTTCATCACTGCACCCATCACCCAAATCGCCGATATAGCTATACAAAAGTAACTACAGATACTTTCAGGCCAGTATTTCCGTTGAAGTCGAGCAAAACACGTATATTGTTGAGTGTGGTTTTGTGAAACCCAGGTTTTAGCATAGTTAACGCATTATCGTAGCAAAGACAGACACAAAGCCAGCACACGTTTATATGCCAGCTAGTTCCGCAGATGATGAAGGGATTGAAGAAGGGAGACGAACCTTTAACTGCGATAGGGGACTGGAATTCGACAGTAGAAAAAGAAAGAGAAGGAAAAATAAATTTTTCATTTGTGGGCCGTATTGTCCGCGGTTGCTTTACAGTTCTTGACCGTATTTTTGTACCGTCTTAACAACTACAAGAAAATACGTGGTTTTCTCAGGCAGGTTTTCTTCCAGTTGTAAAGACGGAACAATAATACCCTCAAGAAGAAAAACCAGTAGGTGAATATGGACTGAGGGAAAGGAATAAAAGAGGAATCCATCTGGCAGAATGTTGTACAGGGCATAATTTAATCATCGCTAACATTTGGTTTAAGAACCATGAAGAAAGAAGGTTTTATACATTGAAGAAACCTGGAGACAGCGGAAGGTTTCAAATGGTTCAAATGGCTCTGAGCACTATGCGACTTAACTTCTGAGGTCATCTGTCGCCTAGAACTTCGAACTAATTAAACCTAACTAACCTAAGGACATCACACACATCCATGCCCGATGCAGGATTCGAACCTGCGACCATAGCGGTCGCTCGGTTCCAGATCGATTATATAATAGTAATACACGATATTTCGGAACCACATTTTAAATTATACGACATTTCCAGGGGCAGAAGTGGACTCTGACCACAATTTATTCATTATGGACTGTAGATTAAGGTTATGGGATCTGGACAAGTTGAAAGCACCAGAGATGGTTGACAGTTTTAGAGGGAACATTAATCAAAGGTTGACAATAACAGGGGAAAGGAATACAGTAGGAGAGGAATGGGTAGCTTTCTGTGATGAAATAGTGAGGGCAGCAGAGGATCAAATAGGTAAAAAAAAAAGGTCGAGGCCTAGTAAAAATCCTTGGAGAGCACAGGAGGTATTGAATTTAAATGATGAAAGGAGAAAATATAAAAATGCAGCAAAGGAGGCAGGCGAAAGGGAATACAAAGTCTAAAAAATGAGATAGCTAATAACTGCAAAATGGCTAAACAAGAGTGGTTAGAGGATAAATGTAAGGATTTAGAAGCACATTTCACAAAAAGAGAGACACCGCCTACAGGAAAATTAAAGAGGTCTTTGGAGAAAGAGAAGCAGCTGTCTGAATGTCACGATTTGAGGTGGAAAGCCAATCCTAAACAAAGAAGAAAAACCTGAACGGTGAAGGAGTATATAGAGGGTCTATACAAGGGAGATGAACTTGATGGTAATATTATAGAAATGGAAGAGGATGCAGAGGAAGATGATATTGGAGATACGACACTGCGAGAAGAATTTGAGAGAACACTGAAGACCTAAGTCGAAACTCTTCCATCTGATGTGCAAGATGCATGAGACAGGTGAAATACCCTCAGACTTCAAGAAGAATGTAATAACTCCAATTCCAAAGAATGCAGTTGCTGACCGGCAAGAAAATTACCGAACTATCAGTTTAGTAAGCAATGGTTGCAAAATACTAACACGAATTCTGTACGGAAGTATGGAAAAATTCTTACGAGTCGTTCTCGGGGAAGATCAGTTTGGATTTCGTAGAAATGTTGGAATCACTCTACGACTTATCTTAGTAGATAAAGGAAAGGCAAAACTAAGTTTATAACATTTGTTGACGTAGGGAAAGCTTTGGACAATATTGACTGGAACACTCTCTTTCAAATTCTAAAGGTTGGAGGGGTGAAATATGGGTAGCGAAAGGTTATTTACAACTTGTACAGCAGCCAGACGGCAGTCATAATGGATGAGAGGCATGAAAGGGAAGCAGCTATCGAGAAGGGAGTGAGACAAGAGTTGTAGCCTATCTCTGATGTTATTCAATCTGCACATTGAGCAAGCAGTAAAAGAAACAAAACAAAAATTGGGAGTAAGAATTGAAGTCCAAGGAGAAGAAATAAAAACTTCCGAGGATTGCCGACGACATTGTAATTCAGTCAGAGACAGAAAAAGACTTCTAAGAGGCTTGAAAGGGGGATGTAACATGAACATCAACAAAAGCAAAACAAAGATAATGGAGTGTAGTCTAATTAAATCAGGTGACAGTGAGGAAATTAGATTCGGAAATGAGACAATTAAAGTAATAGATGAGTTTTGCTATTTGGGTAGCAAAATAACTCATGACGGCCGGAGTACAGAGGATAGAAAATGAAGACTGGCAATCGTGAGAAAAGCGTTTCTAAAGAAGATAAATATGTTCACATCATATATAGAATTAAGTGTTAGGAAACCTTTTCTGAAGGTATTTGTCTGGAGGGTAGCCATGTACGGAAGTGATACATGGATGACAAACTGTTTAGACACAAAGAGAATAGACTTTTGAAATGTGGTGCTACAGAAGAATGCTTCTGATTAGATGGGTAGATCACTTAACCAATGAGGTGGTACTGAATAAAACTGGGGAGAAAAGAAATCTGTGGCACAACCTGACTAAAAGAAGGGATAGGTTGATAAGAGACATTCTGAGATATCAAGGGGTCACCAATTTAGTATTCTAGGGAAATGTTGGGGGGCGGTAAAAATCGTAGAGGGAAACCAAGAGATGAATACAATAAGCAGATTTAGAAGGATTTATGTTGCAGTAGTTATTCGGAGATGAAGAGGTCTGCACAGGACGGAGCAGCACAGAGAGCTGCATCAAACCAGTCTTCAGACTGAAGACCACGACGACGACACCTACAACAACAACAACAACAACAACAACAACTACTACTACTACTACTACTACTACTACTACTACTACTAGAAGACGATAGTGCTCAGTACGCAGTAAGCGCATTACTGTTGCAATGTTTCTGTATTCCATTAAAAATTTTTGTCCTTCATAATACTTCCTGAATCAAAACCCAAGGGAGCAGAGAAGACAAAGAACGGAGGTCTTCGAGCCAGAATAATTAATTTTTTCACGGGGATCACTCTGTATTTTTGTAGTCGTAGGATACCTTTCTGCGTCGTATTATCGAAGCACGGTTCTACGCACTAACTTTTTGTCAAAGTCGACAAATTACATAATTTCCGTTTTCATTGATGTTCACGTCTTCAGATTCTGCTGATGTTACTGCGCCGTTAATAGGGAATGCAGCCGATAATGAAATACCACAAGGTTTTGTTGTCACTTTATGGCGCAAAATTTATATTACTCTTGGCTTTTTCACTGTTGGCCAGATGAGTAAAAACTCTTCAGTACGTTCGATACGAAAATTTTTGATTGTTTACGTTGTCTTTAAGCACACCGACCGGAGTAGCACTACATTTAAGCCCTTGCTTCTTCATTTCGCTTACTACCAAACAAACGTCAATGGACCGCTCCACGAAGACTGAATCCACACATGAACACAAGATATCGTACGGAAACACAGAAAATTCAGCTGGCGCTGACTTAATCCACTGTTAAACAGTGTACAAGCGGCAACAAAGCTATGGGGCGGCCGAAGCAAAGCGCCTATCGTCGGCGGACTGTGGCCTTGAGGTGCCTAATTTCGTAACGGACGTTTTCGTATAGTTATTCATATAATTTTTTCCTTAGAAAACAGGCTATCACCACAATTTTAGTAGGCTTCCTCGCTTTTCTTCGGTTTTACTGAGTTAATATACCGAAATATGTTGAATTTCTAGCATCTGCTACTTTTCTGTATATTTTCCCGGTCCGCAATTTTTCAAGCACTTTTAATCTGAACCACCTGATGCAAGTTCTAATATCCATGGTGCCATGTTCTACGAGACAGAAAGATCTTTCAAGGGAAGCTAATTTTTATCTTAAGATGGTGGAAGTAACGGTTAGAGCAGCAGGTACGATTCTCACCCTCATTAATACATCGCCAATGGGATGCGAACATTTCATTTAATAACAATCTTACTCGAGCGTATTGATTAAATCGTACTTCTATTTCATTTACTAATTGCCATACTAGCTACAGACTTGGTGGCGAATTCATATAAATATACAGCCAGCCAGACTTACAGTACAGCTTCCAAAGGATATATTTTTCTGAATTACAATTTCTTGCACGTTATGCTAAAGCAATGTACGATTCACTGACGCAAACACTTCATTACTATATTTAAATATTTTAGTGTTGTTGTTATACAAATTGTACACATCTGTGATACATTAGAAATGAGGTCGAAAGGAAGTTATATTTGGGGGGGGGGGAGGGAGGAGGGAGATGGAGGGAGAGGGAGAGGGAGAGGGAGAGAGAGAGAGAGAGAGAGAGAGAGAGAGATACTTCTCCGAGCCTCCCCGCCTCCCAAGAACTGAACCTTGGATCCGCCCCTTCATATAATGCTTTATCTATTAAAAACATAGTAGCCATCTTTCATATTACCTCCTCAAGTCTTTGAAGCATGAACTATAAGTGATGAGTTTTGGATGCGAACCTGGATGAGCATTAGTAAATAAAACTAATAAGCAAACAGAGAACTGCTCACTTTCAATTGCGAATATCTAAGAATGACCTAAATTTAACGCTAAACATATCCGTTCAAACGCATAATTACGTTGACCTTTGCGACTCGTTTCGAGACAAGGTTTCACCATTAAACAACACTTTTAACAGTAAAAATAACAGTGTCGAAGTTCTTTATTTTCATTATTTACTACCTATGTTTATGACTTGAATCGCAAAATTAGAGCTGTGAATACAGAAAAGGCAGAGAAAGATGATAATATTTTAAGAGATGATTAAACCTGGAGGAAAAAATTAAACTAAATGAACTTGCGAAATTGTATACGGAGAAAGAAAATTTCCCCAATCTGGAGCAACTGGAGCAACATAGTAGTCATTCTCATCCATAAGTAAAGTGTCTTGAAAAATGACCTATAGAACTTCCAGCCTCCTTTCCGTAACGTGCAAGATAGTCACTGGAATTCTCCAACTTTATAGAGGAACACTGCAAGGAAATCAGGCTGAGGTACAAGTCAGATTGTAAGTGGATATAGCACGACATTGGTTCTCTGGGATTTATAGATTTCAAAACATCAACTTAACCTTTACCGACAGTCCATGAGACAGAAAGGATTGACTCAACCTGCCAGCATACCGACAAAGATATTCATCGGTCCTACAGTATCCGTTACATCAACAGGCTAGTGGGATGTTTACAAACGAAAAAGGAAACATATAAGGAGATTCAATGTCACTGCAATCATTCTCAGAAAACCTAGAAAAGTGTTTCGATCACTAAAGTAGGGAAGAGAAGAAAAAAAGCTAATGCAGCATAGTCCGACGGGCCAAAACATCACGCACGACGACGTGCTTACTAGCATATTGGTCCACATTTTGAACGTAATACATTATGCTGCTGGAAGATACCATCGCCATCACGCATGACTCCATACATGAAAAGATACAGACGGTCTGTAATAATGTTCACGTAGTCCACAACAGATTTAGGACGACAATCGATGGAATTCAAATCAGTTTGTTTTCATCAGTCATATCCGCTGACAAGACAACGAAACATGGACTGTGAGAAACTCATAAATTTAGTCAAAGGAGTTCGTGCTATCCTGAGGACGAAAAATATCATAAACGGGTTCAAATGGCTCTGAGCACTATAGGACTTCTGAGGTCATCAGTCCCCTAGAACTTAGAACTACTTAAACCTAACTAACCTAAGGACATCACACACATCCATGCCCGAGGCAGGATTCGAACCTGCGACCGTAGCGGTCGCGCGGTTCCAGACTGTAGGGCCTAGAACCGTTGGGCCACCTCGGCCGGCGCTCATAAGCGGGATATAGTGCGGAATTTATGGACGGAAATCGGATATCCATTGGAAACCACAATTACGCAAAATCCTTATCGGAAATTTTAGGTGCACATTAGAACATCAAAAATATAATGTGTTCTGGTGAGAAGAATGATGTACTGGTTAAAGTTACCGTAGTGTAGGGGACCTTTTTTTGGATTGCGATAGGTGGACATGAGCTGTCTACAAATTATTATTACTGCTCACTGACGTTTTCATGCCAATAGGGTGGTGATTCTGCTATACGATGTGGTTTGCAAATGTGGTGTATGCGTTTCTGCTTTTCGGTGTTTTAGGTGTTCACAGTTTCTTATTCTAAAATTTATGTTTGTCATTCACACGTATGCTGAATGACGATTATTGAAGGTTAAGTGATATATCTCTGCAAAACGGCGTTTGTAATTTTTCTGCTGAAGGTTATCACCAAACATCTCGAATACGTAAAGCCAAAGACTCATACTTGAAACACTTTCGGATAGAGAAATCTAATTTCGAGTACTTGTAGAGGTGCTATTCGAGCTCCATTAAAAAATTCGACGCTTACATTAAAAATGCAGTTCTGGCTCAAGTAAAACTAGAAGTGATATTCGACACCTGACGGTCACATCCTTCCAGTATTTTGGCCTACACCACGTTCTGAAAAGTACAGTTCAAAATGGTTCAAATGGCTGTGAGCACTATGGGACTTAACTTCTGAGGTCATCAGTCCCATAGAACTTAGAACTACTTAAACCTAAATAATCTAAGGACATCACACATATCCATGCCCGAGGCAGGATTCGATCCTGCGACGTAGCGGTCGCGCGATTCCAGACTGTAGCGCCTAGAACCGCTCGGCTACACTGGCCGGCTAAAAGTACAGTTCCAAAGTTTTTTGTGTGATATGTTGGATGCTATTTAGGATGCCCTAAAGGTTAACTTAAAAGCTAGTATTTTATTGCGCGTCAAAAACTACGAAATATTAAATTCTATACCGAATTTTGGAGCTATGCTTCGAACAAGTGCACTAAAAGACAGTGTATTATATGTGTGTGTGTGAAATCTTAAGGGACTTAACTGCTAAGGTCATGAGTCCCTAAGCTTACACACTACTTAACCTAAATTATCCTAAGGACAAACACACACACCCATGCCCGAAGGAGGACTCGAACCTCCGCCGGGACCAGCCGCATAGTCCAGGACTGCAGCGCCCTCGACCGCTCGGCTAATCCCCCGCGGCAGTGTATTATAGTTGATAGCATTTATTAAATAGTAAACTCAATCGGAAATAATACTTCACCAGAAACCTTGTTATTTCCTTTCTCAAATCCACTGGGAAAGTGGAAGTTTCCAGTACTAAACTCTAATTATCAGAATATAGTGCCAGTATTGCATTAATTGTCACATTTCTACAGTAAATTGAGCTACTGTGAAACGTCAAATCTACCTTTCATTAACTAAATAATGCTTAATCTGCCAGGAAGTTTTAAATAACACTTGTTTATAGCCACACAAATTTTATCTACGCATCATATAACAGAAACATCATCTAATTTCACCACGTAAATTAACTAATATGCGCTAAGGACTTCATTGGCAAAATCTTTACACGCCGAAGTCGCACATCCTACCACTGTAGCATGATAAACTATACTCAGAACAATGTGTTTTGGATAGATTAGTTATGTGTTGTATCACTGAATCTACATATTTTCGTAATAAAAAAGTATAAATATGAAAAACATCAATTACGTCACGTTAGCTTCAAAGATGGCGGCCCCTTCTGACGTTGGTCGGTGATAGGAGAAGAAAGGTTGTGCCACAAAGTTAACTCTTTCATGGACAGGGATGTGAGACAATTTTGATACTTACTGCACAAGTCTTATGTATTGAACAATTTTATTAAAACGGTGAATTTTGTACAATTAGATATGAATAACAACATTATGAAGTAAAAAAAAAGTTTTTCGAAAACAATGGTGGCACATAATGTGTACCACCACTTTTCAAGTGACGTGACAGTATCGGACGCAGGATGAGTTTTTGCAGAAACAGAGGAACCTGTCACGTGTAACACGTCAAGCAGCGTGGTAGTCTTGGAAGCAAGACTTGTTTTCTTCTAAGCAGAGAGATACCTGGCACACACAACACATCCGTTCCGTTCTTGTTTTTCCCTGGTGTTGCCATTTGCACATCTTCGTCGTGTAGTTCTGTATGGCTGGTGTACTGAAAATTCTGTTCTCTCATTTTTAGGCACACAAGGTTTCATTTTTATATCTGCATTGGACTGCTCTGGCGCCTCCCTGTCTTCCTTGAAACAACCAGCGCAGTGCTCACAAGACTTCTGGACGTTTCCCTCTGAAAGTTCATCATCGTTACTGTTTCAAGATTCAGTTCCTTGTGAAGCACAAATGTATTCACGATACTTGTATCATCACTGCAGTACGAGAAGATACGAGGCCACCATTTCCAACTCTTTCTGTCAATTTCCTACGTTGTTTTCCTTTTATCAATACCCGAAGGTATTTCAGCATAGAGTTATTATTTGATCATCTTTAAGTTGTTTCTTACAGGGATTCATTATACACTGAAATGGCAGATAATGTCTCAGAGTACATGCATGAAGTTCATCGACAATCTTGTGTAATTTCACTGCACGAACACTTCATGAAGTGTGTAACGCTACTCGTTGTTCTACGCACTGCCGACGAAGTGAGGGAAAGTTCGTGTATTATGGTTAATATTTTAACTCAGAGCTATTCATGAAATAGTCCTCTTCTTTAGAATGTATCAAAGAATCGTGAATTATACACTGATTCTGAAGGACAAATCTCATTATGTTACCTCTAACAAAGAGCTGACGCAACAAAATGTCACATAAAATGGAAACAATTACCCGCCGCGTTAGCAATGGGCAAAAGCTAGCAGCACTGTACAAACTGTGGGAAATGCCTACAGCCACAGATGGATTATTCGGAACAATGCTACTTTTGACCACTCTCGGTCGAAGTGGGAACTAACACATTACGTACAATGGATGGTTCAGCAAACATACCTTCATGCTGGATTAGTCAGGACTTCAAAATTGCGTGGTACGTTTTTTTGTACCACCATGCATTTAAGCAAGGAGGAATGGTGGTAAACAAGTTGTACCACCTATCCTGAATGAGTTAAAGCGTTTTTAACTTTTGTGGCATGGCGTTTTTCCCTTCATCTCATATATTCGTACAACTTGTCTGGTAATTTCAATAACTGAGGTCAGAGCGGACACAATACTCGCCACGTATTTTCGAGACCGATAGATGATTTACATGCATTTGACATCTTTTTAATAGCAAGCGCCCGCATTGCAGCACTCGTCTCCAAGCACAAAGGCGTCGTGGTATCCAACCCACACTCGGAGGTTAAAATCTAACATACTTCATACATACACCAAACCACCTTGACCATCTGAAAAACAGACGAAAGAGATGGGTCGCACTGTGACCAATGTTCTCGGGCGACCTCTGGCGAAGGTGTCTGAAGAACGTTGTCTATCCCACTGAGAACGCACCCTCTTAAGATTAATAACACTGGTCTTGTGGAAGCCCACGTGAAAGTGTCCTTCTCCCGCCCCTCCCCTCTCAATAGCCGGCCGCGGTGGTCTCGCGGTTAAGGCGCTCAGTCCGGAACCGCGCGACTGCTACGGTCGCAGGTTCGAATCCTGCCTCGGGCATGGATGTGTGTGATGTCCTTAGGTTAGTTAGGTTTAAGTAGTTCTAAGTTCTAGGGGACTGATTACCACGGAAGTTAAGTCCCATAGTGCTCAGAGCCATTTTCCCCTCTCAATAGCACAATGCTACCCTATCCCCGCCGGCCTACGTCCGCAAGGTGGTGCCTGTTTTGAGCAGCTGATGACCTCGCGATCCAATCTCTAAGATCTTGTGCCCACTACAATGGCAATGGACGATATAGTTTGGTCAACATGGAAACAAGTAGGAGCCGTTTCTACAGAGCCCCATGTTCAACTATGTGCTCGCAACGGAATAATCCGAAACACTTGTGCCTGCAACAACACTGTAATCTATCGTCAGATCTAGCACAGATTATCGCCTGTCCTGATTTATAGTCGACTTACAGGTTCAAAACCTGTAGCTTATTCGTAATTTCACCGTCCTTGAACCGCTTTCCATATGCTCCCAACACTAGCGCGCGAAGACGACCAGCTTCGCCGTTTCCGATATGCTTGTTCCCAGGCCCCGGAACACAATATGTCCCCTTTGTCAAAGACACTTATGTCAGCTGATTTCCCCATTTCTCTCTGCTCCGTTTATACAGAGTGAAGAAAAATTTGCACTCTCTGACTTCGCAGCGTGGTTCCTCACATACTAACAATACAAAAATTTCTGTCTCAAAATTTCGACCTGCGCATACTTCCGGCACTAAATGGACGTTAAAGATTGACAATCTGGCAACACTGTAATCACATGTACGGTAACTACCTCTGTTAGCATATAAGAATATTGCTGTGCAATGAGTGCAATGGATAGCGTTTTGGGTTAGTACGCAGGAGGTCAATGTTCGATTCTGGGTCGAGGATTATTTGTTTTTATTTGCCAATTTCATTCTTTCATATAATATTGTAGTATATACAGTTTCTTAAGCCACGTGTATCCGACATTTCCATTGTAAATATTTGGAAATTATTTGTAAAGGGCGTTACTAGCCCTACTGGTGACGTAAGGCCATAACGAAATGTAATGGACCTGAACGTGGCAAGAATAATAGTTAGTACTAATCGATGAGGCCACTGAGGGAGGGTACGGTTTGGAATCTAGCGGATGCAGTGGTGTGAAACAGTTCGCGTCACGACGTGCAAAAGGCTTCTTTAAAAGCTGATCAGTTAAAACGCACGTACGTCTATTTCCGTATTCGTTGTATGTAAGTGCAAATGTTTTGTAGAAGACCCACTGTAGTCGCTGTAAGGCGATTACGACACCATATGCACTATCACGCACAATACATTTAGCATACAAAAACAAATACGCTTCGACCCAGAAGCGAACCCTTGACCTCCTGCATGCTAACCGAAAACGATCCACGCACCAAGTGCACAGCAATAGGCCGATATGCTGACAGAGGTAGTCACCGTACATGGGATTACAGTGTCGCCAGGTTGCCAATCTTCAACGCCCATTTACTGTCGGAAACATGAGCAGGACGAAATTTTGCGACAGACATTTTTGTGTTGCTGGGAAGTGAGGAATCGCCCTGCGACGTCCAAGTGCGCGAATTTCTCTTCACCCTGTTTACTTTCGTCACAGTGTCATGTACCCGCATCGCCGCCAGGCGGCATGCAGTATCGCGGTGGCCAGTGGTCGCAATGTTCTGACTCACTAGTCGCAATGTTCTGACTCACTAGCGTATCTGAACTACCTACATTTTGCGGATATCCGCCTCGGCGCCTGCCGACTGAGCGCGGCAGATTGCTAAACGAAAGGGTCCGGTTCGATTTCCGGCTGGGTCGGATATTTTATCCGCTCGGCGACTGGGTGTTGTGTTGCCCTTACGTTCGTATCCACGTAACTGACGAGAAATTCGTCTATAGTAGCCCGTCATATTGTCTCTCGATCACTGAGATAACAACTCGCACGTACCGAAAGCCAATAAAGATAAAAAAAAATTGCTGATGCTTCGAGAACAGATAAACTTCGACAATTAATGGAAGTACTTAATAGAGTACGTGCGAAAGTAGTTACGAAGCAATTACAATAACACAAAAGTAGTGTATAATCAACACACACAACGAAAATTCTGCAAATTAACATCGTAGTCATAGGATAAAGTGACGTAATGTTGTATTTAGGACATTTGAAGACTAAGATTGTATGGACAGGAAAAGAAATAAACGAAAGAGTAATTATCCTGGAGTACTTTTGGTAAACTAAATAGATTTTTAAAGCAAGCTTTCAATATTTATGGACCTGAAAGTTTACAATATTTTGTACTGAAGTTTTGAATGGAGGTAATGAGTCATGAATTTGTAATGCGAAAACCATTCAAGAACTGAGTGTTGCCAAGCGAGCTAGAGAAAAATTATGGTGGTTTGATAAGTCTGGTAAATTATCCTGAAAGAATGGAATATTTTTGTGGCGCCTTCATTAATGGTACGTTCGCTTATTCCAAGGATCGTATAAAGAATTTCAACAATTTACAGTGTACATTGTTGAAAACCGTCTGAATTGGTCAGTGTTTCGACTGCAGTTGAACAGAGGAAACCGAGTTTGGTGCTGTGACTAAACATCTCCATTTGAAGGGTTGGACCGCAGCACAAATCAAAACACAACTGGATGAAGTTCACGCGGTCTCTGCACCACCGTCCAAGACCACTTACTTTTGCAATAATGACAATCATCGATGACGAAGCGTGCTCCATCCGTCCAAGTGAAGTCACCACAAAGGAACCATTGACAAAATCCTTGATACGGTAATGCAAGACCGCCGAATAAAAATTCCTGAGTTTGAAGAGACAGTAGGCATCTCAGGCGAGCGAGTGCATAATATCCTGCACGGAGAATTGGCTATGAAGAAGCTGTATGCGAGATGGGTACCGCGATTACTCAGTCGACGAAAGGCATATCCGGCACAACATTTCAACAAAATGTATGGCGATGTTTAATCGCAATCCACAAGACTTCTTGCACCCATTTCTGAAAGCTGATGAAACCCGGATCCATCATTACACACCAGAATGAAAACGGCATGTTTGTAACTCGCTGTAGCGACTGGAAAACAAGCAAATGTATCAGGAAACAAACTGGAGTGAAAGATTTAATTACAAGAGCAACTGTAATGAAAATTAATTAAAAGACGAGGGTAGATCGACTAGGGAAGCTCTTAGCTGAATTCGACCAGCTACATCAAGCCCGAGAAGATCATCTAATGGAAGATTGGCAGCTGCAAAAGCAACATGGATGCATCTAGCTGAAACTGTAACGGTAGAGAAACGTCTTTAATGAGGCCTTTATTCAGCAGAGGGTGTCAAATGGCAGCTGCTGCTGATTATGGTGACTATGATGATGATCTTCATACAGTCATCAGCTAAATTTCAAACTGCACACCAACACATGGATTGCGGACAATTTATATCAAGCCGCTACTCTAGCACCTGCAGAACCAGCTGACCAACTTGTTCATGTAGTTTTCACACAAGCATCGAGTTTAATGCGGAACATATGTATTTCAGCTACATTCGTTTAGCCTTCCAAACAATAAAACGGCTCCATGAACAATTTTATATACCAGGTTGGTGACACCAGTGTAAGCAAGATTCTAATTTTAACTGAAACTTAACGTAATTTTATGTATGTAGCTATTGCAGCAATTGTTACCTCCATGAATTCAACGATAAGCTTTTGCAGTAGCTACACAGCGTACCTCAAACAAAGTGTATCAAATAATATACGCAGGGAGGTGTAACACGTAAATACGTTCCTATTAGATCGGTCAGTTGACACGCGTTGAAGTAATCATCAGCGTAAATTCGTCAACTTACATTCTAGCAAGACGTATTACTAGCAAAACCAGTAATAGCTAAAGTTGGGTACGGGGTAGTGTCATTCGTAGAGAGCTTTGTTAACTACGTGTTATGTTCCAAGAATTTTTAAAATCCAAGAACTATTAAAGAGGGTGCTACAAGGTAGAGTGCTTACAAAACACTATAGCGACACATCTTAGAATATTTCTCGAACTTGTGAGCCTCATACCAGATAGGAACAAGATGGGATATTGACTATACAAAGAACAGCTCGGATGGTCACTTGTTTGTTTGACTCGAAGGAGATCGCCACGGAAGTGCTGGAAAACCTGAATTGACATACGCTTAAAATTAGACGCCAATCGTACAACTAATGCTTCTAGGAACATTGGCTAGTGTGATTGTCTAAAATAAAAAGAATGGTGTGGTTCTGAGAAACCTTGGTAAAGTTAGTAAAATGCATCAGTCACTTTGGAAAAAGATCCTCGCGCATCCAACAGTTCTTGCTACATTCGTATACTGAATTTGGTGCCCCCCCTCTCTGTAGGGCAGGGGTCATCCCACACAGGGGGAAAATAAATAGGAGAGGGATATATTCCCCACTGGCACTCTCTGAACACACTTTAATGTTATTTCCACACTCCCAGCTTGTTGTTGAGCCAACTTGTTTAGCTCCTTTGGATGTTAAAATTTTTCCTGGTTTTTAACTGTCGATATCCCCGATCCATGAAAATTGTAAATTCTAGACGCATCGTACTTATGGACGCCCATTACAGCGGTGAGGTTTGAGAAAAAGAGTCTAATATCACTTGCATTAAAAGTTGACATCCGATTAAGACTGACAGCCTCAGGTTTCCGAATGCTGGCTCACCCATTTCTTATAAGTAAACCAGTGAGCCAATCCTTTCCAGCTATTTTGGATTTTTTATTAATTTGCCTCGGCATATTCAAACACTAATCTTCTCAACTTCACTGAAGATATACCACAGAATGTCTTTGCTAACAAAAGTACATGCTCAGCTATGTCATCTTCGTTTTTTTTAAGAAATGTATGTTTTCTTCAAATGGTTCAAATGGTTCTGAGCACTATAGGACTTAACATCTATGGTCATCAGTCCCCTACAACTTAGAACTACTTAAACCTAACTAACCTAAGGACATCACACAACACCCAGTCATCACGAGGCAGAGAAAATCCCTGACCCCGCCGGGATGTTTTCTTCCTAAGCTTACTTTAGAACACTCACCAGTTTTTAACCTATCTCTTAATGAAGGAAAAGGTATCCCATAAATCTTGCAGCTCCTCTCTGTGGGTTTCGATTTTCTATAAAATCGTTGAGTGCGCAATTCATTTCATGCTCCGTCCACCCTTTCCCCCCTTTCAGTCGTTCTGATTCTTTTTCTGACCATCTATGACCAAAAAAACTAGCTTGTAAGATGGCACACACCTCTAAAAATATGATTCACGAAAATACAACAAATTACCACATGGGGCACCAGCGTTCACCATGGAGCAATATCGTGCATCCTACACGGTATTGCCGTGTGTCAACATGGCCGAGCACTTTTAGTTTTAACCCAACAATCACGATGTTTAATTGCTAACATTTGATGTTTAAAACAAGTTCAAAAACCGCGCAATTAAATCGAACTACTTTAAATTTTGTTGCTATTAACACACTTCACTTATCTCTACACTCGCGATCTGCTGATGTGATAACAAACCAGTCGAAATCAAATGAAAACCAATTGGCGAAAACGGCAGTGCCGTTAAAAGCTCCGGATCTGACTTCAGTACCTTCCACTATGCGGCAGCACTATGCAGCGCTCTTTATTCTCTCTAGGAAACTGGAAAAAGTTTGCACGGTATTTCCCCGCTGAACGGCATTGCGCCGCTCTCCCCTACATATCAGACACATACGTAACGGGCGTGATGACACGATTAGACTAATTACAACATGCATAGAGTCATTTAAGCAGTTATTCCTGTCGTGATGTAATGCGAATTGTAGGGTAGAAACCCTAATAAGTGGTGCAATGGGAAGTCGCCTTTACCATTCACTTCAGTGGCACGGAGAGTATGGATGTAGAAGCACAGCGCACTGTAATAAATTAAAACTGTTGTCACTGGAATGGTCCTGTTGCCTCTGCTATGCCTTGCCTTCTTCCGACCGTAGAACCGGTTTATCCCGTTTAACGTTGGTACCGTGTCACTGTGCAAAATGACATTTTTCCCCATTAAAATCAATGTCAGAGATGAAAGAAGCGATAAGCGGGAAAAGAATCCTTGCACTCAAGCAGGACTGAACTCGAGATTTTTGTGTTAGTAATCAAGTATTTACCATGACGTCGGGAGAATAAAACTGATTAGTTATCACCTACGAAGGAAGATAAGGCAGCAGTAGCTTCCAAAACTGCAACAAAAATACCAGTTGAAGAAATAACGAGCTGCTGCTTTACTTAGTTTACTTGTATGGTTACCGTCGTGTAGGATCACGATACAATGACCACACACATCTATCTTCGGTAGCCAAGGTTCCGAACCTGCTTTCCCAGAGCCGACCCAGCTTGTTCATACTTCACGTGTACCGCGACGTGACCACTACCGATTAGCCCTCACACCGCGCAACTGATTGGGGCGCATCTCTGCTCAGGCGACTAACGCGCGCACACTCCTGGCATGCAGGTGCCTGGAGTGAAGTTTAGTAGCAAGCTCCGCCCTGCGCACGAGTCGGCGTTCAGGAGTGCCACGCACAAGCGTCTGCATGAAACCCGCGGGCAAGCTTGGCGTGTGAAGTTCAATCAGTTCGAAAATCTTCGTGGCGTGTGTGCGGCGTGTACGTTAACTGCAGCCATGTTCCGTGCGGAAATGGATCAAACACCTATCATTATCACCACTATAGCAATAGGTGTTGTAGTTCTGACCATTGACATAAACGATCAAGAAAACGTGGTACACGGGTCAGGGAGCACAATTACCGTCACAACCGCACTGTTTTGATTAAAAAACTGCGAGACAGTTACCCAGGTGTTGAAACTACAATGCCCATCAGAATTGAAGAACCACTTCTCGAAACCCCGTAAATTGCTTCCCATTGCGAGGTATAAGTTAGGAATTTGATTCAAAGGTGCCTACAACCTTCGCCTGTAATGGTGAAAAAGTGTGGCGTCCTGTGTGTCATCCTCGCGCTCGGCGACGCTTCAAACAAGAAGGTGTCGACACATGCGTAGAAAATGGCCGCAGCTCAAAAGTTCCTGTGGGAGGTAAAGTGGGTTAATGATGTCACACTGGCACGAAATTTCACCACAATTCTGCCCAAGGCCACCGTGGACGTGTCGCACGATGAGAAGGTTGTCACAGCGCCTCTTAACCACGTTTCACCCCTTCTTTTGATGACTCTGCGATGGAGGTCAGAACCGCGACTCTCAGTGTTGAAACTATGCGTTTTTTGTTTTGTTTTTACGGGTGGCCGAGGAAAACATTCCAGACACATCGCCGCTTCAAATCGACACGAAACGGACTCATGAAGTGACATACATTTTGCGGTCGAAACCAAAACAGTTCGTACTGCGACGAGCAACAGGAAGACGTTCTTTACAACCTTTGACACTGCTGACACACTCGGAGGTTTCAACGCGTCTCTAGGGCACTGTGAGGCCGCATCCCCATTGAACGTGATTGCCCCCTTTGGAGAGCGCTGCGACCGCAATTTTCGCTCTCGTGTGCACGATGGAACCACCAGAGACGGTCCAAAACTATTCGATGGAATTTAAGCGTGATTCGAAACACAGAAGGGTAGTCATGTTTTTTCAACCCTCCTGTGGCATGAGCACACGGGTGTGCAACATTAACATGTGCGTGATTATAACGGCAACGGGTGTCTCTAAGAACCCCGAGTTCGGCAACACCATCAGTGCCACCCACGCAACTTTACTGAGCACGTTACAAAAGTATCTTTCAGGGACTTTGTCACCAATTCAGGCTGGCAGCTTGCTCTGGCGCCTGAAGTTAGGCAAATCACATGAAAAGAGTGACGTCGCAGGACGTCACGCTTATGCGCCATTACAGAGGAAGGTTGCAGGTACCTTCGAGCCGAATTTAAAACTTACACGTCGCAATGAGACACAATTACAGGCTTTCGAGAAAGTGATCCTTTAATTTTGTTGTGCACCGTATTTAAGAATTTTATACTATCGGATATCGTCATGGGCAAAATCAGCTGGAATGGCACTGTTTTCAGGAAGAGCAATTCTGCAGAGGAATGTTACACAGCTACTCTCTCAATTTTAGCAACAGGTCACTCCCTCGCCGATATAAAATTTGCCACAGGAATTTCCACATCGCCGCGGTCTAGTATAATTGCCGATCGATTCCCGGCGGGGTCAGGGATTTTCTCTGCCTCGTGATGACTGGGTGTTGTGTGATGTCCTTAGGTTGGTTAGGTTTAAGTAGTTCTAAGTTCTAGGGGACTGATGACCATAGATGTTAAGTCCCATAGTGCTCAGAGCCATTTGAACCATTTTTTTATAATTGCCGAGACAGGCGAAGTACTTTACGATGCACTAAGGGCAGAGATAATGAAGGTAAATGATTAAAAGTATTAGCTGTTGTATTAACATTTTTTATTTAAGAAACTGCTGAAAACTACGTGAAAGAAAACTTACCAGTCATCCAACTAAATTTTTTTAGCGGCGTAACTGATTAAAAACGAGAGAACAGAAGTGTTAGACTTTGCAGATGTAGAACGAAAGGCCGGAGAAAAACGTTTTGAAACTTAGTATGGTGTTGGTAATAGCCTCACTTTACATATATTATTCTTACAAATATCAGTTTTTACAGTCAAAGTTTACAGCGAACTTTGGCAGCTCTTGATCTATAGTAAACAAAAGCAAGTCGTCGTACCACCAAGTACCATCAAGAGACCTGCTACCGCAGTACACTAGACTCGCATTCGGGAGGACGACGGTTCAAACCCGCGTCCGCCCATCCTGATTTAGGTTTTCCGTAATTTCCCTAAATCGCTTCAGGCAAATTTCGGGATGGTTCCTTTGAAAGGGCACGGCCGCCTTCCTTCCCCATCCTTCCGTAATCCATACGCTACATAACCTACATACGCTGGCGGGCAGGTATGTGGCACGTCTGAGCTGCGGCTTAACCTCACACCTGCCTCTTTCGTGGTACACTGTTCACTCGGACATTCTTGCAAGCGACACTGCGTAGTTCGTCTAAAGCAAACAAGGAAACTCGTCCACAGGGTTTTTATGGCCACTTTTTGGCCCTATGTGGCTCCGGGTGGTTGACGCATCGTTTATTTATCTACAGTCCTGGAAATGGAAAAAAGAACACATTGACACAGGTGTGTCAGACCCACCATACTTGCTCCGGACACTGCGAGAGGGCTGTACAAGCAATGATCACACGCACGGCACAGCGGACACACCAGGAACCGCGGTGTTGGCCGTCGAATGGCGCTAGCTGCGCAGCATTTGTGCACCGCCGCCGTCAGTGTCAGCCAGTTTGCCGTGGCATACGGAGCTCCATCGCAGTCTTTAACACTGGTAGCATGCCGCGACAGCGTGGACGTGAACCGTATGTGCAGTTGACGGACTTTGAGCGAGGGCGTATAGTGTGCGTGCGGGAGGCCGGGTGGACGTACCGCCGAATTGCTCAACACGTGGGGCGTGAGGTCTCCACAGTACATCGATGTTGTCGCCAGTGGTCGGCGGAAGGTGCACGTGCCCGTCGACCTGGGACCGGACCGCAGCGACGCACGGATGCACGCCAAGACCGTAGGATCCTACGCAGTGCCGTAGGGGACCGCACCGCCACTTCCCAGCAAATTAGGGACACTGTTGCTCCTGGGGTATCGGCGAGGACCATTCGCAACCGTCTCCATGAAGCTGGGCTACGGTCCCGCACACCGTTAAGGCCGCCTTCCGCTCACGCCCCAACATCGTGCAGCCCGCCTCCAGTGGTGTCGCGACAGGCGTGAATGGAGGGACGAATGGAGACGTGTCGTCTTCAGCGATGAGAGTCGCTTCTGCCTTGGTGCCAATGATGGTCGTATGCGTGTTTGGCGCCGTGCAGGTGAGCGCCACAATCAGGACTGCATACGACCGAGGCACACAGGGCCAACACCCGGCATCATGGTGTGGGGAGCGATCTCCAACACTGGCCGTACACCACTGGTGATCGTCGAGGGGACACTGAATAGTGCATGGTACATCCAAACCGTCATCGAACCCATCGTTCTACCATTCGTAGACTGGCAAGGGAACTTGCTGTTCCAACAGGACAATGCACGTCCGCATGTATCCCGTGCCACCCAACGTGCTCTAGAAGGTGTAAGTCAACTACCCTGGCCAGCAAGATCTCCGGATCTGTCCCCCATTGAGCATGTTTGGGACTGGATGAAGCGTCGTCTCACGCGGTCTGCACGTCCAGCACGAACGCTGGTCCAACTGAGGCGCCAGGTGGAAATGGCATGGCAAGCCGTTCCACAGGACTACATCCAGCATCTCTACGATCGTCTCCATGGGAGAATAGCAGCCTGCATTGCTGCGAAAGGTGGATATACACTGTACTAGTGCCGACATTGTGCATGCTCTGTTGCCTGTGTCTATGTGCCTGTGGTTCTGTCAGTGTGATCATGTGATGTATCTGACCCCAGGAATGTGTCAATAAAGTTTCCCCTTCCTGGGACAATGAATTCACGGTGTTCTTATTTCAATTTCCAGGAGTGTATAAGCGGTCAGCACGGCGTTCACCACATCCGAAACCGCAGAGTCGGGGTTATTTTTCTCAGAGTCAGTGTTATTTTTCCTTGATTAGTAGTTATTTTTGCCAAACTCTTTGTTATTTTTTCCAAGTTTTGTGTATTTTTGTCAAATAAGGTTTAATTTTTTTGCAGAATTTGGTGTTTTTCGCCAAACTCTGCTTTTTTGCCACGTTTTGCTACATTCGGTATTTTCGCCAAATTCGATGTTACATTTTGCTAAAATCGATGAAAATCGGTGTTATTTTCTTCGTCACATCAATATTTGTTACACAGAAAATTAATCATTATTTTAAATTTATGCGTGAACCTCAGCAAAGAGTAGAGTAGAAGACAAAATGCTGTTTTAACATTCAATGACTACCAGTTACGAATATCATGGAACTGCCATGGTTAGAATTATAATATGTTTATTAGGTGAAATTAAAAATTTAGCGATAACTCGTAAAAATTGGCGATTTCGCTAAAAGCTGACAATTCGGCGTAATCATTTTCGAGAAATTTTCCCGTCGCTATCCATCATTAAGCATGTGGCAGTTGACGCGCTAATCTCTCACCTCTTTAACAGCTACATCATTACATTTGAGATATTTTCTTTTGCTTCCTTTTTGTCTACAATATGTTTTTCCTATTGCTCAAGTACATTGTTGAATAACTTCCCGCTTCATCACATTCTAATGTGAACTTGCTGCTTAATTACACTCGTTGACTGCCGCACGCATAATGTAGATGTTTCACTACGACGCCAGGTCAGGCCGCGGCGACTGGCGTAAAGGCCCTGCTTTGTCCTCCGGTGCCCTCACGGCAGCCAACGTATTCAACGCAGAGTGTAAAACCTCATGTTTCCTTTTGCCGTATTCTATTGTTTCACCAGACCAGTCGACGAGTGACTGAATAAAAGCCTTAAATTTCGAGTCATTTTCAGACAGGCCAAGGGTCCTATTTTCTCCAACTTGACCTTTTCTTGTCTTTTGCAACTAGGGTAAGAGCCTCAGCTGGATAGAGTGAAGGGTTAGCACGCCCTTGGGATGTTTCCCAAAGTGTGGATAGAGATTTGGGAGTAACGCTATATGTTGGGGAGAAACCTAGGCTAGTTTCGTTTGAGCCTCAACACCAGCACTTTATTTTATATCTAATTCACACTTTGTCTTACAGTAAGGCCCTGTTTCCCGAAACATATTTTATAATTGTTTTACTGAGCAGATATGTTAACTGAGAAAAAATAATTCTTCACAGTACCCTTCAACGTGCCTGCCGTGCTGTTTCTAACAGCAGCAAGGGAAGCAATACTTAATACCAATCCCTCACCCAACCAGAAGGAAACACCTATAACAGGTAGTGGAATGACTATTGTGCAAGAAAGGATTTTGAAACTGGCAACTTTCCATAAAAGTACCAGTTACAAAGCTGGCCGTGCATTTTGTATTTGCAGGTAGTGTCATTAACTTTCACCATGTCAAAAAGTCTGTCTGGGTAGGAACCACCCCCCCCCCCCTCCCCCATTTACATCCGTCACCAGTTGGATAAGATTACCGAGAGTAGAATAATACTTCCTGAACCCACATCGGAAGAGTATGTGTTTCTTCCACTAACAGGTCTTCCCAGCGCAGTATGTTGGAATGCCACAGCGGCAAATCCTTGTAGAGGGGAACCATAACAATCTCCATCCACGAATCCTCACATAATCCCTGTGGCTATATATGGTTAAACGATCAAGAAGATCTATTCTGATTATTTACACAACTGATGAGCAGCTGTATATAACAGCATAAACTACTGGGACGGTGTTTTAGCGGCTGATTCCATTTGTCGCTTACAGAAAAGGTTATCTGAAACGAAGTCCTACCACCTCATCTCCTCTTTCCCACCCTTGAATGTGCGGCCGCTATTGACATCAAATGTTACAATGTACATGTAATTAGCCATTGTATGTACTACGAGGGTCGTTCAATGAGCAATGCGCCATTTTTTAAAAAAAGTAATGAACATACATAGACAAATGTTGGTACTTCACATTTGCCGGCCGCGGTGGTCTCGCGGTTCTAGGCGCGCAGTCCGGAACCGCGCGACTGCTACGGTCGCAGGTTCGAATCCTGCCTCGGGCATGGGTGTGTGTGATGTCCTTAGGTTAGTTAGGTTTAAGTAGTTCTAAGTTCTAGGGGACTTATGATCTAAGATGTTGAGTCCCATAGTGCTCAGAACCATTTGAACCATTTTTGAACTTCACATTTGATGATTGTTCCGTGCGCCGGTGAAGTTTCGAACCGTTCTGGCAGATGGCAGAGCCGTAGTACAGCGTCAAAATGGCATGTACATACGACTCCCGTTACAAGCAGCGTGCTGTTATTGAATTCTTGTGTGCAGAAAAAGCAACCGTGGTGAACATCCATAAACGTTTGTGTGCAGTGTATGGCGATGCTGCAGTTGATAGGAGTACAGTTGGGCGATGGGTAAAGAAAGTTACAGCCGCAGGAAACGCAGAAACAGAGCTCCATCATCAGCCACGCCCGGGACGTCTTGTCACAGCCACTGCTCCAGACATTCTAAATCGTGCGGATGCCATTATTCGTGCCGATCGGCGCATCAAAACTCGACAATTGTCGGTCAGCATTGGAAGTGCGTCTGCAATGATCCAGGCTCTCGGATATTCAAAGAGGTGTATACGATGGGTTCCACGAATGCTCACACCTGATCACAAGATTCAAAGAAACGTCATTTCATATGAATTGCTGGAGCGTTTTGAGACCGACCGAGAGGCCTTTCTCTCCAGGATCGTTACGTGGGACGAAAGCTGGGTGCACCATTTTGCGGCGGAAACAAAAAGGCAGTCCATGGAGTGGCATCATCCTCATTCACCACAAATGAAGAAATTCAAGACAACCCCCTCTGCCGGAAAAGTCATGGCGACAGTCTTCTGGGATTGTGATGGCGTCATTCTCGTGGGTGTAACGCCAAAGAGGGTTAACCATCAACTCAGAGGCATACATTAAGACTCTGAATAAACTCAAGAACCGTTTCCGACGCGTTCGATCGGACAAGAATCGAGCAGAAATCTTGCTCCAACACGATAATGCACACCCACACACAAGTCTGAGAACCCGGGAGCACATTGCCAAATTAGGTTGGACAAAACTGTCTCATCCGAACAGGAGACCTGGCACCCTCGGACTCCCATCTCTTTGGGCCGCTTAAAGATTCTCTACGGGGAACACGCTTTGAAGATGACGAGAATGTCAGCCATGCAGTGAAAACATGGCTACCCCTAGTCGACAAGAGCTATTACCAGCAGGGAATACATGCTCTTCCACAACGTTTGCGTACGGCCATAGAACGTGACGGAGACTACGTAGAAAAATAGGACATGAACAAGACTTGTAGATGTATATTGTTACCAAATTCTGACTCTTAACGATAAATATGTTCTGAGAAAAATAAAAAAAAAATGTGGGGCATTACTTACTGAACGACCCTCGTACATGTGGCATAGAAGTTAAACAACACCGTAATTCATTATAGCAAAGATAAATTTTATTATAACAGATAGGTTGCTTGAACCATATATCTGGAGAAACAAGATCCCAGAGGACACAGAGCATGTTAGTAAAAATAAAAGCCATACAGATTCACAAAAATAATGGTATGGTAATGTGAAATGATCCTCAATGATGTGGAATATCTAAAAAACTTTAAAAAACTCATTTACAAATTAATATAAAAATATGAGAAACACGTTAAACTATACATACAAGAGTGCATAAGGTATTGCCCGGCAAGGCAACCTGATTACTCGGCAGTAGCAGAAACTTGTTCCCGTGACTAACAGCACGAACTTGGTCCCGTGACTAAGAACAGTCAAGCTCCAGTTAAAAAAAAATGGTTCAAATGGCTCTGAGCACTATGGGACTTAACATCTTTGGTCATCAGTCCCCTAGAACTTAGAACTACTTAAACCTAACTAACCTAAGGACATCACACACATCCATGCCCGAGGCAGGATTCGAACCTGCGACCGTAGCAGTCGCGCAGTTCCGGACTGAGCGCCTAGAACCGCTAGACCACCGCGGGCGGCAAGCTCCAGTTCAAAACAGCGCGCTTTATTATCTCTCAGTACGGCGAGAGCGAAAAATGATGACGGAAATTACCTTCGCGGGGAACCGCAACAACTTGCTGTTAACGCCATTAATTTTACTGACAATGAAAACGAGAAAGGTGTGCTAGTGCCGACGGAGGGGATGACGCAAGGTGCAAGTAAATAGCTGAAAAGCAAAATTTAAGTACGTCAGTGGTGTGCCAATTACGGAGACGACACGATGCCGAGCAGGATGTAGGTGTCTTCCCCAAAGAATATTTAGTAAAATGCGCCCGTAAATATTTCGTTGATGATACAGATGAACGTGTTATCAGACAGCAATTTCTATGACAATATGAATAATACAAGGAAATAACGCCTTTACAAAAAAAAAAAAAAAAAAAAAAAAAAACTTCGCAGCTATTGTTGCACAGAACTAGACTTCCAGTCTAGCAAAGAAAATCTGAGAAAAACTATTACATCCATGAGATTTGATTAAAAAAGGTGCCATAATGAAGAAGTCATTGTACAGACACGATAGAATATATTTGCAAAAACAGCATAGTACATCAGATGTTTTAGGAAAAGATGAAGCATTAGGAATAAAGCTGTCAGTGGTTTATTTACACGTACGTGGGTTCATAAACATTACACTCTGAACAAATGTTGCAAAGTGACAGGGTGCGAAGAGTATTGTCAAATAACACTTCCAGGCAATGTTTCACTGCTGTGAATACTGAGTTTCATTTCTTGTTTACTTCTCCTCTACGACCATAACAGGAAATGTAGAAACGTACACAACAAAATTAAAAATACGTAGAGACAGGGAAATCTGAACATTTGACATTAATTAATGAGCAACAACCTTGATCTGTTTATTCCACTGATAAAATTTTGCCGCCACACTATCTAGACTTAAATCGCCTAAAACAGGTCTGGAATCTTACAAAGAACAGGATTCGTAGTCGTAGTACGCCAAGCATCTTGCTCATCCTGCCTGTTGCAAACCTTTCGACGTTATGCTACTTGGTGAACTTGCGCGCCAATTTCCATGTTTTTATATTCCAGCAGCTTTTCAGTTGGCCTCACAAGGTTGACTGGACCTCCTCCTAGACGCCGCACAAGAGACAAATTTGAGGTGTCACCGGGAATAAAACACGGGTCGTCGGTGTTACTAGCCAAAAATGTTAACCACTAGGACACGTAGTCAGTTTGCTTACACACCTATGACATTAGCTTTTACTGCTGGGACGTTAGAACACTAGAGAGCTCGTATTTCACTCTAAAAAAAAGTGTGATGGCACTTTGACGGACGAGGAAACTGAAAGCAGAATAAAATTAGTACATACAGATTCGGTATTGTCATCCGCAACGAACCAACAGAAACAGCTACGGAAAGTAGCGACATCACCGGGGAAGGTAGTTTCACGGACCATCACGAGGAGTCAAGCTGAGATGTATCGTACGTCTTGTTTGTGTTCTTGTTCTCAATGGGCATTTCATTTGGTGGCGTGTACAGATGGGTAGTGTGAGACAGCGCTACACTTGTAAGAGTACTACTACCTTCCGTCCCTGCTTCTCGCGAGTGAATACGACGGTGCTGACACCCTGGGAGCACTATGGGACTCAACATCTGAGGTCATCAGTCCCCTAGAACTTACGAGGTGCATTCAAGTTCTAAGGCCTCCGATTTTTTTCTCCGGACTGGAAAGAGATAGAAACATGAGCATTTTTTTAAAATGAGGCCGCGTTCGTTGTCAATACGTCCCAGAGATGGCAATATCGTACGACAGATGGAATTTTACCGCCAGCGGCGAGAATGAGAACTGTTTTAAATACTTAAAATGGCGACGTTTTCCTTACTTGAACAGCGTTCAATCATTCGTTTTCTGAATTTGCGTGGTGTGAAACCAATTGAAATTCATCGATAGTTGAAGGAGACATGTGGTGATGGAGTTATGGATGTGTCGAAAGTGCGTTCGTGGGTGCGACAGTTTAATGAAGGCAGAACATCGTGTGACAACAAACCGAAACAACCTCGGGCTCGCACAAGCCGGTCTGACGACATGATCGAGAAAGTGGAGGGAATTGTTTTGGGGGATCGCCGAATGACTGTTGAACAGATCGCCTCCAGAGTTGGCATTTCTGTGGGTTCTGTGCACACAATCCTGCATGACGACCTGAAAATGTGAAAAGTGTCATCCAGGTGGGTGCCACGAATGCTGACGGACGACCACATGGCTGCCCGTGTGGCATGTTGCCAAGCAATGTTGACGCGCAACGAATGGGACTTTCTTTTCGTCGGTTGTGACAATGGATGAGACGTGGATGCCATTTTTCAATCCAGAAACAAAGCGCCAGTAAGCTCAATGGAAGAACACAGATTCACCGCCACCAAAAAAATTTCGGGTAACCGCCAGTGCTGAAAAAATGGTGGTGTCCATGTTCTGGGACAGCGAGGGCGTAATCCTTACCCATTGCGTTCCAAAGGGCACTACGGTAACAGGTGCATTCTACGAAAATGGTTTGAAGAACAAATTCCTTCCTGCACTGCAACAACAACGTCCGGGAAGGGCTGCGCGTGTGCTGTTTCACCAAGACAACGCACCCGCACATCCAGCTAACGTTACGCAACAGTTTCTTCGTGATAACAACTTTGAAGTGATTCTGCTCCCTACTCACCTGACCTGGCTCCTAGTGACTTTTGGCTTTTTCCAACAATGAAAGACACTCTCCGTGGCCGCACATTCACCAGCCGTGCTGCTATTGCCTCAGCGATTTTCCAGTGATCAAAACAGACTCCTAAAGAAGCCTTCGCCGCTGCCATAGAATCACGGCGTCAGCGTTGTGCAAATTGTGTACGTCTGCAGGGCGATGACGTCGAGAAGTAAAGCCAGTTTCATCGATTTCGGGTGAGTAGTTAATTAGAAAAAAAATCGGAGGCCTTAGAACTTGAATGCACCTCGTAGAACTACTTAAACCTAACTAACCTAAGGACGTCACACACATCCATGCCCGAGGCAGGATTCGAACCTGCGATCGTAGCAGTCGCGCGGTTCCGGACTGAGGCGCCTAGAACCGTTCGGCTACCGCTGCCGGTAAGTCGAAATTACACAGCACTCATGTGTATATTATGTTAAACATGGATCTGATAAGAAATTGGTCAATGGAGGAGGAGAGGTAGATGTGGAGTTGTCCAACAATATATCCTGTAGGTTCACTGTAATGGGTGCTGCTGCAAGTCACAGAAAATGTGAATTCCTAGGTAATGGACACTTCTGTGTACAAAAGTATATTTTAACCCAAGTATAACAATATGACACTATGGAATGAAAGTAAACAAAATAGGGCAGCTTCTTTTTATTTTTACATTACGTATATTAATCGTATTTGCATGACAAACAGAAACGTTTTAGCTGTTTCAACAATTCTGTGATATGGTCCACCTAACGGTATTTATTATCAAGTTCAAACCCAAATAATTTAACGTTGATAACATTTTCAATTGATTGCCATATTTTGTGTATGTGTTGAATGCTCTTTATAAGTTCAAACTTAGCATTTTGACTACAGAGCATCCAGTTCGCTCTGCTATTTAAGTAGCTTCTTTATGGATTCTGTTCAGTGCAGAAAGTGTGTCCAGACTAGGAACATCGATGTTCACTTCTGACACAGCGAGGTCTCTGAGGATAGGACAGCAGGAGGAGAGGTCAATAACACAGAATGATCCTGAGACTGAACTATAATACCTCATTTCACCTTCATTCAGAAGATAGAGATCTTCTGATACAATGTGATAGTCAAGAATTAGACCAAAATCGCGCGGTCAACAATAAATTCCCCACGAAGAGAAATGGCCGAGGAAGTCGTGTAGTTAATTCTATGACAGTTTTGCAGATGCACTTGCACCTCCAAGTTATGGTACCTGCTCGGTTGTTAATGTTTACATTAATTCAGTGTTAACACCTTCTCCACAATGTGTGTCTGTCCCTGCAGTCTGCATGTTTGAAAGCAGTTTTGCAAGACTCGCCAGCTTTTTTCCTGTGCATCTACATTTCCCACGCGATCATCATCTTGTCTGGCCAAATTTGTCACCTTAAACATTGCATTAGATTTAGTTTATAAGTTATATCTTCGCGTTCTATACTTAGACTGACGTAGTTTGTAGAGGCGGGCTGGAATAGCACAAGCAAGATGAAAATGAAAACGAATGACAGTTATTTTATAACGTTTACTGACTTCCTTCAATGTTTCTTTCATTCGGGTGATACTCGTATTTCGCTACTATTCCTGTAATTAATTTGGCTAAATCACCATTAAATTCCAGCAAGCGAAAACCCTATTGACTATTGCTGAAATTAAGGGAATTCTGCATTTGGACTGATATGGGGAGGTAGTCTTTGTTGAAACATTTCAAAAACAGATTTTATACTTTGGTCGTCACCGCCTGAAGCAGCAGCTAAGTCCACTGATAGGCCCAAGACTGATCTCTCGCAAGCGCATAAAATGCAGTTGTTAAGAGTGGTACAGAGAGTGCTATACTCCAAGTACTGTATTCGAAAGGAGATGAAAGAGGCCAATGTCCAGTAAGGAGGCGGGTGTAGACCGCAAAGGGCCAACAGGCTTCAAAACATGGACATAATAGAAAAATGGATATAAAATCCCACAAAATTGTGTTTTTTTTCAAGTCTCTTACGGCCGCTGATTAGGAATCCTATGACGGAATTACGGACTTCAAAATGATGGATCTAACTTGCGGATAAAAAATTATACATTTAGGGCATTCGAGTAAAACATCGACAATAAAGTTTTGTGAGGTCGCTGATAACGAATTAGAGTAGAAATTGCCGTATTGAAATGATTTATTCGAGATTTTACATTTTTCAATCGAAATCACATAGTCACATTCGTCGCATGTGTCATTACTGCTTTCAAAAGGGTTGCTGCCGTGTTGTCCACTTCGAGAAGGTTCGAAAAGCATATTTTTTAATTAGGCGGCATCTGTTTATCTTCTTCAATTGCCTTTTTTCTGGGCCCTCGAGATGGATAGCTTCGAAGATGCCAGAAGTCGATGGAATTAGACATGCATTGTTATCTCATGGGAATATTTGCGTATAAAATCCTTTCGGTTACTCCGGGTATCCTTATTCCGAGCTTCCTGCCCATCTTCAGATAGACGACCAATCGGCAACGGGGCAGCTTCGATTATGGTATATCCGTGCATCAAAACTACGTGGACTGATGTCAGCATCGAGCACTGTAGCAGAATATTGTGAATCTGGCGAGTTTGATACCCGACATTCGCGTAATATAAATTGTTTCCAGAGTTAATGACAGACATGTTTAAGTTGTAGAGTTCTCTGTATAAAATCTGAACAGTTAGGTATCATTTCGCAAAGGGAAAAAAAACAACTACCCAAGAACTCTACAGAAAATCCTAATGACATCTTTATGTGCAGATAATAGTTTACGAGGTAATTGCAATAATGAGGGACCCACTAAAAACGTGCAAATACGTGTACGCAAATACATTTCAACTAGTTAATTATACTATACAGGTAGTAGGAGAGCCATTTACAAAAATGGAGCCACGCAGTGGGGATTCCGTAGACAAAGATTTTGGATAATAACGATAGTAGTTTGACTGAAGTCAATATACGTCATTATACCGGTTAAAAATGTCAAACATACCTACTGGAGTGGTACCCATCTCGTTTCATCCTGAGAACTAGGCAGGACCTGCTGTCATATATTAAATACGCCACACAAACAGTATCTGAAAAATGTGTCGTTGTCCGATTCGCTGTTTACCGTCAACCGTTACGGCACGAATCACATCGACTTGAGACTGGACTGACAGCTCACCACTAGGCAAGTATGTACCAGTGCAATCTACACAAGATTTTCGACTAAAGTCGGAACGGGCACCTTTTTTTCCACTCTGTCCAGGTTTTGAAGCGAGTTGGCCTTCTGTGTGGCCTCACAAGCCTTTATGAAGAACATCTGTTCAACTTCTGTTTCAGAATAGAAACGTCTACTGAAGGAAGGAAGATTGGGGTTTAACACCCCGTCGACCATGAGGTCATTAGAGATTGAGTACCGATTCGGATTGTGGAAGAAAATTCGCCATAACCTTTCAAAGAAATCATCCCGGCATTCACCTTAAAAATTTAGGGATATCAAGGGAAACGTAAATGTCCACTGGCATACGTGGATTTGAACCACTGTCCCCCAATAGGAGCCAGGTGTCTTCCCACTGCGCACCTCGCTTGGTCTCTACTAAACCAAGTGCTTCTCTTCTACCTTCTCCTTTGTTAGGGCCTTAAATAGCCTGATTGCTCGAAGGAGACTGAGAATACAGAGTGGACCAGTTTCATTAGACCCCTTAACACGCTTACTCAGTCGATATCGCTCACGCATGCTACTACCGACGTGTTCAACTCGGAGGTAGCAAGTCTGGATTTTGGTGGTGAAAGAAATTACAAGCGTCAGCATCTGACCGACAAAGAAAGCAGAGGAAAAGTGGTGTCCAGTTCCTTCACAAGACTGTGTGTGAACGGCTGCACTTAATAATTTCAAGCTTCTCCATGGCATCTTATGGTGGCATATGAGACAGAACATGGCGATCCGTTCATCGGGAGTGGGCATTGATCTTCTTGGTCCATTTGCAGAATTCTGGAGATGTAGGGTACGTGCTGATAAAGGATTTCACCTTCCCTGTTACTTTCACTCCATAACCTTTCATAATACCACCAACACGACATTAGTCGCACAACAGCCACACTTAAAAACACTTCCTCTTCCTAGCGGTACTTGAATTACCGGCACCCTCATTTCAAATCCACCAAGTTAAAATGAGTGCACTATACTTACTATTTGATAATCACTTGACTGCTGGTCTCTTTAATGTTGAACTGTCAGAAATTGCAAGACCTCAGGTTGATAATGCTTTGTTTTTGAACCCCATAATAATAATAATAATAATAATAATAATAATAATAATAACACTGTGTACATCTCTATACTAGCCCTTATGTAGTTACTGTTGTGTCGTGTTGGCAGTTAATTCATTTATCTGTTTCTAAGTGAGTAATGACGCAATTTTTGGTCTATTGCAAGAACTATCTATAACTTAGAGAAAATATTTCCATCAGATATTCAGCATTTGTTACGCACATGTCTCACTTTTACTGTCATCGATGTATGGTGCAAAGCACAATGATGTGTGAAGTGGATGGACTATGTGAGGAATCTGTAACCTCCACCCCATAGTGTCATGCATTAATCACAGAATTTCCAAAAAAAGTTATTACTGATAATTAATAACTCAATATTACAGTCTTCTGAAACTGTGATAACAGTAATGATATTTTAACAATAATTTAGTTTCATAACTGAAATATAATCAAACGATTTTGGTTTTTACTCCTCAGAAAATTTCATTCTACCTCTCAGGGGTAACTAGCCCCAGATTGTGAATCACTACTCTAAGATGACTGTAGAAAACGGTTCCCTCTATGAACGACAAGTCTGGCGCAAGAGTGTTAAAATTTTCATTGAGCACCTCGAATGCTAAAGGCGAAAGGTAAACAATGTAGCTATCCCAAAATAAAATAAAAGTCAGGAAAACTTATTGATGAGACATCTAGGTGTATTCCCAGACGAATGCAGAAATGTTGCATATCATACAGAGGAGTCTGGTAGAAAAGCATTGCTCTCCATACTGTCCGAATTTTCTCTCTTTAATAATTTTTGTTACAAATATCGTATTTTTTTGTTTTCATTCGTTAATTTAAAACCTACGTTAAGTAAAAATCGAGGGTGTGTTTACAAGCTAGTGTTAACTTCTCCCACCGTCTAATCGTTACGTGGTGTTTTGGATCCATTACAGTTCTTTATATAATTTCCTGATAGCGTCGGTTTAATAGTGTTGTTAGAAAATATCGTGTTTTACATTTTTCATTCACTTCGTGCCTTGTACAACCTACGTTCAACGAACTTCGATCGTGTTGATCTACGTCTGCCTGACGGCTGGAAGTTAGCTGCACAACTCTCCGAAAGATAAGTTTTTGCTAATTATTACTTTATTGAAGTTTACGTGTGTTCTTGTGCTTTTTAGTTTACTGTAAGAGTAGCATCAAGTGTGACAAATGTGGATGCTGCCGTACATTAACTGATATTGGAGAAACATGTCAGGACTGTGGGTTGGTATTTCATTGCGGAGAATGCAGCGGTGAAACTAAAAAAAAAAAGAAAAAAGTGTGAGACGAGGCTCTTCCATGAAGCTGTCGATTATGTAGTCGAGACAAGAAAATCGTGGATTTGTGACCTCTAGACAGAATTAGGAACGACATATTTTGAATTAGATAAGCTGAAGGAGGTAAGAGACAATTGGACCTGGGAGAAGGTGACAATTAACAGGAAAATGGAGAAAACCTTGGAATTCACATTTCAATATTCCGGTTAGCAGTCAGTTTGACTTAATACCTGAGAATAGCCTCAACCAATTTTTGAGCTTAACAGGGTGCAGCAGACGCAAAAGAACGACTTTAAGGTTAGGTCGGTATAAAAGTCACGTAGAAAGAAAAGTCTTGGTGCTAGGAAGCAGTCACGGGAGAGGTGTAGGAAAATTAAACAGGAAAAGCTAGGTTTAGAATAGCAGGTCACAAGCATTGTGAAACGAAGTGCCAAGCTTAGCCAGGTGATAGAGAACATAGAGTCCTGGGTTAACACGGCGTTGGCCGCGTGAGTTGCTTTTGACTGAAACAATGTCTCATATCTGTGCCGTGCCTGCTGCCGCAACTGGGAGACGGGGATTCACTAATCATGGCTTGCATCTGATAGGATTGGTTCAAATGGCTCTGAGCACTATGGGACTTAACAGCTGTGGTCATCAGTCCCCTAGAACTTAGAACTACTTAAACCTAACTAACCTAAGGACACCACACACATCCATGCCCGAGGCAGGATTCGAACCTGCGACCGTAGCAGTCGCACGGTTCCGGACTGCGCGCCTAGAACCGCGAGACCACCGCGGCCGGCCATCTGATAGTAGGCGGCAGGAAAGACAAGCTGAGCACCTCGCAGAAAGTTTAAGGGGAGGAGGGGGTGTGCACAAGTACACAAGATAAAACCCCTGTGAGTACTGGAATCAGAAGGGTACATTTTTTCGGTTAAAGTCACGTTACAGACAGAGAGTATTGAAAGAAATTAGAGCAGTACAAGACCATAATACGTGGAACGGTCTACAGAAAAATAAAATTAATTTGTTTCATCAGAACACTGGTGGGTGAAAAACAAGACAGATGAGTTTATTGTATGCCTAGAAGACTTGGAAAATCAGGGATTACAGACTTGCATCATTTCCCTGTAGAGTTAACATGAACAAAGGAGGAGTTCAACATATCTAAAAGTTTGACAAATTTTTTAAAAAATATTGAAACAAATAGTTTTTGTGTTGATCAGAACCTACAAGCATGTGCTTGTGAGTTGCTACTGCAGAATACTTCTTTGGTATTCGTAAGAGTTTACAGATCGTCTCCAGGTAACTTTAAGCTATTTATAGAAATCTAGATGCACTACTGAGCTACCTGTCAAAGAGGAAGGAACAGTGAGTAGTTTGTGGATACCTCAGTGTAGATTTCTTAAAAGATACTGGCAGAAAAATGAACTAGAATTATTATTTGGGTGTTTCAACTTAAGATCAGTAGTTAGTTTTCCAACTCATGTGCAGCAAAATAGTAGGACACTGGCAGATAACATTTTTAGACAGTGTTCAGGCTGAAGCAATTAATGTATGCCCAACTGCTAGTGGACTATCTGATCATGACGCAGAATTAATAGAAATAAACAGTATGTCATTTCGGCCTCTGTGGCCAAGCGGTTCTAGGCGCTTCAGTCCAGAACCGTGCTGCTGCTACGGTCACAGGTTCGAATCCTGCCTCGGGCATGGATGTATGTGATGTACTTAGATTGGTTAGGTTTAAGTAGTTCTAAGTCTAGGGGACTGATGACCTCAGATGTTAAGTCCCATAGTGCTTAGAGCCATTTGAATCATTTGAAGTATGGCATTTTACAAGCCTGAGGCAGGTTCATACAAAGCTGTGAGGCTTATTAATAAGAACAGGATGCAATGTTTTAGGCGCAAGCTAAAAGGGGTGGTTTGGGATGAGGTATATGCAGAAACAGATGTTAATATCAAATTTTATTTAATAGTAAATTTGAGTGAAAATTTGAAAGTTGCTTTCCTCAAAAAATTATCCACAAGATTAATTAAAAAAAATGTACGCTATGGATAAGCGTAGGCATTAAAACCTCATTTCAGAGGAAGAGGCAAATTTATGCAAAGGCCAGAGTAAATCAAGATCCAACATTACTTGCAAACTACGAAAAATACTCTAGTATTTTAAGGAAATTCATTAACATTCCATAAGTCTGCATTTCTTGACAGAAATAAATAATACAGATAATGAAACTACATGGGACATTGTCAAGTAGGAGACAGGATAGCCAGACAGTGTGCAAAATTCCATAACAATTAAACTAAATGATAATGTTGTGACTACTGATAATTCACAAGTTGAACATACTTTTAACATTCACTCTCTAAACGTAGCAGCAAATATAGGATTAAATGGTTCAAGAGAATATACTAAAAATGTCATCTCACGAAACTTTAAACAATCAGCAGCATCAACATCCTTCGTTGAAATTAATACAATCATAAAAATCCTATAAAACAGAAGCTCAAGTGGGGTTGATGGAATTCCAATCAGAAATCTGAAAAGTTGTTCCAACTTAATAAGTGCGATATACGCATTGCATCACTGGCACAGATAATTTTTCTAGACACGTTAAAATATGGAATTATTAAACCATTTCATAAGTAAGGTAACAAGACAGACTTAATTATTGTCCGATTCCCTTACTGACATCTTTTTCTACAACATTCGAAAAAAGTAATGTTCTCAACAATTTACTTAGCATATCTCAGTTTGGATTCCCGAAGTGATGCTCGACTGAGAATGCTATTTATATATTCACTCATCAAAGAGTACAAGCCTCAAATAATAATATATCACCAGTTGGTACTTTCTGTGATGTTTTAAAGGCGTTTGACTGTGAAGATCATGTTACTCTCTTAGAAAAACTCAAGGTTTATGGAATTGATGATTTTACACACAGCTGGCTTGAATCATACTTAACAAACACATTGCAAAAGGTTGTGCTGAATAATTGAGACAATCCCGGAAATGCAGAAACCTTTAGTGACTGGGAAAAAAAGCACAAAGGGAAGCCAACAGGGTTCAATTTTTGGTCCACTCCAATTCCTTATACATGTAAATGATCTTCTACTTAAGATTCAACAAGCAAAATTGGTACTTTTTGCAGATGTTACTAGTGTTATAATACATCTCATTAGAGAGAAAGCAACAGAAGAGTAGGTAAGTCATATTGTACAAAGAATTATTAAGTAGTTCTCTGAAAATGGACTCTCCCTAAATTTTGAAAGGAAAAAAAGAACTATTCAGTTCTGTGCAACAAACAGAATCGCGCCAACAACTCGTGCAGCACATCAGTAGGAGTCAGTAAAAAGGGTAGAATGCTCCAAATTTTTGAGTGTACATACTGATGAAAATTTGAATTGGAAGAAGCGCATTACTGAGTTTCTCACACAATTAAGTTTAGCTACTTTGCTCTTTGTATAATTGCTAATCTTGGAAAAAGAAAAGAAAAAAAAAACGGGATCAGCCTACTGACATACACTCCTGGAAATTGAAATAAGAACATCGTGAATTCATTGTCCCAGGAAGGGGAAACTTTATTGACACATTCCTGGGGTCAGATACATCACATGATCACACTGACAGAACCACAGGCACATAGACACAGGCAACAGAGCATGCACAATGTCGGCACTAGTACAGTGTATATCCAACTTTCGCAGCAATGCAGGCTGCTATTCTCCCTTGGAGACGAACGTAGAGATGCTGGATGTAGTCCTGTGGAACGGCTTGCCATGCCATTTCCACCTGGCGCCTCAGTTGGACCAGCGTTCGTGCTGGAAGCGCAGACCGCGTGAGACGACGCTTCATCCAGTCCCAAACATGCTCAATGGGGGACAGATCCGGAGATCTTGCTGCCCAGGGTAGTTGACTTACACCTTCTAGAGCACGTTGGGTGGCACGGGATACATGCGGACGTGCATTGTCCTGTTGGAACAGCAAGTTCCCTTGCCGGTCTAGGAATAGTAGAACGATGTGTTCGATGACGGTTTGGATGTACCGTGCACTATTCAGTGTCCCCTCGACGATCACCAGTGGTGTACGGCCAGTGTAGGAAATCGCTCCCCACACCATGATGCCGGGTGTTGGCCCTGTGTGCCTCGGTCGTATGCAGTCCTGATTGTGGCGCTCACCTGCACGGCGCCAAACACGCATACGACCATCATTGGCACCAAGGCAGAAGCGACTCTCATCGCTGAAGACGACACGTCTCCATTCGTCCCTCCATTCACGCCTGTCGCGACACCACTGGAGGCGGGCTGCACGATGTTGGGGCGTGAGCGGAAGACGGCCTAACGGTGTGCGGGACCGTAGCCCAGCTTCATGGAGACGGTTGCGAATGGTCCTCGCCGATACCCCAGGAGCAACAGTGTCCCTAATTTGCTGGGAAGTGGCGGTGCGGTCCCCTACGGCACTGCGTAGGATCCTACGGTCTTGGCGTGCATCCGTGCGTCGCTGCGGTCCGGTCCCAGGTCGACGGGCACGTGCACCTTCCGCCGACCACTGGCGACAACATCGATGTACTGTGGAGACCTCAAGCCCCACGTGTTGAGCAATTCGGCGGTACGTCCACCCGACCTCCCGCATGCCCACTATACGCCCTCGCTCAAAGTCCGTCGACTGCACATCACGTCCACGCTGTCGCGGCATGCTACCAGTGTTAAAGACTGCGATGGAGCTCCGTATGCCACGGCAAACTGGCTGACACTGACGGCGGCGGTGCACAAATACTGCGCAGCTAGCGCCATTCGACGGCCAACACCGCGGTTCCTGGTGTGTCCGCTGTGCCGTGCGTGTGATCATTGCTTGTACAGCCCTCTCGCAGTGTCCGGAGCAAGTATGGTGGGTCTGACACACCGGTGTCAATGTGTTCTTTTTTCTATTTCCAGGAGTGTATTTTGCATCTGCCTTACGGAATAATCATCTGGGGTAACTCATCACTTAGAAAGAAAATACTGACTGCACAAAAGCGAAAGTAAGAATAATATGTGACGGTCACCCACAGACATGAGACATCAGGGATGTACCTCTTCAAGGATCTAGGCATTTTAACTGTGACGTCACAATACATATATTCGCAAATAAAATTCATCACAAATAATCCAACACAGTTTGATAAGAACAGCGATGGCTATACCAACAACACTAGAGGGAAAATGACCTTTATTACCCATCGTCAAAGCTGTCAGTGGCTCGGAAAGGAGTTCAATATGCACCAACAAAAAGTTTTGATCATCGCCAAATGACAAACTGACGACAGGTAGCAAAGAAAGTTTTAAATTCAATTTAAATTCATTTTTCCTGGACAATTAACGACTTTCTATTCAAAAACTGGTAGCTAGGAAAAAAATTAGTGTTGTTGCACGAGTGGCACTAAAAATAAATAAGATGTTCATTACTGTCAGCACTGATCATGAATAACTCTCCTGTAAATTGACGCGTTCCACGTCATTTCGATAAAAGAATCATTCAAATGATCTATGGAACATGCAACTAACTAATAGAGGTGTTGCATATCATTGTTAGCGTTGCAGATAAACAATATATTCTTCGCTTAAAAACAATCAGAGTACATCACCAATGGTGCAAGTGTTTAAGCCCGCAGATTAATAGCTTTTAAATTCAGATTCAGCGCTCATAAGAGTGCTACGAGGCGTGTTTATGAGCTTAACAGCCACATTTTGAACTATACCAGCCGATGCATTGCTAGTTTGAAAACTTGCCATTCGGACCTGGAGAGCAGTAAAAGTGAAAACGAGGACTGAAAAGAAAGCCAAAAACAAGTGAGTAATACATGTAATACAGGACAATTTGAAAAATAATAATAATTGTATATTGTAATTGTGCCAAATTAATATGACTATTATGTCACAGGCTAACCACCATATAAATTTCTCTCAAAACAAAGTTCTTAACTGGTCTACAGATCTGGTCCATAATGTCGCTGAAAATGGTACATATTTCAACGTACCAGTATAAAACTGAAAAATAGCTACATAGGACTTGTGGAGGTTGCAGCACGGGCGTTTTAGAGTATACATCGTGAGACCATGTTACAAAGATGCGGTGACTTACAGTCAACAGAAATTAAGTACGCTGGGTTTCAAAGGAACACTGGGCAACAAATCGCTCTGGAGCAGCTTGGACAATTCTGCAGATGAAATAGCCAGAAGGCCCAGAACTTCACAAGAGACAAAACCACACACCGACTGTTGAGGAAGAAAATGGTCTACGAGACTGCCCACTGAGTTAGTGTGCAACCGTTTCCTGAAATGGTACAGTGAACCATAGTATCCATTACGACAGTGGATATGCTGTTGATGTACTGTATTGTGCCTATGGAATCCAGCTGACAACAGCTGCTGCCCAGGGGGGTTTCAGGACGTTTTTGTTGCGTATAACAACTCTGAATAGCTTTTCTCATTTCAGATGACACGGTCACAATTCATTGAAATAAAATTCCATTTACCATCCAAGCTGGTATATAATTACCGTCATTTATACCACAATCAGCTGACTTCGGCTCTTTGTCATTTTAAAGAGCGTACTCCTATATTCTCGTAAATTTACGTCTGCACCATTTGTGGCTATATACAAATGAACGTGTGTCATTTTAATACTCAGCCGCTCTTATAGTAAACACGAGCGAAAATCATGTTCCATATTCGTCAACGTTTTAAAATAACATTACTGTCCTAGCGATGTAAGTACGTAAGTACAAAAGCTCATAATATATTGCAAAAAACGTTGCTCTACCTAGGTTGATACGGCAGTGTCTAGTTTACATTAAACACTTGTTCAAAGTTCTACCGACAAACCGTCACTACTGCTCAGCTGATCACACCTGTTGATACGTGTCCCCTGGTTCTGGGAACAGTTCGAGCAAATAGTGCTGCGGCTTCTAAAATTTGAAACTGTAGATACATTTCATTTCTCTGGTTTCGTTCTCTTCATTCTACCCCTTTTCAGATTCTTTGTCCTGCTGCTGGCTGCAGCTGCCAGCACTTTGTAGACCAGTTAGCTGTTCTGCCGTCAGTGTTGTGTCCGGACGTCTCCGACAGCAAGTTTAGGGGGCCAACTGTGGGACAGCAGGCGTCGCCTGCTGGGTGGCCTTCATCACGGCCTCGGAGACCTGCTGCAGCGTCCGGCAAAGCGTGAAAGCTTGTCCACTACTGCAGCCAGCGAGGCGATGCCAGGTCACCGCCGGTGACAGCGGTTGCTGAAGCGCGGCGGGAAGCTGCTTCGGCGCGGTCGGCGGTTAGAGCGTTTCCGGTATTCTACTCCCGCCTGCCGCGGTAATGTCTTCTGCTGGGCGGCGGACTTTCCCCCTCCGAGGGTCGCTCTGCCGTGATGGACCTGGCGCGCTTTTTGGCGCGCGACACACACACACACACACACACACACACACACACACACACACACGCCATCTCCTGCTGCCTCCTGGAGTGGCGGCGGTTGTGGTCTCGTCAATAGCCGGCATCAATGCGGGGTGCGCTCGACGTTATTCTGCACTGCTGGCGGTGTTCGCCGGTTCTTCCGCTGTCTATGCGCCTGGACAGGGTCGTCGGACAGAGGGGTCGATCTTCACGCAGAGTACGCTGCGCTTCCGCAGCCTGAAACGTGTAGCGGCCAAGGCAGCTTGT
Organism: Schistocerca piceifrons; assembly: GCF_021461385.2. Lineage (NCBI taxonomy): Eukaryota > Metazoa > Arthropoda > Insecta > Orthoptera > Acrididae > Schistocerca > Schistocerca piceifrons. Next base: position 267,317,060 of record NC_060149.1, read on the forward strand.
AACATGCTTGCCACCATATTCTTTCACGTCAGCTGGTGCGTCTTCGGATGAGGGCACTGTGAACTCACGCGGCCGTCCGCGCACTTCACACATGCTTCGGGCTCAGAGCAACGGCGTGCCACATGCCCCAACCTATGACAGCTCAAGGGCTTGTCACGCGCCTCTCTTGTGACTCAGCGGCGACCGCTGTGCCGGCCACCAGCATCAGCTGACTGTTTCCTGTTTTCCCGGCTAAGATGATAATGAGGAGAGATGGGGCTCCTCCTGTATGTTGGGTAACTTGATGGGGGCCACCTAGCATACACCGAACGCCTTTGATATTTGCAGGGGCCGCGCAGCGCGGGAAGCGTTTGAACACAGCCTTAATTAGCTTCTCCGGGACGGTGGCGTGGGAGTGTCACGCGTCACCTTTCGGTAATCTTTGCAGTTCGCGAGCTGAACTTTCAGCAAGCCCTCTCCCGAAGACATCACGTGAAGCGCTGTAGGTCGCAGTCGTCCACTGGCCGAGGCGCTGTAGGAAGCCTTGGCAATAGTCCTTAACCCAAGGACGGTTGGAGGTAGCCTGGAGTCCGATCGCCTCGCGATGGTAACCAGGCGGTAAAGGCATCTGCTGTGGTGGATGTATTTGCGACCGGCCTCTGCTGTTCCTCCGATGGTTGGAACTGGTTGGTGGTGGGGGTTGTGGTTACTGTGGCTGTTGGCGAAGGGCGAGCCACGAGTTCGGACGCCACCGTCCAGACATGGACCACATCGCTGGTGTCAGCGACAGCGCTCGTCTTCCGCCCCTTCTTCGGCGAACGTTTGACGCCAACAGGCTGCGTCGTAATCCACGAACGGTTTCGATGCTCGTTGTTGAGCCGGAACAGCATCACCGCCGAATTTCGACGTTTCGATACTAGGGATGGGACAAACCGATCGTTTAACACCGATACCGGTATTTTAGTTCTCAATAACCGACGTCTTTCGGTTTTTTTACTAATAACCGGGTTAAAAACGCGAAACATCAATTAGCCATAGCAGCAGAGCTAAAATTTTTCTTTTTTAAATAATCCTTTCTTAAAGAACGAGAAATATTTTACTTGTAAAATTTGCATTGCTGTTTTAATAACAATCCCGACAGAAACGAGCAACAAACAAATGGAATGAGGATTGGTACAGCATCGCTGAGACACTAATGTACCTGTTAAAATGTGACGTGACGTGGCCTATTAGATCGTACACGAACATGGTCTATGTAATAGTTTCTCACTCTCGCCGTCCGACAATTCTATTACAGAATTGCACCATCCCTCGTCTGGAGGTATTATACGAAGTGCGCCAAACTTGCGACACAATAAAGGAGAAAACTTGAAACCTAACAGTTCATTCACAGTTAAAAAAAATAGTAGTAGAAAGCAGCTGATCTGCTGCATGTGTCTACATAACATGCCTTTATCTGTCTTTATCCCTTGAAAGCGGACAAATTAACAGTAAGAACAGAGTTCTTCAACCTCAGTTGTCATCCTTTAGCGCCGACTATTCGTAATGTCCAAATAGCGGTATGATCACCTATTACAACATGTTTTTTGAACAGCGTTCCAAAAAAAATCAGAATCACTGGACGAATAGTTGCGAAAAGTAGCGAACGGTTGACGGACAAAGTTTCTTTACTTGCCTGTTTAATATAATATTTTGATATTTTGATTCTATCTATCGTGAAACTGAGGGAGTCCAAATTTTTCAATCTTTGTTCGATTTCTACGTGTATTACAGGAAATAATAGAAATAAAACAATGGAAAATCGATTATCTCATAAACTGGTTATTCTGAGCGATTTTAACAATCCTGTTACACTGTAGTAGGGAAAAAAGGGGGGGGGGGAGAAAGAAAGAGAACCCATATAACCTACAACCGGTTGTTACTGCAATAACCGCCATCCATACTCCACAGGTCGTCAGAGACTTGTGCATAGCGTTGCAGTACATTGGGGAGACCTTCTACGTCGCTCCTATCTGTCGCGTCCGTGTCCGTGACCAGGTCCAAGTACGTAGGACATGCCGTAATACGTGGGAGGCCGTATGGGGCCGCCGACGGAGCAACCGGCCCGCCGGGCGGTGATCCACCACACTCTTCGTTGCATCACGTACGGCCGCGCGATTCGTCATTTCAGCTCGGAATGGATAACGGAAATACAATGCATCACTATTGTACAGAGTGAATCAGCTGCCCCTACTTATGGGTTTTATGCAACCCGCGACGCCTTCAAAAACCATACGCAAGATTTTCATTTTCTCAAGCTAGCTACGCGCAAACTATTAGTCCTACGGGAAAGAATGAACAGGAACTTTTTATTGGGTATTTAATTTAGTTAAATTGTGTAGTGGAATACGTTTTCGCTGGAGGTCACGATTTTGGAGTTATTCAATAAAAACTTGTTTGAACGTCACTTTTGTACGTTTGTCTTGAATACCTCGCACTTTCGTACGTTTTTTTTCAATAATTCGAAAACTACGGCCCCTAGCGAAAACTATTCCAATACAAAATTAAACTACATTAATTTTCCGGCAAAAAGGTCCGGTTCGTCTTTTCTGTAATTCTAATAGTCATATTTGTAGGCGTAGTGGGGTGCGTAAAACCCATAGGTACCGGCATCTAAATCACCCCCTATATATTTTTTTCGATATGTTTCCAATTATCAACATATCCTCCTCGCATACACTAATATGTTCATGCTTACGTCGTGTGGTATAGTCATTCTACTAAGATAAAGTAAAAAAAAATCGAGTATTGAAATTTACAAGCTTCACGAGGTGGTTGTCATATAGCAGCACATGTGGAATTGTAGACTGGGCATTCATTCGTAATGTTTATACATTTGCATTTCATCAGATAATCAGCTAAAATTCTGTGAAATCTTTATGCTACGATATTCTGTTTGTTCGTTTAACATATTGTCCCGCCTTCCATTATCTCGAGTGCACCCATTACGCTTCTTTTCTCGCTCGTACGTAGTATTTGTAGGGCTGGATGGTGGATGCTTCAAATTTCATATACGTCAGATGAGACGTAATTTCAACAGCAGGTTTGAAGAGCACGCTAGGTCGACTGGGAGCAATGATTCCATTGTGGCAACATATTTAAGAGAGACCGTGTGCTCCCTGCCGTCGTTGGATAAGCAGCTGCAGCAGCAAGTCGTATGTATACTCCTAGCTCACTCATTTGCTACATAGTTTAATTCTTAATTTCTTTGTGTGTTTTTGGTACTTGCATTGTCTAATTCATAAATTTCTGGCGTATTATAGTATTTGAGAGTTGTAGCATCGCGTTTTAGTACCTGAATAGTGTAAAATCGCGTAGTCTCCTTCCGCCGCCGAGCAGTGTGTCAGCAGTGCGCAAGTAGCAGCATTACTGCATTTACTAGGCAATCTTGTATTTTAATAACGTTTAAATTTTGTGTCGATTTGTTTGCGCTCTCTGTAGATTTGTTCAGACGTTCTTTGCACAACAGTTTTTTAGCATGGATAGGTACTGCAACTGCTGTGTTCGGATGCAGGCTGAGTTGGCATCCCTTCGCTCCCAGCTTCAGGCAGTGTTGGCTTCGGTCACACAGCTTGAGGCTGTTGCCAATGGGCATCACTGTGGGGTTCCGGATGGGGGTTTGTCGGGGACGGCCAGCTCGTCCCACGCATCCCCCGATCGGACTACGACTGTGGTTGCCCGGGATACTGCCCGCATTGAGGCTGATCCCTCACCTGTGGTAGAGTGGGAGGTCGTCTCAAGGTGTGGCAGGGGGCGAAAGACATTCCGGAGGGCTGAACGGAAGGCCTCTCCAGTTTGTCTGACGAACCGGTTTCAGGCTCTGTCTCAGGCTGATACTGATCTTCGGCCTGACATGGCTGCTTGTCCTGTTCCAGAGGTTGCCCCTCAGTCTGCAAGATCCGGGCGGTCGCAGAGGGTGGGCTTACTGGTAGTTGGGAGCTCCAAAGTCAGGCGCGTAATGGGGCCCCTTAGGGATATGGCAGCAAGAGGGGGGAAGAAAACCAATGTGCACTCCGTGTGCATACCGGGGGGAGTCATTCCAGACGTGGAAAGGGTCCTTCCGGATGCCATGAAGGGTACAGGGTGCACCCATCTGCAGGTGGTCGCTCATGTCGGCACCAATGATGTGTGTCGCTATGGATCCGAGGAAATCATCTCTGGCTTCCGGCGGCTATCTGACTTGGTGAAGACTGCCAGTCTCGCTAGCGGGATGAAAGCAGAGCTCACCATCTGCAGCATCGTCGACAGGACTGACTGCGGACCTTTGGTACAGAGCCCAGTGGAGGGTCTGAATCAGAGGCTGAGACGGTTCTGCGACCGTGTGGGCTGCAGATTCCTCGACTTGCGCCATAGGGTGGTGGGGTTTCGGGTTCCACTGGATAGGTCAGGAGTCCACTACACGCAACAAGCGGCTACACGGGTAGCAGGGGTTGTGTGGCGTGGGCTGGGCGGTTTTTTAGGTTAGATGGCCTTGGGCAAGTACAGAAAGGGCAACAGCCTCAACGGGTGCAGGGCAAAGTCAGGACATGCGGGGACCAAGCAGCAATCGGTATTGTAATTGTAAACTGTCGAAGCTGCGTTGGTAAAGTACCGGAACTTCAAGCGCTGATAGAAAACACCCAAGCCGAAATCGTTATAGGTACAGAAAGCTGGTTGAAGCCAGAGATAAATTCTGCCGAAATTTTTACAAAGGTACAGACGGTGTTTAGAAAGGATAGATTGCATGCAACCGGTGGTGGAGTGTTCGTCGCTGTTAGTAGTAGTTTATCCTGTAGTGAAATAGAAGTGGATAGTTCCTGTGAATTATTATGGGTGGAGGTTACACTCAACAACCGAACTAGGTTAATAATTGGCTCCTTTTGCCGACCTCCCGACTCTGCAGCATTAGTGGCAGAACAACTGAGAGAAAATTTGAAATACATTTCACATAAATTTTCTCAGCATGTTATAGTCTTAGGTGGAGATTTCAATTTACCAGATATAGACTGGGACACTCAGATGTTTAGGACGGGTGGTAGGGGCAGAGCATCGAGTGACATTATACTGAGTGCACTATCCGAAAATTACCTCGGGCAATTAAACAGAGAACCGACTCGTGGAGATAACATCTTGGACCTACTGATAACAAACAGACCCGAACTTTTCGACTCTGTATGTACAGAACAGGGAATCAGTGATCATAAGGCCGTTGCAGCATCCCTGAATATGGAAGTTAGTAGGAATATAAAAACAGGGAGGAAGGTTTATCTGTTTAGCAAGAGTAATAGAAGGCAGATTTCAGACTACCTAACAGATCAAAACGAAAATTTCTGTTCCGACACTGACAATGTTGAGTGTTTATGGAAAAAGTTAAAGGCAATCGTAAAATGCGTTTTAGACAGGTAGGTGCCGAGTAAAACTGTGAGGGACGGGAAAAACCCACCGTGGTACAACAACAAAGTTAGGAAACTACTGCGAAAGCAAAGAGAGCTTCACTCCAAGTTTAAACGCAGCCAAAACCTCTCAGACAAACAGAAGCTAAACGATGTCAAAGTTAGCGTAAGGAGGGCTTTGCGTGAAGCGTTCAGTGAATTAGAAAGTAAAATTCTATGTACCGACTTGACAGAAAATCCTAGGAAGTTCTGGTCTTACGTTAAATCAGTAAGTGGCTCGAAACAGCATATCCGGACACTCCGGGATGATGATGGCATTGAAACAGAGGATAACACGCGTAAAGCTGAAATACTAAACACCTTTTTCCAAAGCTGTTTCACAGAGGAAGACTGCACTGCAATTCCTTCTCTAAATCCTCGCACAAACGAAAAAATGGCTGACATCGAAATAAGTGTCCAAGGAATAGAAAAGCAACTGGAATCACTCAACAGAGGAAAGTCCACTGGACCTGAAGGGATACCAATTCGATTCTACACAGAGTACGCGAAAGAACTTGCCCCCCTTCTAACAGCCGTGTACCGCAAGTCTCTAGAGGAACGGAAGGTTCCAAATGATTGGAAAAGAGCACAGGTAGTCCCAGTCTTCAAGAAGGGTCGTCGAGCAGATGCGCAAAACTATAGACCTATATCTCTGACGTCGATCTGTTGTAGAATTTTCGAAATGGTTTTTGCTCGAGTATCATGTCGTTTTTGGAAACCCAGAATCTACTATGTAGGAATCAACATGGATTCCGGAAACAGCGATCGTGTGAGACCCAACTCGTTTTATTTGTTCATGAGACCCAGGAAATATTAGATACAGGCTCCCAGGTAGATGCTATTTTTCTTGACTTCCGGAAGGCGTTCGATACAGTTCCGCACTGTCGCCTGATAAACAAAGTAAGAGCCTACGGAATATCAGACCAGCTGTGTGGCTGGATTGAAGAGTTTTTAGCAAACAGAACACAGCATGTTGTTATCAATGGAGAGACGTCTACAGACGTTAAAGTAACCTCTGGCGTGCCACAGGGGAGTGTTATGGGACCATTGTTTTCACAATATATATAAATGACCTAGTATATAGTGTCGGAAGTCCCATGCGGCTTTTCGCGGATGATGCTGTAGTATACAGAGAAGTTGCAGCATTAGAAAATTGTAGCGAAATGCAGGAAGATCTGCAGCGGATAGGCACTTGGTGCAGGGAGTGGCAACTGACTCTTAACATAGACAAATGTAATGTATTGCGAATACATAGAAAGAAGGATCCTTTATTGTATGATTATATGATAGCGGAACAAACATTGGTAGCAGTTACTTCTGTAAAATATCTGGGAGTATGCGTGCGGAACGATTTGAAGTGGAATGATCATATAAAATTAATTGTTGGTAAGGCGGGTACCAGGTTGAGATTCATTGGGAGAGTCCTTAGAAAATGTAGTCCATCAACAAAGGAGGTGGCTTACAAAACACTCGTTCGACCTATACTTGAGTATTGCTCATCAGTGTGGGATCCGTACCAGATCGGGTTGACGGAGGAGATAGAGAAGATCCAAAGAAGAGCGGCGCGTTTCGTCACAGGGTTATTTGGTAACCGTGATAGCGTTACGGAGATGTTTAACGAACTCAAGTGGCAGACTCTGCAAGAGAGGCGCTCTGCATCGCGGTGTAGCTTGCTCGCCAGGTTTCGAGAGGGTGCGTTTCTGGATGAGGTATCGAATATATTGCTTCCCCCTACTTATACCTCCCGAGGAGATCACGAATGTAAAATTAGAGAGATTAGAGCGCGCACGGAGGCTTTCAGACAGTCGTTCTTCCCGCGAACCATACGCGACTGGAACAGGAAAGGGATGTAATGACAGTGGCACGCAAAAGTGCCCTCCGCCACACACCGTTGGGTGGCTTGTGGAGTATAAAAGTAGAGGTAGATGTAGACCGTCCACACTATTTCAAAGGCCACCAGAGCCCTACAAATACCACACGCGAGCAAGAAAAAAGCGTTGTGGATGCACTCGAGGAAATGGAAATATACATGCGTACTACAAGAGAGCGGACAAAATGCTGAACGTACGAACAGAATTACCTAGCATAATGTTTTTACAGAACTTTTGTCGAGTACTTGATGAAATGCAATGGTATACATGATGCAAATAAACGCCCAGTCTGGAATTAGATGTGTGTTATTTAATGCCAACTTGCAACCTTGTCAAGCATGTGAAAGTTCTAAATTACAATGCTTCAAAATGTGTGTTCAAAACTTTGATTTCATTTTATAGCATGACTAACTATATGATATAACATAGGCACGGACATATTTCTGTGCGCGAGATGAAATGCATATATACCGATAATTTTAAACGCACAGACAAAAGATATGTAGCAGTGAGGCACCATTCCCCGGCACACAGCAATAGGTACGATCACCTGGGCAGTGGTGACTTTCAATATAGCTTTGAACAGCTGTTTACTGTACGCTAGACAGTGTCGAATAAACCCGAATAGGGCAACGTGCTGTGTGATACGAGTTTTTGTATTTATATACATATGTCGCTACGGTAGTAAAAAAGTTATTTCAAAGTGTTGACGCATATGGGATGTTGCTTTTGCTCGAGCTTACTACAGCGGTTGCCCACTACAATGACAGATGTACATTTGTATACAACAACAATGGGTGGCGGTGTAAATTTATAAGAGTAGGAGTTCGCACTTGAAAATGACAGTGACTTATAATAGCTAGGGTGGAACATATAATTGTATTCGTATTTCAACTGTGAATAGTTTAAATACTGAGTTTTAGGAGGAACAGATTAAATACATCATTTTTACAAGGACACAGTGGCCATCATTAGTGAACTAGCAAAATGTGTGTCGTGCGAATATTTTTTAACACAAGGCAAAGTACACACAAACAAAGTTCTTGAGAGTAGGTAGATCCTCTTGTGCAACTTTAAATACAGTTCCCGATTCCGTCTGTCGTTAAGTCCGACTCCGTTATTGCGATTTAATTGTACACAAGCAAAAGCCTGAGAATATCCACGAGACAACAGCAGAGATCTAATTCAAATAGATTGTATAATAGCAAGAACTTTGGCGTGTAACGTGAGATAACGTATCCTCTAAGTCGGCCACATGGGGGAGAAGTGGTGCACCGCCAGCACCTCCCTGAAGGAATCACGTAACGATGACTGTTGTCGAATCTGAAGCATCGTCGTCTTATTCCGACAGGGAGACATATATACTAATAAGGAAGCGGTGCGTGTGACTGTAGTAGTAGTAGCAGCAGCAGCAACAGTGATGAAAGCACAGGGCTGTAGTTTAACCCTTGCAAATGCCGAGAGGAGGAAGGGGGGATGGGGTGTACTTTATGTCAATGTTTTTGAAAATATTGTCATCTAGCCACGCACTTCATAATTCAAAATGTCGAAAAAATATTTAATGTGTCTAAAGAAGTCTTCTACCACATCCTTAAACGTTTTAAATGTTTCAGTCAAATTTAACCTAAATATACAAGTCTGAGTAATAGATGTGACTTTTCACAACGAATGTCATATTCAGTATAATTTTTTGTGGTGGTCATAACGTACCCACCCTTTTTTGGTCGTACATGTTACTGAAAGTGCGTTGGTACTGCTAAGTGTGCGCTAAAAGATACTTTCAGGTTTTCGATTCACTTACAGATCAGTGCCTCTTTTAAAAATACGCTGCTAATATTGGTCAAAAACAATTAACGATTTTTAATTTTTTTTTAGGGTGGGCATGAAGTACACCCCGACCCCTACACCTTGGTTACACATATGTGTTAGTATTGCTAGGGTTAACAGGTTCATAGTAGTAGAAAGGTAATAATTTGCAATAATGCACGACTGGTAAGTGCACTATTTTTTTGGCGGGGTACTGGGGATTGATACTAGTCATAAACATGGCAGCTCCACCCTTTGCTACTTCATCAGCCTCTTAGCACAGGCGAAAAATGTTTCGCGATCGCTGACTGATGTTGCAACTTGGCTGCTAAATCTGTTACCAATTAATTGCAGACTTTTTACCTCAAGTGCAGCCTTAAATGTAAAATTTCAGTTATAGATGTCAGTTCTACCGTTGAAGTATTGGTCTCCATGGGTGGTTTCATGAGTGCAGTCGTTATCGACGTACTAAAGTCACGTGTTTGCTTCAGCATGTAGTACACTGAAAAGTCAAAGAAACGAGTACACGTGTATAATATCGCGTATGGGCCCCGCGAGCACGCAGAAGTGCCGCAACACGACGTGGCATGGACTCGACTCAGTAACGCTGGAAGGAACTGACACCATGAACCCTGCAGGACTGTCCATAAATCCGTAAGAGTACGAGGGGGTGGAGATCTCTTCTGAACAGCACGTTGCAAGGCATCCCAGGTATGCTCAAAAATGTTCATGTCTGGTGAGTTTGGTGGCCAGCTGAAGTGTTGAAACTCAGAAGAGTGTTCCTGGAGCCACTCTGTAGCAATTCTGGACGTGTGAAGTGTCGCACTGTCCTGCTGGAATTGCCCAAGTCCGTCGGAATGCACAGGACATGAACGGATGCAGGTGATCAGACAGAATGCCTACGTAAGTCTCACCTGTCAGAGTGGTATCTAGACGTATCAGGAATCATACGAGTAGGCCTCCGCCTCCGAAAGACCATATCGAAGATGTTCCGTTGAATAGTTCTCACGCTGACACTTGTTGATGGCCCAGCACCGAAACCTGCAGCCATTTACGTCATGGTTGCACTTTTGTCACGTTGAACGATTTCTTCAGTCGTCGTTGGTCCCGTTCTTCGAGGGGACGCAGCGATGTCGGAGATTTGATGATTTACCGGACTGCTGATATTCACGGTACAATCGTGAAATGGTCGTACGGGAAAATCCCCACTTCATCGCTACTTCGGAGATTGTGTGTCCCATCGCTCGTGCGCCTACTATAACACCGCGTTCAAACTCACTAAAATCTTGATAACCGGCCATTGTAGCAGCAGTCTAATAACTGCGCCAGACACTTGTGGTCTTATATAGGCGTTGCCGACCGCAGCGCCGCATTCGGCCTGTTTACAAATCTCTACTTTTGAATACGCATGCCTATATCAATTTCTTTGGCGCTTCAGTGTCCTTGTCTGTGCTTCTTGACCTTTTTTCCCCCTGTTTTGCGACGCCTAGGCATCCCTCACGCCAAACTGGGTGTTTACCAGGACAGTGAATGCACAGTGATGTAGGCGAACGCGTTCTCTTTGGTGACCGGCTTTATCGCAGCTACAGACTGCGTTGCCCTTACATGCCTTAGACAATACGAGCATAAACAGATGAAGCGTCAGGCTAGATGGTATTTGACTGTTTTATGGAAATCGTCTAAAATGGTTAATTATGTCATTTTATGATCGTAACACGCTTTTTTCAACATGAACTTCAGTAGTTTTTATAAAAAATGGAAATTACATTCAAATCATTTGAAAGACTGCTAAAACGCTCAATTTGAGTCACGTGATGCTTGTGACGCCCTCTCTTCTAACGTCGTAGACCTCGTCACACTAATATCTTGTTTTGGAATTTACATTTCGTAAAAGAAAATGGATACCAATCATGTGTAGTACGACACTGTACAAACATACCTAAAAAAAACTCCGGAAAAATTGTTTTTGGGTGTGCCAAAGAATGAGAAGCTGTGTAAAATGTGGTTGCAACAAAATGAGATGTGGTCACAGTGTGTGGTTTTTTTTTTTTTTTTTTTTTTTTTTTTTTTTTTTGTTATGAGGATCATTTTGATGCAAGTAAACACACCATATGAACACGTTGTCGCTTGTAGCGTAATAGGTAGCGTGCTGGACTTCAAATACACAAATCAAAAAAAGTTTAGCATCACCCCGGTTCCCAGAACTCCTGAAGATAGAAGTTGACTGTAGATATTGTATTACAGACACAGTCTCTTTGACTGTTCGAAAAAACGGTTCAAATGGCTCTGAGCACTATGGGTCTTAACATCTGAGATCATCAGTCCCCTAGACTTAGAACTATTTACACCTAACTAACCTAAGGACATCACACACATCCATGCCCGAGGCAGGATTCGAACCTGCGAGAGTAGCAGCAGCGCGGTTCCAGACTGAAGCGCCTAGAACCGCTCGGCCACAACGGCCGGCTGCCTTTGACTGTTCAGAGATGTCACTAAACCCGCCCAAAGATGTCAACAACCATGCATGGGCAGCGCCTATTAGATGGAGGGGGTCCGACGGCCGATCAGTTCCAGTCATTCCACCAGGAAGGATGATGATGATTGGTTTGTTGGGCGCTCAACTGTGCGGTTATCAGCACCCGTACATATTCCCAACCTTTGCTCAGTCCAATCTCGCCACTTTCATGAATGATGACGACAACACAAACACCCAGTCATCTCGAGACAGGTGAAAATACCTGACCCCGACGGGAATCGAACCCGGGACCCCGTGCGACCGCGAGCTGCGGACTGCACCAGGAAGGAGGTACAAGGCTCGTGTTGTCTGTAATTCAACCATGCCTAGACGGTCAACACCGCGGTTCGATCGCGTCCGCATTGTTACTTTGTGCCAGGAAGGGCTCTCAAAAAGGAAAGTGTCCAGGCGTCTCGGAGTGAAGCAAAGCGATGCTGTTCGGAAATGGAGGAGATACATAGAAACAGGAACTGTCGATGACATGCCTCGCTCATGCCGCCTAAAGGCTACTACTGCAGTTGATAACCGCTACCTATGGATTATTGCTCGGAGGAACTCTGACAGCAACGCCACCATGTTGAATAATGCTTTTCGTGCAGCCACAGGACGTCGTGTAGCGACTCAAACTGTGCGCAACAGGCTGCATGATGCGCAACTTCACTCTCGACGTCCATGGCGAGGTCCATCTTTGCAACCACGACACCAAGCAGCGCGGTACAGATGGGCCCAACAACATGCCGAATGGACCGCTCAGGATTGGCATCACGTTCTCTTCACCGATGAGTGTCGCATATATCTTCAACCAGACAATCGTTGGAGACGTGTTTGGAGGCAACCCGGTCAGGCCCGGACGCTTTAGACACACTGTCCAGCGAGTGCAGCAAGGTGGAGGTTCCCTGCTGGTTTGGGGTGGCATTATGTGGGGCCTTCGTACGCCGCTGGTGGTTATGTAAGGCGCCGTAACGGCTGTACGATACGTGAATGTCATCCTCCGACCGATAGTACAACCATATCGGCAGCATATTGGCGAGGCATTCGTATTCACGGACAATTCGTGCCCCCATCGTACACATCTTGTGAATGACTTCCTTCAGGATAACGACATCGCTCGACTAGAGTGGCCAGGATGTTCTCCAGACATGAACGCTATCGAACATGCCTGGGATAGATTGAAAAGGACTGTTTATGGACGACGTGACCCACCAACCACTCTGAGAGATCTACGCCGAATCGCCATTGAGAAGTGGGACAATCTGGATCAACAGTGCCTTGATGAACTTGTGGATAGTATGCCGCGACGAATACAGGCATGCACCAATGCAAGAGGACGTGCTACTGGGTATCAGAGGTACCGGTGTGTACAGCAATCTGGACCACCACCTCTGAAGGTCTCGCTGTATGGTGGTACAACATGGAATTATGTTGATCTCTTTTCCAATTTTCTTTACAGGTTCCGGAACTCTCGAAAACGAGATGATGCAAAACTTTTTTTGATGTGAGTATAATGTTAGCAAGATCTATCCTCATTGGGTGCAGGGATTTTTTTCTTCGCTTAATGCTACTGTCTTCTTAACTTTACTTTATTCGTAATACAGTTTTGTAAGAGCCTTAAATTACATATCATATTACATTTTAATATCTAGTTTAAGTTATTAGCTTCATTTTATACCTGATCAATTTGAAATGAATCGCAAGGATGGTGTTAAGAAACTGTTCAAATGGTCCAAATGGCTCTGGGCACTATGGGACTCAACATCTGAGGTCATCAGTTCCCTAGAAGTTAGAACTACTTAAACCTAACTAACCTAAGGACATCACACACATCCATGCCCGAGGCAGGATTCGAACCAGCGACCGTAGCGGTCGCGCGGTTCCCGACTGAAGCGCCTAGAGCCGCTCGGCCACACCGGCCGGCTAAGAAACTGTATTTCATGCCTTATGTAGCTCTTATTCTGAAGAATCCGATAATTTAACAATATCCGACCACATTATTTTTCCCAGACAAGTCGTTGAAGGCAATAATTTGGCCACTTCCAACTGGTTCCAGTGAGCCCGTTGTAAAGCTGATGATTTTGATAAAGAGAAAAATTAGACATTGCTTGGAACCTACTAGGAAATGTAGTAAGATCAGGGCATTACGACAAAATGACCGTTGGTCCTGCTTAAGCACTTTTAAATCATAACGTTTCAGCAGCAGTTTGGTATGCGGTAGAACAAAAGGTACTTTAAGGATCTGCTGCGTTTTAGAACAGAAGATACTTTAAAGTTCTGCTGCGTTAACTGCATCTATTCTACGGCTTATTGCTGTTTTATTTCACTTCCGCCCCACACGCCATGAAATGCAGTCTTCACGTTTTTTATTTCCGAAACATAAAAATCTGGGTTGTTTTTAAGTAACGAAGAAACCATAAACGCATAAACTTTCGGTACGTTTCCACTATTAACCTTCACAAAATTCTTTTCCATTGTTACTTAGAAGCTGTAAATGCGTTCTCGATAACTAAATAACCTTTCGCGGAAAAAGTACGTAAAAACTCTAGTAACTTGGTTAACACTCCTATAACGCACGTATAGCTTCGTGTTACTACTAGCCTGTAACGTTACAGGAGCGTTTTCGTCCACGTGACCAAATCTTGAAATTTAATGATTTTTAAAGCTTTAATTACATAAAAATAACATATTTTTTAGAATAATTACCGAAAATGGTATCTCAGTGTTATAATCACTCAGAATAAGAATAATTCGAATCATATTTATAACACAGGAAAACAGTCTGTACTGACATATTGTTAACTATCACGAAGGCGTCCGCTTCCTCCAGTGTAACCCCTTTTCACCTCATTTCTGCTACATTTGTACTAAATAAGGGTAATATCCCGATAGCTGTAGCAGAAATTTTCAAACAGAAGAACGGTTTGCAAGATAAAAAATTGTAAATGTTTAATACCATTACGAAATGCTTTGTTTTTATGTTTGTGTTTGTCAATTCTTCGCGATTTTATAATTTTACAATCGATCGTGATACATTTAAAAAGGTGACAATACAATTTCAGGAAGTCCATGATCAATCTCAGTGTGCTTTCACACCATCAGAAGAACAGGTTGCGTTGCTTGTCTTGACACATTTTACCTTTTATATAAGGGCAACCGTGTACACGGTACAACCTAGCTGTTCCTGTTCTTCCTTCTTCTGTTCGCTGTCGTCTTCATTCAGCGCCACAAACAACAATTTCAAAGTGTAAAGGCCTGAAAATCTTTATGAGTTGATAATGGTTCAATACTACGACGAAGCCATGAATTAGAGAAAGGACAATTGACTCTAACTTCAAACATATTGTAGAACGTGGAGGAGGGGGAGATTCCATAGCACTGGAAAACTACCTCTTGGGCGCCCACATAGAAGACACCTTGGCAATACTACAGAGTCATTTGGAAAAATTAAAGCACAGTAGAGACTGAACAATTATTTGTGGGGACTTAGTAATACAAATAGATAAATAATTCCTACATTTTCACGCAAACTCACGTCATCCACAGCTCTTGAGCTTTCAAAGTAATTACTTTTCCTCCATTTATTTTTTGAACATATCTCTAACGCATTTCTTTCACAAATTTAGGCACTGTACTTTCCCTTTGTTGAATATATGAGGTTATCCATATCTGCATGAGTAACAGTAGTATCGATGTGTAACCATGATGTCCTGGATATTAACAAACTCGTTTCCTAATATTCTTTTACAAAGAACAGGATAAATTCGTGTAAAGTAATGAGAAACAAAGATTCCTTTCCACGGATGATCAGCATACAGAATATTACCTGAAAGAAACTACATTCTACTACTTAAAACTGCTGTGAGTACAGACAGAAATGTATAAAATTAGCCAGTACATACCTCATCTTCAGCATTACTTCTTTCTTTGTCTCTCTCCCTGTGTCTTCTCTTTTTATGGTGTTTCTTGTGGTGTTCTTTCCGCTTTTCAGAATCTGCGAACGAAGTGATTTTATCATGTTTTCTCTATTTTGAATAATGATACTACAGAATACACACAATATTTCCTTTCCTGTGTATGTACCCGATGTTTGCATACACCAAATGATAGAGAAATGCAATGAATACTATTTGGTTGGTGAACGTAAGTCTGTCAGGTACCCAAAGGCTGGTTTCAACACCACAGCACCTTAAAGGCATGGTCCTAGTGCGATGGGGTATACCCTTGCCTTCCTCTGACCTCTGAGCTGACTTCCCCAACCAGTTACAGGGGGACCTACAGTTTAACTTGGACTCTTAACTGCAGTACACGATGGGATTTTTCAAACCAGCGAACACTAGCACAGGTGACAGAAATGGTAAGTGACATACGAATTCTAGGATTGATAGAGAATATAACACCAGACCTTTGCATTTGTAGTCTAGCACTTAACTACTGAGCCACATATTTACGAAGCTGTTATACAGAATTCCAAACGAATGTGAGAGAGCAGTTGCAGAATTATCTCTTGTTGTTAAATACCTACACAGAACGGTTATTCGAAACAATGTTTTCATGAAGTACTGCAAAAACTGTACCATGTCAAATAAAAGAATTTCTGAAACTGACAAGAATGTGTTGTTTATAAGCATTAGAGCAAAAATATCAAAATTATATAAAACATTACCGGCCTTTTCTTAATTACGAAAGGATTTTTTTAATGTTTTTAAAATTATTAGAGAACTATAACCACCTAAAAGGGTTCATTGTAAGTCACAGAATCAATTTAGTAATGACATCTAGATCAAATTACATCTCTGATTTCCCATCTCATTCCATTTTCTGAACGGCCCCATGAGGATACCAAGGAAAACTTCGCGCAAGGCCAAGAATAATTATTCCATGGAGTTCTATTTGAAGCTGAATGTATATATTATTTGTAACGATCATGTTTCTGAGAGAGACCTTCCGACTGAAAGCCTGTTCAACAACGCCAAATTAAATGAAGCTGTACTGTTCATTGTGCTCTTCGGGTATTCCTAAATTTATGCATGAGGCAATAAGCACATACTGCTGTATTTGTATCATTATGTGATCAATGTCATTGTCTTTTGTTTCATCTTTACCCCATTATGGTAAATCAATGTGTAGGGAGAAAAGCTTTTCTGTGTACCATAAAACTGTGTCTCTAAAGATATACTGCTGTTATATTTATTCCTATACTAACGAATCACATATCTGTGCTTTTCATCGCTCGCTCTTCATCAACACTGCTTTCACTGCATAGTAAATGTGACTGCACAATATGGCTCTGGGAAATAAAATCTTAGTAATCAGTTAGTAAGTGGACTATAAAGTGACACTACTGATCTGGATAGCGAAGCTTTGTCACAAACTTCGGCGCCCCTTTGTGCCCATTCTCTGCTGTGGAAGATGTAATTATAATTCTAATCAAAATGAAACCGACGTGAGCGAGATACATAACTTGGTGAATGGATGGTAGACGGACAATGTAAGTTCTTTGCTGGATTGAAAGAGATGAGAAATCCAGACGACGATCTAATAAAGGTGGATTGATCACGCTCCATAACATGCAAGAGCAGCATGGATACGTATAAGTGAAGTTCTAAGAGAGGCCTTTACTTAGCAGAATATGTAAAATGGATGACGACGTCATAAATTTTAGTCTAACGAAATATTAATACATGAGATTATTTCTTAAGTAATTTAGTTTCATGACTGAACTATAACTGAACTGTTTTCTGAAGCGTTTAGAAAATTTTGTTTTCCCCCTCAGGGGGTAATTACCTCCAAGTTGGGAACCACTGCTCTCCTGTTCTCCACCCCGGCATCTAGTAATGCTGGGGCATGCTTCACACGGGAACATCGCCCCCCTCCCCTCCTCTCTCTCCAAAATCTTCTACACTACTTGCTCTGTTAGTTGTACGACACACATAATGAACAGCGAAGTTCAACGCTGACGTCTCACGCGCACCCCGAAGTGCACTCCACAGTCAGAGGCGGCAGACTGACGCTATTGGCTGGAGCGTCACGTGGTACACTGCTCCTTGCTACTGCGCAGCGCCCCTCCACCTGCCTTCTTATGTGCACACCAGAACTCCTGTTCCCCAGCTTTCCTGGCCCTCCCTCCACAAGGCTGCTTCTGGCCGCCGCCAGTGTGATCACTTCCAGTGCCAGCAACCGTCTATTGTCCTCAGCGCAAGCCTCTGCTTATCGCTTTGGCGAGTGCGAAGTGCTTTATCGTTGTGTGATTTTCCAGTGAAAAGCTCGGCAATAAACAACGAATGCCATGCAGTGCACGCGGACAAACTATGCATCAATGAATTCATGTAGATCTTAAACTAACCAAAAGTGATAAACGAAACAACAGAAACAAATATTCAGTGATAATGCATACTACTTAACAACGTGACTAAAGGACAATGGCAATGGAAGCTGCCCTTGCAATTTAAACACCTATACTGTGCATACCGCCGCATGAGGCAGCCTCTAGCGTTTAGCATCACACTGTTAGTATAATTATGTAAACTTCTGCAAGCCTTATCTGAAAATGCGACTGAAATTACTCGAAGGAAACAAATTAACATTTCTAGCCGCAGCCCGTCTGTAGTTATAATTCATATTATATAGTAGGTATTGAAGTAGATGTTCTCATGAAACCCTACCAACGACTAATGCGCAAGGATTAGGCTAATTAGTGGCTGCTAAGGACACTGTTAGAAAATTTCAACACAGGAATGAAGCAATAAGGCATTAATTACGCACTTTTGACTTCAACACAGCCTGTGTCCCCATATTAGTCATTTTCCCCATTATTGTTTGGTTCCTAAACGGCAAACAATAACTCAATACGTGCCCTTGTGATACCTATGAATTTGTGCTGAGACGTTTCTTATTCAGTGGTGTATCTTAGTATTCCGAGATGCATACAACATTCCTACGATATAATCAACTGGGAGGTCGGCAGTAGATTATGAATCACACTGGAATTCCTGTCACAAGTGGAATCCACGGTAGATACCTCCTTGATTTTAATATCAATTTGGAGCATTAACTAGAAGCACTAGGGAAAAGAAGCTTGTATACCATCCTACCCATAAATTGTCCTCAATATAAGATACTGTAGCAAGCGGGTGAGCCAACAGAAATCGTTCTAGAGTGCCCTAGTAAAGGCAAACGGCAACACTTGGCACCGAGTGGTGCATATAAAATCATTTGAAAGCAGTGTGGAAAAGCGTATATTGGCCAGTCAAGCAGAGCTGTGGCAACTAGGTTACGTGAACATGAGATAAGCTGGCTATTAACGAAGAAAGATTTGACCTCTGCTGGTCATCCTTAGAAAAAAAAAGTGTGTGTGAAATCTTATGGGACTTAACTGCTAAGGTCATCAGTCCCTAAGCTTACACACTACTTAACCTAAATTATCCTAAGGACAAACACACACACCCATGCCCGAGGGAGGACTCGAACCTCCGCCGGGACCAGCCGCACAGTCCATGACTGAAGCGCCTAAGACCGCTCGGCGGATCATCCTTTAGCACAAAACCATTCACATGATGTGTTATGTGAAATTTTACATTCTGTCAAGAAAAGCAGAAAGATGATCCGAATGGAAACATTGGAAATCAACGAACACGTGACACAGAACGCCAGCCATGAATTAAATGATCAGACTCAATCTCCATTTTCCTCTTTGTTACACTACGTTTTTGAATAGTTTTCACTTAGCAATCTGCTGGAACGACTACGAAAAATAACCAGGGTCGCAGCAGTTATTTATATTGTGGCAGTATCTTGTACGAGTATTGTCTTTGATAACGCTTAGGCTTCCGCTTGTTGTTTCTCCTGAGGCAGTGGCCCCAAAACCGTCTTCAGCACGCCATTTTGTTTATGGACTTACGAAATAATTTAATAAGACATAGTTGCTAATGGGTCATTCCATGTTAAAGAGACTTTGTGACAAAAAAATTAAAATGACAATATTACAAATATAACCTTAAAAATGCCAAGTTAAAAGTACATTTGTTCATTGCAAAATAATCATGAATATGAAAAAAATAAATTTCTATCTTCACTAAGTGTTTAAAGTGCACTACTCTATGGCACCACAGAGAGGTATGTTTTATGCTATTTCCAGATGAGTATTAGTTGTGTTATCTATGGCTGATTGTTCTATTGTTGCAAAGAATATTGAAGTCAACATTGTTATAGCTCATAATAATTCGTTTTGTTGAAGTAAGCTAATTGCATTTCTTTATTTTGTTAGTTTTATAATATATATGCAGCTTGTAACACCCGTAACAAAAAAGATACAAAAGTTTAATTTGTAATCTAGTAAATTAGTTCTGTACAATACCTTTCTGTAAAAGTGAGGTTATGCACATGTTTTACAATATCATACCATTACATGGCATTTTGAAATCTTATTTAACACTCTTAGAGCTGTTACGGGTGTTACTAATTTTCGTTTCGGGTGTTACTTAACACATGCGTAACACCCGTAACTTGAATTGGAAGGTTTACTGCCGCCTTCATCTTTAGTAGGCCTAGGCCCTACATTTAAATTATAAACAAAGGGTATTACTATGAACGAAAAAAGTTTTTTTAACTATGTTTATTACATATGAAAACAGTTTTAAGCATGAAAACTAAAATTTTTATTCCTCTGCATACATTTTTTTAAGCACTACACCTACATTATATAAGTTAGAGCATTAACCTGACTCAACTGATGTTCTCCTAAAAAGTTAATTAAGCCCAAAATTCTTTACATATAGTTTATGTTTTCCATTCTAACTTTTCCAAGAACAACAATATTTATAACCCCAGTTTTAAATTTTATATGGGCCCAGTAAACTGCTTATTGAGGCAAATTCTAGTCATTCATAAGAGCCTATGTTTAATAATGTACTGTGCTGGGCAGTTCAAAAATAAATATACTTTGTCCAATCTATGTTATTTTGAGAGAGACTTTGGATTGACAGTTGAGTGGAATTTTTTTGCCAGTTCACATGGTAAAGGAGCCATGGGTGGCATTGGAGGTGCACTGAAGAGGAGCATGTGGACATGCTGTTAGATCTAGGAAAATTATTATTAACAACACAATTGACTTTTATGACTACACTCTGAAGAATTTTTCTAAATTTAAGGTACTATGGGTTGATAAGATAACAGTGGAGCATAACATTCCTATTTTGGATGAAAGATGGAAAAATTTACAAGCGATTCCTCAAATCCAGGGCTGACATCACTTTTGGCCTTATAACACAACTGATTTGCTGGTTTCAAAAACAGCAGAGTCATTAATGACACGGGTGTCAGTATTTATTACTGAGGAGGCCAAAGTTAAAACATTACATGCAAAAAGATGCATAAACTTCTAAGAAGTGTGAAGTTCTGATGATTCTGATCAGGAGACTGCTTCACTATCTGAATCACAAGACAATATTGGAAGTGCTTGTGAGTTAAGCCTAACTAATAAAATTGAAAAGTCTGATTTAAAATTTGGATTATTTGTCTTGGTTGACATTGCAAGTGATAAAAAGAAGCCAACCCTATCGAAATTCAATACTGTTACTTGGGAATCTGCCAGAGTGAGGTTGATGAAGAGGAGGATGTGAAAATAATGTTTCTGAAGTCAGTAGGAAAAAGAAACACTTTTTAAACTAGATGAAACTGATGTTTGTTTTGTGAAATTCAGTCAAGTACTATCTAAGGTAACACCAGAAATCAAACAACAAGGTAACTGTTCGTACTATGAGTTCAATTTTGAGTTGGATGTTGCTGAAAAAGATTATTAAATGAAGTTTTTAAATCTATCAATAATAAGAAAACATTTTTGTCATAAATTTATTAGGCCTACAAAATTAGGTAAATGTAAGTAATGATATCTTGGCCTAGTTGTACTATAAAATTGTAACAAAATTTTTTGTGTGATAAATAGCTTTATCCTTCAAATATGTTTTCTTAAGCACATACTTTTATTCCAAATAAACTACAATACTTCTTTTATTTTGATGCAATTGTAAGAGGTAGATGCATCTATGCATCTATGTAACACCCGTAACATTTAATGTAACACCCGTAACAGCAAAAAAAATATATATATATACTGAGTTACGATGTCAAAAAAAAAAAATAAAAATTTATATTTCAAAATAAAATTTGGGGCAATACCTCTTAACAGTTGTTTTACAAGAATAAAAGCTTCATCAAGTTTGCAGAAATTAGAGAATTCCCTAACTCATAACAGGGGCCAGGTCTACTTTTGGTAACACCCGTAACACTACTTTTTTGATTAATAACCAGGAGAATAATAAAACAACTCCAGTATCAACATTTGTCACATGAAATATAATGTAAGCCTTAAAAGTTTTCAATATTAAATTCAATAAATATTTTTCCTGATTTTAAGGTGTGTACATGTAACACCCGTAACTATGGAATTGCCCTAATGTTCACATAATTCAGTTTCACGTGCTCAATCGAAATAATGAATAGTCTGTTGCTATTCGAAGAATACCCAAAGAAAGACGTTTTTGCTCACTACGTTCAGATTCACGACTACTAGCTACATTTTATATTAAAGAACAGCATATACCTCGGGCCGACCATCTTAAAAAAAAAAAAAAAAAAAAAAAAAAAAAAAAAAAAAAAAAAAGCGCGACGACAAAATTTGCACCGGAGTAAATCATTTGTATTTAGTCCTGAAACTGCGTACGTTTTTTTACTATTTTACTCTGTCAATTTCACTGTTACTTTGATATCAAAATATCGGCGATTTTGCTCAACAAGAAAGGGCACGAGTCAGCCCGATGGTAAGATGTGATGTATGTAAAGCAGATCCCCCAAATATTTATGAATCAATTGGAAAGTTCCCAAAAGGGATAGCCCCCTATTGCGGTCTCTTTTGAAGAGATGGACGACAGCAGATAGACAATAAGCTGACAAACTATTTGCAAAGTATCTTCACACGGCGTAGAACTCCCATAATTACTGGCAGTATGAACGTAGTGCGAAACAGACTGAAAGACTTAGAACTTCAGTCACTGCGCTTCCTAAAAGTTGCACTTAAGTTGCTATCAAATGTTCTTTCCACCACTGAAGAGTGAAATAGCAATAAGTTTTCGTAGTCAACCTCCTTACTGGTTTATGTGGCCCGCCAACATTTCTTCTTTTGTGCCAATTACCTCCCTCTCCGAGTAGCATTTGGGGGGGGGGGGGGAGGTAAGGGGTTTTATAGTGGTGAAAATGTTCCCCCCCCCCCCCCTCATACACCTTAAAGATGATTTGCGGAGTAAAAACCCAGATGTAGAACGACAGCTCGTCTTTTGCGGAAAATTATGTAGGCCATGTATAAAAGGAGCTGCCCTTATAGCGTTCAAGTTGCTAACTGAACCAGTTTCACTTTGTAAGATTATTCGATGGCTCCGAGTACAGATAATGTTGAATCATCCTGTAATACATAGTGAGCATCCATTTCCCACCGCGTGTTCAATGTTCACTCGAAGATCCTTAGCGTTACCACGTTTAAGTGGTAGTAACCTAGTAACTTCTTCCTTAGTATTTTTTAAAAGTCTGACGTGTGCTTATCTCAACACTAAAAAGTTAGGTTCTATTTTTAATGCTTCCCAAACCAGTTCTAGAATTCCAAAAAGTTCTCCTTTGATGAATGTGGCAGTGGTCCAGCAAATAAATCGTCATCGTAGAAAAAAGGCTCATTTTCTCATGAATACATTGTCATAATTCTTATTTTTTATCTCATCTATCATTCCATCTCTGATATAGCTCTACCGTATAAACACTATAACGACTCAAATGGCTCTGAGCACTATGGGACTTAACATCTGAGGTCATCAGTCCCCTAGAACTTAGAACTACTTAAACCTAACTAACCTAAGGCCATCACACACATCCATGACCGAGGCAGGATTCGCACCTGCGACCGTAGCGGTCGCAGACTGAAGCGCCTAGAACCGCTCGGCCACACCGGCCGGCAAACAGTATAATGGTTTAAACAATTGGACCACGAAGTGGGCGTCCACATTCTATGACATGTCGATGAATGTGGTAAACAACCGACACCCCAGGAAGGTCGGCCGGAACGAATATGAACCACGTGGAATTGAAAAAATACTGAGATCCCCTCCTCCTGCCTCCAACAGTATGACATACAGATTATCGGTCCACCACACCAACAGATTAAAAACATACATGTTAAACGTCGGACACGTAGGATTAACAATACTGGAGAGACTGATTCCGCATTGCGACAAATATCCCTCCATGGAGTAGTGGGTCAGCAGCCTCATGAGAAAGCTGCCGAAATATGATTCTAGTGTAAGCAAATTAATCGAAATCTGTTTGTTTTTTGCCAGTGGCTAATATTTGAACAAAAAACCTTCACTATTTAACACTTTCTGCTATTAATATGTGCAGAAAATAAACGTAACCCTGCGAATACACTATCTCAACACTTGGCTACGTTACTGCATTTTACATACTAACATAAACATGTCAGTTGAGGAGACCATGTATTCTTCACAGGGTTTCACAACCAGAGATGTAGCTCTTTTGATGAAAAATACGGGACAGAAATACCTTCCGATGGACAGTGCACAAGGTAACATCGAAACCATCTTCTCTGTTTGTAAACGAGTACAGCTATCCGATTGTGAAATTCTCGACTTATCGATCGCCTCGCTACAATTCTAACGCTGACAAGAAATTAGGGAACATCTCCCTCAGAAAATTTGGCGCGTGTGTTGTCCAGGAGATATCAGCCATCATCTACACTGGGGATACATGATCGACCGCTCCCAGTATTCCGCTAGCACATAGTTGTCTTCTTCGGCACTTGGAAGGGCAGTACTTCCCATCCTCAGTCAGTTCTCCCTTGTCTAATAATCCCACCGCGAATGCATATAGATTGTCGTGTTTGTAATGTTACATTCTATCGATGGCCGTTTATCGCTGAACACTACACCGATCAGAATTGCTGTATACACCAGAAGATAACAGACGTAGCCAAACACAGAGAGGGCGTAACACGTCAGCTTCCATAAAGGCGCAACATAGTTGTGGTCATAAGCCGTACGGGGCGCACACAACACAGGCTATGTTAGGATTCCGCCTAACGTCACGTAAATAGTTCTCAGGCAGACATTCATCAGCCAAACGCTGATATAAGTAGATGCAGGGCACCACACCGCGGTCAGTATCTGGAGTGTATCAACAGTTAGTTAGACAGTATCAACACTGTGCCTCAAGACATCGTCAGCACGTATTTGCAGTCGCCCCGCAGAAGGGCTCAAATGGGCATTCTACTGATTCTATTACTCATCGTTCATTGGATTTTCGACTAGATCAGAGTTCATAGACAGATTAGCGTAAGTGAACTTTGAGCTACATTGGCTCGCGTCGTCTTCCCGCTCGAGTTACGTAATGTATACTTTCTACTAATAAATTATTGTAGATCATTGCTAATCTGTGTTGCCATAATTTTTACCGTAGTTTGCCTAATGCTATTTGGCTTTGTGAAGAGGCTGTACAGCTGCTACGTTCAAGCAAGCCACCTAACAGCAACTTGTTTCGGTGGTAAATGGTTCTCTTACTGCCACAGTGGGCACAACAAGAATAACGAAGAGTCTGGCAGCTACTACAGCAATAAGCAATGGAAGAATGAGCGTCGCCACATCTTCTGGTGGCCGTTTAATATCGTTTTCCTCCCTCATTTGTACAGTTAGCGCAAGTTATGAAATGTTTTTGCAAGTTGCGAACCACCGCAACTATACAGTTTACTGGAAACAAACGGTAAATTTTGCTAGGCCAGGAATCGAACCCAGTTTTCCCGGTTCGGCATATATTTTCAATTGTTTCCAGTAAATTGCATAGCTGTGTTGGTACAGTATGTGCATTTTGCAGAAACATTTCATCATTTAATACGCATATAAACCGTCAGCGGCATTGTTCCTTCGGACGTGCTTGCACTGCATCAAACTTCAAGGGCACTGTCAAATAGAGACACTGCACTAACGTACATTTAGATCTGCATGATTAATCTGCAATTCAGAATTAAATTCCCGGCAGAGGGTTCATCAAACCGCCTTCAAGCTATTTCTCTACCATTCTACTCTCGGATGGGGCGTGGAAAAATCGAGACGTAAATTTTTCTGTGCGAGCTCTGATTTCTCTTATTTTATTATGATGGTCATTTCTCCCTCTATAGGTGGGCGCCAACAAAATATTTTCGCAATCGGAGAAGAAAGTTGATGATTAAAATTTCCCAAGACGATACTGCCGTAACGAAAAACGCCTTTGTTTTAATGATTGCCACCGCAATTCAAGTATCATGTCCTTGGCACTCTCCACTCTTTCGCGATAATACAAAACGAGCTCCCATTTAACGAACTTTTTCGATGTCCTCCGTCAATCCCATCTGGTGCGGATCTCACATCGTACAGCTATACTCCAGGAGATGGCGGACATGTATGGTGTAAGCTGTCTCTGTAACAGATCTTTTGCATTTTCTAAGTGTTCTGATAATAAATCGCAGTCTTTGGTTTGCTTTCCCCACTACATTATCTACGTGATTGCTTCAATTTAAGTTATTCGTAACTGTAATCCTTAAGTATTTAGTTAAATTTACAGTCTTTGTATTTGTGCAGTTTATCATGTAACCGAAATTTAGCGGATTTGTTTTAGTAGCAAGTGGATGACTTCCACTTTTCATTGTTTGGAGTCAATTGCCACTTTTCGCACCCCACAAATATCTTGTCTACTCATTTTGCAATTAGTTTTATCATCTGATGACTTTAAGGACAATAAACGACAGCATCATCTGCAAAAAATCTAAGCGGGCTGCTCAGACTGTCTCGTATGTCGCTTATGTAGATCAGCGACAGCAGAGGGCCTAATAGGAATTCCTTGGGAACTCAGTGTAAAAAAGGGCGTTCAAAAAGTTTTGCACAGTCGTCTCTAACTTTTTTATTTTTTGCATGAGGAGAATGAAATTTTTTGTGAATATACTTGAAACATTTAGCTACAAGCTGGTATATACAAGTATTTTATTTTATTTACAAGTGAGCCATAATGGACCGAGAAGTAGATGTCAGGTTGTGACAACCGTCGGTGATAAAAGAGTTCCTCTTCAAGACTGGCGATGACTCTGCCACATCGATTCACAGGAAGTTGCTCCCTGTTTATGGGGAGGACACAGTGGATCGCAGCAGTATCCAGCGGTGGTTGCAGAGGCTTGAAGAAGGTTATTTCTCTCTACTGGACAATCCACGATGCAGTAGACCATCGACGGCAGTGAGTGATATGAATAAGGAGACCATTGATCAAATCATCCAAAATGACAGATGAGTGACGACACGACAGCTTGCTGAAATGACTAGTTTGTCATTGGGTAGTGTGATATCACTGGTACAATCACTAGGGTACAGAAAAATCTGTGCACGTTGGGTGCCTAGATTATTGACAAGAGAAATGAAAGCGATAAGGAAGAACGTGTGCGAGGGTCTTATGAAGACCTTTACTGAAGAGCGGAAACAGTGTTTTCACGGCGTCACTACCCAGGATGAAAAATGGTTGTTTTTGTCCGAACCTGAGAGCAAAGCCCAATCCACGGAGTGGCGTCACCCGGGTTCCCCTCGGAAGAAGAAACCAAGACTTTCAGGAACAGCACGCAGAAAGGTGAGGGCCTCCTTCTTCTGGGATCAGTGTGGTGTCATTTTCATTGACTTTCTGGAACCTGGCTCCACAATTAACCGGGACCGTTGCTGGACAAGCTGCAACGTGCCATCAAGACCCACAGACCACAGCTTCAGGGTCAGCTCATCAGACTACACTATAACAATGCCAAACCCCATACAGACCTTATGGCGCAGGAGAAAATCAGGAAAATGAGTTGGAAAATTGTTCCTTATCCTCCATACAGTCCGGACTTGGCTCCGTCTGATTTTTACCTCTTTGGTCGTCTGAAGGCCCGCCTGCGCGGTAAAACAGTTGATAGTGAGAAAGACCTTATTTCCTGTGTCAAGCAATGGCGTAAAAGTCAATTCCCAGAATTTTACCAAAGTGCATCTACATCATGGAAAGACGTTGGGCCAAATGCGTCACAGCTGATGGAGGATACGTCGAGTACGCTCAATGTATAGCTAAATGTTCCGAGTATGTTCACAAACTTTTTCATTCTCCTCCTGCAAAAAATTAAAAAATCAGAGACGACTGTGCAAAACTTTTTGAACGCCCGTTGTACCATAAGTTAGTTATGGCCGGCAGCGTAAGTGTTACGATTAGGTTTCGTCGTGTGGTTTATCTATCTGTGTGGGATGTTTTAATTTACACAATGACATGTGTGAAACGAGCAGCAAAAGAAGCAGAAAAGTTATAGGGCTATTACTATCCTGTACAGCGAACTCGATAGTTAACTATGAGCGTGTGAATGTACCCCAAGCGGAACAGTACAACTGTCACAGTTATTCTGCGAGCGCGGGAAACGGCAGTCACGCAACAGCCATGTTAAAACGTGTTTGACTACCTATCACTTTATTTTATAACTCTGAATGTACGGAATAGAAAAGTAACAATCCTTTAAGGTTCTTGACGAAAGGAAATTCTCAAAAAATTTCGGAGACGGAAAAACAATGTTATGAAACAGGCAGTCAAATATTTTAATTTTACCACAACTTACAAATACATTTATTTTTTATTTTATCCACTGGCTATCGTATGCTATGTTTGCTTTCTAATGGCTATGGCAAACTGTGATAACGACTATAAAAGAAAATTTATACTACTGTTGATATAATACAGTCTCTGTTGTTGACTTCTAATTTCTAATCAAACAGTAACTGTTTGTAATGCGTAGCTGTGTAAGTCGACTTAGATATGTTTGTCTACATGAAAAACAGGCAGTCACCGGCATCGTCTATCACTGATTACTTGGCTTGCAAGTAGAGCCTACTCGAAAACGGTGTCCATCTAAAAGTCTTATTCAAACACGTTCTGCAAATAAACTGCCTAAGAAAAATGTAAAGATTTGCAAGAAATCAATTACCCTTATTAGTTGTCAGCAGAACTGCTGGCTCCAAAAAGCGCCACAAATTGCGGCCGCTGACGTCGATGTTGTTCACTGTGCAATTTATTTTGGGCACCCGATACAAGTAAATTCTTGTTACAATTTTTCTCTTTTTTGTTTTTAAGGGATTTATTAATTGGATATTGTATCGGTACATTAACCCTGTAGTCTGATCATCAAACAACAATTTTCAAATTAGATATTAAACATCTGAGCACCAAGTACTGTTATCAACGCAAGAGTCTTGTAAACCTAGACGAACCCTACACATGCACTCCATTCTCCACACCCCGTTAAGCGCCGCATTCTCGATGTGATATATTTGATCTCCACAGGAAGTTATCTTTCTAAACAATTTATACCGCTAAACGATTGTTATATCAATTAGTTTCATGGGGCATTTGAGGATGTCGGCCAAGAAAACTGTTTAAGGAAATATGTACCCTCAAGCTAGTGGTTATTTTTACTGACGACATTTTATTTACAAATAACTTGTTCTACAGATAAAGTGCTGTTTAACTCGTAATTTTTCACGAGACAACAGAGGTACTCACAGAAACCCTTGACTATTAACTTTTCCTTTTAAGATGGAGTTATGCCGCCTCGTATTATCCCACCTCGTTTCCTTGATCTTCAGCAGCACTTTTATCCTTCTTATCGGTTGTGTCTCCAGTCTTATTTATATTATTCCTGCAACGTCCCATGGATTCCATCTCTTATTCTCCTATGTATCCCTGGCAGTGATACATCCAACTCATGAAAATAGACTTTGAGATATCGTATTCAATACAATATAATATTAGATATACCTCTCAGTGTCCGACATAACACCTTCGCTAGTACCGCCCTGTCAGTCTGTGACACACTATCTATTTACGACATATAGCAAGACAGACTATCCTCGATACATTCTGAGTAGCTGCGATGGAATTGTAAGTCAATTGTGGGCTGTGAGTTACTATCTTTCACAGTAAAACTGT
Source organism: Schistocerca piceifrons (assembly GCF_021461385.2). Lineage (NCBI taxonomy): Eukaryota > Metazoa > Arthropoda > Insecta > Orthoptera > Acrididae > Schistocerca > Schistocerca piceifrons. The sequence goes on from NC_060149.1 coordinate 267,346,735, forward strand.
AGCTTCGTTGCTTTTTTTTCTTTTTAATATGATGGAGGAAGTTATCGTCGAAAGGCTGTGAGTTACTATCTTTCACATTAAAACTGCAGCTTCGTTGCTTTTTTTCTTTTTAATATGATGGAGGAAGTTATCGTCGAACACGAATCTGTAATATCTACATATCTTTTCTTTTTTTTTTAACTTACAATGCCTAATGCCTCACTGATGGCATCTTCAGTTGATTACCCTTTCCGGAACCCATATTGATTTTCAAAGTCTATTCAGTTCTTTTAGCTCCGGTAATCCTTAAGTAACCAGCTTATCTTGCACTTTCGCTAAATTATTTATAATGAATTTGGGTCTATAGAATTTAGTCAATGTAGGATCCCTAACGCTACCTTTACGGTTTCTTACGGATGAGTGCCCTCATCTTGTAATCCTCTCTTGAGTTTTCCGTGGTTTCCCTAAATCGATTAAACCTAATGCAAATATATAAAGCCAATCTCTTTCCCTATACTCATCCTACCCAATTTTGGACTCTGCTCCATATGACCTGCCGGCCGCTGTGGACGGGCGGATCTAGGCGCTTCAGTTAGGAACCGCGCGACGGCTACGGTTGCAGGTTCGAATCCTGCCTCGGGCATGGATATGTGTGATGTCCTTAGGTTAGTTAGGTTTAAGTAGTTCTAAGTTCTAGGGGACTGATGGCCTCAGATATTAGGTCCCATAGTGCTCAGAGCCATTTGCACCATTTGAACCACATGACCTCGTTGTCGACGGATAGTTAAACAATATTCCATACTATCTCTTAAGTACAAAAACTATCTTCCTTGCTTATTTGGTTTTCTTATATATGTGCAGATCCAAAAAAGATAGTGCTACCTAGTTTTTAGACCTCTAACTTCACTTCTGCTAATATCTTTGTTGATGTAGCTATGTAAAAATGTAAAAGATGCGAGCTTTTCAGCATCATCCCTAAAATTAACTTTTTTCCCTCCAACTCTGTGATACGACTTTCCTGCCTGGACTGAAACATCCGACATAGTAGCTTCTTCTTACATTTATTTCGCAGCCTGTGGTTTCTTGTACGTCGGCGAACACAGTCAACAAATGGTAACGTGTCGTGGTAGTTTCGGAGGCACGGTCAAGAATGTTTCAGGGAAATTCATCCGTTGTATCTCCTACACAAATGAAGATCGAAACTAGGTGTAAATTTTTACCTATCTATCGACTAAACGACTGCCTTAGTGCGAGTTGTAAGCTGCCGATTCGTGTGATTTCCGGTATAGGTCATGTTGCACCTAGCTAACTCACTCACTCCTCGGTCGGTTACGAGAATCAAGTACCTGGATATGTTGGAAATCTGACTGTTTACAGAATTGCGTGTACATGCTGAAAATTTTACTTTGTATCAGGACATAGCACCACGGCACTGCAGCCTACATGTGGGAGCATATCTTAACAATGAGGTGCTTCAACAGTGGTTTGGGCGTAAGGGGAGTACTGATCTCGCATTTCACCATTGGCCTCCATGTCCCCTGATCAAGGTATGAGATATTTTTCCTTTCTTCTTTTTTGTGGGGAGTTATGAAGTACTACTCCGGCTATACTATATGATCAACGTACAGGGCTATTACAAATGATTGAAGCGATTTCATAAATTCACTGTAGCTCCATTCATTGACATATGGTCACAACACACTACGGATACGTAGAAAAACTCATAAAGTTTTGTTCGGCTGAAGCCGCACTTCAGGTTTCTGCCGCCAGAGCGCTCGAGAGCGCAGTGAGACAGGAGCCGAGAAAGCGTATGTCGTGCTTGAAATGCACTCGAAGTTCAACAAATATCCACCAACTGCTAACTCCATTCGGCGATGGTATGCGCAGTTTAAAGCTTCTGGATGCCTCTGTAAGAGGAAATCAACGGGTCGGCCTGCAGTGAGCGAAGAAACGGTTGAACGCGTGCGGGCAAGTTTCACGCGTAGCCCGCGGAAGTCGACGAATAAAGCAAGCAGGGAGCTAAACGTACCACAGCCGACGGTTTGGAAAATCTTACGGAAAAGGCTAAAGCAGAGGCCTTACCGTTTACAATTGCTACAAGCCCTGACACCCGATGACAAAGTCAAGCGCTTTGAATTTTCGGCGCGGTTGCAACAGCTCATGGAAGAGGATGCGTTCAGTGCGAAACTTGTTTTCAGTGATGAAGCAACATGTTTTCTTAATGGTGAAGTGAACAGACACAATGTGCGAATCTGGGCGGTAGAGAATCCTCACGCATTCGTGCAGCAAATTCGCAATTCACCAAAAGTTAACGTGTTTTGTGCAATCTCACGGTTTAAAGTTTACGGCCCCTTTTTCTTCTGCGAAGAAAACGTTACAGGACACGTGTATCTGGACATGCTGGAAAATTGGCTCATGCCACAACTGGAGACCTACAGCGCCAACTTCATCTTTCAACAGGATGGTGCTCCACCGCACTTCCATCATGATGATCGGCATTTCTTAAACAGGAGATTGGAAAACCGATGGATCGGTCGTGGTGGAGGTCATGATCAGCAATTCATGTCATGGCCTCCACGCTCTCCCGACTTAACCCCATGCGATTTCTTTCTGTGGGGTTATGTGAAAGATTCAGTGTTTAAACCTCCTCTACCAAGAAACGTGCCAGAACTGCGAGCTCGCATCAACAATGATTTCGAACTCATAGATGGGGACATGCTGCGCCGAGTGTGGGAGGAACTTGATTATCGGCTTGATGTCTGCCGAATCACTAAAGGGGCACATATCGAACATTTGTGAATGCCTAAAAAAACTTTTTGAGTTTTTGTATGTGTGTGCAAAGCATTGTGAAAATATCTAAAATAATAAAGTTATTGTAGAGCTGTGAAATCGCTTCAATCATTTGTAATAACCCTGTATTAGGACACCCTATGTAATGCGGAACTGTCGTGAGAGGCGGACCCGCCAAAATAAAAGAAGGCGATGAGTACAGTGTTCTCAGTAGGGAAACAGTAACAGCGGAATGGGTCGATCAGGAAAGCTCAGTGACTTCGAACGTGAAATAGTCACTGGATACCACCTGAGTAACAAATCCATCACGGACATTCCAACCCTTCTAAAAGTGCCCAAGTCAACTGTTAGTGATGTGATTGAGAGGTGGAAATGCGAAGCAACGACCACAGCTACACATAGACCCAGGCAGACATCATATACTGAAGGACACGGACCGTCGAACATTGCTGAGGGTGGTTTTAAAAAATCACATGAAATCAGCAAAAGCGATCACCCGTGAATTCCAAAGTGTTGCCAGCAGTTCAGCTAGCACAATGACGGTGCGTAGGGAGTTAAAAAGAATGGGGTACAATGGTAGAACAGCTCCTCATAAGCCACACACTTCTGTAGTCAATGCTAAGCGATGCTGGAGGTGGTGTAAAGAGCGACGACTGCTGGACAGTAGGTGAATGGAAACGAATGATTTACACAATACGATGTCACGTTTTCTGTCATCATGGGCAGTGAGAACAGTAACGTACGGAAGAGGTCTTATAGTACCGGGTGTTTTTCGTGGGTAGGGTGTGATCTTATGACGCTTAAGTTAACGCTAAATGTGGAAGGATATGAACACAATATCGTGTACTATGTACTGTAGAGGAACAGTTCGAGACGATGATTTATTGTATCAGCATGACAGTGCACTGTGAGGCAATGGTTTGTGGACAACAATATTTCTGAAATGGACTGACCTGAGTTCCAACATGAACTGAATGGGGCCCCTCTTGAATGAGTTACAACGTAAACATTGCTCCAGATCCCAGTGTCCAACAGCATTACCTTATCTGGTTTCGTCTCCAGAAGAGACTGCCATTTCTCCAGACATTCAGACACCTCACTGAAAGTGTCCTCAGCAAAGTTCAAGCCATCAAAAGGTGGACACATACGATATTAATGGCAACTAACATATATCCGTATATCTTTTATCAGACAGTGTACGTTCCCAACCTTAAAATAACAATCGGCGACTTTGACGCCGCATTAGAACGACAATGAATGAAGCTGAGCTTACTCGCAATACTATTGCGCGATTTTGTCTGAATTCTGGATATCTGCCGAGAAATATCTCATACAAGGAAATGGCTCCAAGTGGAACTTAACGAAACAGCCGCGAAGACGAGACGCTCTCTGCTGAAACGGCGTAAGGTGGACGCGGCTGACAGGAAAGGCAGCTGACGCAGCGCTGCGAAGCCTCGTGCTGCCCATTGCAAACGCAACGACATGGCGTGTGCTGACGCGTCATCGCAGAACTGAATCACGCTCCGCAACAGCCTCTCCTCACACGTGACGTGTGGACGCCGCTTAATGACGCCGCGTAATTTACATCGTATACCGATTTGACAAGCAGCACTACGTCGCTACAAACGTTTGCCATCTGTGATTGCAAACACCGATTAGCAATAACCACTTTATCTTTACGGAAACGATGCCTAAACAATGGGCTTTCACATTTGAAATTGTAAGATTTATTTGACTAAGTAGTGTACTGCAGCCCGCCCGGTTGGCCGTGCGGTCTAACGCACGGCTTTCCGGGCGGGAAGGAGCGCCTGGTCCCCGGCACGAATCCGCCCGGCGGACTTGCGTCGAGGTCCGGTGAACCGGCCAGCCTGTGGATGGTTTTTAGGAGGTTTTCCATCTGCCTCGGCGAATGCGGGCTGGTTCCCCTTATTCCGCCTCAGTTACACTATGTCGACGATTGCTGCGCAAACGAGTTCTCCACGTACGCGTACACCACCATTACTCTACCACGCAAACATGGGGGTTACACTCGTCTGGTATGAGACGTTCCTTGGGGGAGGGGTCCACCGGGGGCCGCACAGCACAATAACCCTGGGTTCGGTGTGGGGCGGCGGAGGGGTGAAGTGGACTGCGGTAGTCGTCGTGGGGTTGTGGATCACTGCGGCTGCGGCGGGGACGGAGCCTCTCCTTCGTTTCTAGGCCCCCGGTTAACATACAATACAATACAATACAATACAATACAATAAGTAGTGTACTGCACAGTATTAAAAATGGATGTAATACTTTCGACTACGAAACTTGCTAGAGTGTCTTCATGTTGACTGATGGAAACCCACCAGAACAGACGCTGGACTGTAAAATAAATGCTAGTGATCCTGGCTTTCAACTGTTTGTGCAGACTATAAGCATTTTTCGACTACCCAAAAACTACGTCCCTACTCACGGTCGCGATGTAAAAAGTGAAACTGTGGATGTTTTAAATAGTCTGAAATATTTGCAAATATGATAGACCGCCCACCGGCACTTCTATCCCAACAAACCGTATCAAATGTAATATTAGCCACTAATGCAACTTGTGAAGCATGGAAAACTAAACTGGGAGTTCATACAAACGTGAAAATTATTCATGTTTCTGCGTGTTTCTTGAAGAGTACATAACCATCATCACATATGGCAAAATTTAAAAGTCAACTCGTACTCTCTGATAAGTTTGAAATTCATTCAGTATGTTGTCCGCACATCCACTGACTGAAGCTAAATTTAACGTTGCCGTCTGAGTTAAGCTCAGTCGCAGATAGAGAAGTAGTGAACGTAGGAGGCTGTTTTAGCTTGTTATCTAGTGAGGGGATGCGTGGTACGAGTCGCAGGTCTTAGTTACGTCAGTTTTCTTTTGTGATACAAATTCTGTGCTGCTTTTCACTCTACAGGGGTAAGGGGTAGCTCAGGAGGATGGTACTGTCACTTTAAAATGGCTGAAAAAAAGCAATGACGAGGACTGTCTACCTACAGGAAGGCTTCTTCAGGTATTATTTCTGAAGAACAAATCATCCGTTGCAGCTCTGTGAATAAATTGTTTTTTAGTGGGGTGGGTGATTGCGTAAATGGTAACACGTTCTGTAGAATGCCAGATATATTGTGTAGGGGAAAAATGAACTGTAACATACTGTATGAAGCAACAAAATACTAAACGGAAGTGTCAGTTATATGTATCCGTAAATACATCAATGTCCTTCCCTCATTGTTTACTTTCAGAGCTTGTGCTCGAAACAGATTGATATTCTGACGAACAAGTTGCATTTACCGTCATTCTGGATAAATTCATTTTATAACTACCTCTTAAAGTAGACCCTTTTAAAATGTTAAACTTGAAATAAATTACCTCGATAGGAAACCAATCCACTCACCATACAGTAACGCACGCTGACTTAACATAAAAAGCGTCTAAAATATTTGAAATACTTCAGTTACTTTAAAAAAGTTACACCTGCCATAAAATACACCGAACAAAAAAAAACAACAAATATCTCCAAAAGTGTATCTTTAATCTTAAAGAAACTACGCCCAACATACTTTATCAGTACCCTCCATACGTTGGTAACATTAAATCTGCTACATAAGTTTTCCAGAGCGACTCTTAAAATCATTGCACAACAGACCGTAACTCATCGCCGTGCCCTGTGCGCGGACGGCTGAGGGAGTTTGCCCGTGTCTCTAAAAACTGGTGGCGGCGTCGAGAAAGCCTTACTTGGCCTCCCCAGTCTAGGTCATTCTCAACTTGGTAAACCTGCTGATTTTTTTGTGTTGCAGACGGAACAAATTGGTTGGATGTTAGTTACCTTCAAATTGTTTCTAGTACCAGTAGCTTCCCCTCGACTTTTCTAAGTGTGGAATAAATGGAATAAGCGGACTCAGTTATCTTGATACTGCTACTCACAAATCAGACTGACTGGCTGAGAATGACCCATTTCTTGTCCAATAAGGCGTTGGAAAAGAAACTAGTAGCTCAAACATAATTCTACAGACTGAACAAAAACCCAATAAAACAGGAAGAGAGAGAGAGAGATTTGGATTTAACGTCCCACTGGCGACAAGGTCATTAGAAACGGAGCATAAGATCGTATTGGACATGGACGGAGAAAAAAATGGTTCAAATGGCTCTGAGCACTATGGGACTCAACTGCTGTGGTCATCAGTCCCCTAGAACTTAGAACTACTTAAACCTAACTAACCTAAGGACATCAAATCTGCGACCGTAGCAGTCGCACGGTTCCGGACTGCGCGCCTAGAACCGCGAGACCACCGCGGCCGGCGGACGGAGAAAGAAAGAGGCTATGCCGTCTTCAAAGGAATTATCTCGGCATTTGCCTGAAGCTATTTAGGGAAACTACGGAAAGGCTAAATCTGGATGGCTGGACGGCGATTTGAAGTCGCTCCTCCTGAATGCGAGAGCAATCTGTTAACTACAACGCTATTTCGCTTAGTATCACACGTAAGGAGCAGTCAAATTAAAGCGAAATAGATGGAGAAAAAGTAAGTAAACTGATTATTGCCATAACTGTTAATACATTTCTCCCACTGTGAGACAAGACTGTCAATGCCTTCATGAAAAAGGTTGCGGGTTGCCTACAGAATCAACATTCTACCCAGGCGTGCACTTCGTCCGAAGAAAATCGACGACCGTGGATGCCTCTCTGCATGATTCCAAAAATATGGAAACCGTTGGGGACAAATGGCTCAAATGGCTCTGAGCACTATGGGACTTAACATCTGAGGACATCAGTCCCCTAGACTTAGAACTACTTAAACTTAACTAACCTAAGGACATCACACACATACATGCCCGATGCACCGTAGCGGTCGCCTGGTTCCGGACTGAAGCTCCTAAAACCGCTCAGCCACAACGGCCGGCGTATGAGGACAGATCAAGACAGCATGGAGTACGTGTAAGAGCTTCCCAGCGAAACGTCTGCAGCGGCAGCGTGATGTGTGGCTTATGAGCAGCCGCTAGACCATGATACCCAAGTTTTCTCACCTCCCGCCTAACTATCGTAGTACTTACAGTGGATCCTGATGCAGTTTGTCGTTCCTGTGTGATGATTTGGATAGATGTCTGCCTATTACACATTACGACCCTTTTCAACTGTCAGTGATCTCTGTCAGTCAACAGACGAGGTCGGCCTGTACGCTTTTGTGCTGTACGTGTCCCTTCACGTTTCCACTTCACTATCACATCGGAAACAGTGGACCTTGGGATGTTTATGAGTGTGGAAATCTCGGGTATAGACGTATGACACAAGTTACACGACCACGATCGAAATCCTTGAGTTCCGCGGAGCGCCCCATTCTGCTTTCTCACGATGTTTAATGACTACTGCGGTCACTGATATGGAGTACCTGGCAGTAGGTGACAGCACAATGCACCTAACATGAAAAATGTATATTTTTGGCGGTATCCGGATACCTTTTATCACGTAGTGTATAAGAAACTTTTGACCCCGATACGATCTGTACCTAAATACGTCCTGTGTCCCGTCCAAGAATTATTTCGGCAATATCACGAAAATATATAAAACTGACATGAACCGTAGACCCAGCTAACAAATTATTCAATGCCACACATTATATCAATCTTACTGTGTATTCATAAACAACTAGAAAGTATGTCGTCTAAGCAGAAAAATATAACTTTTATCAAGAGTGTAATATCTCAATTTCTTAAAAAATTTTCATCTTTAGGTCTAGGGGTACTACACTGAGATTGCGATATGACTTAATACGGAGAAGTTAATATTTCCATAGTGGTTTTCGATCTGGAAGCTTGTAGCTCGGTACGAGATGTAAGAAGCAGACAAACTGTCTAGGTCTACAGTGAAATTAGGATTTAGGGCTAATGCTTCTTGCCCTGCACAAAGCAGCTGCGTAGACACTTAGCTGCTGCCCTCAGTAGCCTCAATTTATTGCAGTGATCGATAATACAGATAATTCGCGATGTTAAATATGAAATTAGCCATACATCTTGTGTGGAAGTGATTTCCTGAAATGTAATAACAAATTTGACAATCTAATGTTACATCTTAATAAGAATCAGTCAGATTACTTACAAAGGAACATCAAGTGAATTTAGCCGGATAATTCTGATCCACTCCGGAAAGTAAATCGACTGCCACATAGTTGCCAAACGTATTCCTACCATGTTGCCAGTTCTCCATTAGCCTTGCGACAGGAAGAACGCGTTTGCTCAGCCGACGCACTGAGCTGGCTGGCAAACGGGAAGCTAGCGCTTCGTAGCCGCAGCGGCGCCAGCTGCTTCTGCGTTAATTAGGAGCCGAATTACCGGAAGTATAGTACATTTCTGTTACTATGATTTGGATCTAAAGCGTAGTTACGAATAATATCCAGTTAAACAGACTGTAACTCTAACATAAATAAAGAGCATAGGGAATTATTTCGGCAGCCCAACGCTTCTGCAGCAGTCGTAGCTTTTTCTAGTTTTTATATCTTATTTGCGCAAACTGAAACGCTCATTCTCCCGAAGCGATTTGCTTTTTCTACGATCACCAGATGCGATGCTATTAACGCTATGAGTAAATAATTTTTTTAAAATATTATACACTCAAAAACAGCTTTCCGTAAGAATGCTCTCATGGACACCACATCTCTCAACTAAAAACACAAATGAAATGACGGCATAACACTGATTACAAAACGTGAACATGAACATCTGCGAGTAAAATAAACAAACCAGAAAAGCAAACTGTGCACGATTTCCTTGCGCAATAACGAAATAATAGAACTGAAAAAGCCGTGAAGAAAATTTAGCAAATGCATGAGTACAGTTGAAATTCGACAGTGTGGTGGACTACAGTACTGGTGGATAACTTATTTCTTACGTTATCTCTTGTGTTCGGTAAAGTAACGAAGCGATGCTGTGAAGTATGCAGTGTGCTGATACAGGTGAATTGCAACTTGCGATGGCAACCTTACACTAACAGTCTTCTACAATAAAACACAGTATCCCTACCACGAGCGTCCCCAGATCGTCATGAATTAGCACGATACTGCGCACATTTGGCATAAAAGGCGTCTGGGCCTATGTTTAGTCCACGGTCATGCTGAATTAGCGCTACAGGACTACCGTGAAGATATGAAAATGTACCAGTGGCGGCAGATACACAACGGAATTCAGTTAACAAATTATTCAGTGCCACACTTAATTCGATAAAATTGTTTCTTCATAAAAAAACTAAAATTTATCATGGGTGCAATTCAGCAAGTTTTCACCTTTAGATCTACGGGCTGGTGAATTAAGGCAGCAATAAAAGTTTTGAGGGAGAAGTTTTCTCGAGATTTCTTCACTGATTGTCGATCTGCCCGAGTGTAGCTTTGTCGCAGAAGAGGTAAAAATCTTGTCTCCAGCAAGATTTCAACGGATGTCTACTACAGTCTTCTCTTTGAAAGGTAAACAATTTACTACTGAGTTAGCAAACAACTGTCACACACACCTAAATCTCCGCCCCAGTGATGGCCAAGACGGATAATTCGCAACGTAAAGGACGAGTGTGGCTGTAGTTTCAGCTTGGAACGAGCTTCCTGGACTCAAAACATGAATTTGCTAACTCTATGTAATCTCTTAAATGAGAATGATTTCAAATATTTAATCGAAAAAAAAAATCAGGTGAATATGGCAGGATAATACTCTATACTCAAAGGTCACCGTGTTGCCAAACATTCTGCGATGTTGACAACTCACTTCAAGCTAGTGGCAGTAAAAATGTTTCCACTGCTGACCTGTTCCTTGACCGTACTTTACTTGCATTTGAAAGACACAGAACAGGCAGCCACCGAGTAACGCCGAGTTGAACAAACGAACAGGCCAATGAATTTTATTCGGATTTATGCAGCTAGGGACGAATAATTTTCCGATTCACTGACTGCAGCCTGAATATCTCAAATCACGGTAAGGGGGAATTTCTGGGTGGCCCTACTCATCGGTAGGTTTTTTTCCCCTTTCTTATGCGTACTGCAAACTGAAAAGCTCGTTCCATGGACATCATCAAACAGCAGCCGTTCACTGTGTTATAAACCCCCAATCTACGACAAGGAAATAACTGCTCAACTACATGTCAATTGTATCGACAGCCCAGGACCCTAAACACTAAACAGGTGGCCCATCTTGGTTGGTGCATTAATTACTACACTGTCTATTGTTCGTTTATCTGAATGTAAATTCCTGTTGGAACGAAATCCCTTCGGTCAAGTATTGTAGCTGTAAGGTTCAATACTGATAGCAGCTTTTGTGATAAACAAAACCCTAAGATAATAGTGAGATATTGCATTGAACTAACAGAGCAATGAACCACATACGTCGAAACAAGGCATTTGGAGCAGATGACCTTATTGAGATCCTCTGTGAAAATACCACGAGAAAACTTTCCCATATGATATGAAAGATATATGATATAGGAGAAATACTCTCGCACTTCAAGACGAACATAATAATTGCTATTCCAGAGGTGGCAGTTGCTGACATATGAGAATATTACCGAATTATCGGTCTAGTGAGTCATGGCTGTAAGTACTATGGGACTTAACATCTGAGGTCATCAGTCCCCTAGACTTAGAACTACTTAAACCTAACTAATGCTTCGTGATGACTGGGTGTTAGGTGATGTCCTTAGGTTAGTTAGGTTTAAGTAGTTCTAAGTTCTAGGGGACTGATGACCATAGATGTTAAGTCCCATAATGCTCAGAGCCATTTGAACCATTCTGAAACCTAACTAACGTAGGGACATCACATACATCCATGCTCGAGTCAGGATTAGAACCTGCGACCGTAGTAACAGCGCGGTTCCGGACTGAAGCGCCTAGAACCGCTTGGTCACAGCGGCCGGCAGTGAGTCATGGTTGCAAAATACTGACACTGATTATTTACAGAAGTACCTATTTTAGACATTTGTCTAGTATGGTAAAATAATGAGGAGTGGTCAGCATCGCGGCTTTCGGTATCTGTTTTGAGCTTTTGTAATGAGGCGCTAAGACGGGAATGACTCTACAAGAATGTATTATATTCTTACCAACGTCCATGCAGGACATACTAACTATCGTTAAAATTGTGAACAATGAAAGATACATGGCAGTGAATTAAAATTAGCGTCATCGACTCGAGTCACATTCAGCCACAAGAAGAGTACCATTTAACGTAGCCGGCATGAGTGCCCGAGCGGTTCTAGGCGCTACAGTCCGGAACCGCGCGACCGCTACGGTCGCAGGTACGAATCCTGCTTCGGGTATGGATGTGATGTCCTTAGGTTGCTTAGGTTTAAGTAGTTCTGATGACCTCAGAAGTTAAGTCCCACAGTGCTCAGAACCATTTGAAACATTTAACGTAGTAGTCTTTTCTAACAGTTACACTTTTACAATTCTCATATGAAGTTTCTGATAGCATAGATACTTCAGTAGTATGAAACAATAAGAAATTTGTTGTAGAGCAGACAATTGCTAAGCGCTGCATGGAAACTTCACTCTACGTTCAGCTCGATGGGACCTCTTACTTATGTTTTGGTTTCCCTTCGTCTGAAGTGTACTGCAAGTTAACACGGCCACTAATCGGACGCATTTTGCTTTCACTGACGAATCAATATCAGAGATTATATAGTAATCGTTACGAGCAGATAGTACTATTCATTCTTTTGATTACTACAAGCTGAATAGCAGTTTCGCTCAATGAAGATACATTTCAGATAATACACTCCGTGTTCTGCGTTCCTTTTAGCATGTTCTGATGACAGTTGCTTCTCCCGTAACCCTTTGGGTAGCAGCGGTTTCTGCGTGAAACATTTTTATTTTATTTTATTTTATTTTTTGCAATGTAGAGTGGTGTAGCAGCCACTTCAGAGCTCAAAGCAACAGTCGACCGAAGACTGTGTTATGTGATTGTTGGAGACAGTGAGTCTTCTTAATGTAGCGATCGTACTGAGGAGATCATTGACAGTGAAGTAATTATATCCGAAGTTGTGGTAACGTAAACTTGAGTTTGTACTACTGCTTTTATGAGTGGTTTGTATTACTTCTCTTTTGAGTGGTTTCGAAAAGAAACCACAGAGACAGCGCGTACTTTTGGTATTAATAAATTAAATTTTGAACCATTTTTTTGCATGTTATTAGGTCTATAAGTTGTTTTAGGCATTGAGGTCATGGAAGCTTCGAGATGTGGGGTTGCGTTTAGGGGGAAAAATATATCTCATGAAATCATGGGTGTTTGAAAGCTGTATGTCCCAGTGGTTCTAAAGTGAAGCCACCTCCTTACAAAGATTGAGTGTTAACTTTTTGACAATTTATTCTTGTATTCTTTGCTTAATATGATGCTAAAGGTCAATTTTGTGAAAAATTTTAAAATTAAATTTTTCATTGCTACTCGGACTCAAACGGTCATGTCAGCAGAGATAGGAATCGAATTTGCGCAGCATACACTCGCTGGTTTCATTTCCTTGCACGTATTTGAGCCCATTTCACTTTATCGACTTGAAACTTTGTTATTTGGTATCTTTGGGGATTAATCCAATGGAAGTGTTCTTGAGAAAATGCTGGAAAATAAAAGAGAATTAATCACACCTGGAAAATGAGTTTCTCAGTTTGACGAAAAAATAATAATTACGACAGCTACTGAAGTGAGACGTTCCTCGTTCTGGCCCTACGACCGACCGCCACGCCATCCTCTGCCAACTGCGTCATAGATGCGGTAGGGACGGGCATGTGGTCATCATACCCCTCTCCTAGTTGTCGGGCTTCTTGACCTTGTGGCCCCTGGTAATTGGTCTAGCAGCGTCCCGGTTGGCTTCACGTGGCTGAGTGCACCCCTTGCTAGTCCTCCCACCAAGAAAAAATCCCTGACAATGCTGGGAATCAAATCCGGGTTCCACGCACGGCAGACCGCCACGCTGACTACTCAGCTACGGAGGCGGTCCTACTGAAGGAATGGGCCACCCAAATAATTCTCCCTGGTTTTTTATTTATGATGTTAGAGTTGTAATAAGTGCATCCGGATATTATTCGTAACTACGCTTTAGATCCAAATCTAATAACAGATATGAAAATAAACTTCACCGGGCTAAACTTTCAAGTATTTCGATCCCCAGCCGACGCGGTAGCAGCTGGCGCCGCTGCGTCTTCCCATGTGCTAGCCAGGTCTGCACAGTGGCTGAGCAAACGTGTTCTTCCCGTAGCTGGTCTAACGGAGAAATGGTAACACTGAAAAATACGTCTGACAACTATGTGACCGTCGATTTACTTCGTGGAGTGGTTCAGAACTGTCCTGCTAATTTCATTTGAGGGGAGGTTACTATTTTTTGGTTCAAAAAATCGATTATTTTTTAAATTGCATTTCTCGATCTATAAAAGAGTTTAGAATCCACCCCTGAAACGGATTTTCCGAATACGGAACGGAAATGTTTGTTATTCGCAGTTGAACAAAAAAATGCACTTGCCTGAAATCGGCCTTTTTGACGCACCAGTTTTTTTCTTTCGGAGGACGAGTTATTGTACCGGTGCTTGGGAGGAAACACACAAAATTCAAATGAAAGTTTGAACGCGTACGTTTGGAAGTTAGCCCTCAAGCATTTGCATCCTGGTGCGAAGACTGTGGAGATTGCGACTTTCCTGGCAGTGAGCAGCTTCACCGAAGGGTATTCAATTCTGAAGACCATGACAACGATGTACATCCCCCTGGGACTCTATTCGACGCAGTTCGACAAGCATTCGGGCGACCACCGGATTCAAGCGGCCGAAAACTGCTTGTCACCGGCCGTACGAGCGGCTCTGGAGCAGCGCAGAATGGCCCAGATCGAGCAGAACGCCCTCTATGAGGAAGAAGGAGGACTAGTTTACGGACCCGGAATAGCACATTGAACGTAAGTTGCATAATATTGCATTTATATCTAGTCAAAACTTCAAACGCGTTTTCTCGAAATGACTTTTTTTCTTATCGCGCGGTATGGTAACTTCAAATCTACTGAATCGATTAGCACGATTCTTTGTTTCTGACGAAGCTAACTAAACTGCCTAGGAGTTGTACCACTTTTATTCCGATCCATCAAGTACAAATATTTTTACTTGGTCGATGAATTCGAAAAATCGATGAAAAAACCCTATTTTCTTTCAAATGGCAGCCATTTTGTTTCCTATGATCCAAATAACTTAAGCGAGCTACAACTCCTAAACAATCATATATACTTCGCTAACGTCAACTCAATTTTGATTTCAGACGAGCCGGCTGACCTGTGACGTACCGCGCGTGGGGGTCTACATCGAAATTTTGTTTCGTTCCGACGGCACTGCCGCCTTTTCTCTTCAATATTTCCGGTCGAAAAAATTCTAGTTTGTAGAGGAAATCTCAATAAACATTATTACCAAATTTGACAATGATATCTATAACACATCCCGAGAAAAAAAAATCTCAAAGAACATGCTTTTTTTCGGGCCAAAAACAGTAAACCGCCCTATTAATTACAAAAATGTATGTATGTTCGTATCTACACAGTCTAGCCACATTAATGTGACCACAGCCTACTTTCGACGTCAACGTGCAATAAACACTGCAGACGGCAAGTGGCAACACTGGCAGTGGAGGGTATATAAAGCGGAAAAACAGTGTAGTCGTTGACGTAATGTGACAAAGTGGCGATTTATCTGACCTCCAAAGTGGCATGATCATCGGCTTTCGGGACAAGGGTGGAAGGATTTCCAAATGGCTAGTTTGTAAACTGTTCTGGTGCCACTGTGGTTTAAGTATACCATGCATGGCAGAATGGGGCTTTCCAAAACCGGCGTCGAGGCAACTGTGATGCATCAAGGGCTACAGATCATAGGGGTGAATGACAGCTGCGGAGATGTGTGCGGTGGAGTACACGTGCTACTGTTGACCAACTGACCGTGCAGATTAACTTCTGCTTGCTGAGGAAAGTGACTGCTTGTGACAATGACGTCACTCAAACCGCGATTGTCAAGAAAACTTGTGTGTATAGACGGCCGTATGCAATTCCATATGAATTAACATCTTTGCAACTCCAAGAGACCTTCAACTGCAATACATGGAGATAATCGCGGTCAAATGCACGGTTGGTCAACGACGGTTTGCTGGCCGACGATTAACACTGGTGCACCGCAGAGGCACTTTAAACGCGATTTACTTTTAACCGTGATCACTGGGCGTTAGTTATCTCACTTTTTGACCGACGATAGTGCACTAGCCCATAGTGTATGCTGTAATCAGCAGCTATTTCCGGCTCTTGATAACGATTCAGAAGGCAGAGAATCCAAACTGGAGTGTTGAACTGACTGCCCAAATGAACCAAGGGGTTACCGTTACCGACAGTGTCTCCTTACCGACCATTCAACGAACGATGCTGCCTATGGGCCCCCATAGAAGGCACCTGGTTCATTCACTCACACTGACTGCTGTTCATCCACAACGGAGGCTGGAATTTTTACGCCAGTACCGCAACTGGACGCCCACTTCGTGGCGGCAGGTGGCCTTTCCACATGAATCAAGTTTTATGCTCCATAGGACAGATGGCCTCTGGCGTGTACGGTCCTGCTAGCAATCGTGGGAAGGGTCCAGGGCGAAGAAGCGAGCGCTATAGTGTGGGTAATGTATTCGTGGTAATCCATGGGTAATCTCGTCATTCTGGAAGTTATAATGTATCAACACAAGTATGTAGTAGTAGAAGTAGTAGCAGCAGCTTTATTCATCCGTAGATCTCTTTTTACAAGGATATTGGACATGTCAAATTATTTACAAGTTCAGATCAATTTAAAATAAGCTAATTCGTACACACATATATTTACAGACTTCTAGTTAGAGACAATCATTAGATTTACTCCTGGTATGTCTCTATCCTGGGGGACCATGTCCGTCCATGAACGCAGTTTGTTTTTCTTCCTTGGCACGGTGGCATCTGCCAGCAGGACAATGCAAAGTGTCACACAGCTCGTAGTATACGTGCCTGGTTCGAAGAACACCAGGATGAGTTCACTATACTCCCCTGACCACCAAACGCCCCAAATTTAAACCCAATCTGTGGGACCACCTCGATGGGCTGTTCGCGCCATGGATCCTCAACCGAAATATCTGGCACACGTGGCCACGGCACTGGAGCCGGCATGTCACCACATCCTTGTCGGTACCTTCCAGAAACTCAGTGACACTCTTTCTGCACGTTTCGCAGCGATCCGCGCAGCGAAAAGTGGTCATGTTCCACATCTGCTCCAAAACCAATGGACCGATGTCAAGCAAACTTCGTACACTTATCTCTTACTGTATGGGATGAATGGATGCTGGGGTAAAAACGACCTACCTATTAAACTGTTGGGGGGTGAAAAAGCAAAGTAACACACGATGCGTGAATACCAAGACTTTATTCATCCAATATTTGAGAATGAGAGAACTTAATGACTTGTAATAAACTTGATACATAATTTCAAACCTTAACGAAGATTTTCCTAGCTGATAACCCCACAGTGAAACGTTTATCGCTCACTACATTTTCGTTGTTCATGCAGTAAAACTGCCTCATCAAGAATGACGATTAAATTTATTACGTCTTTGCTGCTACCTCTATTCGCAACCTATCTCGCATACAGTATCACCATATGCCGCTCCGCTGAAAGTACACTACTGACCATTAAAATTGCTACACCACGAAGATGACGTGCAACAGACGCGAAATTTAACCGACAGGAAGAAGATGCTGTGATGTGCAAATGATTAGCTTTTCACAGCATTCACACAAGGTTGGCGCCGGTGGCGACACCTCCAACGTGCCGATGTATGAAAGTTTCCAAACGATTTCTCCTGCACAAACAGCAGTTGACCGGCGTTGCCTGGTGAAACGTTGTTGTGATGCCTCGTGTAAGGAGGAGAAATGCGTACTATCACGTTTCCGACTTTGATAAAGGTCGGATTGTAGCCTATCGCGATTGTGGTTTATCGTATCGCGACACTGCTGCTCGTGTTGGTCGAGATCCAATGACTGTTAGCAAAATATGGAATCGGTGGGTTCAGGAGGGTAATACGGAACGCCGTGCTGGATCCCAACGGCCTCGTATCACTAGCAGTCGAGATGACAGGCAACTTATCCGCATGGCTGTAACGGATCGTGCAGCCACGTCTCGATCCCTGAGTCAACAGATGGGGATGTTTGCAAGACAACAACCATATGCACGAACAGTTCGACAACGTTTGCAGCAGCATGGACTATCAGCTCGGAGACCATGACTGCGGTTACCCTTGACGCTGCATCACAAACAGGAGCGCCTGCGATGGTGTACTCAACGACGAACCTGGGTGCACGAAAGGCAAAACGTCATTTTTTCCGATGAATCCAGGTTCTGTGTTTGGCGACATCGCGGTGAACGCACATTGGAAGCGTGTATTCGTCATCGCCATACTGGCGTATCACCCGGCGTGATGGTATGGGGTCCCATTGGTCACACGTCTCGGTCACCTCTTGTTCGCATTGACGGCACTTTGAACCGTTGACGTTACATTACAGATGTGTTACGGCCCGTGGCTCCACCCTTCATTCGATCCCTGCGAAACCTCAAATTTCAGCAGGATACTGCACGACCGCATGTTGCAGGTCCTGTACGGACCTTTGTGGATACAGAAATGTTCGACTGCTGCACTGGCCAGCACATTCTCCAGATCTCTCACGAATTGAAAACGTCTGGTCAATGGTGGCCGAGCAACTGGCTCGTCACCATACGCCAGTCGCTACTCTTGATGAACTGTGGTATCGTGTTGAAGCTGCATGGGCAGCTGTACCTGTACACACCATCCAAGCTCTGTTTGAGTCAATGCCCAGGCGTATCAAGGCCGTTATTACGGCCAGAGGTGGTTGTTCTGGGTACTGATTTCTCAGGATCTATGCACCCAAATTGCGTGAAAATGTAATCACATGTCAGTTCTAGTATAATATATTTGTCCAATGAATACCCATTTATCATCTGCATTTCTTCTTGGTGTAGCAATTTTAATGGCCAGTAGTGTAATTAAATGTGACATGTGCGTATGCAGGTAAAGCCACGAGTAAAAAGACTCCTCTTAAACCCCTGGATAGATTTCAACCAAACGTCGTACATTTATTATTTACTATTTGGAAAGACATACTATGGGACTAAGAACTAACAATCCCTCATAGGGGTGGAGTGGTAACGTGTAGAGAGAAGAGGAGGCAGAGACTGGGAGAAGGAACACACACACACACACACACACACACACACACACACACACACACAGAGAGAGAGAGAGAGAGAGAGAGAGAGAGAGAGAGAGAGAGAGAGAGAGGGGGGGGGGACTAAAAGAACTGGAATCGTTCATACCTGAGCAACACCAGTTACTCAACTCGTTTCCAGTAAATAATCTGAGGATGACTGGGTGTTGTGTGACGTCCTTTGGTTAGTTAGGTTTAAGGGGCTCCGGAAAGGCTCAAAATCATGAAAAGTTCAATTTTTACTTTTTTGCGTTTTCTGAATCTGCAGACTATTACCTTTTAATAGATATATAATTTATTCAATTCCGAAGACTACAACTATTTTTAAATTTTTTTTGAAATGTGTTCTACATGGGCGTGACCCACTGTGGCGCTGTTAAACTGCTGTCAAATGGTGTTATTATTAACGTCCGTGTTCATCAGGTACATTTTAGTGATGTGAGATAAAGTATGTGTTGTGGCTAACCTGTGATGGTTCAATATATATCGCTGGTGTGATTGTCGATTGTTTCATGTTTATTTACTCTGTCGTTATCTCGAAAATATTCGTAATTAATTCTGTTTCTTGAGTCTCTGTTTTGTTGAAGTATAATAATGAGTAAAAGTAAAGTTATTAGAAATCCTCTGAAGGCTTTTAAGAAAAGGAGAAATGTTGGAAACCCAAAGGTATGTGTTATTACTGTAAACAATAAACACGATAACCAAGTGAGTGAACCTAACCTCTCAAGTACACCTGCCCATAGCAGTCAAAGTGGGAAAGATTGGTTGGTTGGTTGGTTTGGAGAAGGAGACCAGACAGCGAGGTCATCGGTCTCATCGGATTAGGGAAGGACGGGGAAGGAAGTCGGCCGTGCCCTTTGAAAGGAACCATCCCGGCATTTGCCTGGAGCGATTTAGGGAAATCACGGAAAACCTAAATCAGGATGGCCGGACGCGGGATTGAACCGTCGTCCTCCCGAATGCGAGTCCAGTGTCTAACCACTGCGCCACCTCGCTCAAAGTGGGAAAGAAAATACTTCACAGAAGAAGCTTGGTTCAATGAGTGAAAACTATGTATGTTTTATGGGCGAATCGGATGTGAATGAAATATTTGATATGTCGGTTCTCAAAGGAATTTTTTCAAACTGTGTAAGATGTATTCATTGTAGTGAAGTTGGTCTGGAACTCTCCATAATAAAGCACGTAGGACTTGCTACTGAAATACAACTGAAATGTGATAAGTGTTCATACATGACCACCTTTTGGAACAGTGTTGCAGTAACTGCAACTGAAGAAAATGGTAGCAAAATCTACGAACACAACATTAGATTTGTTTATTCCTTGCGTTAAGTTGGTAAGGGTGCTACTGCAGGTGCAATTTTCTGTGGCATCATGAATCTTCCAAATCCCCCAACCAAGTTTACGACCTATAATAAATTAATAGGGTCTAAAGTAGAAGATGTCTGTATAGAATCTATGAAGAACGCTGTGGAAGAGGCAGTAATGGAAAATAATGGTAACAGAGATTTGACTGCAGCGTTCGATGGTACCTGGCATAAACGGGGACACACATCTCTTCATGGTGTAGTATCTGCCACCAGTATGTATACAGGGAAAGTTTTAGATGTAGCAGTAATATCAAAGTATTGTAGATGGCCACAAAAATATAAAGGTACACATGAAAATAATTGCAAAGCTAACTATAGTGGCAGTAGTGGAGGAATGGAAGTGGCTGGTGTTGCCAGTATATTCCAGCGTTCTGAGGCGTGTGATAAAGTGCGATATGTTAATTGCCTTGGTGACGGTGATTCTAAAAGTTTCAAACATGTTCAAGGACTTAAGCCCTATGGTGGTGATGTTGTAGTGCAGAAGAAATTTGAGTGTATTGGACACGTACAGAAGCGAATGGGAACAAGACTTCGGCGACTGAAAGCTTCGTACAAAAAACAAAAACTCAGTGATGGTAAACGGTTGGATGGGAAGGGAAGGTTAACTGACAGTGTAATTGACAAAATACAGAACTATTATGAAATGGCTATTAGGCAAAATACACAAAGTGTCGACGAAATGAAGAAGGCTGTTTGGGCTCTTTTTTTTTTTTCATACTTCTTCAACCGATGAAAATCCCCAACATAGCTTGTGTCCCAAAGAAGAAGACAGTTGGTGTAAATATAACAAAGGATTGCTAACTGGTGAAGTGTACACTCATAAGCATAGTCTGCCTCATGCAATAATGGAGGTGATAAAACCTATTTTCAGAGACTTAGCAGCACCTGAACTGTTGAAAAAGTGTATTCACGGAAAAACTCAAAACCCCAATGAAAGTGTAAATAGTGTTATATGGTCGAGAATCCCCAAGACTGTATTTGTTGGAATAGAAACACTTCACTTTGGTGTGTATGATGCTGTTGCGACGTTCAATGATGGCAACACTGTAAGGTGCAAGGTATTTAGAAATATGGGAATGAAGATAGGTTCTAACATGGTACGAGCGATGCTTGCTTTAGACAAGGAACGCCTTCGGGCTCCAGACAGGGCTGTAAAGAGTCTAGAAATACAAGCAAGAGTAAACAAAAGGAGGAACAAGAGGAAGCTGGAGGAGGAGTTTGCAGAGGATGAAGATAATCCATCCTATGGACCTGGAATGCACTAAAAAGTTAATCCAATCTTTGTCGCTCGATTCCCAAACCTTTTATTTTCTCATACTAATTACATGTTTTCTAAGGATCTTCCAAACATATTTGTATCAAACTTTCAGTAAATGTTACACAGTACCTTCTGCATAATTTAACACAGCCTTTTTCCAAAAAACTGTATATTTTTGAATATATAAATAAAAAATTGCAAAAAATGCTGTGAATTTTCATTACAATTGAAAAAAATCATCTTTCATAACTGAACTAAAATTTTGTTAAATCCCTGTGTTAAGTTGTAGCCCATATTCCAATAAATAATCTGTAAAAAGTTCAACTTCCTACCTCAAATACTTTGTGAGGAAAGATGTAATTTATAGGCGTTATTTTAACATTGCAAGTATAGGGCGTTCCGGAGCCCCTTAAGTAGTTCTAAGTTCTAGGGGACTGATGACCATAGATGTTAAGTCCCATACTGCTCAGAGCCATTTGAACCATTTTTGAAATAATCTGAACGATTCTCACTTAAAGATGCTGCTGTGTGAAGGGAAAGACGCATTAGCTCAAGATTCTAAGTTCACTGAGACCTATACAATTTTTCTGCTTCTTACTTGCCGAGCTACAAGCTTCCAGATCGAAAACCAGTATGGAAATTTTAACTACTCAACATTAAGTCTCTTTGCAATCTCAATTTAGTACCACCTAGAGCAGTTGTTCTCGAAGTTTTTCCCTCTGGGACCCCTTCACGTGGAAAAATAGTGCAAGGCCTCCCTCAGCCTATTTTATTAATAAAAGTAGTCTTTTTTTTGTATTTTGTCTTATTCCTTGTTCTACCAAATTCAGTTTAGAAGGGTTTTACGCAACGGGAATCAAAACTACATGAATCATTATAACGAAAATACGGAACGAATTGTTTATCGCATTTTCATTTATTCACAAACTATGGAATGAATGCTTATAACTCGGCAAACAATGATTAAATAGGCGTTAAAAATTTAAATTACAAAATTCAGTGTGATGGATGAGCTTGCTTTTGAGAAGGAAGTTTCTCAAGACGTACGGTGTAATAGCAGGAACATCCACTCTAAATTCTTTGTTTACATTAGGCTTTGAATAGTAGTTCGACATCATAGCTGACAAAGTGGAAAAACCGGTCTCGCACAAGTATGTTGTTGCAAACGGAATCAGGATCTTCGCCGCGCATTTTGGTTCAGTGTCGGGAATTTCTAGCTAATGTTTATCCAAAACTCCAAGAAAGACACTTCATTTAATTTACTCTTCAGTGTAGTATCACAAGTGAGCTCAATAAGTTGTCCTTGCTCTTTTATATTTAGACATGATGGACCAGGAGCATTTTTTTAATGAATTTTCGATTCAATAAAATTTTAAATTCAATAAAATTATTTTCTTCATCGGAAGTCTCGGATTATCTGTTTCCTCCAACTGTGGCGCTATAGTAGGGAATATATCTAGCATGTCCCTTTCCATTCGATTTTGACACAGCTCTAATTTCTTTATAATGCTTTCACTTTTTGATTCCAGGTGGTGCAATTACCTGACTACTTCGAAGTTAAGTGTTAAGAACATTTTAGTTCCTCAAAAATGTCAGTGATGTAAGGCATATTCAACAGAAAATCTCCGTTCCTGAAACAATCTGCTGGAGAGCAATTATTTCTCCTTTAAGAAACATAATACCTCATTCCTCAGTTCAAACATTCTATTTAGTATTTTATCCCTTAAAAGTCATCGAGCATTACTAATAAAAGAGCAACTGAATATGTTCAGCACCGATCTTCTCACATAGCACTTTGAAAAAGTCTTGAATTTATAGATATTGCCTCAACTACAATATTATGGAAAGGATAGATTGCTACTCGCTCGCCATATATAGGAGACGTTGAGTCGTAGACAGTCACAACAAAAAGACTGCTATACATTTGAGCTTTCGACCACACACACACACACACACACACACACACACACACACACACACACACACGACCACTGCCTGGCCAGAGTCCGGCTTCAATTCATTATAAGCTTGCTTGCTTCCTTTCTTTCTTTCTTTCGTTTTGGGGTTCCGCATCTCAATCGGTACATACGGATCCCTTGGATCACTCTGTTGTCTGTCTATCTATATGTCTGTCCGTCTGTCCCTTCAACTCCTAAGTCCACTTTTTTTCTTACGAACAGGTAGAAGTATTAAATAGAAATTTATGTGAAATACTGAAGTCTACAGTCTCATGGTGATGTAAAAAATTAAAGCTTCTGAGTCAACGCAACTGAAAGATCTGGAAAATTATTGCCATATATTTTAATATTAGCACCCACTCATCAAAACCTACCGACGAACTATCTATATAAATAATTAAGTTTGTAAGGCACCCTCGAGTGTGAGTCCTACTCACATTTATCTGCGTTTTTTTCCACAACATTGACCATTCGACTCAAGTGTCTCACTAAGATTAAATGGTCGCAGTTCATTACAATTTCCGTGGGCCATATTGGCCAATTGTAAAAATCACATTCACCAGAGCTCATTGGTCTTCTTAAGTGGGATGAATAATTCACGTCGAAACGGTCCTACTTGAAACGAGAAAGCTTCTTTTTGGTGCGATTTCTTGGATGCACACACTCTACACACAGAACATTAAATTTGTTTCCACCTGCCTCCAACCGTCTTTTAAAACGAAAGGGAACAAAATGTCACAAATGTTAAGACTATTTTCTTGTTTCATGCTCTGTGTTCTAGTGCATAAAGAACAATCCTCATAATCTTCATATGTTCAACACGTCACAATAAGAGTTCAGAACCCCAAAAAACGACGATTCGTAAATATTCTTATAGCAACCTGTGTGAAAAAGCGCCAAATAAAATCTCCTCCAACTTACACACCAACCTTCTTTTTCGGATAAATTTTGTCCTGGTAATTACATACTTGAATAGTCTTCAAATAATACACTGCTTGTGGAAAGGTCACTACACCATGGACAATGCAATGCAATTTTTAAAAAAATAAAGAGGTAGCGAGATACGGCTTTGCATTTAAACTGCGCCAGAGTTACTAGAAGGCCAGAAATTCATGCAACAGCACAGCATCTCAATTGGAATGCAACACTTCCTGCAGAAATTTCAACACTTTACCGTGTTGCCAGTTCGTTCAGCTGGCTGTTATGTGATTTTATTTAAGTGATTACAGAGTCAAGTCGAAAGAATCCATTCAGTGGCCAAGACAGGTAATGAATATCAATGGGGATGTACAAGGAAATGAATGGTTTGAACAGACTATAATCAACCTCCAGAAAATCAAAATTCTCATCCAGTGCGGAGCATCCTCCATTGCGACATGATAATAGAACAACCTTGGGTGTATCCCGATGGTCTGTTGGACTGATTCTGGCTTCGAATACTTAACGTCTGGGTTGAACAATGTAGGGTTGCACTGTGGATTAAAATTTAGGCCATTATTACACTCGACAGCCAGGCGGCGCAGCCAGCCGCGCCACCCGTGACGCTGCTCTCATTATGGCCATAACTAGGTACCAGTACGTAATAAGCCCTTAAATATGTATGCATTTATGCGACAAAAAATCTAAACTAGGTACATAAACTGCTCGCATAAAAAGATATAAAATTTTTATTGACATCGTTTTACTACAAAAAGGATTCATGTAAATGCCCGTGAATGATTCACAAAGAAACATTAACAGAACATGCATGCAAATTTGCGTTTTATATTACTTTAAGGAAAGCTATTGAAATCACAGTTAGTTTTCCACTTTCCTTGTGTAACAGTTCACAATCACAATCACGGTATGTTTCAGGTGTTCGAAAGTGAGGCGTCCCCTGCTGTCTCGCAAAATGTGCTTTTAGCGAGAGGCACTTTTGTCTATTTCACAGGAACTTAATGATTTATGTACAAAAGCGGCTAACTTGTTCTGCTGTTAGCGACGTGTTGTTCGGAAGTTCAGTGTGTTTACCGGTTAAAATTTCTTCAATTTCACAAACTTGTTCGTATTCTGTATTTTTTGAAGGTGTGCTCTGAACTTTTCCCTTCACTATTTCACCAACTCTTCCAGCGACAGAATCAATTTTAGAGCCTGTGCTTTTTAACGTACTTTAATAGATCACTAAGAGTAGAACTGCCTGTCTCCACAGAAACAATTGCCACTTAAAGATGAGAAAAATGAACAGATATATACCCAGATTAGCTACTGTTTCTGAGATGTTCAGAACATTTAGTGCAGTTTGAATTGAGGCTGCACTTTTTTGCATATAAAATGTAGAAACGACGCTGTTAACAGCATCTAAATGTACGGTGTAGTAAATCACTGCAAACAACCATGTGCAACGGCGCGTTATGATTGGTTCTCGTGGCATGGGAATGTCAGGTGCTGCTGCTCTGAACGCTATAGGATACTTAAACAAACATCTATTTCACAAGACACCAACTTGTCAACAGGATGAAAATTTGTCCTTATAGTTTCAGCAAAGCGATGTAACCCGTGAGCCGGCCGAAGTGGCCGTGCGGTTAAAGGCGCTGCAGTCTGGAACAGCAAGACCGCTACGGTCGCAGGTTCGAATCCTGCCTCGGACATGGATGTTTGTGATGTCCTTAGGTTAGTTAGGTTTAACTAGTTCTAAGTTCTAGGGGACTAATGACCTCAGCAGTTGAGTCCCATAGTGCTCAGAGCCATTTGAACCATTTTTTTGTAACCCGTGAGCAAGACAAGCTAAAGGTATCATATTCGGAAATATAACTTGGAGAGCAATAATCATGAAACTTGCTGCGTCTGTCACAAACAGTAATACACGCTCTTACTGAATGCCATTTGGCCATAGTAAATTCATGGAATGGATAAAAAATGAGCACTGCAGAGCTCTTTGTCATTTGAGACTGCTCTATAGCAAGTAGATACAGCGTAGACCATACATTTTTGGTAAGAGACCCAATTACAATATTTGAAATAAACGGTCCTTCATAGTCTTGTGTTTCCTCGATTGACGCCTTATAAAATTATTTTGAATCTGATCCCTTATTTTTTTATGATTTGGTTGTAGCGCTGCAATGCGTAATTTTTACTTATAGTGGATTCGTCTCGCAAGTTACAAAAATGGATCAAATGGCTCTAAGCACTATGGGACTTAACATCTGAGGTCATCAGTCCCCTAGACTTAGAATTACTCAAACCCAACTAACCTAAGGAGATCACACACATACATGGCCAGGCAGGATTCGAACCTGCGACCGTAGCAGCAGCGCAGTTCGGGAGTGAAGCGCCTAGAACCGCTCGATCACAGGGGTCGGCGCAAGTTACACTTGCACATTTCTCATGGAAATTTCTCAGAAAAGGGCAACTAAATTTCCACAGCGGAATATCTACCGACAAAGAGGCTTCGCACAAATCAAAATAAAACTTTGAAAATGTACCGTTAGAAGATTCACCTAACAATATCTGGGCGGGAACACTTATCATGGACTTACATCTTACTTTCTCTTCGTTGTTATTAGTGTTCGCGTGCCGAACGACTTCGAACCGTTTTTCGCTACGTACTGTTTTTTCACGTGCAAGGCAATAAGTATTTTGCCATCTGTCGTTATCATCTCCTCTTCGAACTCCCACTCATGGTGTTGCATTCTAACACTGATTTACTTGTTTTCACTTTTGGCATCGCAAATGTGAAGAACTTGAAGCACACCACCAAGCTACTGGCCAGTAGTCACCGCTCACCAGAACTATGCACTGATTTTCTCTAGCCAGAACAGGATGAGTCATTCGTCACTTCACTTCACTGTTGTACTAATTTAAATGTTATGAATATTATGAAACGAAACACTTAAAAAACTCGTATACAGTTTAACTAATAATGTTAAAACTGTTGCTTGGTGTTACGTTGTACGCAGTTCCAAAAGACACAGTTCCGACTAATCCCTTAATGCCCATGTTGGTGCAACTCTGCACGGAGACCGGAGAAATCCCGCAACCAAGGCTATGTACCACGTGAACAAACGCGAAAAGTAACTCCTAGCAGCGAATCGGGAAGAAAGCAAAATCGTAAATAAATACATAAAAATAAGCTTTCACAACAACCGAACAAATGAACGCGTAATTCAAAACATCTATATTTTTTAAATAAGAAATGTTTTAATTAAAAAACACACAAAAAACAGCGCAATTAAAAATTATCGAAAATACTATTCTTATTCATAAAACAGGCAAAATATGAATTTATATGCATTATAAAACTACACATAAAACGTAAGAAAAGAGGTAATTCGAACATATTATCCAAAGAGCACACTTTTCGAATAATACAAAACATATGCATTTGCATGAAAATCCGTACGCTAGCTATAATGAACTAGGTACCCAGGCTGTAGCAACCGAAATGTTGAGTAGACGACAGTCGGTCGTGACCAAAGGGTCGTCAAGTGAGATGGACGTGGAAAAAGTTATAACTGTCAACTTTGACGCAAACGAAACGCAAAGCCAATAAGAGGTATTGGATCATCCTCTACTTCTGGAGCGGCACACAAAGGGTTTATTTCAAAATTACTTGAAGGATCTTCGAAACTACCCGAATCGTTTTTTAAACTTTACAAGAATGTCAGTGAAATCATTTTATAACCTTTCGGAAAATATGAGAATTTTATTATGGATACCGATACTCACATGTGATCTTGTTTAACTTCG
Organism: Schistocerca piceifrons; assembly: GCF_021461385.2. Classification (NCBI taxonomy): domain Eukaryota; kingdom Metazoa; phylum Arthropoda; class Insecta; order Orthoptera; family Acrididae; genus Schistocerca; species Schistocerca piceifrons. The sequence continues at coordinate 267,375,080 of NC_060149.1, forward strand.
GAAGACAAGTTGTTCATCACTTCGAGGTGAGTTCAAAAACAAATATGATAGTTAATTTTTAATAAGATTTGAAAATAACTGAAGAGTAAGGAGGAAAAATGATAAGCCATAATTTATTTATTTATTTTTGAAACAAAAACAAAGCATTTGTCTTGTAAAATTCTGTGTCAACTAAGAACACCGAAGATTTATGACAGCAATAATGGTCGCACAGACAATGTACAATTTAAAAAACTTAACGCCTGTATAACACCAAAATTGAGAAAAAAATTATTGAATATGATCGTTTTCTCCCTCGCACTTCCATTTTAATGTTACGAATCTGAACGAACTGAAAAGGGACACATTCAAAAAACAGAAATGATTGTTTGAAAATAAGACAACATATAAGATGATTTGAAATTATTATTTTAATGTTCTATGCTAAATATTAGCAACATCTGAAAAGAATTTTAATATAAAAATTATTGCAATACTGACTGAAACAGACCAAGTATTTCATATTCTGAGTTGATACCGTTGCATCAGTGGGTGCTAACAGCTCAACATATCGCGCAGCAGTGGCCTGTCTATCTGCAACGGGCGTGGAATAACCGCGGCGACTTTCCTTCTGCGCTCTACTAAGTCTCCTCTACCATGATTTTGCTGCATTAGGTATCCAAGCTGAAATCACTGTCTCCTCGAGGCTTCTGGTTCATACCTATGGCTAAATGGTACAGCGACTGATGTTACTGGCACATAATCAGAATAGCCTTGGTGATGAGTTTGCAGTGGAAGCATTTGTGCTCTTCTTATGACGTCAATTATCTCCATTTTTGTAGTAAGTTTGCGATGTTCCGGAATCATTTTGATATCTTCTAGTAACAAAAGCAGAAATAGTTCCTTTCCCGCTTCTCCCTCACAGACAGACTCTGTTATTGTACATCAATCAGTCTCCGTTTGTTTTCTGCTTCATTTTAACAACAGGTGACAGATCTTGTAAGCTACTGCCCCCCCATCGTTACTTTCAGCAACGTCTGTTTCTGTCAGGTTAGCTCGTGTTGTACTGTTTACTACTGTTTCCTTAAGAAACTGTAATTGTTCAAAATATACGTAGCAAAGCTGCTGATCCACTTTTAGCACTCGCTCTGCATTTTAATTCCAAGCTGAAACTTGTTCAAATGGCTCTGAACACTATGGGACTTAACATCTGAGGTCATCAGTCCCCTAGAACTTAGAACTATTTAAACCTAACTAACCTAAGGACATCACACATATCCATGCCCAAGGCAGGAATCGAACCTGCGACCGTAGCAGTCACGCGGTTCCAGACTGAAGCGCCTAGAACCGCTCGGCCACACAGGCCGGCTATATTCCCATCATTGCTTCCATGTGAATTAGTGTATATTATTGTTAAGTATACAATATTACGTTCTATAACAAATTTTTATTAGGTAATAAATAGAAAATCACTTATCGAATTTTTAGTTATATTATTTTCACGCATCACATTTGTAATTTCGTAACATCTTCTTCTCTTCTTCATTCTTTTCATTTTCAGTCATATTCTTCTCATACACTATACGTGTGATTTCCTCACGTCTTCTTCTCTGTGAATCACGATCACTATATCTTTCACAAAACACATCTCAGGTTGGTTTTCGACTTTAAATTGCACGATTACATTTCTCCGTAACGAAAGTCATCGCGATTTTTGTTTCGGGGGTGCAAAACAAGGTATGACTGCTTCGACAACTGCCCGGAGACTGACTACGTTCTCTGCGGGACAAGCTGCTCGCAACTGGCTGAGCTGAGCCAGACGACTGTTGTGTAGTTCGACGTGTTCTGGTGGCTGCCACAGACAGAACATCCTGGCTGCCAACTGCGCGAGCTGCAATGAACCGTCACTGGTTTTTTGCCTGTGGCAGCCAGGCTGCCTAGAGAGTTACCGACCTTACACTAGACCGCCAGGCGGGTCGGTCGTTGTGGCCGTGCGGTTCTAGGCGCTACAGTCTGGAGCCGAGCGACCGCTACGGTCGCAGCTTCGAATCCTGCCTCGGACATGGATGTGTGTGATGTCCTTAGGTTAGTTAGTTTTAATTAGTTCTAAGTTCTAGGCGACTGATGACCTCAGAAGTTAAGTCTCATAGTGCTCAGAGCCATTTGAACCGCCAGGCGGCGTAGCCAACCACGCCACCGGTGGCGCTGCGATCATTCGGTAATATCAAACTTTATTAACTACAATTTCAAAAAAAGTCGATTTAGGTATTTGTAAGTAATTATAAAACTTGTCGTCGTCTGAACACAGTACACAAAAAGAGGGTAGTATAAGCCTTTAGATCCCAATAGGGCAGGCTCATCCAAGAATTGCGCCCGGCGGGCGCGACGGCGCCCCGCGGGCGCAAGACAGTGTAGTACAGCGCCCCGTCCGCGACCGTGTGTCGCTAGTGTCGCCATAGGAGATGGAGGGGGGGGGGGGCGGGGCGGGAGGGAGGGGGGGGGGGGGGGGAGAGAGGGAGAGACCGCACAGCATTGCTCTGCACTGGACTGTCCCGCGGTCAGATCTAACATAAACAAAATATTCTATTTTAGAATTAATTTTATGTAAGGGATATAGTGTCTCATTCTTACTGTTAGAAGTTACAAGTAAGTATTTTTTGTTATACTTCGTGCTACTTTTTTTGCATCCCTTTTCAGAGTTGAGAAATCGGATTCTTAGTTTGCTGTTTTGTACGTAATAATTTTAACTGACAAAGTTTGAAAACTTATTAAAATAGAATTAAGGTTATAAAGCTCTTTTATTCTTACAGTCAACATTGTTAAAGAAGACAATTAACATTTTACACGTTTTTCTTTTTCGAGGAAACGATTTTGTCTAGGCTTGGTACAGTACTCCGTGAGACTGCTAACCTCAAAGAATTGGTCAAATTTTTATCGCCAAGGAATGAACGGTTCTTAGTTTTAGGAAGTTACACATAAGAAAGCGGTCCTTCAGGCGGATATGGCACTGTAGGTCAATCAGCTCTAGTTGAAGCACTTGTGAGACGTCCTCTGCCCGAAGGGAAAACGGGCGAACAAATATATCTATCGGCTGGCGTTCGGGCGGTCCGCACGTCCTGCTAAGCGGCACGGCTCGGCCACTGCAGCAACATACGAACTCGCCCGGGGCGCTGGCCGCGGGTGGTCGCGGGCGCTAGCGCCCCAGGGGCACAGTTTGGACGAGCCTGGTATAGGGCATACATGCACCTTTCTCTCCCTTCGCCTTCTCCTTTTCACTAAAAGTACAAAGAGGAGCATACACTGAGGGATATCTCCTAATATCGTGTCGAACCTCCTCCTACCCGTCGTAGTGTAGCAACAAGACGTGGTGTGGATCCAACAAGTCGTTGGAAGTCCCCTGAAAAAATGTTGAGCCATGTTGCCTCTATAGCCGTCCATAATTACGATCAAGGAATTTGTTCACAAACTGATCTCTCGATTATGTCCAACAAATATTCGATGAGATTCATGTCGGACGATTTGTGTGACCAGAATGTTCTTCAAACCAATCGGGTACAGTAACATGGCGGATCGTTGTTTGGCAAGATGATGTCCATCGATGGCTGCAAACTGTCTCCAAGTAGCCGAACATAGCCATTTCCAAACAATGATCAGTTCAGCTGCACCAGAGGACCTAGTTCAGTCCATGTACACACAAATCACAGTATTATGGGGCCACCACCAGCTTGCACAGTGCCTTAATGACAACTTGCGTCCATGGCTCCGTGGCGCCTGCGTCACAGTCGAGCCCTACTATCACGTCTCACCAATTGAAATCGGGACTCATGTGATCAGGTCACGGTTTTCCTTTTGTCTAGAGTCCAATCGATGTGGTCATGAGCCCAGGAGAGGTGCTGCACTCGTCGTCTTACTGTGACCTGGCGACCGAGTGTAATAATTACCTTAAATTAAATGTCGCATCCCTTCGGTACCAACTGGAGGAGACACGGTGTAGATTGGGCCATGACAGAGGTAAAATTCGTGGCTAGTTCAAACTCTTGTCATCAGTAAACCTTTCTAACCGGAAATTTTATTATGTTAATGAGCCAATAGCCATTTGAGGACACAGGGCACGTATTTCTTATTCTATTGGACCTTGAGATGTTGCAAATATCAGTGCTGGAATGGAATTCGAACTCAAATCCCTTCTTACGCCGTGTTTGATTCCTCTGAGACGATACAGTTCCAGCGTTTTATTGTTGCTCCAAGACGCGAAACTCATCAAAATCTCCACGATCGGCACGTGTCTGGATTCCAATCCTGGTCGTGCAAAAAGTTTTCCTCTTGCCATTTAAAGTTGTGCCATGCGCACACGAAACTAAAGTGAAAAATTATTATTTTTAACGACGCTCAAATGGTTCAAGTGGCTCTGAGCACTATGGGACTTAATATCTATGGTCATCAGTCCCCTAGAACTTAGAACTACTTAAACGTAACTAACCTAAGGACAGCACACAAACACCCAGTCATCACGAGGCAGAGAAAATCCCTGACCCCGCCGGGAATCGAACCCGGGAACCCGGGCACGACCACGAGCTGCGGAATAACGGCGCTCCGTGCGTTAACAACAACGATTGCTGCCGGTTTTGACTCCAGACACAGAAATTTTCGTCACGTTCAGAAATGTGCACATCTCGCTAACACTGAAATAAATCGATATTTAGCGTCTAATTGTGGCTAGGAAACGACGACGATGTGTGCTGGTTAAGGCAAAACTTTTTCTTCTCGCCATTTCAGTTTCAGTCATCTCGCTACTGACGACAAATTTCGATATCTAAATATGACTCTGCCTACTTAACAATCCGATTAGGTGCTGGGTTCGAATCCCCGTCTAACACACAACTTTACGCCACGTAATTTCAGGTGTAAACATGCACACACTTCGTTACTTGCGACTGAAACGGTATTTAAGATTTTTCGTGGTTAGTTAACGGGCGCAATATTTGATGGATTGGAAGCCGGGTCCTAGTGTAGTAGAAGGAATTTCGTCACGTATTTTCAAGGTGAAACTTGTTTCTGAAATGTTATTTACTGAAACAAATGCGAGTTTACAAGCGTTAAACCCTATGTCATCTCTAACAACGTGTTTTCTGATATTTGCATTACCGTGGTACTAATTTCCATTTAGAATGATAGCTATACAGAGCGCTTTTCTCTTGTAGTAACCATTTTGTATAGTCAAACGACTGTACCGAAAACACAGCAGACTATCTGCAAGACAGTTATCTTATGTGGGCTGCATACAAATCAAGCAGAACACAACTCCGGTCATTCGGATACTTTTGAGCTGCGTAGTACATGCTTGCCGTCATGACGAATATAGAAATCCCCTGCCACAGTACTGCTGCACGCAGCTGGACGAGCCGACACATGATTACGCGGCCAACTGCTGCGATTAAGCGTTTAAGGTGACCAAACACTCTTATTCCCCACCCTCCCACAAAGGTGAGCATCATTGTAACTAGTCTGTCTGCGTATAGAGTCAATTACGTGTACAAGTGTGAGGAAGTGTTCTAAAAGTTTGCGCATCGTGTAGCTGAGGCGGAACAGGGAAACCAGCACGGTATTTACCAAGTGGGATGTGGGAAATCGCCTAAAACTCACATCCATGGTGGCCAGCATCGAAACCTCGTCAACCCAGAGGGCGGATACGATACGGCGACGGTATACATCTCCGTCCCGGAAGTGGTCGCGTTAAAACCGCGTCCACGCCGGCTGCACTGCTCGAAGCCGTGCAAAACCTAGGAGATATGGCGCAGCGCGACGCGGCTGGTGTGGACGTCAAACGGTGCCGCGATGAGCAACAACGAAGAAGTTCCGCGCTGTGTCGGTACATCAAAGGAAATAGCTCGTTCGGGGGAGCTTCTCGTCTTTTATTTTTATCCACACGCTCGCGCAACATTGCTGCGCACCTAGGAACACTGAAATCTACATCGACGTCCACATCTGCATGGACACTCAACAAATCGCACGTAAGTGCGTTGTAGAGGGTTCATCGAATCACCTTCTCACTAATCCTCTGTCACTCCACTCTCGAACAGCACGCGGAAAAAACGAACAACTATATCATTCCGTGCGAGCTCTGATTTCCCTTATTTTATTATGATGATAGTTTCTCCCTGCGTAGGTCACATTCGGAGGAGAAAGCTGGTGATTCAAATTTCGTGTAGAGATCCCGCAGCAACGGGAAACTCCTTTGTTTTAATGGTGTCCACCCAAAATCTGTACCATGTCCTTAGCACTCTTTCCCCTATTATTCGTAATTGCAAATGGCTCTGAGTATTATGGGACTTAACTGCTGAGGTCATCAGTCCCCCAGAACTTAGAACTAATTAAACCTAACTAACCTAAGGACATCACACACATCCATGCCCAAGGCAGGATTCGAACCTGCGACCGTAGCGGTGGCGCAGTTCCAGACTGTAGCGCCTAGAACCGCTCGGCCACTCCGGCCGGCCTCGTAATTGCAATTCCTAGGTATTTAGTTGAATTTACGGCCTTTAAATTTGATTGTTTTACCGTGTAACCGAAGTTTAACGGATTCCTTTTAGCATTCATGTAGATGCCATTACACATTTCATTAATTAGAGTCAATTACTAATTTTCGCACCATTCAGATAGCTTTTCTAAATCAGTTTGCGCTTTGTTTTGCTCTTCTGAGGACTTTACTAGACGATAAACGGCAGCATCATCTGCAAACAACCTAAGGTGGCTGATCAGATTGTCTTCTAAATCGTTTCTATAGACAAGGAACAGCAGAGGACCCATAACACCACGTTGGGGAACGCAAGAAATCACTTCTGTTGAAATCGACGACTTTCCATCAATTACTACAAACCTCTCTGATAGGAAATCACGAATCCAGTCGCATAACAGACGATATTCCATAAGCATGCAATCTGACTACAAGCCGATTGTGAGGTACAGTGTCAAAAGTCTTCTGGAAATAAAGAAATACGGAATTTGAAATCCCTTGTCAATAGCACTCAACACTTCATGTGAGTAAAAATCTAGCTGTGTTTCCAAAGAACGATGTTTTCTAAATTCGTGTTGACTGTGTGACAGTAGATAGTTTTCTTCGGGGTACTTTATAATGTTCGGACACAATATATGTTCCAAAATCCTGCTGCATATCGACCTCAATAATGTGGGCCTGTAATTTAGTGGATTACTCCTACTGCCTTTCTTGAATATTGGTGTGACCTGTGCAGTTTTCCAGTTATTAGGTACGGATCTTCCGTCGAACGAGCAGTTGCATATGTTTTTTAAGTATGGGGTTACTGCATGTGCATACTCTGAAAGGAACCTCCATTCCGCGCGGTTCTGCGCCGCGCTACGCCTCCGGTGTGGACGCGGCTTAACACGCGCGCCTTAAAAAAAATAGTTCAAATGGCTCTGAGCACTATGGGACTTAACTTCTAAGGTCATCAGTCCCCTAGAACTTAGAACTACTTAAACCTAACTAACCTAAGGACATCACACACATCCATGCCCGAGGCAGGATTCGAACCTGCGACGTAGCGGTCGCGCGGTTCCAGACTGTAGCGCCTTTAACCGCTTGGCCACCACGGCCGGCAAGCGCGCCTTCCAGGGCGGCACTTCCAATCACCATGGACGACTGCTGAAGGTACACTATCGCCCAGAGAAAGAGGAGCAACACAAGCTGTGGATACACATGGAATCACCACAGTCGAAAAAGGCAAATACCCCAACTGTTATTGGGGAGGGTAATGGTGAGTGATTTTTGGGACTGTCTGCCATGGAACAGTGCAATACACACTACTCGTATAGGGCGAATCGTCACAACACGATGCTATCGAAATTTTCTGAGGACGTTACGGGAGCAAGTCAAAACGAAACACCGTGGGAAGCAGCCGAAGGGGTGAATTTGCTCCACGACAGAGCTCCAGCTCATTCTACACGGGACAGACACACACGCTGCTTCTTTGGGCTAACAAATGTTGTCTCACCCTGTATTCCCCTGACATTGCATCTAATTACATCCTCTTTCTTCGGATGTATAAACGTGGCAGACGTTTCCAGGATGACAACGAGGTGATTTTCGCGGAGTAACATGTCCTGTAGAGCCAAGATTGCGATATTCACACAAGGTCACAAGCCACACTTCCGTGAAATACCCGCCCCCCTTCGACCTCGGGCAATTATGTATATTATATTCCAAGGTGTTAATAATTGTGGATTTCTGAGTTAAACATTGATTTTCCCACTTAAAAATGTACTTTTTTCCCCGGTGAAATTAGCACACTGGACTCGTATTCGGGAGGACGACGGTTCAATCCCGCGTCCGGCCATCCTGATTTAGATTTTCCGTGATTTCCCTAAATCGCTCTTGGCAAATGCCGGGATGGTTCCTTTGAAGGGACACGGCCGCCTACCTTCCCTGTTCTTCCCTAATCCGATGAGACCGATGACCTCGCTGTTTGGTCTCTTCCCCCAAACAACCCAACCAACCTCGGTCAAAGTATATTTTTCCGTGTTAAAAAAAAAGTGACAACAGACTTTCCCTCGTAGCTGTATAACGTACAATCCTTCGAATGGTCAAGGATTTATACACCGGCGTTGAATTTCCCGGCACTTCAGCAAACGAAACCCCGCGAGAAACAACGCCTTTTGGAAAGATCTCTGATGCGCAGCAAAATGTACACTGAATGTTTTCGTATTCGGAAAGCATAAATACGAATTTCACCAAATACAGCACGGTAGTTTCCGAAGCACTGAAACCGAGATTGCGATGCGCTTTGGACAGCCAGTCACAGCTCATTTCACATGATCTCGCAAGCCAGTGACAACAGATATTCAGAGCACAAGACACGTGGTGTACTCAACCAATAGCAACATTGCTGTTAAGTAGCGTGAACAAAAATAGGAAAAGTTAATGGTCCAAATTTATACAGGGTGAGTCAGGAGGAAAGGTGATACTAGTTGTGATTCTGGAGAGAGAGGAAAAAAGCTCCTAATAAACTTATGAGCGATTAATTCCACGTATTCTTGACCGTTTCCGGATAAACTAACGAAAACAACAATGAACGGGAAACGTGTAACGTCGTCCTTACTGACCGTGCCAGTACGCCGTTCACTTACGCGTGGTGCAGTTGTTTACCTCAAGTCTCAGTCCGACAGTGCTTGTCGTAGTGCACGTTACTACACTGTTGTTACTTGAACAACGAATACAGTTTTGTGTAGTGAAAATGCCACGGATCTTCACACATGCACAGTATGCTGGCATTGTGTTTGTCTATGGTTTGTCCAATGGGGATTCCAGGGCTGCTGTGCGAGAAAACTAACAACGATTTCTGTATCGCAGAGTGCCAGATAGCAGGGTGTTTCACGGATTGCGTGAGCGTGGTACGCTTCACAGCGCAAATGTTGTCTCTGAACGCCCCGTACAACAAACTCTGAATGAAGTTGAGAACATTCTTCAAGTAGTGGAACGCAACCCTACTACTAGCTCTAGAAGAACTGCTGCCCAACTTGGTATTCCACAAACACGAGTGTTACGCACAGTACACGAGCACGGTCTGTATCCCTTTCATCGGCAGAGTGTGCAACATCTGCATGAAGGGGGTGCTGCCGCCCGGCAAGAATTCTGTCAATGGATCATTGCCAATGAGCGATTAATTCCACGTATTAGTTCACTGATAAGTCAACATTTACCCGCAACAGAATCAACTACAACACGCGCAACTCTCACGTAGGGGCAAATGAAAATGTGCACGCTATTGTGAAAACGAATTTTCAACGACGTTTCTCAGTCAACGTGTGGTGCGGTATTATAGATGGCCAACTCATCGGTTCAGTTATTTTAGTTAACCATCTTACTGGGAGACGGTATCTTGAGTTTCTTTAAAATGTGTTACCGGAATACGTGGAGGATACCCCTTTGGCAATACGAGCTCGTGTGTACTTTCAGCATGACGGAGCTCCTACACATTCCGTACGGCCAGTGACACAGTATCTCAACACAAGGTACCGTGGTCGTTGGATCGGTTAGTACACCTACAAAAAATCTAAGCTTTCGCATATTATAGACCTTTTTTACTTTTTTGCATGGTGTTACCTTTAAACGTATATGAAACACAAATGTGACAGTAAAATTTTTGATAATGGCATAAATGGCTGGTTTTCAGATTCCGAAATTTTTCAATGTGGCTGGTCCTCAAAGTGTTAAGTTTTGAATGAGAGGCAAACGCTCCGTGATTTAAGAAATTCGTGGCACATTCTCACACAAAACATAATTCATTTTGTGTAAAAGGAAACTTACTTTCTAAGTAACATTTTCAAACCACCATTCGCAATATTTTCCCATGACCTGTTCAGGATCCAACACATGAGCGACCAATCGCAGCGATCCCTCGAATGCGATATCGCGTGAAATCGGTCGATCGCCTCAACACCCCACACACACAAGAGCTATTTGTCTGGAAATTTCAAACAGTATTATGAACGTCACTGTTTTGATATGGAAAATGGTATGTTTAGGAGCAGTTGCAGCTGATTTCCGTATCCCAATACTTGCAAAACATAAAATTAAAATAAATGAGAATTACAATTTATGAAACTTGTTTTGAAACGCTTTTCTTGGGACCTGTAGGTTACTTTACAGAGTATATTACATTTTTCACGGACGCCAAATGGGTTGTGTACATGTTTCCTCTGCTCGAATACAATTAGTTTTACATTTATTAGTCCTCAATTCCTTTTCATTCACTAGTCTTATAAGTGAACTTAAAGTATTTACACAATTTCCTCGATGCGCCTATAGATATGTTGTCAACAGCAGCACTACTGATTACCCTAACTCTTACCATAAATTGTTGGAGGAAAGTTAGATTATAGGAAATGACGATGGATTCGAGTGTAACTGTATAATGGACTTGCCCTGAATATTTAAATTAAATTGTGCTTTTACCATTACAGTAGTTAAGTATATTATTCTGTTTGGAAGGCCGGCCGGAGTGGCCGAGCGGTTCTAGGCGCTACAGCCTGGAGCTGCGCGACCGCTACGGTCGCAGGTTCGAATCCTGCTTCGGGCATGGATGTGTGTAATGTCCTTAGGTTAGTTAGGTTTAAGTAGTTCTAAGTTCTAGGGGACTGAAGACCTCAGAAGTTAAGTCCCATAGTGCTCAGAGCCATTTTGTTTAGAAGTTAAAAACTTTAATAATGCATATAATTATTTTATAAATAACTCAAAATCACAAGAGGGAGCCCACTATATCACAACCACGAACTTCTCAACAATTCTAGTTCTATAGCACAAGATTCAAAAGGCTAATCACTGTGAAATCTGAGGGTGAATTTTCTATTACTTCTTAATATAAATGGCAACTCCGGCTTCCACCTCTCTTCACAGTGTAGTTCGTGGCCCGTGGGTAACGTCAAATTCTAATGTAAATTTCTTACTCAACGTGCGCAAAGCAAAGCGAAACGGAACAAAATTGTACAGCCACGCTTAATAAATGGAGAAATAAGTCGCTGCCATATTGCCACACACAGCAGCTAACCAGCCAGGCAGCTACTGTGCTTGCATGAAGTGCATGCGATCCATCAGACTGCCTGGGATTCCATGCGGCCAGCGATCAGCGACCGGTCGTTGCAATTTGCCCACAAGCGATCGGTACCCCATGCAACAGATCGCTGCGATCCGTCACTCGTGTTTGGAGCCTTTTAGAAATTTAAACAGTTGTGACGTCACGCTCATCGACAGCAACTTATTGTTAAGAAGTATTGCATAGTCTTCGTCCTAAAGCCTTTGACAAGTTTTGTTGTCGGCTTTGTTGTAAATTGCTCATTTTCTTTGTAACTTAAGTTTTATTTTGATGTTATTCTCTCGTTTATGTCGTTTTTATTGCTGCAGTACCGGGCTAAAGTAAAACTCTAAGTTAAAGTACCAGTTCTTACGAGACAAAATTACAAAAATTTAACTAAAACCCAACACAATGGAAAATTCCTGGAATTCTAAAAAAAAAATTGTCCCTGGGCGTATACACCCTGATTCGATGTCAAGATGTAACTTGATAATCGTCATGCGTCATGGTAAGTCCCCCCTCCCCTCCCACCACCACCTTCCAAGGTCACACACGTATCTTGAGCAATTGTGTGTGGTACATCCAGGTTAGGATGAAACCTGATGCCCTGCCCACAGCTCTCTATAGCCAAAATCGAGGTTACTCTCCTCCATAAATCGAAGCCAGTAGGACAGCTCACAAAGGCGGGAAACCCCTCCCCCCTTTGATGTAGACCAATAGGAACGCATTAAAATGGTACCCCATCAGTAGCAGAGTTACCTTACTTAAATACGGAGAAAAATATTACCATAATGTATAATGTACAACAATGACATTACAGTGTGTGGCTGAATTACTATACTTAATATTGTCATAGCGTATTCTGCAAAATGGATGGAAATATTAAGATAATTTATGAAATATGATACTATGACATTACCAGTGTTGTTCAATTACTGTAAATTCATGATGTCATGACATTACCTGCAAGCACTCCAAAGTATGAACACCTCCCATTAATATTTACAATTTTCGACTGATTTTTTTTAAAAGAAATATCCACTTTTCAAGATGACACACGTAAATACGGGGCTGAACAATTAGCACGGTGAGATATTTAAACAAACTATGTCGATATACCTGTTAAACAATTTCCACAAAGCATTATTTACCAACAAATACAGTCCTGCTGCGCACCTTCTCCAAACACACTAGCTTTCGACCACATCCCTCCATCGCTGTTGATAATTCGTTACAATTATGTCTCTTTTCTCTTAGCATTCCAAAGAGACAAATGTAACTATGAGATAAAGCAATTCCCACAGTGTGATATTTTAACAAATAAATTATATCCCACGTTAAACAAATAGTATACTGCAACAAATACGTTTCAAGTCTACGTTATCCCTCAATTATTGGTGACACACTGTAAGACTGCCCGTGGTAGACTTGTAAATAACGGCAAGAAATCTAACTGTGCGTGCGTGTACACACACACACACACACACACACACACACACACACACACTGATAAGTTTATACTGTAAACAATTACCACCACCGGTATTAAAAAAATGACATCGTAGTACGTTAAACAATATTTTTATTTTTTATTACACATCTTTCTAATTCCCGTGAATAATTCCAATAATAACTTGTTATTACAAATCAATCACCTTGACATACTACCACCACTAGCAAAGTTCTCTTGTACGACAGGAATTTTTAAGTCTACATTACTAAAAAATAAGTTCTGGGAGATTGGCGATGACAATTATGCAGTGAGTTCATAGTAACAGCCCGTCTATGACTAACAGCCGTTATAGACTCATTAAGTTTGCATTTTGTTCATGTACATAGTGGGTGACTATAATTCCTGTATTACCTGTTATTGTGCAAGACGTGTTCTGATGTTGGGTCCTACAACATACTGCCAAATTTTCTTACCAGGGCGGGGAGGGGGAACGCAAGCCGAAGCAAGAAATAAAATTTATATGGCCTTTCAATAATACTGTGACTCCCTGTGTCACTTTTTTTCCATCTCTCATTTCTTACGCATGTCAAATGGACGGTCAGTCCATTAAGAAACTCTCTCGTTATAGACAATTCTCGGCGAATTTGGAGGTGGTTGCCAATTGGGAGCGGGAGAAACAACAACCTGATGCAGGTATATCTTTGTAAATTGTGGTAAGCTTGCAACTCCAACTGCATGGTATTATTTACCAATTATTTTGAATGCTCTTACTTTCTCATGTCTCTTAAGCTGTTGTATTTCTGCGTAACCAGATCAATTAATTTTTACCCAAACACTATAACAGTGCTCAGACTGTTTTTTTCTTCTAAATACAATTGTTTGTGTAATATTACAAAGGACTCTGACATACAGGTGAAAGCAGCACGTAACACACACCAAAAATATCACACAACAATCACATAATGCGATTTTATTAGCAGTGTTACAGTTAGGTTCGATCAAACACGAATATCGCGGAGTTGTTTCGTGATATGAAGTGGGGAATCCCTTGAGAGAAGACGATATTCTTTTCGCGAAACACTACTGAGAAAACCTCGAGAACTAGTACTGGTAGGTGACTGCAGAACGATTCTACTGCCGCCTACATACATTCTGCGAAAAGACACGAAGATAAAAGGAATTAGAGCTTTTACAGAGACGTATAGACACTTATTTCTCCTCTCGCTCTTTTTGCAAGTGGAACAGGAAAGGAAATATCTAGGAGTGGTACAAGGCATCCTCCGCTATGCACTATACAGTGGTTTGCGGAGTATGACTGTATATGAGGTAGATGTGTTCTGAAATTTAGGAATCATGATCGCATGGCATAAAGTGACCTAGTGTTCTGATTCGGATTACATTCTTAAAAGATTGCGCATATAAATTCCTTAGGTGTGGAAGAGCGATGTAGGGTATTTAGAATTCAAGCAACACACTCCTTAGGTGCTGATGGCTGACTTTATCGAATTTTTCTCTAAATCGATGTTCAGTAGCCTTAAAGTTTTGTGCCTGATGTTGCCTTGAGATAAAGACAGAATATCTCAAGGAACAAATTCCATCTATGATGCTTTTATTGGGTATGCTTCATGACTATTTCGGACCAAGAAACTCCGGTAGGGGCTGTGTCAATCTTGACGCTATGACACGTGGTACGGTTTTTGAGTCTGCACGTAACAATGTTTCCGGCCTGAAATCTGTTAGTCTTTGTGGTTTCTTTTCCTTGGGGAAACGAGTATGACTATTCTAGGTTATTTTTCAGAGTATACGTCCGGAGTGTTGTTTCGCCCCCGCTACCTCCATGAACTCTCTTCCGATGATCGATCCGAAAGTTTTATAAAATTCATAGGGAATACCGTTCTACTCTGGGAATGACTGGCTGTGGGCGCGATACTGGGCTACGTGATGATCTTGAATGCCCCGCATACAGTTGCCCGAGAGACTAGGGCAGAAGGCAGAAGGGAGGGGGCATTTCCCGGAAGCGAGGGATGTTACCTTGAGATAAGAACGTTACCTTGACCAGGAACCGCCCAGACCCCTTACCAATGCAGACTTCTACAACAAAGGCCTCGGTCAAGTCATCCATTGTTGGGAAAAATGTTTCGCATAGAAGGGTGAATATGTAGGAAAAGACTACCACCACCATAAAGTTTTATGGTTGCAGATTGATTTTTTCCAAGTTGATACATAAAGCTTTACGATTATCCCTCACTGTTGATATACTTTTGGAATTGCAGAAATCTCTGTGAGGTATAGGAATTAGGTTACTTGATATTATGTTAAAATTATGAAACAGGAGACTAACCATTGGATACACAGAAAAGCTTTACCATACAATACTGAAGACACGTACCGATAAACGTAAAAGCCAGTGGACGCCTCAAAATTGTAATTTGCTGACTAGAATAACATAGATAGAAGAATTGAGGTTGTGTTGGGCGAAAATCCGTTCGGTCTCAGAAAGTGTAAAGGCACTAAAGAGGCAAATTTGACTCTGCCTTCATATTGGGAGGGAGAATAAATGAAAATCATTTTTACTTGCATAGCACTTGAGGATACAAAGCTATAAACATAATATGGAATAAAATGTTCGAAATCTTGAAACACGGTAGGGAAGAAGGCAGCGAGAGATGAGTAATTTATAACATATTCAAAAACTAAATAATTACAATGAAGCGGGTAGGTAAGGGACAGGTTTGGTTTCAGAATGGGGAAGGGCGGGATTGCGCATTATCACTGCTGCTCATTAAAATGAATAGCATACTTAATACATGTGCTAAGGACAACGGTAAAGCAAAGGTGGTGAAGACTAGGCGAAATCAAAATTACGATTTATCTAACATAAAAATTGGGAATGAGCAGAATATCAGAAAAGGTGAAAACACTGTCCTAACTTGGAAGTAAGATTACACTGACAGGCCAAATCAAGGAAGATTTCAGAAGCAGTGAATGGCAGGCGAAAAAAGAACATTCAGAATTCAGTGGACAGATGAAGCATGGAAAGGAAAAAATATAAAAAAAGTATAAGTGAAGAAATACGCGTATGGAAAGCCCATAACACATACGACGTCATTCGGAAAGAGCTGGAAGGAAGGAAAAATAGGATTTAACGTCCTATCTGCACAGTCAGTCAAAAAAGTTCTGACACTGACTTTATTCCTGGCGTATAAGCGACTCCAGCGCAGTAACTACGGTGGTAGCTTGAACTAACAACTGTGAACAACAGATGTGCATGCGACCAGTCGGTTGAGAGCAAGTGAAGTTAAGTAGTGGAGATGTAGCCGTAGTGTGCCACTGCTGTTGTGTCAGAAATCGCAATCGAGCAAAATCTCTAAATAAAAGTGTTCCATACTTTCTCCAGAATGTTTAGAAAAAGAGAAACGTGTTTCCAAAGTTTGACTAAAATGCAAAACGCGAACAATTCTGTTCATCACTATAGCTGATGAGACTTAGCTTAGTGTTATTAGTAGCCGGCCGGAGTGCCCGAGCGGTTCTACGCGCTACAGTCTGGAACCGCGCGACCGCTACGGTCGCAGGTTCGAATCCTGCCTCGGGCATGGATGTGTGTGATGTCCTTAGATTAGTTAGGTTTAAGTAGTTCTACGTTCTAGGGGACTGATGACCACAGTAGTTAAGTCGCTTAGTGGTCAGAGCCATTTGAACCATTTGTTATCAATACGAACCTAACACACAACGACAAATTACAGAAACTCATGTGAAGCGTCAACGTTTGACGTCAAGAAGACGTTCAAGTCAATGTGACGGGCGAGTTGAACATCTTACAGAAGGACGTTTCTGACAGTTTCACGTGGTTGTATTGTTCAGTGCGTTGTACTCAAGAGGGGAGAATTATGTAGAACACCAGATGCATTAAAACAGGCATCTTAACTTTCTTCTCTTCCACAACGGAGTCAGAGACGGTGAACACCCTCGGATTGAAGAAAGAAACACGTCATATCCTTTTCCAAGGGACCATTCGAGCTAACCACGGAAACCCAAGTCTGGATGGCCGGACAGGATTTTAGTCGATGTTCTCCCGAATGTTAATTCCAGTGTGCTAACCACGGCATCACCTCACACGGTTTGGAGGATAGAATCGAGCTAGCTGAAAGACTGATGACCTAATAACACATAACCATCCAACCGCTTCATCATAATTCAAACAACAAACCAAAGATTAGCACTCCACGCGGAATTATTCTTATTTGAACAATTCCTCGTAATACATAAGCGGCGTGTGCTCTTTCACTGTCCTGTTTTAAATCACCGCAAGCCTTTTCGTTAAAACTGTTAGGTCTCTAAAAAAGATTGCACTACAGTGCTAACTTACCTATCAGAATTGCGATTAGGTCCGAATATTCTTGTTACACTAATTGCACACTACACTTCTGTTTTCATATCACGCAGAAACTCTAATAAGAGTTACATAATACTACAACTAGCTGCACGCAACATTTTGTGGAATCGCGGGAAATCACTTCGTGAATTGTATGAGAATTCTGTAAAGAATAAAAATTGTGTACTTCAGAATCCAGGGGAGGGGGTCACAAAGTCCCCTTTTGCTTCGATCACCGCTCACGGTGACTCGTGTACCTCGGGCCGTTGGAAGATGACGTATTGGTTTTACACGAACTAGTCTAGTGGCGGCATTGGAAAGAAGCCGGAGACAATCCTTTCGCTATCTGGCCACAGAGCTGTGCGCAAATCTCACACTGAAATCTTACAAAGTAAAGGTAGCGTATCGGCTAATCATTTAGGAAACTTTTCTTCGACGTCAGTATTGTAACTTGCTATTGCAGTCTGTGACTGATGGAAAGGTTGATCCTGAAATGCTGAATTTTTTGAAGCGTGGTTCCATTTATCATAGTACTTGAACTCGTTGAGCAATTCACAATGGATCGCTGAAAATTTTACTAATTTATTAATTTCCCGCGACTCCACAAAATGTTGCGTGCAGCTAGTTGTAGTATTATGTGGCTGATCGCAGTTACCATCCTCCCTTTAAAAAGTGTAACACCAAACACTAGACAGATAGATTGGACAGCGGACTGCATTCGTTCGAGTCGTTCTCTCTCACTCAATTATCAGCATGCTACTATACAACGGATCAAACGAAGGCGGAAAAAAAAGCTCTTGTGCCGTGCTAAATTCCTTTATTGGCTTCATCACAGTATTTTTGTCAAGTTGGCTACGATACGTAACCTAAACTGTAGAGGAACCAATTCCCGTCGCAGTCTTATTAACATGTTCAACAATAGCTAAACGCAGCGCTTCCTGCAGCACTGTTTGGTTTCAAAGAACGTCACATGCGGTAACGTCTGCCCTCCACTATGCCTTAACGATCGCTTTCGCTGCAGATTTATTGGATTAATTACGTGAAGATATCAAAGAATACGTTGCTCTATTTCATAATTCTGGAAGAAAGTGTAGCCTGCGAAATGGAGCTTGGTGAGTGAGTTTAGTGTATTGCTTTAATTTAATAACAAGGGAACGCTTCTGTCAGATCCAGAAACTGACTTGGAATGAAGCTGATACAGTGGACTTCAGTAGGCTAAAGCCAGAAACAGCAGTCATTCATATTTACGAGGGCTGGCATGGCCTGGAGGGAGTCGGCGACTGATATTATAAATAGTAAAAAAATGTCACAAGCCGTCATCTGAACCCATTTCTAAGTAAATCGGACTTTGAGGGAGAAGGATCTATACCTCTAGCATGGGAAGGCGGCACAGCAGTCAGCTTTACACTGTCTGTAGAGTTCTCCAGTAGTCCTTTCTCATTTGTAAAAACATCCACTTCCAACACACATCTTCCGATATTCTCGATTTGGTTTCGGGTGACGAAGGCTATATAGGTAGCTACCAGTATTGTAAGTTGTGTTTTACGGGTTTTCTGAAATCACAATACTGATTAGGTTCACTCCAATTTTCTGCACGTGACTCACGCCTGGATGTGCACTCAATGGCTACCAGCATTTCCCTTATAGAAACCACTCAAAAGAAATTTAGTATGCTGAGACATGTGTGCCTGATAATTAACAGCCCAGTGTTTCCTAAATCAATGCAGCTCAAAAATTTTGTAACATTAGCCTTCTCCCCGCGGCTTCGCTCGCGTACAGTTTCGGCACATATAAAGCATACATTCTCTCTTCCCTCTCTCTCTGTAAACCTCATCCTCCCACCCCTACTTGTTCACCTCCTCACCTTCTTCCTTTCCCACTAGCCCATCACTCCTCTATGCTTTCCACCTGCCTTCTGCATCTCTCCCTCCCCCCTCTCTCAGACCATCCACCTCCCCCCGTCGCTGGTACATCCCCCCCCCGTCTATCCATCTCCTCCATCGTAGCCTACGCGATACAAGGCCTACCACAACCTGACAGGTAGTCCGCGTAACGATACGAACTGAGGGCCGAGCCGCGTGGTAGTCCCTTCAGCTTTCGGTGAGAGATTCGTGCGTTCATTAAGCTATTAGCAACAGTGTGAGGACCATCGCCTGCATGTAAGCGTTTACTGAGTTGCATTTATTACAAGACTCGTGTGTCTTCATATTAGGAAACAATCACGAACTGACGGAGATACTAGGTAAGCACAGTATTTACTTGACTGAGTAGCGTGGTTTCTTGCTTTTGAAAACGATATATCAGCCCATTACTTGTTGCATGTGTTCGAAATGGGGCTTTCTTGCAGTGCAACGGGTTGCACTGTAAAGTACAGGACGAAAAAAGGGGAAAGTACAATATTTTTATTTTCACGAGACGCAAACATTCGGGTACGTGGTTGTGAGCAATTCACCGCACAAATTTCACGCCTAAAAAAAATTTGTAGTTTGTGCTAAGCATTTCGCCAAAGTATATAATTACTGAAGATAAAATGAAGAGCAAATGATTCTGTGCTAACAGTTCATAGAAGAATTCCCAAATTGGCAGATGATGCTGTTCCTTCTTTGATTACTGTACAGCCAACCTACACGTCTGCTCATCTGTCTGCTGAAAGAATATCGCCGAAGGAAAGAGCAAAAACGATTTTACGTCGAGAGAAACAAAATTTCAGTGTAAAGTGTGAGCAGAACGAAATTACAAACTATGACGCATTTACAAATAAAAAAAAAAAAGGTTCAAATGGCTCTGAGCACTATGGGACTTAACAGCAGAGGTAATCAGTCCCCTAGAACTTAGAACTACTTAAACCTAACTGACCTAGGGACATCACACACATCCACGGCCGAGGCAGGATTCGAACCTGCGACCGTAGCAGCCGCGCGGTTCCGGACTGAAGCGCCTACAACCGCTCGGCCACAGCGGCCGGCCTCAAACTGAACAAAAGAGTTCATTACTGCTTGCAAGCTACAATTTTTGAGGGAGATAACTGAAAATAGTTCATGCATCGACCACGATATTCCCCATAGACTATCCTGTGGGATTCATCAGGTGCTTACAGCCACATTAGGAATTCGTGTGTATTATTCCCCCATCCATCGTATTCAAGAAAACTTTCAAGTGACATGAAGACCGAAGTCGGATTACAAGCGGGCCTGACTGCTTATTTAAGAGAGAAATGTAATCGGTTACGTCCACATGAGAAAATTGTGAACGTCTTTTCCAGACGAAATAGATATACCGGCAAAGGATCTATTATTACAGAAACTGTGAGGTCACATGCATTATGAATTATTGTAAACCTAGTATAGGCTCGAAGCCTTCGAAGTATGCCCTATTTTTTAGACAAAGTTGATCGTTCAGTAAATTGCCTCTATCTGTAATTAGGTGTGCATAAATTTGTAGTTCCTCAAGCGTGTCGAGTCTATATCCCTTAACTTCATGATGTAGTAGCTCTATGTCACGTAAAGGTTTAGGTGTATGAGCCATTTGCACCAGATGTTCCGCAAAGGCTGACCCCCGTGTTCCTACGCCCTTCCCTACAGATGTTCATACGAGATTTGTTGGTCAATTTATAAGGCTCTGTAGTAGAATGTAAAACTTAGTCATGCTGGATACTGTAATTAACTTAAAATAGTAAAATATAAAATTAATTCATAGCAAAAAGGTTATCTGCGTAATAAGAGTTTGATTCAATACGTCTCGCGCATGCGCGCCATCCTCTGTGAGGCAGACCGCGAAGCCCTCGCAGTCCGCAGTCTCGAGTCACTCGACGAGGCCCATACAACGGGTTTAAAGTGAATCTGCTGTAGCTTGTTTAATGGAAGTGACAAAACCTTATGGTTATGCATCAAGTTTTATAAAGTTGACTTAGGACATGGCCTGTTTTAGGCAAACATTTAAATAATATTTTATGTAAGTACTACACGTTGCATCCTGTAGGATGACCATATCTAATATAATTTACTAGCGCATTATAATATTAACTTGTTGCAGGTTCCGAAGAAGACGTTATTACTAACGTTGAAACCTAGGTAAACGATAAAGGTAACCTGCAACTGCAGGCTGTATATTCTTATATACGACAAAAATAATTTAATAATACTGAAAATTTGTTTTATTGCTAAGAAATATGAAATATAAAACCAAGCCATACGCAGTGAGACTCCATGGCCATTTAAATGCGGCACGCTCGCTCCACCTACCCGCGCTCAGTGTGCAATGGCGGTCGAGGAAGTGTGTAGGTAGGCCGGGCGCTATGGCACTTGTGCCACAGCACGGTTCGCGATTCGAATTGTTGGCTGCCCCTTCTCTATAGCGTCCCAAATGTACTCAACTGGACTGAAATCTGGGTGTTTGTAGGTTCCCATAAGCACCGTCACGTTCGTAGTGTTACGGGTACCGTTTGTGACTGACAAGTCGATGCATTGTTCTGCTGGACGTACAAATCGCCTTGCAGGTACACATGTGAGGCGGTTCCTTCTCTACGAAACAATGCGGTGCTTTTGTATTGAATGACTGCCCACTGGTTGTTGCTGTCCAGAACTGATTGGAGTCTCATTTAGTACGTAGTGGCCCATCTATCCATTACTACAATCCACGATGGTCGACGGCGATCCAGGCTACACCACTTTCTTAACCACAGCAGCTGACTGGAGGCGGCTGGTTTCGCCCACACTGAAGGAATGAAGATATATTCTTGACAGGGAGGGATGTGAAAAGCCTAATACCTGCACGAGCTGAGAGATGGAGTGCCAGATGAACCAGGCAGTCACGACGTGACCACAATAACAACGTATGCTGAAATCGTGCCGCTTACCCATCCTGTGCTTTACTGTCCCATCAACAGCCATTACAAAGGCTCATAAACTCGCAGGCGGAAGGCCTCTAACACGTCCACTAAATTCGACTCATATTTGGCAGGTCGCTTGTACACTCAGGATTAACGGGATGGATAAATAATTGGAAATGGAAGATTTTTCATCAACATATATGGGGTCCATAAGGGCACTGAAGATGGGAATTTTTCGACTGCTGCTTATGTACCCATACGGTAAGAGCTATTCAGCGAAAGCGCCGCTACTGTAGCGACTAAGGAGTTCGCTTCGGAGCGGAGAAAATGGCTCTGAGCACTATGGGACTTAACATGTATGGTCATCAGTCCCCTAGACTTAGAACTACTTAAACCTAACTAACTTAAGGACAGCACACAACACCCAGTCATCACGAGGCAGAGAAAATCCCTGACCCCGCCGGGAATCGAACCCGGGAACCCGGGCGCGGGAAGCGAGAACGCTACCGCACGACCACGAGCTGCGGACAGGAGCGGAGAATGTGTTCGATTCCTAGCTGCATTCTGCAGTTTTTTATTTGTATTTTTTTCCGTTTCGAAATTGGTAATTATAGGAGTTAATAACGCAAACAGATCAACAGGGAATGATAACAAGGTAGGAGAAAAAATTTCTCAAACGACTTCGATTAGTAAAGAAGTAAAAATTCAATCCTGGTACATTTACAATGACTCTTTCACTCACTCTGTTACATGTCCCCAATTTCCTTCGAACAACTAGGTGGATGGTAATTGTAATATACACATTCGAAGCAAATACACTCGCGGCACCAAGAACATCTAATGAATAGAACCTTCGCGCAACTCATCGTTCCCACCAAAGATTCGGAGGGAAGCAAACTTGGTTTTTCGGGAATTAATTTTGAGCCGCGCGGGATTAGCCGAGCGGTCTCGGGCGCTGCAGTCATGTACTGTGCGACTGGTCCCGCCGGAGGTTCGAGTCCTCCCTCGGGCATGGGTGTGTGTGTTTGTCCTTAGGATAATTTAGGCTAAGTAGTGTGTAAGCTTAGGGACTGATGACTTTAGCAGTTAAGTCCCATAAGATTTCACACACAAAAACAAATTAATTTTGATGCAAACCACGCCTACCATAACACTGTCTGAAAAATCGGCGCTGAAAGTTGATCAAATACTATGCTGTGAATCATTATTGCATCCGCTCGGTTGTACATTCCTACTGAGTTTCCAGAAGCAGACTGTAATTTGGAAGCCTCGAAATAAAGTTTGTGACTTAGCGACACAATCAATCATCATATGGCTGGCAGACAGGTGTGCTGTTTGGTCGTATTACCTCTACTGTGTAAGTCGGCTGACATTTGTATTTTATAAACCCCAGAAATCCAGTACCAGACAAAATTTGTTATCAGCAACGTATGGTTTAAGAATATTCTCAAGATGTTTTGTAAGCAGAATTATTCATCTTCTGGATTCTGAGTAAGTGAAGTAAACATCTACGATTCTACTGAAAACTGTGTTTCTGGACGCCACATGAAAGTTGAAAAATGCTGAACTTTCAATTATCTACAGATTTCGTCAATTCTGAATCGACTGCGCGTCACGCAGTTTCGGAGCAGTTTTCTTAAAAGCGGTGGGATGTTGAGCCAAAATATCTTGGTGTCTTTCATTCTAGGCGCTACATAAGGGACCTGCCACATATGAACAGAGCAGGTTCGCCGTGTCCAACAGGTCGGTCAGTCAGCCTCCACCCCCCCCCCCCCCCCCCCCCCGGCCCCACCTCCACCTCCGAAGGATCCAGGACGGAGGAGGGAGCGCAGTGGTCTGGGGAATGTTTTCGTGCCATTCCCTGGGTGATCTTGCCATTCTGTACGACACAATGGATGAACATAAGTATGCATCTATCCCTGGGGAGCATGTCCACCCCTATATGCAGTTCTGTTTTTCCACACCACGATGGCATATACCAGGATGACAATGCAACGTGTTACACAGCCTGTCGCTAGTATGTGTTCTATATTCAGAATTGTAGTTGTTCATCATTCATTTTTCTTCTTGCGTGATCTCTATACGTGATTCGGTACTGGGGCTCATGTTTGGCTTGCATCGTGGCGAACTATGGATGCACATGGGATGCCTATTCAATTAAAGTTCTGAAAATGATCGTATTTACGGTACATGATACAGATGCTGAGTAAGTGTTAAAGGAGACCAAACAGCTAATGTCATCTGTCTACTATTCAGCCCCCAGGGCAGATGCAGTGTACCCAATCTGTCTGCGGATAGAGGAAATTCTGTGTGTAAATATGAGAGTGTGTTCTAACTGCTTACGTAGCGTATATATGAGGCGGAACATAGGAACTAACCCAGGATTCATCTCGTAGGATGTGGGAAACCAGCTACAAACCACATCATCCTGGCTGACCGGCACACCCACATCTCGTCGTAATCCGCTTGGCGGATTCGCTCCGCGGCCGGCATAGCTCCCCATCACGTAAGCGGATGCGTTGACACGCGCGGATACCCGGGCGGGTGAAAGCGAATGTATGTTGGGACGACGACGACCACATACATCAGGCTTACCATAGCTCCGGGATTAGCCCGAACACTCCCGATTTTTAGTGCTATCCGGGGTTGCAAAAATGTCGGGGGTTGGAGAAATTTGTGACACGAGGACTTTTTTTTACATATTTGAGACCTGCATGTTCGACACCGCTTTTTTAAACATTCTCTTACGGCCGTGCTTCTCTCAGCCAACCTTGGCGCAAGCTCTGACGTCGATGGGCAGGCGAGGCTACCGGTTCCGCCACAAATCTTCACTTAATCATTTGGCAATACAAGAGGGGCAATATGTGTGTGTTGTTTTCGTGTGTGAAGCAACTCGTCTACTTGTATTTGCTCATTTTTTTCTCTATGCTTATTTTGTCTCATCTTTTACCAAAGGGCAAAACGGAAGTGTCTGTTTAAAGTTTTATACCATCTTCTGCCAAAGAACTCTACTCTGAAAGAAACTAACGATGTCCAGGAAGAAAGATCCAAGACTACAATATTTTTATAATTTTAGTATCCAATACTTAAGAGTTGTGGAGAACCAGTTCTCGTAAGTTCGTTAGTTTCAGTAGATTGAAACTGCCTTGTCTGTTTTAGAAGACGGTGCACAAGATGTTAATGAAATTATAAAAGATTCCGTACATACTGATGACCCATTTGATGGGCATACAGTGCTCAACCAGGCAATTCAAAACCAACGGGTAAGTTGTGGTTCAAGTTCTGAAGAAGCACCGGATACTACTGAAAAGCAGCGGAAAGCAATTTTTAAAGTGTTTCGAAAGACTGATAATTCATGTTACAATATTTCTAAACTGTTGAGTTTGCGATGCCTCTGAGTGGGTTATCACCTTCAGTCGAGAGACTTTTCTCAGTTACGTGGAACACTACATGTACAGAAAGTGGTTGACTTTCAGTAGCTAATGTTAAACATCTACTAAATGTTAAAATAAATCCAGGGCTTTTCTGCTGTGTATTTTTATGATGTAATTAAAGCAAACAAACTATGTTTCATGTAAAGTGAAAAATACAACGGAATGAATATAAAGTTTAATGCAGCAGTAGACTGTTAGGACTTTTAAGTTATTTCAAATACGAGTATATATCCTTGCTTAGACTCGCAAATATATGGTAAGCATAACATACATCCACGTTTTGCAATAGAGTACCTCTTCATGTGTTTTACATGACGCGGTTCCTTTATTTTGCTAGGATGCACTAATTTCTATTTCAAATATCTGCCGTAAGTTTTTTTCGTGCAGTGACTTTGTCGCTCGGCAGCTGTCGCCTGCAATATTCTTATACGCGGAGAAACGTCTTCATACTATTTTTTTTTTTTTTACCGCCTTTATGATTCCGCTGCTCTACTTTCAGTTGAAGTACTAATACATTTCGTGGCAATCAACTCAACCTGGTCACATACACTATGTGATCAAAAGTATCCGGACATCCCCAAAAATATACATTTTTCATATTAGGTACATTGAGCTGCCACCTACTGCCAGGTACTCCATATCAGCGACCTCAGTAGTCATTCGACATCGTGAGAGAGCAGAATGGGCCCTCCGCGGAACTCACGGACTTCGAACGTGGTCAGGTGATTGGGAGCCACTTGTGTCACACGTATGTACGCGAGATTTCCTAAACATCCCAAGGTCCACTGTTTCTGATGTGACAGTGAAGTGGAAACGTGAAGGGACACGGACAGCACAAAAGCGTACAGGCCGACCTCGCCTGTTGACAGACAGCGACCGCCGAAAGTTGAAGAGGGTCATAATGTGTAATAGGCAGACCATCATACAGGAATTCTAGACTGTATCAGGATCCACTGAAAATACAATGACAGTGAGGTGGGAGGTGAGAAAACTTGGATTTCATAGTCGAGCGGCTGCTCATAAGCCATACATCACGCCGGTAAATGCCAAACGACGCCTCGCTTGGTGTAAGGAGCGTAAACATTGGACGAAATGAACAGCAGAAAAACGTTGTGTGGAGTGAGGAATCACGGTACACAATGTGACGATCCCATGGCAGAGTGTGGCTATGGCGAATGACCTGGCGAACGTCATCTGCCAGTGTGTGTAGTTCCAAAAGTAAAATTCGGAGGCGGTGGTGTTATGGTGTGGTCGTCTTTTTCATGGCGGGGACTTGCACCTCTTGTTGTTCAGCGTGGCACTATCACAGCACATGCCTACACTGACGTTTTAAGCACCTTCTTGCTTCCCACTGTTGAACAGCAATTCGGAGGTCGCGATTGCATCTTTCAACACGATCGAGCACCTGTTCATAATGCGCGGTCTGTGGCGGAGTGGTTACACGACAATAACATCCCTGTAATGGACTGGCCTGCACAGAGTCCTGACCTGAATCCTACAGAACAGCTCTGGGATGTTTTCTTACGCCTACTTCGTGCCAGGCCTCACCGAGCGACATTGATATCTCTCCTCAGTGCAGCACTCCGTGAAGAATGGGCTGCCATTCTTCAAGAAACTTTCCAGCACCTTATTGAACGTATGCCTGCGAGAGTGGAAGCCGTCATCAAGGCTAGGGGTGAGCCAATACCATATTGAATTCCAGCATTACCGATGGAGGGCACCACGAACTTGTAAGTGTTTTCAGCCAAGTGTCCGGATACTTTTGATCAAATAGAGTATTTACGTTTCAAAACTTAATATGTTACACGTTACACTCCCGTAATTAGTAGAAAACTTCACCTGCGTGTACCTGTAACTTATTTTTTTCTTTCGCAACTTCACCTATACAATGTCAAGTTGGCGACGTAGATACACTGCATATGTCGAGCGAGGCACCAGATTTACTCTTTAAACACATAAAACAAATGCATTAACACGCCGCATAATGTCCAGAAATTAAATTAAAAATATCCCCCCCCCTCCCAGTTCTAAACCATATTTTTCGGGAGGTTTTCCTTTGTTCTAAGGTATATACCGAAACGGGGTAAATCCCTCCATATATTTGCAATTTCAGTTTCCTCTACCTCTTCTAGCTACTAGAATTGGCCAGAACTTGACAAGCCCACTCTACGCTTGGGGGTACATGTAAGAAATAGTAATACTTCTTGTATAATGCACATGTTGAGCAACATACAAATACACGTACACATCACTAGGCTTTCAGATTTCTGTTTGCGACATGTTGTCACGGAATAAAATTACACACACGTTTCATCCTCGCGACCATAGCCAAGTATGTCCAGAGTTTTCTCTTGATTGAATGGCAAATGCTGGAACTGCAGATCCTTTCCCAATTATTCAAAACTGGGACTCCTCCTGCTCCACTACCGGCTTGCCTGGTATTTGGCCACGAACTTTACAACAGTCCAACTCGAACATCCAGCTGTACCTTTAAGAGGTACAGTTCTCAAGCATATATAAAATAAAAATTCATTTACACGAGACGGACCACAGTCATTGCCTATTGCGCCCATTGCGATTGCCAGCATTATAGGTACAGGCACATTTCGACCTATCCATCAACTTTACACACACTCACTGTCTCTCTTTTGAGCCATCAGTTCTTCTGACTGGTTCGGTGCAGTCCGCCATGAAGTCCTCTCTTGTGCCAACCTCTTCATCTCAGAGTAGCATTTGCACCCAACGTCCTCAATTATTTATTGGGTGTATCCCGATTTCTTTCTTCCCCTACAGTTTTTACGTTCTACAACTCCTCCAATAACCGTGGAAATTATCTCCTGTGTCTTGGCACATGTGCTATCATCCTGTCCTTTCTTTTTGCCAATAATTCTCGTGTGTGCCGTTCTTCGCCTATTCTGTGCAGAACCGCCTCATTCCTTATGTTATCAGTCTACATGATTTTAACACTCTTCTATAGCACAAATCTCGAACGCTTCTATTCTCACCTTTTCCAGTTTTCACATAGTCCACGATCCACTGCCATACAATGCTGTGCTCCAAATATACTTTCTCAGAATTTTTTTCTCGGGCTAAGGCAGATGTTTGAGATTAGAAGACTTTACTCATGTTTTTCTCATAATTTCGAACATCTCGCACCATTTTACTTGGTCGAACGCTATTTCCAGGTGGGCAGATCCTATGAGCATGTGCAAAATTTTATTTAGTTTTGCTTCCTTTATCAATCGAAATGTCAGAACTGCCTCTCTGCTCCCCTTACCTTTTCGAAAGCCGAACTGATCGTCATCAACAAATCATTTTTTTCATACTTCTGTATGTATATCTCTTGTCAGTAACATATATGCATGAGTCGTTAATTTGATTGGGCTATATATAGTTCTCGCACATATCGGCCTTTGCTATCTTCGGGATCGTGTGGATGGCATTTTTCCGAATATCTGATAGTATGTCTCTAGACTCATAAATTCTACACAAACCAAATTTGACAACCGACTTGGTTACCTCTTCTCCCAATGATTTCAAAAAATGCAAAGGAATGTTACCTATCTCTTCTGTCTTATTTAATTGCAAGTCTTCCAAAGCTCTCAAACTCCAATACTGGATCACCAATGTCTTCCATTCCTTCCTGAATCACCCCATCAAACATATCTTCCTCCTCGTAGGGGCGTTAAAAATATGTTTTCCATCCATCCGCCCTCTCCACTACGTCTAATAGTTGAACTCGCATGGCACTCTTAATGTTGACACCATTGCTCATAATTTCACCGAAGGTTGTTTAGACTTTCATGTATGCTGAGTCAGCTTTTCCACGGCCATTCTTTTTCGGATTCTTCAAATTTCTCCTACAACCATTCCACCTTGGCTTCCCTGCGCTTCTTATTTATTTCATTCCTTTACTCTGTATTCACTTAAACAAATACACTTACACACCACTCGTCTTTCATATTTTTCTGTGAGATAATATGTCCCATAGCTTAATTAGTTTCCATATCACTCTGCTTACAGACGTTTCCGGGATGTTTCCCTCTGTTATAGGCCAAATTACAGAACTGGAAAACCCCTACCAAATAGTCTCAATTTGGACTGCCTCTTCCCCACTACTGCCCCCAAGATTACTTAACTGAAAACACGCTGACTTTACAATGGGTCAAAATTCGAACTGCAACCAGTGATTTAAGGTGGTGACACTGAAAAGTGTACATGATAATTAAAAATAAATAAAAACAGAAAGCGTGCACGTATATGTTTAAAAGCAGGAGGAAGAAGAGAAGAAGAAAACGAAGAAATGTTTCTCCTATTGAACGGTCAGCAATAACCTTCGCTTGCATCACCTAAGATTGGTCGTGGCATAAGTACACTGTACATGTCCAGCAAGTTATCGTTTTATTCTGTTTACATACAAACAAATACGTGTACACACAACAAGAGGCTGTCCGCCTCTACAGCTGGGTGGTCAGCGCGGCGGCATGCCATGCGAGGGGCTCCGGTTCGATTCCGGGGGACTGGGTGTTGTGTTGCTTTCATCATCATTCCATCCTGATCATCGCAAGCGAGCGAGAGAGAGAGAAGCAACAGGTGGCTACCCTCACCGCAGGTGGACTCCCGGCCTAGGCACACGCATTATTATTATTATTATTATTATTATTATTATTACCACCACCACCACCACCACCACCATAACGTTTTCATGTACGCGTCTGGAACTATTTGAGAATTTAATGAATCTAAAGAAATACTTTTAGCTTTTGATAGGTAAAGCATGCAATTTTCAAGTTCTAACATAGCAATGTACCGAATGTACAGTTTTTTTAAAATAATTATAACCGGTTTATTTTCCCTACGGTGTCACTGGGCATATCACTTATAAATCCACCCGACTTGAATTTTATTAATCATTTAACGTTGCATTACAACAGCACAATGAAAGTTATACAGTGTGAGCCCCCGAAGGATCGGCAGTAGCACTTCCGCATATTTTTCGGCAGATATTTACAATGTGTAGCTGGAATCAGCCCACGCCTTTCGTGCGGCGTCCAATGGCGACGGAAAGCGTCGATTTGTTTCCCGTTACAAATAAAATGATTTTTAAAGCGGAATTTTACGGCCCCACATTAGTGTAATACGACATTCCTTTTATCGATATGTACGAACAGGGACAGTAAAACATGAAGAGTACACAGTAATGCAACAGCGACCGAACAGCACTGTTGCATGGCGGTAGCAGTTCAAATGGCTCTGAGCACTATGCGACTTAACTTCTGAGGTCATCAGTCCCCTAGAACTTAGAACTACTTGAACCTAACTAACCTAAGGACATCACACACATCCATGCCCGAGGCAGGATTCGAACCTGCGACTGTAGCGCCTAGAACCGCACGGCCACTCCGGCCGGCGGCGGTAGCAGTCATCTCGGGTCTGGGCGGTGCTGTCGCTACTGGAATACTGGTTATTCCTCTTGTTGCACTGTTCCTGTTCGTACGTACCGATAAAACAAATGTCGTACTACACTCATGTGGGAGCGCTCGATCGAATGGGCACGTAAAATTTGCTTTAAAAACAATTTTGGTTGTAACGGGAAACAAACCGACGTTTTCCGGCGATACAACGAGTCGTATGAAAGGCATGATGAGCAACGAAATTGAAAATATCTGCCGAAACACCACAGAAAATGTGCCTGAAGACTCTTATGAGGGACACCCTGTATATTTTTCTGTACTTGTACCGTACGTTGTGTCCTCCACAGATACGAGACATATTCATAGACGGAAAGTACACCAGACGGCAAGACCAGTCTCCTGAGAGATGCAAAATAGTTACTGCCAGACGCCACAGAGAGCGCACGCAACACGGATTATGTTATGTTTCGCCTCACGTCACCCAATTAGTTGCCAGGTGGACAGCCATCCAACGAACGCGGATATAAGTAGACACAAGTCTGCACCAGCGACGGTATCCGCGGTGTACGAACAGTTAGTTGTATGGTATAAACACCGTGTCCCAAGGCAGCATCAGGACGTACCTATTTACAGTCGCCTTCCAGAAGATCCCAACTGGACAATGTGTTAATTACGAGAGTTGGATAAAAAGTAAGTTCCGATGGGTCGCGGAATGGAAACCACAGATATACTCAAAAATATTTTATTTGCAACATTTAGCAACACGTTCAAACTGCTTCTCTACATAACCGCCGTTATGACGGTCAATTTTCGTAGCGTTATACCAACTTTCCAATACCTTCGTTACAGAAGGCAGCCGATTGTGCTTTCTGCCAATTATCTACGTTGGTCTGCAACTCGTTGTCTGTGCCAATATGTTGTCTTCATAACCAGCGGTTCATGTGAGCAGAGATGAAAATCAGAGGGAGCCACGCCCGGGCTATATGGTGAGTGATCATACGCTTCCCACTGAAATTGTCATGAAGAAGGAAACGCATGACATTTACGTTATGTGGGGTTACATGAAATCAGGCGAAATGTCTCGGCAAGCACCAACACAAGGCGGGAGACACCACTTTCCAGGCATCTTTACGTGCTCACTGTGAGCTCAGAACAACAAAGAGCGGCGTTACGGGATCGACGAAAATACTATAGACACTGTCCAACAGATCTTTGCAAAGCTTAATCGAATTTCCACTGTTGTTTCCATTTCGCGACCGAACGGAACTTACATTCTGGACACCCCTCGCATATTAATCATTTACTGGATTCTGGACTAGACCAGTGTTCAAACAGAGATCAGTGCAAGTGAGCTTTTAACATAACTGTGCATCATCTTCACACACACATGGTATAATATTTGTTTTAATAAATTATGGTAAATTGTTGCTAATCTCTGTTGCCATAATTTCTGCCGTAGCTTGCATAAACATATTTGGCGGTGTCACAAGGATTTGTAGTAAGGGCGTGCAAGCAAGCCTCCCCAACAACAGCAACTATTTTGAGTGGAACGGGGTTCTCTTCATGCCAAATTTATGCTGGACATTATGACTGAATACAATACTATGCGCGTATAAACTTAGTTTTTCTGTGTCCTATTATGTCTTACTTCAGCAACGGTGGCGGAAGTTGCTTACAAACGTAAGCAGTCAAAATGCACACAAGTTCGGTAAGCAAGTGCAGGTATGGGAGCGCAGTCTATATCCCGTGGGCGTGGGTGAACGGTGTGCGTGCGCGCCAGAAAACAGCCGACACCTGAGTGAAAGCTTTCAAACGGCTCGAAAGTCCTTGCAGCAAACATTTTCCTTGTTTCACCTTGACATCTTTCACCAGCCATTATAGTCTTCATTGACTGAGACTTAGAAAGAAGTTGCTAGAGACTTTACGTTAAGTTTCTCAAACCCTGTCAAGTCTGGAAATCCGCAAGGGAAATTGTAAATGGATGCGCTCCTTAAAGCAGACTATTCACAAAATGGAAGAGAAGAGGTTGAAACTCACGTGACGCACAACCTTATAGAAATAAGTACATAAATTTACTTTCTCAATTTCACATCTCGTCAAAGTGTAATTCAGTACATTTCAACGAGATCGAAAGAAAATTGTAAGCTGAGCTTACAAAGGGAAGGCCTTATAAACGGCCAACCATTTCGGCTCAAATGTGGCACGTCGCTTGTGTACAACATAAAACAAAGGATTCTTAGATATTTTGCCTCAACACCCTCCCGTTTTTGAGAAAATCGCCCTTAAAGGTTATGACGAGCAATCTACTCAAAACTGGCGGGATATATATATAATTGTAAATAGAGCATTTTTCATCATCAGGTAATTGGGTCCGTCCAGAAATCGAGGAAAGAAACTTTTACACCTGCCGCTTATGTAGCGCAACGGCCAAAGTAACTGGCTGAGAAGCGCAGAACCCGGATTTGAATCTCGAGGAAACCTAGCAGATGTTATTCTTCTTCTTCTTTGTATTTTTCCATATCTCAACTGATAGGGACGGGAGGGTTAATAATGTAAGTAAAATAATAAGCAATGATAAAAAGCTAGTCAAATTTTTCAAACCTCTTGGGATAGTAAACAACTAAAATGTTACTCCGTGTCACTTTACAATGGTTCTTCCAGTCACTGTTGTATGTCCTAACTTTTCTTCGAACAACTAGATGGATGGTACTTATCATATAAACATTTGAAACAAATATACTCGCGGTACCACGAATATCTAATGAATGCAATCTTTGGACAGCTACACTCTTTCTTCCGAAGAGCCAGCGGAAAACAAACATGGTTTACATTTGAAAATATGTCTTTTTCGGGAATTTTGATGCGTACCACGCATACATCATTGCCTAAAAAATCAATGCTGAACGTTGGTTATGAATTATGTTGTCAATAGTTATTGCATCCGTGTGGTTGTGCATTTCCCGCTGGGTTCCCAGAAGCACACTGCAATTCTGAAGCCTCGAAATAAAGCTTTTAATCTGGTGATAGATACAAACATCACACGGCTAGCACACACGTTTGCAGTTTGGCGGTATTACTTCTGCCGTGCATGACGGTTGACCTTTGTCACCTATAAACATGGTGTCATACATTAGAGTATTAGTTGGTCCACCCCAGGAATCCAATATTAGACAAAACTTATCAGCAACGTATGGTTTTAAAATATTCCCAAGAAATTTTCTTCAAATCGCATTTGTCTATTTCCCGGATTTGGAACAAGTAATGTAAACATTTTTCAACGAGTCTGTTAAGCGACTGACCTCTTCTATAACCCGAGGACCAAATATAACGTTCGTTTCTTGTAAGCACAGGAAAACCTTAGGCAACACACTTTTTCAGAGGCTGTGATGGCATATTAAGCCGTTTACGAATGTGTTAGTTTTAAAACTACCAACTGCGACAAAGTTTCATTTTTCTCCCTTAAGCGATAACGTGCATGCTGTTTGATCGGTGTTGGTCACATAATCACGATTAAAACTGCTCATAACTGACGCCGTTTGCGTGCTGAAAAGAGCCGCCACTTTTGTATATCTTCTATATTTTCTACTCCTTGTGGGAGACAAATTTAGTTACGTGTCATTGACTAATTTTATATTCCGATTTGAAATTCCTTGCCCGAGATAATGATGCAGCAAACGTAAAATCCTTGTTGGTCGTACGCTCTGCGCCTGCAGCCCACTCCTCGAGTATTCTCGTTACGATGACGAGATTCGACAAATCGGTCTATGTCCACTTACTTATCGCCTGGTATTTGACGTATCTTGTCCCTCCTTTTACGATATCATTTTCCCACAATTTTAGGTCGTCCTTCCTTTTCAGGACTGTTGTTGCTCTATTCTTTTGCAGTGTGTGTAGGTTCCAATTTGAATGATTCCTGCCTAGATACTGCCTTCAGTTTTACTTCAAGCAGTATAGCGCCGTAGTTCAATCGTTTAATAAACGGTTTGTAATACTCATCGGCAAGAGATGAAGCACAGATTGCGTGTGACGTGGGCATTTGTGTTATGAACATTTTGCGATTCACTAGTCGTGATATCTTCCACAGAATCACATTCTGCTTCGGCTTCATGGTATAGTTCTTCAGTATCAACAAAAGTCATTTCGTTCGTCAGCTCCAAAAAGTGCTCGACGATAGAGGCCCCTATCAATCAGGAACACTGAGAAACAGAACTGCCTGCTTCCGGTGGTGGACTGATAATACAGCTCTCTTGCAACACTTTTACAAACCAAAACACATCGTCGATAACTTCCCGCTTGCCGACATCTGTGACTGGCACGGGTGTACATCCTCTATTATTCTGATTATGCAACTGAAAGATATGACACAACAAACAATAACTACAGCATAAACAGAAAAGCTAATTACTACAAACTATATAAAGTACAAGTCGTATGTTACTTACGGAGGATCACTGTATTCTTTCACAAAACATATTTTATTCGGTGGATTAACGATGAAAAATCATTACATGTATCCTCGAGGTTCGCAGCAGCCTAATGACAGAAAACAACTCTTTCCGATTGACTTCTACAAGATTCGTGCTGGACACCCCACTCTTCGAAGTTCACAACTATGATATGACGAACAGGCAACAGGACAACGTAACACTCCACGCGTGCATTCTGTCCCGTGCCTCGCTGTAAACAAGCGTCGTGTGGTTGGTTATCTGTAGTCCATCGTGAGGAATTCGCAGCACTCTTACTCGGAGTTGTTTTCATGTGACAAACCTTATAAGTTTAATTCTTTAATAATTCACGTCGTTTGGGAAATTAGTTTGCCCAGCTTATTACTATTATTATTATTCCATGTTGAGTTGCGTACCTCATTAACCCTCCTATCCCTACGAATTCTGATACGAAAAACTACAATTAAAAAAATCAAAACCGTGCAGTTTCCTCGAGTTTCGAACCCGGGTTCTCCGTCTTCCAGCCAGTTAGTTACCCTGGCTGTTGCGCTATCGGCGCTCTCGGCGAAAGGCGTTTACCATCTGAGTACATAAGCGGCAGTTGTGAAAGTTTCTTTCTTCGATTTCTGGAAAAGTATGCGTTTGCGGACCCCATACCTGATGAAGAAAAATGCTCTATTTACAATTATCTATCGATGTTGTCAATTTTGAGTCGATTGCTCATCATAACCTTTAGGGGTGAGTTTCTCAAAAATGAGTGGATGTTGAGCCAAAATATCTTAGAGTCCTTCGTTTTGGGTTGTAAACAAGCGACCTGTCAAATCTGAGCCGAATCGGTTGGCCGTGTCTGAGGACTTCCCCTTGTTCGTCTGGCGTTAAGAGGAACTCACATATACGTGAAAGTCCGATAAGATAATGAATTCGACAATTAACGAAGATGACGCTAGATGGAGGAGCTATGCTTACGTCATCAGACCTCTTAAGGATAGCCACTTGTCAAAACCAGACGCTCGCCGCGTACTACATCAGTTTTTTTGACGTCATTTCTTTAGTGTAGTGTTTGTGGAGTACGTACAAGGTTTCTCCACGCGATTTTTTTAAAGTACTGCTCAGAACTCGTCAACAAGTGTGTAATGTTTTCAAATAACTTGATTTCTTGGAACGTTGTTTTGAATTAAAAATGGGGATGTCTGGTAAGATGGCGTATTGCACTGAGGGTAAAATGACGATCGTCAAATTACCCCCTTCTACTAAGCTGTACTGATATTTCAAGTAATCAAACAATTCTGTAGGCAGAGTTGGGGAAAGCAGGTACTTCATATTAGTACTCGCGGCTTTGTGTTTTATTAAATTCACGCATTAAAAAATGGGGAAAATTATTGCATACATGCCTCTGCATACGTACTCATTCATCTTAGTCCCATGATCTCTACGTGAGATGTATGTCGGTAACAGTAGCATTGCCGCAGACTCTTTCTCTCATCTCTCTCTAAATTCATCCAGCAGTTTCGCCACAACTGCTGTATCTTCCGTAAGATACGGAACACAGTCATACACGGAGAGAGCGCCACACAGCAAGAGTAGCCTCCAGAGCGGTGTAGCATAGACAGTCAGACGCTATATATATATATATATATATATATATATATATATATATATATATATATATAGAGAGAGAGAGAGAGAGAGAGAGAGAGAGAGAGAGCGCGCACGCACACGCGCACACGCGCACACGCGCACACACACACACACACACACACACACACACACACACACACACACACCAAGGACTATGTTATGCTTCCGTCTTACAGCACGCAAATAATTCCGCAGTGAATATTCATCCGCCAAACGCTGACATAAGCCGAAGCACTGATCTCCACTTCCCTGAAGAAGTGTATCAACAGGTAGTTCGACAGTATCAAGACAGAGCCTCAAGACAACCGTCGCGGCACTTCAGAGAGTACAACTGGATATTCTACAAGTTATACGAGTAAACTCATGTTGATTCTTGAAGAGAAGCTTCTTTTCCTCTACAAACTTCTTACTGTAAGATCTTAAAATAGTCAAAAAGGGGCTTTACAGCTGTGGTCATCAGTCTCCTAGAACTTAGAACTACTTAAACCTAACTAACCTAAGGACATCACACACATCCATGCCCGAGGCAGGATTCGAACCTGCGACCGTAGCAGTCGCACGGTTCCGGACTGCGCGCCTAGAACCGCGAGACCACCGCGGCCGGCTTTAAAATAGTCAGTCGGATGTCGCAACAGAAGGATGTTAGCGACATTCGCATCCAGTCTTAGACAAACTTTGTAAACACTAGTGACCTTGAGATGGTTCCCGTCACAACGAGCGGCGTGTCATGTATTTTGATAATTATGTTGCAAATAAAATTACATTCTTTGAGATTAATTCGCTGAATGCGAATTCCTTGACATCCGCTGTATTAGATATAGATCTACTACCCAACAGTGACATGAAAATTTGTGCAGGACCAGTATTCGGACCCGGATTTTCCGCTTATCGCGAGCGGTCGCCTTAACCACTTCGGATGTCCGCGCACTCCTCCCTGGACCGACCCGAACTTCCATATCACACTGTCTACATCCTTAAACAGTAGTCCGCTAAATTCATCACCTAACGTTCGCGGCATTACTTGAATTCCCGCAAGAGGGAGAATAAGAGAACGAGGAATAGAGACAAATGTTGTTAACGTTGTGTGCCCGCCTAAGCATAGATTGTGTGTGATATGCATTATTGAGGCTTCTCATTACGTTAAGTAAGCAAGGCTGTTGATAAGAAGCGACTGGCCGTTTCCACACGCAGGCGGACACAATCTGCGTATGCTGCTGCGGCAGATGGTCTTGTAACCCAGAGTAGTTGGATGAGGACCAACTCGTGAGTAAGCTGTTGGCGTGAGTAACTGTGTGACTAGAGTAGCTCGCTGTTCATGCGCAAAAGCGAAATGAGTTGATAACAAATAATAAATTTACTAAGCAGTGGTCATTAATGAGAACCAAAGAATAAATCTCTTATATATTTACTTCAATTACTATTTTCAGTTGAAAGAAACTAACATTTTTGTGAAACCATTGCTGCTGTTTATGCCAATCTGAAACGAGTAGAAGGCACAACGAAGGATTATGAAAATGTACTGAAATTTAGCAAATGTGGCTGATGTTACGATCTGGTAGAAATAACATCGCTTATCAGTTGTGATAATTCTGTTTCAGGAACATATTGTATTTAGAGCACGGTGAACACGTAGATCTAATGGTTACTATGTCATATGTGATTAGGTATTTGTCCAAAAATGAGGTACTTGGCTTATGAACAGTATAGTCATAAGAAGAAGACATCCGTACAGTTTTGAAGTTCTTCAGGCGTTCAGTACAGTTAACTGCCTTCAATAAATAACCCTTAAATGGAATCTCTTTATTATTTTAAAACAAAATTACAAGAACCTACTTCTGCAAGGGACAACAAGAAGAAAAACTACAGCACGTATGTTACATCAGGATTCAGTAGAAGCGCTTTATCCGAACAGCAGTTCCCTGAATGACATGCCCACAAGAGTAATTTAACGGTGGAATCATGACAGTCGCTCGGAAGATTCATGGCCAGCCACAGAGTATAATGTTCCAGTCACGCATCAAGATTCTCAGTAATTATTAGTTAGAAAAGAAGCTGATCATCCAGCGTGTTCTACGTAAAATCTAATAAGAATCTCGTCAGGACTAGGTGCCATGTTCTTTTCGAGCCGTCGCTTTTCAATGCATAGAAAGCTAATTTCATCATCACTTACCTGTAAAGTATCTGTGGTGACTTCACCGATAGCACAGTTTTTACAAGTCTGAATATACTTTCAAATGCAAGATTTAATACTTTGCTTTACTGTCTGCTGTCTTCAGTTTTAATAAAACACTGGTCCACGGGAGTTTGTGTTTGGATCTGTTCACTGAATTTACATGTTAACACAACTTCCTTGGATTTTCTAATACGGCTTTCGTCAGGTTTTGATAGCACAGATCGTTTTAAGTATAGCACCGAGCCTTTCTTAAGGAACCCACACGTCCAATATTTATTGCACAATACTGAGTACTGGGCAATAACAATGACCGTACGAGAGCGGTATTGACGAATTGCGCAACATATTAGAAGACATTGCAGAGCTCTAAAAGTATTGACGCTCGCCAAATATATTGCGCAATATAATGCACCGTGTAAGGGTAGTATTGCGCAATGAACGGGAACTCCTGCCGAGACCGAATGCCGAATGAAATTCAATTCGCTCCGAACCAGTTTCTGCAAAGAACTGAAAACAGTAAACAACAAAAGATCAGTAAGTGGGCTAGGGGATATAAGCTATATTAAAGCAACATGTGTTACTTTGAGAAACGAAACTCCTAACTGTTTAGGAAACGCCAGATACCTCGTTGCCCACAATAGGAGAGGAAACTGAAGATCATGGTGTCATGACAGTAAGCAGAAATGTTAATTTTTGTTGTAGCTGTTTTAAGACTTGGCAAATAAGATGAGGTCAGCCGTACATTGAGCATAGGTTTTTTCATTCTTTTTCGTTCTTTCTTTTTGTGTCATATCAGACACATAAGACCATGTTAATTTTCAATCAGTATTCAGTAAATAATAGTCTTACTTCGTTTGCAACAGTTGTTACAGTAGAGAAATACACAGAATACAACACTTGTGCGTAATAAATTGCAACGTTTATTTGCTTAATTTGTAATTAGTAGATGTGGTTTACGAATCTAGGCTGCAGAGAATTAGCACCTGATCCACTGAAAAGTTTAGTGGAAGCTTTACAGACTTATTTCGCCCGTTCTGCATAATTTATTCCCGTGGTTTGCAAGACTAGCAAATCCATAATAATAATAATAATAATAATACATTTATTCCAGCCAAATAGTCATAAAAGTTTAAAGTCCGTTATCATAATAATACACGAAACTAGAAATTGTACATATTGTGGTTTGTATACTAACTTATTGACTGTCCGTTTGGTACTGAGTTCTATGTGGTAAAGTTCGCATATTCGAGAACACAGTTTACACTCACACGTAACGTTTGGTTCACGATATAATATTTTCTCGCAAATATGGAGGTGGAAACCATGGACTGCCATTTTGATGATCACGCCTCTCATC
Source organism: Schistocerca piceifrons (assembly GCF_021461385.2). Classification (NCBI taxonomy): domain Eukaryota; kingdom Metazoa; phylum Arthropoda; class Insecta; order Orthoptera; family Acrididae; genus Schistocerca; species Schistocerca piceifrons. The sequence goes on from NC_060149.1 coordinate 267,415,758, forward strand.
TCGAAGTTTTCATCTGTCAATGTTCGGTCAATCACGGCGCCTATGCTGTAAAATTCTGGAGGTATGTCTTCCTTTTTTTCCCCTTCAATTGTTTCAGTAAACTTTCCGAAACGCTGGTGTTGGGTAGCATCAGGTTTGTCCATAGGCCTTCAATGAGGAAGGATTCACTCGCCAGCAGGTACACGAGTCTGGATCATCTTGTTTTGGACAATCCAATCGCTTTGTTTATATATGTCGCCTTTACATTTTCTAGTGGTGTTAGGTTTTTCACTATGAGATGTGCTCTGATGATTTCTATGCCATACGCCAGTATTGGCAAGATTTTGGCTCTGAATAGTGCCACTGCTATTCTAGGCTGCAGGATCTAATGTGTCCTATTTCATCGATAGCCATTATTGCTTGCACTGCTTTCTCTGTTACATGTTTTGTGAAACATTTTGCACATCTTTGTATCGTGACGCCTAGGTATTTGAAGCCTGGTACCATTTCCCGTTTCCTCTCCCTTACAACAATACAAGCCAATGCAGTTGCTCTTCGTCCATTTCTGAGCACCATCATTTCTGTTTCTGCCACATTTATTTCGAAGTCATGTTTGACGCACCAATCTTCCACATAGTTACTTCTTTTAGCTTTGTAATGTCCTTCGAGCTTATTACGGCAGCTTTCTGTTTACAAAGTCAAAAGCTTTTCTGTAGTCTATACTCACTACATAAAACTTTTCTCTCTCTTCAGGGGCTTTCAACACGTTCTTTCGAGGAGGTTCTACTGCGGTCAGTGTTGATCTCCTTTCCTGTATCCCATTTGGTTTTCGGGGGAGGGTTTCGTCGATTGTTTACTTTATTCTTTCGGTTATTTTTGTGCCTATTTTGAAAGCACAGTTTTCTGGTGCTATGCTTGTGTACTTTCTGGGGCCCTTGGAGTCTCTTTCCCTTTATACAGCACTTTCATTACTGATTGTCTCTAGAGTTCTGAAATGGAGGCTGTTTCTACGCCTTTATTGTTGAGTTTTGTCCACATTGGTAGTATTTGGGCTCTGTCTTTTAAATATTGGCTATATAGTCTGTAAGGGCCTGCAGCTTTTTCTTTTTTTTGACGGCATCTTCGACCTTTTCTATAGCTAACGGGGCCCATTCCCAAGTTGTCTGCGGCAATGTCTCCTGTCTGCCCTTTGGTCTGCCTTTTATTCCTTCCTTGTTCAGTGGGTCACGCGTTCTTTCATACTGATGTACTGTGTTTCGGCTTGTTTTCCGGACCGTAGTGCAACGTATGGGTCTCTTGTAGATTCCTCCACTAGTTTCTTTCCTTCTCTTTCCATGATAGTCTCTTCTTCTCTTTTAGAATTATCTTATATCGTGTTTCGGCGTAAGCCCTAAGACGTGTAGGTTTTTTTGCGCGCCGTTTTAGATGGTGTAGATATCTTCTCTTCGCCTGTAATACACCGTCTCGAATCATTTTTTCGCTTTCATTTTGTTCTTAGAATTGGCGGCTTGTCTTACAAAGAGGTGTCCCCCGTGCTGGGATCGACTTTTTGCAACCACCTCTATGCAGGCTAAGAACCCTGGTGAGACCTCGTTTATGAGTAAAAAACTTCCTGCTACGCTACAGCATTAAATTAACACCTATCCGTATTGTAATGATTAGCATAAGTAAACCGAAGATGGCGGATTCGAATCCTCTCACATTCCTTGAGTTTTTTTTAAATTTTTATCAAAATGATATCCATCATTAGTTTTCTTCATTAGTGGGTTCAAACTTGATGTTTCTGAAATTTCTAATCCTTTGGCACTCATTTTGACCATTGAATTAACTTTCTTATTTGTTCTCCTTTATCCACTGGGCTCAAAAATCATTGGGGGATTTGGAGTTACTAGTCACAAATAAGAAATTTTTGTTTATTTTTTGCCTTTTCCTCTTGCATTTGTTTTGTGTGTGTGTGTGTGTGTGTGGGTGTGGGTGTGTGTGTGTGTGTGTGTGTGTGTGTGTGTGTGTGTGCGTGCGTGTGGCATTTAAAACGCCTGACAACGCAAATTCATCAACCAGCAAACGTCATGACGAAAGAATGTAGAAATTTGATGAAGAAATGAGAACTTCCACGAATGCCTTATGCTACGCATTGGCTATTTACGAGGAGATATCTCGCCTTTCCGAAAATCCTCCTGATTTAAATAAATGCAAACGCAATAGCGATGAGCGAACGAAGAGCAGCGGAAACGATTCGGATCGTGATGGAGAGTGTTACTGTTAAGGAAGGGGCTCATTTTAAACAGCGAGACTGATGATGAGACTTTTGTATGATGAGGTAAGATTTTCCGTACTATTACCTGTTAATTTTCGGATTTTATCATCTGCTATTAACATAAAAAATTGTTCTTTGCAGACATGGATGAATAACCCATCCAATTTTCAAGCACCTCCATCGATATATATTCCGTTAAAATACAAAGGAAAAGCAGTTGCCTTCGTTGAAGCCCATCCCAATTACTCAGAGAAAAGTATCCCAGAAAATGGTTGCAGAAAAGAATTCTTGAGGAAATGGAAAGAAGATGTCAAACAAGGAGGAAATAGATTCGATAAGCTGTGTCTAACTGATACCGAAACACTAGAAAAATGTAAGGATGTTCGGATGTGCCACGAACTGACAACGCCTACACTGCAACAATGGGCAATGGCTATGGCCGTTCCGTAGTTATCGGAGAACTTCTAATTCTCTGTAAGTGGGAAGTATGCAAAGAATTTTAAAATAAAACACGGAATACGTCAGAGAAAAGTAGCTAAATTCGTTAATGCAACGAGACACGCGAAGAAACTGCAGAAGCAGCAGAACGATTCAGAAAACAAATAGTGCTGATAATTGGCGATTATAATCCAAACCTTTTTATTAATACCGATGAAATGGGTTGCAATTACGAATCAACGTATCATCGATCACTTGAGTTTGGAGGGTCAGAAACAATTTTGGTGCAAAAGAGAAATTTGGCAGAAGGTTCACATTCTGTTTAGCGCAATATTCTTTGACATTCGCCAGCGAACTGTTACCACGCGTGTTCTTATGTATACAGAAAGTCGGAAATAAATTCGGACCTAGGGTTGCTAAACAAATTGAACGTTCGGAGTTACAATACGGAACTGTGGTCGTCACCAGCTCCAAATCAAGAAAATTAACGAAAGGTCTGTACAGACAATATTTGCAATCTGTAATGAAACCATACGTCAAAGAAACTGATTTTTTGTTACTTGTAGATTCATGGAGTGGTCAAATGGATAACAAATTATGAGACAGAATATTTGTGAACAGTGCTGGAAAAGCTACATGCTCTGTGAAAACTATTCCCCCAAAATGTACTCCTCTGTGTCAGCCATGCAACGTACATTTTTATCGTCAGGTGGAAGATATTATTAAAAAGCTTCAGAGCGCACTTGAATTACTTCACAATAAACGCGAAATTGCAATACCTTTAGACGTAATCAAAATACAAGGAAAATATTATTAAAAAACTTGAGAGGGCACCTGAATTACTTCATGATAAACGCGAAATTGCTATACCTTTAGACGTAATCAAAATACAATCAACTGTTCATTGGATTCTGTGTGCACCGGCCTTTCGAAACATGATACGGTATGCGTGGTACGGATCGAATTAATGAAAAGACAATACTTCGTAACGTCAATGAAGTGCTTGCTTTCCACTGAATTTGATGATGAAACTATGTGAATGCAGAAAGGCAGCTTTTACAGTTTGTCCATTGTGCGGAAACAATTTGTGTTTCCAATGTTTATATGACGATTACCGCCCAAAAAACTGTACGGCTCGCAACGAAAAATAAATTTTTGTGACTGTCGCACAACCAATATGACTACAGATAAAAATTTCTTTTTTTAGTCCCTTGATCTGAATTTTTAAATGGTTCAAATGGCTCTGAGCACTATGGGACTCAACTGCTGTGGTCATTAGTCCCCTAGAACTTAGAACTACTTAAACCTAACTAACCTAAGGACATCACACACATCCATGCCCGAGGCAGGATTCGAACCTGCGACCGTAGCAGTCGCACGGTTCCAGACTGCGCGCCTAGAACCGCGAGACCACCGCGGCCGGCCATTTTTAAATGAGTAAATATTACACTATATAATTAAAATAAATTAAAACCATATGAACAATGGTTCAAAATAGAAAAAATGACAGGAATACAATATAACTAATAGAAAAGTTAATACGATAGTTAAAATGAAGTAACAAAGCATTAGAAAATTTAAAAATATTACATTTGCAGCAAAAAACTGGAGAAAAATTACGATGGAAGTCATTCCGATAAGATTTTAAAAAATTAACAGAATATGGATGGATTCGCACCCTACAAAACTTCGGCTTACCAATATGGTATGCTATCCACCACGCTACGACGGCGGTCGAAAGAGTAATGTTAATTTAATGCTCTAGCGTAGCAGGCTAAATCTTTTTTTTTCCGGCGTTTACTCGAACACGAGGGCCCATCGGCGTTTACTCGAACACGAGGGTCCATCAGGGTGAATGGCTTCTGGATGTGATACCTGAGCCGGGCGGTGTGGCCGAGTGGTTCTAGGCGCTTCAAGTCTGGAATCGCGCGACCGCTACGGTCGCAGGTTCGAATCCTGCCTCGGGCATAGATATGTGTGGTGTCCTTAGGTTAGTTAGGTTCAAGTAGTTCTAAGTTCTAGGGGACTGATGACCTTAGATGTTGAGTCCCATAGTGCTCAGAGTCAATTGAACCATTTGCGATACTTGGGATCCTAACCTACACAATCATATAGATGGTTGCAAAAAGTAGATTCCACCACCGAGGACCTCTTCTTGTTAGTTCTCCTACTGCTTCTGTTGTTTCCTTTAGCCCGCGTTGTCTAACAGCATTTCAATATTTTTATCTCGTCTGATTTTGCTTCCGCCATCCCGATGCCTATTATTCTCGAAAGTGCTTGTTCCTCCTTTTCTTTTGCTTTTCCCCATTCTCCATAGATACTTATTTCCATATGTTTACGACGTGGTGAATGGTTTGCAGTCTAGGGTGGTGTTATATTGTCCCTAGTTGGTCCCCTTATGAATGCGGTGTCTATTGTGCTTTTGCCATTGTGATAAATATATATATAGGTATACAGGCATTGTTTAATAGGATAAAGCCTTCTTCCCGCAACTTTTCCACTATTACTTTTGCTTTTTAGTTTTGTACATCCATTCTGCAGTTTAAGTCCCCCGCAATTATCAATGGTTTATCATGTTTACTCTGACTGCTCGGCCGGCCTATTTCATCTATTATATCAGTAGCTGTTTTGTTCGGTAGGAAGTATGCGGATATTATTGTAATGTGTTTCGTTTCAGTCAGGAGTGTATGTTCCTGTTTCATAGCTGTGGTTATTGGTGTTAATTCTGGTTTTATGAGGACAGTTATTGCTCAAATAGATCTTCCTCTTTCGCCTTGTTTTGGTTGAATGACGATGATCTACACGTACCACAACTAGCATCTTCTCTCCCTGTTCCACCCCCAAACAGAACGAGGGAAAAATGACTGCCTATATGCCTCTGTACGAGTCCTAATCTCTCTTATCTTTGTGGTCTTTCCGCGAAATATAAGTTGGCGGCAGTAAAATTGTACTGCAGTCAGCCTCAAATGCTGCTTCTCTAAATTTCCTCAATAGCGATTCACGAAAAGAACGCCTCCTTTCCTCTAGAGACTCCCATCCGAGTTCCTGAAGCATTTCCGTAACACTCGCGTGATGATCAAACCTACCAGTAACAAATCTAGCAGCCCGCCTCTGCATTGCTTCTATGTCCTCCCTCAATCCGACCTGATAGGGATCACAAACGCTCGAGCAGTACTCAAGAATAGGTCGTATTAGTGTTTTATAAGCGGTCTCTTTTACAGATGAACCACATCTTCCCAAAATTCTACCAATGAACCGAAGACGACTATCCGCCTTCCCCACAACTGCCATTACATGCTTGTCCCACTCCATATTGCTCTGCAATGTTACGCCCAAATATTTAATCGACGTGACTGTGTCAAACGCTACACTACTAATGGAGTATTCAAACATTACGGGATTCTTTCTCCTACCCATGTGCATTAATTTACATTTATCTATATTTAGAGTTAGCTGATGATGATGATGATGATGATGATGATGATGATAATGATTGGTTCGTGGGGAGCTCAACTGCGCGGTGTCAGCGCCCGTACAAAGCCCCAATTTTTCACAATCCACTCTAGCCACAGTCACAAATGATGATGATGAAAAGATGAAGACAACACAAACACCCAGTCCCCAGGCAGAGAAAATCCCCAATCCGGCCGGGAATCGAACCCGGGGTCCCGTGATCCAGAAGCAGCAACGCTAGCCACTAGACCAGGAGCTACGGAAGTTCTGCTTGAAGACGAGCGCAGTAAAACTGCGGGTCTTGCCTGTTCTCGATTTAAAAAAAGTTTCTGTTGGTTTGCTAAGTCGTATCCCTGTAGAAAGTTTCTTGGAGCCATGTTCACTGCACTGTTAAGACCTTTTATATTCCATAGGAAGATCTTTAAGGTTCCTACTGCTTCCACCTCTTCCCATGTTTTTCAGAGGTGTTCCCGAGTCTTACTGGAAGGACAATGATCCATTTTCTCGAGAGAAGAGAAAAAAAGTAATAAACGGGAAAAGCGAAAGCGTCTGATAGTGATCCAGTGGCCAAAATTCAGCTTTATTCGTCAATTCTAAATTGCGAAAACTGATGTTTACTCTAAAGGACTTCGTATTATTGTTGTCTACCAGTTCTTCGCATATCATGTTTTATTGAGTTCCTCCTTATTGGGAAATTGTGTTATTTAGTCTCGTATTGTCTCAGGTTTCAGCAGTCCTTCGTAGAGCCAGGACCTCTTATCTGCTTCTTGTCGATTTGCTTCTTTTGGTCCAGCACAAGTCAGTGTCTCATGTTGCTTAGCTGGTCTCCTCTTTCTCTCTTCTGTGGGTAATCGTAGTCCATTGTTCTTCGTTTACATTCCTTTCCGTTTCTCGATTTTGTGTCATACCTCTTTTTGTAGGTGCAATATGTGATGTTCCACATCGTCGAGCGCCGACATGTTCGCTATGAAGACTGAGTTCTAATTGACGAGTTCCGGCAAAAATATTCCGCAATAATACAGTGCCGTACTTGGCTTCGAATTTCCGTGCAATATACACTGACACAATATTATTGTGCAATAAATATTGAGCTTGTGAGTACACCTTTAAGGACACACAAATTGCCATTACGTTTCATCTACCAGTTTCCTTGAATTCTCTTTTACAGCAGGGCAGTAAAGTAATGAGCTACCGAACTGAAGTGTGCTCGGGCTCCGTCGTAATGGCAGCACATACACCGACGAGCCAAAACATTATGACCACCTATCTGTCTTTGGAACAAAATGCATCACTGATTTTGCATTATCAGGGATCCGACAGTTTTTGGTATGTTTATGGAGGTATGTGGCATTAGATATCTACGCACAGGACATGTAATTCGACTAACTAATGGGCCACTGACTGCGTACGCGGTGATGGCGCCTGATAGTGACCCCAAATGGGTTCCACAGTATTTGCATCGGGCGAATTTGGTCGCCGGAACGTCAACGTGAGTTTACTATAATGCTCCTCAAACCACCGTAGCACGGCTCTGGCCAATTATAATGGTGGCACGTTCCTATGCCATAAAACTGCTGAGTCATCGGATCCTAGACTTACGCTAAAGGCGGCGCGCCCACACACACACACACACACACACACACACACACACACACACACACACGCTCGAGGGAAGACTCGAACCTCCGACGGGGGAGCCGCGCGAACCGTGACAAGGCGCGCAAGGCCGTGCGGCTACCACGCTGAAAAGATTACATGGGAAGAAATCAAGCATGAAGGGATGCAGGTGGTTCGAGCTGTCATCGTGTCTTTGATTACTACCACAGGTCCCGTGCAAGCGCAGGAGAATACCTCCCATAACATAATACTGCTCCCACCAGCCTGCGCCCGTGGCGCTCTGCACGTTTCGAGCCGCCGTTCACCTCGATGACGGCGTTTGCGGAGACGACCATCGCCCTAATGCAGCAAAAAGGTTATTCAACCGAACAGCCGATACGTTTCCATTTATTTATGGTCGAATCCTGGAGGTCTTGTGCCCACTGCAGTCGTAACTGACGATGTCGTTGGGCCAATATGTGAACACGTAGGGGTAGTCTGCTGCGGAGCTCCAGGTTCAACAATTAACGATGATATGTGTGCTCTGAAACACTTCTGCGTGCACAGCATTGAGCTCTTTCGGCAGAGATGCCACAAATCCTCATCTATCCTACTTTACAAAGAAGACAAGTCTCCGAACCCCGTGTTCTGTTAAGAGTCGTGGACGTCCAATCATTTAGCACCTAGTAGAAGCTTCACTGTCCTCCTACATCTTTCTGTAGATGCTCACGACGTCCGCGTGAACATTCGATCAGTTTCGTTATTTTCGAGACACTCGTTCATAGGATCTGTGTAGTAATACTCTGCTCTTCATCAATGTCGCTTATCTCAATGAATTTTCCCATTTGCAGCCCATATCTTCACTTGCACTGCCTTCCAGTACTTTTACCTAAAACCTTCCTGTTCTTACGCTTTGAACAGCAGTTTCATACTTGTTCGCTACAAATGTTTCGGTCTCCTATCATTTGTCGACAGTCGTGAAGGGCGATGAACTGGATACGTTCAAGGGGACTTCAAAAAGTGAGTTAGACATTACTATGGCAGGTTACGTAACTTTTACTGAATGCTGGACTACACTTCAAAGTAACACAAATACGATACTATTTTTCAATATCGGTACCAAGTATCTGTAAACAACGATCGGAACGTTCTACCTATAGTTCAGTTCCTCGATAACAGACATTCGGTTCTGGTCGCGGAGCAATTCGAGAACGGCTGAATGAACGTCCTCATTGTCCGCCACGGTAGCAGCGCTAAAAGAAGGGGTCCGGGTTCAATTCCCGGCCTGGTCGGAGATTTTTCTCCGCTTGGGGCTGGGTGTTGTGTTGTCCTTACGTTTGTATCATTACACATTCCACTGTTGAGATGGCTGTATGGGCACTTCTCGCAAGCCAACAAAAAAAGTTCTCATTGTCGGAAAATCTGCGATTACTGACAATCAGTTCCTTGGCTGCCTGGATATTGTCGTCTGTGATCGGTGTCGATGACTTTCTTCCAATCAGTATCACCCACGTCAGTGTGACATTGGTCAAACTGTTGGCACTAATATATTATGGCTGGATGCGACACTGCGTTTGCTCCCTATGGTGCCAGAATTTCACTGTGAATCTCCATGAAATTTGAAAGTTATGCATATAAATATCGTACTGTCCCGCGTACTTCAGTTTTGGAGTAAGTTTCCTGTTAATGTGCTCTTTCGCTTCCACGCTTTGATGCAAATGTTGTCTTTTTTTGTTGTAGTTGTCGTATTCAGTCCAAAGACTGGTTTGATGCAGCTCTCCATGATAATCCATCCTGTGAAAGCCTCTTCACTTCCGAGTAACTACTGCAACCTATATTATTCTTAACTTGCTTAGTGTATTCATCTCTTGGTCTCCGTCTACGGTTTTTACCCTCCACGTTTCCCACCAGTACTACATTGATGATCCCTTGATGTCTCAGAATGTGTCCTACCAACCGATCCCTTCTTCTAGTCAAGCTGTGCCACAAATCCTTCTTCTCTACAATTCTATTAAGTACCTCCACATTAGTTATGTGAACTACCCATCCAATCTTCAGCATTCTTCTGTAGGACCACAGATAAAAAGCTTCTTTTCTCTTTTTGTCTAAACTGTTTATCGTCCATGTTTCACATCCATACATGGCAACAGTCCATACAAATACTTTCAGAAAAGACTTTGCAACATCCCAGGCTTATGTTTACCACCCCTGCATTATGTATTACTAGATAAGTACTCCTATATCTCCAGCTATAATTAAATTCAATTACTTTTTGATAATAGGAAAAAGGCTTTTAGAAGAATAATAGCAATACCAAACAATTGTAGTTACAAAACCCTTCGTACCATGAACAATCTAAATCAGATTCGGGAAATTAATATATGGAAAATGTTTGGATAAAAGAATAATATATTTCGTTTTTATCACCTGTAAATGGTAGGAATTAAATCTCTAGCCTAATTAACAAAACGTAGATAATTGATCGTTTAGCATTGTTAGTATGCTTATTTCTGCAATTTCAATATTAATATGGTTTTTGTGTGTTTAGAAAATGTCTTAAACTCGTTGTAGCAAAGTAGGGAATATTATAGTGTGTTTGATAATGTTGTTAAACTATTTCATATTATAAATTATGTTTTGCATTATTATAACCAGTAGTACATTGTAGGAAGAGTATAAATACTCGGCCTCGAGTATTGTTAGGGCAGATGAGTGTTGGACCCAGTAGAGAACAGATCTGTGCGTACAGTTGAGATAAATTCTTGGTGCATGATTCAGGTTTGGATTTACAATAGAGCAACTCGTGTGTTGGACACTGTCTAAAACAGCATATTAGAACAGTGCAGTGACGGATTATTTCGGAGTGTTAAACAGTTTGATTTAATATCGCAAAAGGCAGAATGATATGTGACTTCATATTTGTACTCTGTTGAGTATTAGTGTTGAAGAATGCAATGGACGTCACACATGCATTTCTATCAAATTACTGCATCTGGACTATTTAATATCGCCAGTGTAGTATGTGCTACCATCGGCCAGCTGTAGTAGTAACAACGAGGGTTATTACATCGAAGTTTGACCATGAACTCATAAGATGCAGGTTTTGAAGTGAATAAATCTACGTAATTACTTTACTTCAGTTGTGGCCTACATCATTGTAGTGAAATCCATTATGATATCCTGTATTTATTGAACAAGCATATTTTAGCTCGTGTATGCAGTCGTCGAGGGACACCGAAGGCAAGATATTCACAGGTATTTTAAAACATTTTTAACTACTCACTAATCAGTGGGACGTTACAACTTCCTGACACTTAAATCTATACTCGATGTTAACAAATTTTTCTTCTTCAGAAACGCTTTCCTTGCCATCGCCAGTCTACATTTTATATCCTCTCAACTTCGACCATCATCCGTTATTTTTCTGCCCAAATAGCACAACTCATCTACTACTTTAAGTGTCTCATTTCCTAATATAATGCCCTCAGCACAGCCTGATTTAATTCGACTACATTCCATTATCCTCGTTTTGCTTTTGTTGATGTCCATATTATAGCCTCCTTTCACGACACTGACCATTCCATTCAACTGTTCTTCCAAGTCCTTTGCTGTCTCCGACAGAATTACAATGTCATCGGCAAACCTCGAGGTTTTTATTTCTTCTCCATGGATTTTAATTCCTACTCCAAATTTTTGTTCGGTTTCCTTTACTGCCTGTTCAATGTACAGATTTAATAACACCGGGGATAGGCTACAGATGTCTCACTCCCTTCCCAACCATTTCTTCCCTTTCATGCCCCTCGACTCGCATAACTGCCTTCTGGTTCCCGCACAAATTATAAATAGCCTTTCGTTCCCTGTATTTTACCTCTGTCACCTTCAGAATTTGAAAGAGAGTATTCCAGTCAATATTTTCAAAAGCTTTCTCTAAGTCTACTAAAAATGCTATAAACGTAAACGTAGGTTTGCCTTTCCTTAACCTCTCTTCTAAGTCGTAGGGTCAGTATTGCCTCGCGTACTGCTACATTTTCACCGAATCCAAACTGATCTTTTCCGAGGTCGGCTCCTACCAGTTTTTCCATTCGTCTGTAAATAATTCGTGTTAGTATTTTGCAACTGTGACTTATTAAACTGATAGTTCTGTAATTTTCACACATGTCAATACCTGCTTTTTTGGGATTGGAATTATTATGTTCTTCTTGGAGCCTGAGGGTATTTCGCCTGTCTCCTGCATCTCGCCCATCAGATGGAAGAGAGTGGTCAACGTTGGCTCTCCCAAGGCTATCAGTACTTCTAACGGAATGTCGTCTACTTCTTGGGCCTTGTTTCTACTTAGGTCTTTTAGTGCTTTGTTATCTGTACAGCTACAGAACTGTGTCTGAAGAATACCAGGCATCTGTCTTCTGGCAATATGCCAGTCTTGCTGCGGAATGGTCTTATAATGGGACGGCGCGTGTAACTTACTTGTGAAGTCCCCTCGTACTTATTCATAACGACGCTGTGCTGCTATTGCGTGACCTCCTATGGTACCATTCACGAGGCGGAAACCGGGCATTTCATAATACGTGTACTTTCCCTCGTCGTGAACAAATAACGGAATACCGTTATCACGCCAAACGCTTATGGAACTAGCGCATAACGATTTATTCACATAGTTGTCATACTTTTCCCAATGTGGGAAGATATACTCTACAACTGTTTCCAAGTTAAGTCTTGGATGAAACAAACGTTATTTACAGAACTGCTCTTGCGTCTCATGCAATCTGTTACTTACAAGCATGTGATGGGTTGATTGGGAACAGTGGCTACTACACTGACGACTGACAGTTTTTGTCTTGTTATAATTGATTATCGGTCCTATTTTCAAATGTGCTCTATTATGTTCTTCCATTGATTGTGTAAGTGTATCAGCACAAGAGGAAAACAGTGCAATGTTATCCGAAAAACGAAGGTGGTTCAGGAAGGTTCCGTTAACGTTTATTTTTTTCCGTCTTCTTCCCATTTTAGGGATCTGATGGCAACTTCTAGGGCTGGTGGGAATGGTTATGGTGATCTGGAATATACTTGCCTGACTCGTCTTTCACGTATGGATTTTTCAGTATAAAAAGACTACTGAAACCTGTTGCGTTGAATCGCTAACAACCATGGTTGATCCAGTGGGATGTTCGAAACAATTTTATGGAAATGGCGTCAAAAGCTTTCTCAATATCTATGTAAATCATACTCAATGTTTCGGTCCATAATATCCCTCAAAAATAACTGGGCCAACGTACTATACATAATTCTGAAGCCAGTTTCTGCTTTTTCTTGATTAAAATACGTTTTTCCCTTTCTCTATGCCTCTGGGGATAATTTTAGCAAATATCCTGTATATTTCAGGGAGAAGATTGATAGCTCTATAAGTTACTTCTTTTCTTGTCTTGTTTACATCCTGCTTTGTGAACGAGAACCAGTTTTGGGAAAATGTCTTCCTATACAAACATTATTTAAATAATTTTTCAAATCATCTTTAACCATGTCTGTTGCAACATCTCCAGACGCCTTTCTTTTCTCCATACCTCTAATGGCTTTACGTGACTCATCTGGCGTTGTTTCAAAAAATTACTATCTTCATTAATAATTATCTGGGTTTTTGATTCATCTCTGGAACAAACGGAACTATAAATGAAACATAATATATTTTATAAAATAATAAAGGAGTTGTTCAGGACGTAACAGTACTAAACCACTTCAGAATTATAATACGAGAAGAAATTAGAAATATACATTGCTGTCTTTTGTAGTCACCAGTTTCAACACTGGTTTGATACGGCTCGTCATATAATTCTATATTGGGCAAGCCTTTTCATATCTGCATAATTACTGAAGTCCGCTTCCGTAGTTCAGTGATCAGCACCGAGGCTGCTATGTGGAGGAAGTGGGTTCGATTCCCGGTAATGCCCAAGACTTCCCTCGGTGGGATGACTGGTACGAGGTGCACTGGGCCTCGTCATGCCAACTGAGGTGCTACTTGACCGAATAGCAGCGGCTGCAAGGTCTGGAAAGCCTGAAAAACCACCGGGAGAGTGATGTGCTGACCACCTGTCCCTTCACACCTCATCCGCATGAGGCCGCAAGGCAGAGGATAGCACGGCGGCCGGTAGTCATCCCTAAGGGCCTTCACGGTCTGTCGAGAAGCTCTTTAATAATTACTGGACCCTAAAATGTAGGTTACGAATATTTATTTAATAATAGGTTGATACACCTGATTTAATTAAGCACAACTTTAAGAAAATAAATAGAAAACAACAGAAGCATGTCCGAAAGCCGGTAATTATTTTACAAATGTGCTGCAAACAGCAAAAATTGTGGTAGGTTTTAAGAAAGCAGAAGAAAAGAAAATCTCGAGTGAAACAAGAATTCTACTGAAAGGAAGGCGCGATTCTGAAGCCCACAGCGGCAATAAGAATATGACAGAAATTTCCGAATTAAACAGAACTATTCGGAAATAACATTGTGGACATGTGAGGGGATACAAACCACAGACATTTGTTAGGTAGACATCACATTTCATTGGTTAACATGGCAAATGGTCGAGAAACTAACAGAGAGAAAACTATACAAACGAACCAAAATGTTTTCAGATAAATCATGTTAATAAAACAGCATCAGGAAGGGCATCCGGCCATCAACTAACACTAAATTGCCACATATACCAATACCAACTCGGTGGTGTGACGGGAAAAAGCAAAGTAGACGTTGCATCCGAAGTTGTATCACTCAATGGTCCGCCATTTTTCTTCTTTTTAACTTCACAGCTTCCAATTTGTGACTATTTACTGTATATCGTGTGTCAGATTATTACTGCATGATACACTGTTATGCCAACTGCTCTTCTGTCAGAAACGATATAATATTAATAATTTCTATGTTATATTAATAGTTTAAATGTTACGCTATGTCTATTCTGCGAAATTTCGTAACTGTTACCTAATTGTTACATAACTGTTGCTTGTTCCAGGCCTAACCACGAATATATGAAGATGGACATAAGATAAACTTTTCAGACCGTTCTCGGATTGCAGCTAGAACTAAGGTATGGCAGTCGTCTACAATTGTACTGGGATGGTGGAGACGGGGAGACACGCGACGTTGGATGTGAAAAAAACGAAGAAATTGTTATATATTTGTTCCGTTACTCACCAGATGGGTGCTGGGTCTCCAAAGAAAGTTATAAATGAAGAGGCAAAGCTAACGCTGCTGCGGCCCCTGAGCGAAGTCCAAAGGCATCCCTGAGACAGTACCACAAGAAATCCTGTTTATCATATAATTCGGACCAACGGATAATGAGGGAGACCGACTGGAGGCCATGGAAACAACACTTTGTCCAAGCACTATCACCGGTGCACTGTGATGTTAGGGTGTCTGCTGAATCCACGATGAAAGACGAGCCATTCTGTGGGCACCGAGGAGTTTAGACTCGGTCCCATTATGTACTTTCTCTGCGGTATTTGAAAGAGAGAATGTACACCAGGAAACCGCGAGATTCGTACTCCTTGGAAGCAGTGATTAGGGAGGAGTGCGTGCAGGTACCAAACGATATGTTGCAACGGTGAGTTTCAACCTGGGCATCAGCACTAGTAGCACACCGCTGTAATCAGGGTGCAACGTTCCTGAGACCGATGGTGTTGTCGTAATGCGCTAATGACACATCTATGAATAACCATAATGGAAAATACGCAGCTCCACGCACCGTGGACGCCTGAGGTTAACTTCCAAAGAACAGTGAGTAAAGTCCACTCAGTAAACTGGTTCTAGGCGCTTCAGTCTGGAACCGCGCGACGGCTACGGTCGCAGGTTCGAATCCTGCCTCGGGCATGGATGTGTATGCTGTCCTTAGGTTAGTTAGGTTTAAGTAGTTCTAAGTTCTAGGAGACTGATGACCTCACATGGTAAGTCTCATAGTGCTCAGAGCCATTTTTTAAGGGGCAAAGTTTGTTGACGGAAATGGTTATATAGAAGAAACTTACCAGAACACGTGCGTTTAAGGAACCAGGCAATATAGTTTTATAGCATAGAGAAACAAGTGAAGTTATGTTTGAAAGTACCTGTTTTGGAACTCGAAACATTGGCACTTAACTTAAAGCAATGCAGATGCATATCTATATTTATGTCATGATATTTATTGACTGGGTGTTGCAGGACTGGCCTTCACGAATTTACGCGTTGTTCCTTAAGTCAATAGAACGAAAAACAAATAATGTACTTCTGGAAATGCTTCATTATTAGACATTCGCCCTATTTGGTTTTTAAACGAGTATGGGTATCAAGATGGAATGTGGTATAATGTTATTTCATCGTAACCGTTACTTTACCAAATATTAAAAAGAATAAACGTAGCTGATGCTACAAATCTTAGTGTTACAAGAAGCCTGTCTTTTAACAGCAGGGCCATTCTATATGAAGGAATGGGACAATCACAACACTTTTTTCTGTGATTTCATTTTTTTTAAGAGACTAAGTGTTAATAATGTTGAAGCTTAATGTACTATAGTAAAAAGAGTATTATTTCTTTATTAAAGAATGAAAAACAAAGCAGTGCCTTAATTAATACAACAGAATTTATAAACAATCACATGCGTGATGGGACGGGACTAAGAAAAACAAGTAATCTCATCCTCCTGAGTGTAAGATGGGATTCCTGTGAAAATATATTATTGTTACTGGCAATTTTTTTTCACTGATGCATTAGGGATGCTACCTGAGTATGTAAGTCATATAAATCCAACAGAGCGAATGATTAATACATTAAAAATATATATTAATGTGGCGGAAAGGTACAGACAATGTGACGGAATGGGACAGGTGTGATTATCCTCCACTCAATTTGAACGAAACTAAGTTTTTTCCAACAAGTGGGTTATTTAAAACCTTACATGATTTTACAAAGAAACAGTAAACATTATGAAGTTACGGAATACATTTTTAACATTTATAAAACAGTTATTAAATCTAAGCCACGAAATAAATATACACTACTGGCCATTAAAATTGCTACACCACGAAGATGACGTGCTACAGACGCGAAATTTAACCGACAGGAATAAGGTGCTGTGATATGCAAATGATTAACTTTTCAGAGCATTCACACAAGATTGGTGCCGGTGGCGACACCTACAACGTGCTGAAATGAGGAAAGTTTCCAACCGATTTCTCATACACAAACAGCAATTGTCCGGCGTTGCCTGGTGAAACGTTGTTGTGATGCCTCGTGTAAGGAGGAGAAATGCGTACTATCACGTTTCCGACTTTTATAAAGGTCGGATTGTAGCCTATCGCGACTGTGGTTTATCGTATCGCGACATTGCTGCTCGCGTTGGTCGAGATCCAATGACTGTTAGCAAAATATGGAATCGGTGGGTTCAGGAGGGTAATACGGAACGCCGTGCTGGATCCCAACGGCCTCGTATCACTAGCAGTCGAGATGACAGGCATCTTATCCGCATGGCTGTAACGGATCGTGCAGCCACGTCTCGATCCCTGAGTCAAGAGATGGGGACTTCTGCAAGACAACAACCACCTGCACGAACAGTTCGACGACGTTTGCAGCAGCATGGACTATCAGCTCGGAGACCACGGCTGCGGTTACCCTTGCCGCTGCATCACAGACAGGAGCGCCTGCGATGGTGTACTCAACGACGAACCTGGGTGGACGAATGGCAAAACGTCATTTTTTCGGATGAATCCAGGTTCTGTTTACAGCATCATGATGGTCGCATCCGTGTTTGGCGACATCGCGGTGAACGCACACTGGAAGCGTGTATTCGTCATCGCCATACTGGCGTATCACCCAGCGTAATGGTATGGGGTGCCATTGATTACACGTGTCGGTCACCTCTTGTTCGCATTGACGACAGTTTGAACCGTGGACGTTTCATTTCAGATGTGTTACGACCCGTGGCTCTACCCTTCATTCGATCCCTGCGAAACCCCACATTTCAGCAGGATAATGCACGACTGCATGTTGCAGGTCCTGTACGGGCCTTTCTGGATACAGAAAATGTTCGACTGCTGCCCTGGCCAGCACATTCTCCAGATCTCTCACCAACTGAAAACGTCTGGTCAGTGGTGGCCTAGCAACTGGCTGTCACAATGCGCCAGTCGCGACTCTTGATGAACTGTGGTATCGTGTTGAAGCTGCATGAGCAGCTGTACCTGTACACGCCATCCAAGCTCTGTTTGACTCAATGCCCAGGCGTATCAAGGCCGTTATTACGGCCAGAGGTGGTTGTTCTGGGTACTGATTTCTCAGGATCTATGCACCCAAATTGCGTGAAAATGTAATCACATGCCAGTTGCAGTATATTATATTTCACCAATGAATACCCGCTTATCATCTGCATTTCTTCTTGGTGTAGGACTTTTAATGGCCAGTGGTGTATCTGATGGTTGTCAATGTCAGGGGTGGAAAGATCTTTCACAATGCGGTTCGTGGTATCCAAGATGTATCATTGTATTTAAAACTAAATTTTAAGTTCATCGTGTATTTCCTCATGAACGTAATTTCATACTCATCTTCATCAGCTGTCACAATTTGGCGTATGAATTGTTTGATTCCTCTTTTGGCAGCAAAATTGACCACAACAAAAGAGCCCAGATCAATTGTTTTTCTTTTCAAAAGGATCATTAATTTGGCATTTTCCTTGTAAGAAGTGAAACTGCGTTTCAACACTGCTTTGGGAATGTTTGCTATAGGATCTTTCTGATCACATTAGTAAAATGATTTAGCATCAGTGACTCTGAATTTTCTACTCAAGCAACATCCACACATGACGTTTTAATTCTTCACTTAAATCGTTATACTCCATAGGCACAATAAGATCTTGCAGGAATCTGAATACCAATGGGTGTATTGTGTCCTCAACAATCTAATGCAGGGGTTACTAACCTAGTAGTAATCACCCAATAAAGAATAAAACATAATTTTCTCAGGGGTAAAAACAGAAGGTTCACGTGTATTTAGGTACACGAAATTACATTATTCTTGAAACAACATTACTATTTTCACTATTTCATAAGACTGCAATACTAATTACAAAAGTTACGAATAGTTACTTTTCTTTTCAAATTGTAGCATTAACGTGTGACAGAATGTGTTGGAAGTAACAGCTTGTGAACTAAATGTATGGGCACCTTCTTCGTCATTTAGTCCATCCACTACATATATACTTTGTTCTATGCATCTTCGGCAGCAAAATTGAGATATACACATAACATATAATTAAATATCCAGGCGAACGAAAATCCGTTCAGCGGGTTGTAGGCCGTTGCCGCAGCAGACTATAAATTGGTTCATTATTCATTTCGCAACTATAAACGAACTAACTGACAGCAAAACACAATACGAGGTGCATTCAAGTTCTAAGGCCTTCGATTTTTTTTCTAATTAACTACTCACCCGAAATCAATGAAACTGGCGTTACTTCTCGACGTAATCGCCCTGCAGACGTACACATTTTTCACAACGCTGACGCCATGATTCCATGGCAGCGGCGAAGGCTTCTTTAGGAGTCTCTTTTGACCACTGGAAAATCGCTGAGGCAATAGCAGCACGGCTGGTGAATGTGCGGCCACGGGCCGTGTCTTTCATTGTTGGAAAAAGCCAAAAGTCACTAGGAGCCAGGTCAGGTGAGTAGGGAGCATGAGGAATCACTTCAAAGTTGTTATCACGAAGAAACTGTTGCGTAACGTTAGCTCGATGTGCGGGTGCGTTGACTTGGTGAAACAGCACACGCGCAGCCCTTCTCGGACGTTTTTGATGCAGTGCAGGAAGGAATTTGTTCTTCAAACCATTTTCGTAGAATGCACCTGTTACCGTAGTGCCCTTTGGAACGCAATGGGTAAGGATTACGCCCTCGCTGTCCCAGAACATGGACACCATCATTTTTTCAGCACTGGCAGTTACCCGAAATTTTTTTGGTGGCGGTGAATCTGTGTGCTTCCATTGAGCTGACTGGCGCTTTGTTTCTGGATTGAAAAATGGCATCCACGTCTCATCCATTGTCACAACCGACGAAAAGAAAGTCCCATTCATGCTGTCGTTGTGCGTCAACATTGCCTGGCAACATGCCACACGGGCAGCCATGTGGTCGTCCGTCAGCATTCGTGGCACCCACCTGGATGACACTTTTCACGTTTTCAGGTCGTCATGCAGGATTGTGTGCACAGAACCCACAGAAATGCCAACTCTGGAGGCGATCTGTTCAACAGTCATTCAGCGATCCCCCAAAACAATTCTCTCCACTTTCTCGATCATGTCGTCAGACCGGCTTGTGCGAGCCCGAGGTTGTTTCGGTTTGTTGTCACACAATGTTCTGCATTCATTAAACTGTCGCACCCATGAAAGCATTTTCGACACATCCATAACTCCATCACCACATGTCTCCTTCAACTGTCGATGAATTTCAATTGGTTTCACACCACGCAAATTCAGAAAACGAATGATTGCACGCTGTTCAAGTAAGGAAACCGTCGCCATTTTAAGTATTTAAAACAATTCTCATTCTCGCCGCTGGCGGTAAAATTCCATCTGCTGTACGGTGCTGCCATCTCTGGGATGTATTGACAATGAACGCGGCCTCATTTTAAAACAATGTGCATGTTTCTATCTCTCTGCAGTCCAGAGAAAAAAAAATCAGAGGCCTTAGAACTTGAATGCACCTTGTAGTACCTCTGCTATGGCTACTTCACAGCTGTAGGGGCTAAAAGTATTATTATTATTATTATTATTATTAGCGATGGTCACATACATATCTTTGTCAATTTCTGTTAGTTCAGAAATAAGGAGTCGAGCAATCACGTGATTTACAAACTGTGGACTTAAGTATAGTACACACATTTTAATTTGGTTTATTTTAAATGGAGGTGCTGGGTGTGCGTGAGGCAAGTTTGCTAGGCAGAGGAATGGTGCAAAGGACGCATGTTTTGCAATAAGTCTCTAGGCTCTATGCGGATAGCTTTTCTTTCTGAGAAGAAACTGTAGGTAGCACTCACGATGAACTGAGTACTGCTTCATCATTCTATAAAAAAGTTTCTTAGAAATAAGCAATAGCAATTGTCTATCTTACTCATTAGTTCATGGTTTAATAAAACACCTGCAAAAACCAAATGTCATTCTAATGTTGATGATGGTGGGGGAAGAACTGACCATAATACATTCACATCTTAATTTCTGGGTTTTTAATTTTTCGAAAAACTGAAGTTATCTTGCACACGAGTTTCTGTCTTTCCTATAAACTACTATAGATGAGCGTTAACAAGCCGTTTCACTGACACGACCTAGTTGTGACATTAAATTCTCTTTGGTTTTATCTTTATATGTACTGTATTTTACTGTAGTAATTCTTTCCTTATTAATACCCTAGCATTGCTCATATGTGCCCCAAGAATAACAACTTCGTCAACGGCTATTACACGGCAGAGCTTCTCTCTCAACTTTCGTGAAGTTACTGCAAGATGGACTCAATCTGCATCTTGATTTGATAAAACTGGGGATCTAGATACGATATTAGTCTGAATATATTTTAACGAGACAGACGCATTAGAAAACACGGTTACTTTATTATTAGACAGCATTGTATCGGACATGTTTAAATAACTATGGCTCTGATCTGAAGGAAGGCATTGCTATGTTTTTTGGTCTATCGAACTTAACCTTCTGTCAGCTAGCGTCTACCACAGAATCCATTTCCATAGTTAAGCACGTAGAACTTGCACTTTGACACGAGCGTTAGGAAACACACTGGCAGTGTGCGCACACGGTAAGTTATCTCCGATCTACTAAATATAGCACATGCATTCTGATGTAAACTACGCAGTTCTAGGTATATTGTTCAGCAGCTACAATTTCATATATTAATATCACACAGTATCACAGATCTCAGAAAGGTTGAGAAGTACTTCACTAGTTGACTGCCCTCGACGGGTTCCTAGCCGTCAACCGCCGCGGGAATTGACATCTGACGCCCTGCCTTTACGGCAGCGATAAGGAAGAAAGATTAGTTTTATGACATGCTATGGAAGTTTCGTTACAAAATCGACTGTACGAGTGGTGCCAGGAAGAATGCGAGTGTTATGATAAATAAACTGCAATGTCCGCAAAATGAGAAAATAACGCGCAAGGGGGAAGAGAAACACTTCAATTACAACACAGTAGAGAGTATTTCCTCCAATGCCTCGTCGAGAAAAGAATCGCGAGATTTAATAGTGCGATTATATTTAAATGGACGATGTGATTAGACATTAGAGTACTGGTCAAAGTGACAAATCAGAATTTTCTTCAGCAGTGTTTCAAACAATGCACATCGAAACAGAATGGATGCTAAACACAAAAAGACTGCGACAGTGAGTCAATAAACAAGTTGACTCTAGCCGTTCTGAAAGAGAGTAACAGATGCGATATAGTAATATATAAAATTACAGTGGGTGAACAATACACCTAGAACTGCGTAGTTTACATCAGAATGCATGTCCTATATTTATCGGATACAACTTACTGTGTGTCTAGATCGTCCAGTGTGTTACGTAATGTCCGTGTCGAAGCGATAGTTTCATGTATTAAGCCATGGAAATGGATTCTGTGGTAATCGCTAGCAGGCAGAAGGGTAAGTTCGATAAATTGGAAACCATGACAGTGACTGCCTTCAGATCAAGGCCATAGTTATTTTAACAGGTCACATATAATGCTAAATGGCTCTAAGCACTATGGGACTTAACATCTGAGGTCATCAGTCCCCGAGACTTAGAACTACTTAAACCTAAGGACATCACACACATCCATGTCCGAGGCATGATTCGAACCTGCGACCGTAGCAGCAGCGCGGTTCCGGACTGAAGCGCCTAGAACGGCTCGGCCACAGCGGCAGGCACATCTAATGCTGTCTAATAAGAAAGTAACCGTGCTTTCTAACGTGACTGCCTCGATTAGAAGATATTTCGACCAATATAGTATCTAGATTCCCAGTTTTATCAAACCAAGAAGAAGATTAAATATGGGTGAATTCAGCGGAACAGAACATTCTTAAGAGAATCCATCTTGCAGTAACTTCACGAAAGTTGAGAAGAAAGTTCTGCCATTTAATAGCCGTTAATGAAGTTCTGATTCTTAGAACACATATGAGCAGTGCTTCGATAGTAAGAAGAAAAGAATTACGACAGTAAAATACAGGGCATATTATAACTAGAAAGCCACAGAGAATTTAATATCACAAGTAGGACTCTCAGCTACAGCCGCTTGTTAGCACTCACCTATAGCCATTTATAGGGAAGACAGAAACTCGTGTACAAGATTACTTCAGTTTTCCGAAAAATTAAAAATTGTCGAATTATGATCGGGATGAAATATGGCCACTTATGATATAGTTCCTTACTTACCACATTTTCTGTCAATGACGTAATGTCAAAAGTATCTTCAAACCCTATTTAACATCAAATTACAAACAATGAAAGAACAAATTCTATACGAGCAAACTGGTAGTGTAGCAACGTGGAACCCAATTTAGCGCTGTTGTAACTAATTTCTGAGTGAGAAACATCCAACAAGGGCCACTTCAGGCGTCCAAGAACAAAAGCAGTTGTCACATTTTAGAAACCTGTTGACGAACCTTTGATAGATGGCTTCATGGACAAAAGATGCTCTATGATTGTGAAAGGTGGTTGTATAAAATCGCAGGAAATCAGCAGAATGAATCAGTCGTGAGTTAAACAAGACTTATCAGCAGCCCAGTTAGCATAATGACTGTGCGTAGGGATTAAAAAAAGAATCGGATACAATGGTCGAGCAGTTCCTCATAAGCCACCCATTTCTGTAGCTTGAGGCGTCGTAAAGAGCGATGCCACTGGACAGTGGATCACTAGAAACGAGGTATTTGGTAATGCGATGGAAGGGTTTAGGTTTGGCGAATACCCGAAGAACGTTACCTGCCATTATGTGTAGTGCCAACAGTGAAGTACGGAGGAGGAGGAGGAGGAGGAGGAGGAGGTGGTGGTGGTGGTGGTGGTGGTGGTACGGTATGGAGGTGTCTTTCATAGCTAGGGTGTGGTTTCTTGGTGCGCTTAACTAAATGGTATCTGTGGAAGGTCATGAAAACATTTTACAGCATTCTGCACTGTGTACAGTAGAGGAACAGTCCAGAGACGATGGCTGCATCAGTGTGACAATGCACCCTGTCATAAAGCAGCATCTGTGAGGCAACGGTTTGTGGATAATGAAATTCCTGAAATGGACTTGCCTGCCCTGAGTCCCAGCCTCAATGGCACCCCTCTGGGATGAGTTAGAACGTCCATCTCGTTCCACACGCAAGCGTTAAAATTCATTATCATCTCTGGTTTCGGCACCTGAGGAGGCCGTCATTAGCATGGTATCAGTCGCGGTGATCTTAGACTCCTCCAAAACGCAACCTGACCGGTTTTAATTTCAGAGACTTACCTTTCTGTCATGGGTTCAAGCCTGTTGAGGACATTTCTTCGCAATTCACGCTAATTTCGTACTTCTCCACGATTTTTGCGTTTTAAAACAAATATACTTCCGTGTATTCAACCCAGAAAGCGTATATTTTGCTAATTATGGTCTTCCTTATGCAGTTTTTTTGCTGAATCACCCGTAAAGCGCCCACATTCCACATCAACTTCACTGTTATTACTACGCAGCTAAAAATTATAGACTTCTCACTTACAGCTGCAATGCATAAAATAAACAAATCGTGTATGCATTTTTGTGAAATTTGCACATTTCACGCGAACTGAGTCCTGACAACAAGATTTGCTAATTCTACAGTTATGAATCACTGGACAAATTAAGACAATAATTTCACTCAAGCACACTTGCAATGTTAATCACCTGAAAATCTGATCACATAAAAACTGACGCGCTCCTGAAGAACCGGCCTCCGCCTCCGTAGACACACAACCATAAGAATGAGAACGAAAGCTTTTATCTGTTAAGCTTGCACTTCGAAAATGAGTTGAACGAGAATGAAAGCTTTTATATGTTAGATATTCTGATTCTTGTGATAGGTGTGTGTCTGAAGAAGAAAGCATGCACTTCGAAAACGAGTCTGTTTTAGTGTGATCAGATGTTAAGTTAGTTAAAGTCATGAGTATGCTTGAGCCGAATCTTTCCCTTAAATTTAATAAATGTTTAAGTTGTGCCCATCTAACAATTTCTTGAGCATCAATCGTTCGCGTTTAGGTCAGTATTCTGGAAGTGACTTTGGGACCGTCATCTTGTGGGTTACTAGCATCGCACGGACGCTAGTTCAGAAACATATGGCCTTATCACGTAATCATTATATAGACACAACGTACAATTTAATAAAGGGTGAAATCAAATCGACAGACAACGCTTGCAGAGCTACTACTAAATATAAGCCGGGACAGCCTGCCAGAACTCTCCCGGAAGGACGTACTAACAGAGCCAATCAAATTAGTACACGTATGGGCGGTTAGGTTGCAAGCGAAATACATTGTTTCTCACGGGCTGGACCCACCTGAGACGCAACAGTAGAATCTCCAAATTTCAAGCCTCACGTTCCAGTAATTAAGGCACTCGTGGTCGATTTTCAGTTCAGTTGTGTTGTGATCGATAGCAATTTTTTCGAAAAACTGTAAGACTTTACGGCTCAGAGTGTTTTCTTTGAGGTTAAATTACTGTTGGACAGTAGTGCTTATGTTCACACTATATCACATGGTTATTTAGGAGCACCTGGTAAGAGAGAGACGTTAAAATTGGTTGTGATATGTGGTTGTTATTTTGAAAGTAGCAGACTCGTAAAATAACCCAGTCAATGAAGACTAAAACTGTCGTGTGAAGCCGGCCGGAGTGGCCGAGCGGTTCTAGGTGCTACAGTCTGGAACCGCTACGGTCGCAGGTTCCAATCCTGCCTCGGGCATCGATGTGTGTGATGTCCTTAGGTTAGTTAGGTTTTAAGTAGTTCTAAGTTCTAGGGGACTTATGACCTCAGAAGTTAAGTCCCATAGTGCTCAGAGCCATTTGAACCATTTTTTTCTCGTGTGAAGAAAAAATTTGCGTAGTTGGAAATTTTTGTACACTGCTAGGAGTGAGTATAATGAATAAAACACTAAAAATCCTGGTCGGTGGGGTAAGAGCCTTTAAACGTGAAATGTTTTTCTTGACTCTCTCGAAAACCGCGGCTTCTAACGAAAATGTTGCCAAGTATAAAATTAAACTACATTACATTTCCTAGAAAAAATCTCCTATTTATTTTCCTCTAGGACTAATAGTTTCCGCATTGTAGGTGGTGGAAAAATTGCAGATTATTATAACTGGTGCTTTAATGATGAAGTTAATGTATATTGTTAAATAACGTGGCTTAAAAATATATTTTAAATCTTTGTATCACATGTCAGTGCAGTAGAAATATATTAAGGAATAAATTGTGTTCTGAAGGTGTAACAACAGGATGGAAAGGTAGAGGTAGAGGTTAAAAGCGTGAGGGAAGGTAGGTCGCCGTATAGTATTCACGCAATTCCCTTCTTCATAGGTCTGCCAAATGAAGGGCGAGCACGTAAATCCCCATTCTCTCTACCGCACTATGTGACAAAAAACAACCACATGGTGTTTCACAAAACGACACTTGCGCAGCACGCTTTATGAATCACTAGCGGCGCTGTGCGCAAACAAGTCTGGGGGTTCATTTTCCACAAAGTGAGTTAACAGTAAATGGAATATAGCTATGAATCACTAATAATATTAACGCGAGAAAGAATATGGACGGAATCTACTTAAATTTCTACAACTAAAGGAATACTAGTTCTAAGTCGTCTTGTACGGCAGCTGTAGTGTTTTTCCGCGAAAGGCAACTTCGCTTTCAGTTTACAGACGAAACCTGTTTAGCGTTTCCTGTCCGGTTCTTTGTGCATGTACCAAACGTCAAATTGGCATGAAGTGTACAACATGCTTCGCTATGAAATTTCTTTGGATTTCAGTGCAACCGCATAAAGCAAGGCAAAATTAAGCAGCGAATTTCTCATTCAGAAATCGCATTTGAATGTTGATAGATTGTGAGAAGATTGTGTTATACCTCGTATACGAAGGAGACACGTGTATCCCGACCAGCATTTATTGGAATTAGACAGCGGTATGAGTGTGGCCTAAGAAAACTGCAGTTTGTTGGTACGCTATATTGCTGCTCGCGTTAGTCGGGATCGCACAACTGCCTCGGCAAATATAGAATCGATGGGTTCAGGAGGGTCATAATCAACGCCATGCAGGATCTCAACGGCTGCACGCGCCTACGCCCAAGAAGGCACAGACATATTGTTCGCTCGGCCGTGCAGGACCGTAAAGCCAGGTTACGACCTCGGGGCAGGAAATGGCTTTGTTTGCAACCACGCGCACAGCGCAACGACGTCTGGAACACCGCAGACTGCCAACACAGCGACCATTATCGCGGCTCCCCTTGATGCGGTAGGACAGGGAGGTGCGCTGACTGGTGCGCACTACTGCGGACACAGAAATGCGCCACGTCGTGTATTCGGACTGGTCCTGACTCTGCCGTGCAGGCATCACATGTAATCACATCTGGTTCGCATAATCAATTATTTGGACAGCAGGTGTTACTGGTAAATTTCTGACGAGCTATTCTGACGAGCTAAGTTCGGTGGCTGCGCAACATCTTCGAAGTTTCTGTAACGATATTTTTCAGCAAGATACCGTAAGATTACATGTTGCCTGTGTTTTCCCGAACTACCACGATACAGAGTGTTCGACTATTGCCCTGGCCAGCATGCTCTCCAGATCTCTCACTAAATGAAAACAAATCTGATCGTGGATTGTCCAGCGAGTGGCACACCACCATTCGCCAGCTGCTACTGTTGATAACTGTCGCATAATTTGAGGTGGCAAGTAATGATGTATCAGTATATGTCATCTAAACTCAAGAGTCGATGCCTAGATGGGTTGCAACATTTGCTGCTCACAGAGGTGGCAGCTTCATGTACTCAGTTTCGTACTCTGTATATAGGGGTCACTTCCAAATTTAATTATGTAATCTTCCCACCATACTTTGTGTGTACAACCGAAATTTAGTATTTGTTATCCATCCTGCTGTTTAAATTTTAATGGCCAGCGGTCTACTTGTGCACAAGCGGTCAGTCCCAAACCTCCTAGAAAGACGGTCACATCGAACACGGAGGACCAAGCATTAACAAAGGCCATCATCGAAATCATAATAGCCATAGACATGTTCGCTAAATAAAATCTAATGAGCACTGCAATTACAACTTAGGAAAAGCTTCGCTCTGTGTCGGACAGAGCGGTGAAACGAATTAAGTCAGTACTAAAGGAGCTGAAATAGAAGTGGCGAACGACAGGAGAAAAGAGAGCGACATTCGGTATATGGAATGTGAATGTCATTAGATATAAAAAGATAAGTAAAACATTTCTTAGCGGATCACGAAATAGACGTTGTCCTTGTCCCACAGTCGCATTCAAGATCCTGCGACTGCTTTAATCTGCAAAAGATTACAAGTTACCGGTCACACTGGCCTAACCAATGTAGGTGGCAAAACAGATTTTATACAGAATTCCATAACGTAAGACCAGTAATTACGTCTCCACTGCAAGAAATGAAAGCCATGGCGATTAAAATCAACTTGCCAAATTACTATAGAACGAGTCTGTCTAATCCCCAACAGAGAGCTTATTGGAGATGTTCCACAAGGAATTTTCTATATGCTGTACAACGGTGTCACTGGTGGTGACCCAGATACGAAGCTTCCTTTATATGGGCCTCGAGTCGCAAAACCAAACGGCATTAGGAATGGGAGACGCTCTGCAACGTGTGATATGGGGACCAGAAGAGCCTACTCACATTCAGGTGATGGCGGCAGAACACAGAGCGAGTGTAGAGTCTGCTCACAACGTCCTGAACGAAGGATCCCTAGTTCTGGATCGGTTGAAGCTGTTAGAAGTTTGTCGACTTCGAGCCGCGATATTTTTGCTTCTGGCCACAGCCAACATTGGCAGTCTGAAAATACGGTACTTGTGTGTACCCATGTAAGAAGATACTGTCGTGATGCGTCTAGCCAAAAAGCACATGTTTAGTACAGTGGCGTCTCGTGAACAAATGTGGTGGGCGTGCTGTTCTCTTGATCACAAAATTGAAGAGCGGGGTTGCGCGCGCGTGAGAGGAGGGGACGAAGTGGGAGTGTCTGTGGGGGGTGGGGGATGAAGTAGTTACGGCACTAGTCCCAACATGTGTTTTGTGACCGTCATTTGCTATGGTAAAAAAAGTCATGCCACCTTCCATAACGAGTAGAACAAACTGTAAAAAACTGACTTGCTTAACGAAAGAAGTTTCGGACAATGAGTCTTTTGTGGTTTTTACAGTTTCTGATAACCATTTCAAAAACCACCATCTGACCTAGATCGGTCTCTTTGGCTACTATGAATGGCCAATACGTCACACGCTCTGCTATGATCTACTGCTTTGTAAGGTAAAAGCTCCGACAATGCGGTATTCAGCTGTCTTGGTCGTGATTCACCTTGCGCCACAATTATTGATCCTCGTACAACCGTTGCGGTCTTCGCAACGACGTTGTGAGTTATTAATTATAATTCTGATTTGTTATCGTTAACTAATACGCTCTCTAATTTGTAAATTAGCAGTACTGCCCACAAAAATGATTTTACAAGCAAATCTAGTGTGAGTCAACGGCACTTTTTTCCGGAATTGAACTAAAATTGTGCAACTACATTTTTATAGCAAACTTTCTTTTAAGTTTCTTGAACTGCAAAAACATTTTCAGTTCATTTCGTCGGCAGGAATATCGAACGGTAAATTCTTGTATCAGATGACATCATTTTGAAAAAAAAAATAATTACAAAACACACACTCTGGGAATTAGAACTTCTTTTTAAATTACCGGTTTATAGACCGACTGTTGCAATTGGCTATTTGAATGTTTTCTGGAAATTGTCTTAAATGGTCAATTATGTAATTTTATGCCCCGAAAATGTTTTTTTCTTCTTGAATTTCAGTACTCCTTTATAAAAGCGAAAATGAAATTCAAATAATTTGAGAGTCCACTAAAACGTTCCATTCGAGTCATGTGATGCCACTGGTTAGCTCGCTGCTCCTACTATCGTAACGCTAATTCACAGTGAATGTCTTGTTTTGGAATTTACGTTTCGTAAAATGGGTTACAAATGGTTTGTAATACCAAACTGTACAAATTGATCTATAAAAACTCCGGAAAAGTTGTTTCTGAGTGTTCCAGAGAATGAGAAGATGCGTAAAATGTGGTTGCACTGTACCCGCAGATTGCCACCATGTCGACCCACAAGTTCAGTAACTTTACCAAAAATGTGTTGCACTGTTAACATAAATTTACCTCCGAGATCAGCTTTCCCACTGTTACTAGGAAGTATAGCGTCACTGGACGAAATTAAACTCTTAGTGAAAATGTTCGTTTTGCCCAACGTCACCTAAATTATTCGACAGATCAATTTTCAGGGCGGTAAACCATCGAATTGTATAATATGATGTCCACAGAACGCTGGTTCGAATCTAAGCCGAAAGGATATTTCAACTTCTTTGTCAAACGGCTCGACAATCCTTTCATATGAAAACCAAATCACAATTACAAAATTTCACGACACCGATCGAAAACAGAATATAATTGTGTTTTCCTTGCTGTTTACATGAGCTTACATTTGTAATCGCTATTCAAGCACGCAAAATTCAAAAGGTTATTTCCTAGTTAATGTTACCACCCACGTTTTACTTTATTAGAAATAATGCTTTTATCTTCGTACTATCCAGCTAGGATCCTTACTGTTTAAACTTTTGAAGTTTCATCATCTTACATAACGATGAAGAAAGTCTGCTTCAGACACTGACGTCAGTTCACAGTCACAAACATCACAGCTCTTACGTTTTGTGTTACCTGCATGCTGCAGACGCTTTATATCTCTCCGTATAGAAAACCTCATCGTACTACATCACGTTGTACTGTGGGCGTGTGGTGATATCCTCACTATAACCAATGCTTCGAAAAAAGGGAATTGTTTGTTCGCAAAGTGAAGGCATTTATCTTCTGTCGTCCATTCTTCAGACTGAGATTAATGTGAAGCTATTATACACCCCATCGTCGAAACAAGTGCTACAATCAGTTCTTACTAACGATATGTTCATATTTAGCGAAGAACTTTATATGATCTTTTCAGGATTCAAACACGTGACCTTTTCATCTGCAGTCATTCGTGCTAATTGTTGCGCCTCGGAGCTCCCGCTGTGGGTAACTCTGCTGAGTGTCTTCTGTAAAGGAAATCAGCACTAAGATTTGCCAAGAATAATTTTATTGTGCTTTGGGTCGTAGCTCATGACTGACAGTCGACAACCTAGTTACAATATACCAACCCATTTGCAAAAGTTCTATAATTCCTTAGTTTTGAGCGAGTTTTATAATGTTGCAGGAAGCAAGGAAAAGAATGTCCGTCTTTGCACATATCGCCGCTCTAAATGGGTGGAGCATAAGCGCATAAACCTTCGCAATGTTTCCACTATCAGCGTTCACGAAATTCCTTTCTAATTTTACTTAAAAGTTGTAATTGCGTCTTCCAAACTAAATAGCTAAACTGTTTGTAGAAACTTCACAACTTCGGCTAACACTACTGTATCACACGCAAGCTTCGTCTTACTCCTAGTCTGTGATGCCACCAGAGCTTAAGCCAATAATAGAGCGTTTTCGATCACGTGACTATATTTAATTACTTTCAAGCTTTAATCACATAAAAATAAAACATTTTATGAGAATATTGACCGCAAATGCTATTTGAGTGTGATAATAACAATAACAACAGTCTAAGCCCCATTTTTAACGGAGGAAAATCGCCTATTTATTGCATAACACTTCAAAAATAGTGTTTAAACATGTGATATTTTAAATGTATGTAAAAATACAATGGGATATAAAAATTAGATAGACACACATACGTCATTTATGTTAAAAGATACTTTTTTAAAAGTAGTTACGAGATTTTAAACGTTGTTGTAGTTTGTGGAGTTTCTGGGGTTTAACAATTTTTTTGAACATTTGACAGTTAAGGAATATTACTTTTCTTGAAAGCACAAACAAATAGTGAAGAAACTACGGCCTCAAGCCTTTCTAACAGCAGCACCGTTTGGGCAGCCATACTTGTACCTTTCAAAATTGTTTGAGGTACTGGGAATAGAATCTGGTCGCCAGAGTACTTGTCCGCTACACTAATCTCTACACTGCAAGGATGGTCATAAATAGTCGCCGAAATTGAAAATAATAACCACACTACTGAGGATGCCAGAGGTAATGTACAATGAATAGTACACAAGCTCTGAATCACAACATCGATTTTTAAACACATTCAAAATAAACGACAAATTTTTTAGTCTCATTTTGGCAACAAATTACACATACAGAATTTATTTTGAGAAACAATTATAAATCGGCAGATATACTTCAAACAGGCACTCGCACATTAGTTGAATTCTTCCTTCCTGAGTTATGCACAAAAATTTCCCTATGACGTCGTCATAAAACAAGGACTTCCTAATCAGAGTGATAAGGGCATGCTTCACTATGATCATTTCTGTTTCATCTGAACGCAGTCTCTTCACTCTCTGTTTAAAGTTTGCATCTGAGTTTTCAGTCACAGAAGATTTCTAAAAAATAACAAAAATGTGTTTCCTGTCAAATTGCAGTTGTTCTGAATTTCCTTAATCGTCTTGCTGCAATAAATGACATCATAGTTTTTCATCTGCAGTACGTTATACGAGACATCTAAAACATCTAAACACCTTAGAAAACTGACTGAAAATTGTCCAGGAAAACCAAAAAGCCCTGATACTTAACCTCTGCATCGCTGCGCCAATAATCACCATTATCCAGAACACTGTCAAAGAATTGTAACAATTCTAAACTGTGTTCCTTAACTGTGTGGGCCAGTCTGGATGAGAAATTCCACCTACAAGCTGGATGATCAAACTTGAAAAACAAATTCCCTGAGACTTCCAGATATGGGGAGCAAGATGGCATCATAAGAAGTCCCTGATAAATTGACGTTGAGGAGGGAGAGGGAAAGGGGAGGGCAACGGGCATCTCACAATGACTTTTGTTTATCTCGGCTGAGATATACTGTCCATAAGCAGTAATTTGATAGCTGTTTTTAAACATCGATAATTTATATGGAATAATATTCATATAATCAACACAATTTTAAATATTAAGTATTTTAAAATTTGTGGTATACAAAACTCAATGAAACTATTTTCCAATGCTAGGTTAAATAATCAGGATTCCCTGAGATCCTATGAAATTTCTGAATTTCCTTTACATTTCTCTGATTATTCCAGGTAAAGTGTTTCCTGAGGATTTCAGGTATTTCAGAAGAATCGCCACCCTGACCTAGTTGGGGCGAGTGATGGCAACTTTCTTTGAACGAATTCCTGTAATGCGCAAGTAAAGCAAAAGACTTGGAAAAAAATGAAAAAGGACCACTGAAAGTTTCGAAAAATATTTTAAATTCTTTTACATTAGAGACGCTTTGTTGCAAAAGCAAATATAATAAATGGGCGTAGCTGTGAGTGGAGGGAGTTTTCGTATATCTTTATAAAGCCTTACTCTGCAGACCATTAATATGACCGCTCATTATTGATGCCAACCAACATATCCGCGATGGTAAATTCATCAATTGTGTGTTCAGCATGAGCAAACAAACAATTGGTTATTCTGTCAGCACTGACATCTGTATAACCAACGCAGGACTCTTGACAGTTGCGATTTTCATAATATGTGAAAAGCTTCGTCAAGCATTAAGGCTACAAAGTCTGCCAATTGTATTTCTTGTTTCAGGGATTCCTCGACTACCTCAGAAATGGCTTTAATAATGTCATTTTATTTAGTTGCGAAAGTTCCTCGAAATGCTGTAGACGTACTCAAGTGCGCATGTAACAAGGGGTCATAGTTTTTCAATATATTTAGTAATTCCAGTTAATTTCCTGTGTTAATAGAAGCATCTCATTCATTACGTCCTCGAAATACGATCTCTTGTTTAACTGAACAACACATTGCAAAAATGACTCTTTTTATTTGTTTGTCGTGATAGGTAATACTCCTTCGCTGATCCTTTACATAAATGTCAATCCTGTCCTCCACAAACATTTTTAACTGTAAAGATGACTGTGATTTGGTGATTTCGAATGTGTTTGTTGCCTGACTGAAAAGTGATTTAAATGTGAAAAACCGTGCTCATTCCAGGGCGATTTTTCTCTGGAAAAAAACAACAAACAAACAAACATATCCAACAGAAAAGTTTATTTCAATCAAGGCCAACTGTCAACCAACAACATTTTCACACAGAAACAGAAAAATGTCTAGTGTAGCGTTCTTTTTTGCCCTTGTTCTCTGATGTTAGATCAGATGGTAGCTTCGATCTTTTCTAACTAGTTGCTGTTTTTCTTGACAAGAACTTACGCAAAACTGTTTTCTACCAAGTGTTTCACAGTCACATTTACTTCCATTGCCAGTTCTGAATTGGAACTAAACACTAAAACCCATCACAATTTTTGAAACACAACACTACGCAGTATTTAAGACTATTACAGGCATCTTTAATTAAAAACAAAAAGTCTCAGCGACCGTGTCTATTGGGTACGCAACGCCCACTTGCGAGAGCCCATCCAAGCGAGCGCTGCAGTGCGGTCCCTTCCCTGCACACAATCAGTGACGTAACGTCGCACCCCTTCTAGAAAACTGAATGCGCGCGCACCCTCCCCGTCTTTCCCCCTCCAGACCACATTTTCTCTGCTGTGTGTGCAGCCTCGCCACAGAACTGTTCCCCCTCTACAAAGCTCAGCTTACCCGCTGGCGGGCGACGTTACCTCCGTTCCTCTATAGACACGAGTCTGTTCACCAGAGGACCGTCGCCTACAGGTGGCCAAACGGTTATGTTACCACCGCTGCAGTTACTTTTTTTATACCAATTACTTTTAACAGTTATTTATAACAGCAGTTAGTTTTACTACCTTAAGTCGCCAGACGGGGTGGGGAAGGGTGCAGTTATATGATTAAGTAGGTGGAATCTATCAGTTTAGTTCAGCAACATAATTAACACTGCGGGTACTGCGAACTAGCAGGAATGTCGGCTGAATCATGTCATAACCTCAGCTAATTAACGGTCCATCACATTTCAATTAATGTTTTAAGAGTTATCGGTGTTTCAAGTTACATGTTAATTTTTTATCGGTCGCTGCAACAAATTAATTCTCGAAGCTGCTATACAAATTATACACACATAAAAAAAAGTTTTGCATCAGCTCGGTTCCTAGAGTTCCGGCACCTGTACAGAAAATTGGAATAGAGTTAAACATCACATCACTTATGCCCTTTTTATTGCTCATCAAAACCACACATTGCATGTTGTACCACCATATCGCGAGACCTCTAGAGGTGATAGTCCAGATTGTTGTACACACCGGTACTCTAATACCCAGTAGCACGTCCTCTTGCATTGATACATGCCTGTATTCGTCATGGCATACTATCCAAAAGTTGATCAATGCATCCTGATTGTCCCACTTTTCAATGGCGATTCGGCGTAGATCCCTCAGAGTGGTTGGTGGGTCACGTCGTCCATAAACAGCCCTTTTCAATCTATCCCAGGCATGTTCGACAGGGTTCATGTCTGGAGAACATGCTGACCACTCTAGTCGAGCGATATCGTTATCCTGAAGGAAGCCATCCAAAAGATGTGCACGATGGGGGCGCGCTTTGTCGTCCTTGAAGATCAATGCCTCGCCAGTATGCTGCCGATATGGTTGCGCTATCGGCCGGAAGATGGTATTCACATATCTTACAGCCGTTACGGTGCCTTCCATGACCACCAGCGGCGTACGTCGGTCCCATATAATGCCACCCCAAAACAGCAGGGAACCTCCACCTAGCTGGACTCGCTGGATAGTGTGTCTAAGACGTTCAGCCTGACCGGGTTGCCTCCAAACAAGTCTCCGACGATTGTCTGGTTGAAGGAATATGCATCACTCATCGGTGATGAGAACGTGATGCCAATACTGAGCGGTCCATTCGGCATGTTGTTCGGCCCATCTGTACTGCGCTGCATGGTGTTGCGGTTGCAAAGATGGACCTCGCCATGGACGTCGGGAGTGAAGTTGCGCATCATGCAGCCTGTTGCGCACTGTTTGAGTCATAACACGACGTCCTGTGGCTGCACGAAAAGCATTACTGAACACGGTGGTGTTGCTGTCAGGGTTCTTCAGAGCCATAATCCGTAGGTAGCGGTCATTCACTGCAGTAGTAGCCCTTGGGGGGGCCTGAGCGAGGCATGTCATCGACAGTTCCTGTCTCTATCTCCTCCATGTCCGAACAAAATCGCTTTGGTTCACTCCGAGAAGCCTGGACAACCCCCTTGTTGAGAGCCCTTCCTGGCACAAAGTAACAATGCGGACGCGATCGAACCGCGGTATTGAGCTTCTAGGCATCGTTGAACTACAGACAACACGAGCCGTGTACCTCCTTTGTGGTGGAATAACTGGAACTGATCGGCTGTCGGACCCCCTCCGTCTAACAGGCGCTGCTCATGCAAGGTTGTTTACATCTTTGGGACTGTGTTTGTGACACAATAAAAAAAATGGTTCAAATGGCGCTGAGCACTATGGGACTCAGCTGCTGAGGTCATTAGTCCCCTAGAACTTAGAACTAGTTAAAACTAACTAACCTAAGGACATTACACACATCCATGCCCGAGGCAGGATTCGAACCTGCGACCGTAGCTGTGACACAATATCCACAGTCAACGTCTATCTGCAGGAGTTCTAGGAACCGGGGTGATGCAAAACTTTTTTTGATGTGTGTATGAACTTCTGCCACACAGAAATAAAAAGTGAAATGTTAAAGACCCCTTGCAAGTATGAACTAATGCGTAAGCTGAATACTTTAGACAAAATTATAGGCCTAATTTATGGTGCAATAAATGTAGGGCCATGAAATAAAACACAAAAGTAAACGTAACCGGATAAGACTAGTTTTGTCCAGTGCCAGATACTCCATTTGAGGAACCTGAGAGCATGGTAATCAAGTTGTACGTGAGATCTGAGAACTCCTCGATTTCTGCTAATTTCTTCAGCTACCGACAGGGTCTTAATTCTTTAGTGTGAGAATGACTAATTACATTTCTCCAAGCCTTTAGAGTGTTACGTATCTCTTACATTTAGCATTATTTATAACACATTATTAAACAGACGATGACCTCGCTGTTTGGTCCTTCCCCCATATCAACCAACCAAAAAAGTATAAAACAATTTCTCTTAGAGCCATACACATTCCTTACACTATACAGGCAGTGCCTAAAATTTGTTCTGCAAATTTATAATAGGTATGACAATACTTGTAAAAATAAAAGAAAAACGTGGGGCATATGTAACAGATAATTGATACATGAATAGTTCACCCAACTCACTAACAACTTTATTACACGGCTAATGATATCAACTGTTGTGTGCTTTTTCTCAATGACAACTACTCTCTACGCTCCTTGCTATTATCTACTGCGTGAGTCATTTTTCGCGTTTGAAATTTTACAAGTACTGTCATAGTTATTAAAAATTCACAAGCACAGATTTTCAGGACTATCAGTAACAGATTTGGGCGCTGTATGGCTCTAGGATACATTATTTTATACTTTTCAGTCGGTTTTAAAAACGTGTCATGTAAACAAGTTTTTATTTAAATGTTTATTCTCTGCTTTTTGGCCTTGTGTGTGTGAAATTTTTCAATCAATTTCGAACATTCTGATGACATGACGAAATTACAACAGATACATTTGGAAAATTTCAGATTTATTTCAGTTTCTCTTCATCTGACTCAACTACTATACTGTATCCTATCACACATCTATAACATTGTGAAAATACCGTGGAGGTAAAAATTAGAGAGATTCGAAGTTATACGGAGATTTACAACATTCGTTCTTACCGTGAAACATTCACGAGTGGAACAGGAAAAGGGGGAAATAGTAGTGGTGAACAAGGTACCTGTCGTCAAACACCAGAGAAGAAAGTGAATTAATACTGCACTGTCATCCGTTTACATTTCAACTTTCAAGTCTCCAGTTCGTCGGGAAGTTAGCTTAAAATCAATGTGTACTGAACATCAGACATACTGAAAAACTTAAGTACCATCCGCCAAACACCAGACAAGAAGGCGAATTAATATCTAAATGTCCTCCCCCTCCTGAGCTATGTTGAAAGTTTCAGGTCTCTAGCTCACTGGGAAGTTAATTTAAAATCAACTGTGCGGAACCCCGTGATGGCCAATGGTTATTTTCGTACAAGTACGAAAATACTTGTGTAACTCCCATATCTGCCCTCTGGATGTATCATCGTCTGCTACGACCAACTGGAGTTCGGGGCACTTATCTACTTCCAGGTTAGCTGAAGTGGTAGCCTGTAGCTACCAGAGAAAAATAACTTTGAGCGAGAACTAACTACCACAGAGAAATGACACACAGCTATATTCATCTACTGACGATTATTCCCATACTCGCACGAATGCCTTATGGGCACTCTCCGTAGTTAGATAGCACGAAACCGTAGTACACACTTCAGCAAACAGATAGAGTGCAATCTGATAGTTATTTCCATGAGCTATAGAATACCTTACAGAAGGCCAGTTGCGCTATTCATTTGTCCGTGGTCTGATCTCGCAAAAGCGTAGTACACACTTCGGTAAACAGATGGCGCCAATTGCTATTACAGTAACCGGTACTTTTCAGTTGTTGTTGTTGTTGTTGTTGTTGTGGTCTTCAGTCCTGAGACTGGTTTGATGCAGCTCTCCATACTACTATATCCTGTGCAAGCTTCTTCATCTCCCAGTACCTACTGCAACCTACAACCTTCTGAATCTGTTTAGTGTATTGATCTCTTGGTCTCCCTCTACGATTTTTACCCTCCACGCTGCCCTCCAATACTAAATTGGTGATCCTCGATGTTTTAGAACAAGTCCTACCAACCGATCCCTTCTTCTAGTCATGTTGTGCCACAAGCTCCTCTTCTCCCCAATTCTATTCAATACCTCCTCATTAGTTATGTGATCAACCCATCTAATCTTCAACATTCTTCTGTAGCACCACATTTCGAAAGCTTCTATTCTCTTCTTGTCTAACCTATTTATCGTCCATGTTTCACTTCCATACATGGCTACACTCCATACAAATACTTTCAGAAATGACTTCCTGACACTTAAATCTATACTCGATGTTAACAAATTTCTCTTCTTCAGAAACTCTTTCCTTGCCATTGCCAGTCTACATTATATATCCTCTCTACTTCCAACATCATCAGTTATTTTGCTCCCCAAATAGCAAAACTCCTATACTACTTTAAGCGTGTCATTTCCTAATCTAATTCCCTCAGCATCACCCGACTTAATTCGACTACATTCCATTATCCTCGGTTTGCTTTTGTTGATGTTCACCTTATACCATCCTTTCAAGACACTGTCCATTCCGTTCAACGGCTCTTCCAAGTCCTTTGCTGTCTCTGACAGAATTACAATGTCATCGCGAACCTTAAAGTTTTTATTTCTTCTCCATGGATTTTAATACCTACACCGAACTTTTCTTTTGTTTCCTTTACTGCTTCCTCAATATACAGATTGAATAACAGCGGAGAGACGCTACAACCGTGTCTCACTCCCTTCCCAACCACTGCTTCCCTTTCATACCCCTCGACTCTTATAACTGCTATCTGCTTTCTGCACGAATTGTAAATAGCCTTTCGCTCTCTGTACTTTAACCGTGCCACCTTCAGAATTTGAAAGAGAGTATTCCAATCAACATTGTCAAAAGCTTTCTCTAAGTCTACAAATGCTAGAAACGTAGGTTTGCCTTTCCTTAATGTTTCTTCTAAGGTAAGTCGTAGGGTCAGTATTGCCTCACGTGTTCCAACATTTCTACGGAATCCAAACTGATCTTCCCCTAGGTCGGCTTCTATCAGGTTTGCCATTCGTCTGTAAAGAATTCGCGTTAGTATTTTGCAGCTGTGACTTATTAAACTGATAGTTCGGTAATTTTCACATCTGTCAACACCTGCTTTCTTTCGGATTGGGATTATTATATTCTTCTTGAAGTCTGAGGGTATTTCGCCTGTCTCATACATCTTGCTCACCAGATGGCAGAGTTTCGTCAGGACTGGCTCTCCCAAGGTTGTCAGTATTTCTAATGGAATGTTGTCTACTCCCGGGACCTTGTTTCGACTTAGGTCTTTCAGTGCTCTGTCAAGCTCTTCACGCAGTATCATATCTCCCATTTCATCTTCATCCTCTTCCATTTCCACAATATTGTCCTCAAGTACATCGCCCTTTTATAGGCCCTCTATACACTCCTTCCACCTTTCTGCTTTCCCTTCTTTGCTTGGAACTGGATTTCCATCAAAGCTCTTGATATTCATGCAAGTGGTTCTCCTTTCTCCAAAGGTCTCTTTAATTTTCCTGTAGGCAGTATCTATCTTAGCCCTAGTGAGATAAGCCTCTACATCCTGACATTTGTCCTCCAGCCATCCCTGCTTAGCCATTTTGCACTTCCTGTCGATCTCATTTTTGAGACGTTTGTATTCCTTTTTCCCTGCTTCATTTACTGCATTTTTATATTTTCTCCTTTCAACAATTAAATTCAATATTTCTTCTGTTACCCAAGGATTTCTACTAGCTCTCGTATTTTTACCTACTTGATCATCTACTGTATTTCTTTCCCCCATACCTGTCAATTGTTCCCTTATGCTCTCCCTGAAACTCTGTACAACCTCTGATTCTTTCAGTTTATCCAGGTCCCATCTCCTTAAATTCCCACCTTTTTGCAGTTTCTTCAGTTTTAATCTACAGTTCATAACCAACAGATTGTGGTCGGAGTCCACATCTGCCCCTGGAAATGTCTTACAATTTAAAACCTGGTTCCTAAATCTCTGTCTTACCATTATATAATCTATCTGATACCTTTTAGTATCTCCAGGGTTCTTCCATGTAGACAAACTTCTTTCATGATTCTTAAACCAAGTGTTAGCTATGATTAAGTTATGCTCCGCGCAAAATTCTACCAGGCGGCTTCCTCTTTCATTTCTTAGCCCCAATCCATATTCACCTACTATGTTTCCTTCTCTCCCTTTCCCTACTGTCGAATTCCAGTCACTCATGACTATTAAATTTTCGTCTCCCTTCACTACCTGAATAATTTCTTTTATCTCATCATACATTTCATCAATTTCTTCGTTATCTGCAGAGCTAGTTGGCATATAAACTTGTACTACCGTAGTAGGCGTGGGCTTCGTGTCTATCTTGGCCACAATAATGCGTTCACTATGCTGTTTGTAGTAGCTTACCCGTACACCTATTTTTTTATTCATTATTAAACCTACTCCTGCATTACCCCTATTTGATTTTGTATTTATAACCCTGTAGTCACCTGACCAGAAGTCTTGTTCCGCCTGCCACCGAACTTCAGTAATTCCCACTATATCTAAATTTAACCTATCGATTTCCCTTTTTAAATTTTGTAATCTACCTGCCAGGTTAAGGGATCTGACATTCCACGCTCCAATGCGTAGAATGCCAGTTTTCGTTTTCCTGATAACGACGTCCTCTTGAGTAGTCCCCGCCCGGAGATCCGAATGGGGGACTATTTTACCTAAGGAATATTTTACCCAAGAGGACGCCATAATCATTTAATCATACAGTAAAGCTGCATGCCCTCAGGAAAAATTACGGCTGTAGTTTCCCCTTGCTTTCAGCCGTTCGCAGTACCAGAACAAAAGGCCATTTTGGTTAGTGTTACAAGGCCAGACCAGTCAATCATCCAGACTGTTGCCCCTGCAACTACTGAAAAGGCTGCTGCCCCTCTTCAGGAACCACACGTTTGTCTGGCCTCTCAACAGATACCCCTCCGTTGAGGCACGCAAGCCTCCCCACCAACGGCAAGGTCCATGGTTCATGGGGGGAGGGGATACTTTTGAGTAACCGGTTATTTACATTAGTTATGTTCTGCCACCTCTACTGTCGTCCCGTAACGCTTACAGCGCGCGCCTGAGCTCGTTTTCTGCCACAGCTCGCATCTGACCCTACTCGTGACTAATAATGGAGCAGAAACACACTGTTGTTCCCCGCCTCTCCGTTAATTATTTTCCAAAGAGCTCAAAAATAGAGGTATTCACGAAATTGACAAAATCTGAGAGGGCGTGCGGCGGA
Organism: Schistocerca piceifrons; assembly: GCF_021461385.2. Lineage (NCBI taxonomy): Eukaryota > Metazoa > Arthropoda > Insecta > Orthoptera > Acrididae > Schistocerca > Schistocerca piceifrons. Next base: position 267,457,768 of record NC_060149.1, read on the forward strand.
AGCCAGTAATTTAGTACATGCATTGCGTGTGGAGAGCGCTGCTTCTCCCCCTCTGTCATTCTTCCCGTGGATGTCCATGTGTTGTGCTTCGGTAGTAGAACTGTTGATATTTTTCATATTATCGGGAATCCGATACATCGATATGTAAGAAAACACCGTCGACTACCGATATATCGAAACAAGTATCGATATGCTAACGGGAAACACATGCACGTAACTGCCTATAAAAATATCGGCTGCACACAGTATATATAATGCCTGTTTTAGAGCTGTATATTTAAGTACTGATTTATTATTTGACATTCGGGTACATCAATAAGCTAGCTGACTGCATATCCCCCTTACAGTAAGAATTAAAAGGAAAACGATGAATGTTAACGCTTGGCGATAACCACTTTGCTAACAATGGTAACTCTAAGTGGCACAATAAAAGGGCTCCGATGGATCCGTCGTTCGGTTTTGTCATATACCATATTTGTCCGGAACACTTCAAATCGACTTTCCTGTTTTTTTCATTTCTGCCAACGCCAGTGACCTAGCAGTTGTAGTCTCAAAATTACGAGGTGAAGCTAAAAGTTGCAGCTTCTGCTGGTAGTGCCCAATGCCGATTACATCAGAATTTCCTCTCACACGTCTCCACCCACCGCAAAGACCAATCTCGTCATTCTCTTACCTTATCTTCGTGTTCCTTAGGCGAAATGTACGGCGGGGACGGTACAATCGTTCTGCAGTCAGCTTCGGATGCCGGTTCTCTAACTTTCCTCAATATTGTTTCTCAAAAAGAACGTCTTCCCTACAGGGATTCCTAATCAAGTTCACGAAGCATCTCCGTAATACTAGTGTGCTCACCGAGCCTACCGGTAACACATCTAGCGGCCCGCCCCTGAATTGCTTCGATGTCATGCAATTTGAATGGCTAGCTGTGTATATGCCTTATTACCTGTGCCTTGTCTGTCGTGTGCTCATCTACTGTTCCGTTATTGTTACTCGTGTATGTGCCTGTACGCACGCTGGATTCACCTTGATCTCTTTCGTTTTTGTTGGCACTGTTTCATTTTGCTTGTTTTCGCGGAGATCTGGGCGTGAGGAAGCCTTTTGGCTGGCAGCCTGATGTTTTTCTTAACAGTCTTACCGGTATCCTGCTTAGGTCCGTGCAGCGTTTTGTTTTTGACGCTTCTTTGAAGTAGTTTTATTGTGTGTCCCTGTTCCCTGTATTTTCTTCTTATGGGTGTTTTTCGATTCTAACTGAAATGGCTCCACTTGTTCTCAACCTCGAGAGGCGTACTTCCCAGTTAACGGAGTCCTCACCTTGTAGTTTACACAGCAAGGCGTTCTGCTGACTGGTTTTTCAATTTCGTGTGAGGTGGACTAACGCACTTGTCAAACCTTGCTGATAGAAGACAATACCTTCTTCACACGGGAATGCTAAACTGCATCTAAGTCTGGGGTAAGCATTAACCACCAACACAGGATTCCAAAAAATGTCAAATTTCTACATTACAGATTATTTACGGGATATGAAGTCTTCTAAATTTTATAATGGGCGCATCTGAGACAGACTGGTGGAAGGAAGGAGATCCGACAATAGAAAGAAAACTGAATTTTAATGGTTCAATTCGGTCAAGGTAATCAGAACCGTCTATGGCAAAGGGGTTGGAGATCGTTAGAGATGAAAATATGCACGGGTCTAATGAAGGAATTATCCTAGTATTCTTCTGAAGCAATTTAACGAAACTATAGAACACGTAAATTAGGAAGGCCACATGGCAATTTGGATAACATTCCTCCCAAATATGTGCTCAGTGTTTGGCTGAAGGTGGACTTCATGGCAGTTATTGAAGTGATGGAAACAGGACAAAGACTTCTGACCAGGCAGCAATGGGGTAATAACAGTTACTGCCATTGTTATGAAGCGCCATGTAGATAACAGAATGAATTACTACGAGCATGCCATGTCTGAATTCTAAAAAATCCGTTACTACTACCGTAACCGTATTACAACGCTGTGGAACAAAAATTAACAGATGAGGAAGCTGAAGAATTGGTAAAATATGTGAAAAGGGACGAAAATCTTTTAGTCTTGGGGGAAAAAAGGGACACTGTAGTCCAGGCACAATGAACAGCAGGCATATTTGAGAATATGGAACAGGAGGGAGAAATATGTGAACAAAAAGTATTTTGCAGTTCTCAGACGGATCTCAACTGGTAGTAATGAACCTGCTATTTGAAAATCATAACAGACAGCTTTATATATAGAAAAATCTGGGATGCACAGTAAGAAGGAAGTAAGGGAACAAGTTTGTCCAGTCTGGCACACAGTTTTAATCTGCCAGGAAGCTTCAAATTAGTGCACACATCGCTGTAGAGTTAAAACTCATTCTGGAAACAACCCCCCAAGCTGTGGCTAAGCCAATTTTCCGCAATATCCTTTCCTACAAGTGTGCTATTTTAACAACGTATGTAGGTGAAACTTTTTAAACTTTTGAAGGTAGGAGAAGAGGTACTGGCGGATGCAAAGCTGTGACGGAGGAACTGAAACGTATTTGGATAGCTTAGTCACTGCAGAATTTGGCGTGAAAGACAAAAGTTCTGTGTTCGAGTCCTGGTCTGACACACAATTCTAATCTGCAGCAAGTTTCAAATTGGATAATATACCGCTGCAGAGAGAAAATTCTTTCTGGAAAGTCTGTACCATTGAAACGAAGGTCAAGGTCATCTCTATACGATTCCTACTTTCAGTCAAGTTGGGCCACAAATTTCTTTTCTCTCCAATTCTATTCAATACTTCCTCATTAGTTACACATCTAATCTTCACCAGTCTTCTGTAGCACAACATTTCAAAAGCTTCTGTTCTCTTTTAGTCTAAACTGTTTACCATCCATATTTCACTTCCATACGTGGCAACACTCTAGACAAAAACTTTATGAAAACACTTAAATCTATCTTCGATGTTAACATATTTCTCTTCTTCAGAAACTATTTTCTTGCCATTGCCAGTCTCCATATTACATCCTCTCTACTTCGGACATCACGAGTTATTTTAATGCCCAAATTGCAAAACTGGTCTACTACTTTAAGTGTCTTGTTTCCAAATGTAATTCCCTCAGTATCATCTGAATTAATTCGACAGAATTCCATTATGATTGTTATACTATTGTTGAGATTCATATTATATTTTCAAGATACTCTCCATTTCATTCAACTGCTGCTCCAAGTCGTTTGATGCCTCCAACATAATTCTAGTTATTGGCAAACCTCAAAGTTTTATCTTTCTTGCTGGACTTCAATTCTTATTCCTTTTTTTATTTATTTCCTTTACTGCTTGCTCAATGTACAGATTGAATAACATCGGGGATAGGCTACAAACCTGTCTCACAACCTTCTCAATCACTACTTCCCCTTCACACTGCTAGACTCATGTAACTGCTATCTGGTTTTGTACAAGCTGTAAATAGCCCTTTGTTCTCTGTCTTTACCCCTGCCCTTCAGACCTTCAAAGGGAGTATACCAGTCAACATATCAAAAGCTTTCTCTACGCCTACAAATTCTATAAATGTGGTTTTGATTTTCCTTAATCTGCCTTTTCTGAGGTCAGCTTCTACCAGTTTTTCCATTCGCCTGTAAAGAATTCTTGTTAATATTTTGCAACCCTCATTTAGTAACTGCTAGTTCAGTAATATTCACACCTGTTTTCACCTGCTTTTTTTGAGTTTAGAATTATTAAATTCTTCTTGAAGTTTGAGGATATGTCGCTTGTCTCACACATCTTGCACACTAGTTGGAATAGTTTTGTCATGGATGTCTCTCCCAAGGTTATCAGTAGTTCTGACGGAATGTCGTCTACATCAGGGGCCTTGTTACGACTTAGGTCTTCCAGCGCTCTGTCAAATTATTCTTAGTATCATATTTCCCACCTCATCTTCGTCTCTGTCATCTTCCCTTTCTATGATATTGCCTAAAAGTTAATCTCCTTTGTATAGACCCTCTACATACTCCTTCCACCTTCCCCTTCTTTGTTTAGCACTGGGTTTCCATCTGATCTCTTGATATTCATACAGCTGCATCTCTTTTATCCAAGTGCCTCTTTTATTTTTCTGTAGGCTGAATCTATCTTTCCCATAGTGATATATGTTTCTAAATTCTTACATTTATCCTCTAGCCATTTCTGCTTAGGAATTTTGCACTTCTTGATGTTTGTTTTCCCTTTCACCTGCTTCATTTACTGCATTTTTAAATTTTCTCCTTTCATCTCCCTCAGCAGACGTCAAATATAGTGGAAAAGTTGCGAATTTTTCAGTTCTGAAAGTCATTTTCCCCTCAAATCAACAACGCTAGAGGTATCCATTATCACAAAGGTGAAACGAATAAAGACTGCCACGAGGCCGCCGCTGGATACATCAGAGCCTTAGAAAGCTGGTAGTTTGCGTGCCGACTCGCCGCGCTGTCCAGCGCAGCTATACGCGCCTACCGGTGCACACAGAACGCTGGTTAACCAGCCTGGTCGAAATGTCTAAACGAGATTTTGGCAAACGATAGCACTCAACGAAGAGTGTGTTTTGCCACATGGTTAACATACGGAACCTTCTTACCTACGTCAATGTAGCAGCAGCTACAGTTCTACTTTAATTTTTTTTCAATCCAGTACTGTAATTTTTAAGCAGTTACAACAGTGGAAATACAGGGTGATTCAAAAAGAATACCACAACTTTAGGAATTTAAAACTCTGCAACGACAAAAGGCAGAGCTAAGCACTATCTGTCGGCGAATTAAGGGAGCTATAAAGTTTCATTTAGTTGTACATTTGTTCGCCATTTCAGCCAATAAAGTTTTTGGTCCCTTTTTCTTCGAAGGTGCTACTGTAACTGGACTACAGTATCTGGAGATGTTACAGAATTGGCTGTTCCCTCAGCTCGAACAAGAAGCACAACAATTCATATTTCAGCAGGATGGAGCGCCACCACATTGGCACTTATCTGTCCGTAACTACCTGAACGTCAACTACCCGAGGCGATGGTCGGCCGCCAGGCAGCCCGTGACAGAGCACTTCATCACTGGCCTCCAAGAAGCCCTGATCTTACCCCCTGCGATTTTTTCTTATGGGGGTATGTTAAGGATATGGTGTTTCGGCCACCTCTCCCAGCCACCATTGATGATTTGAAACGAGAAATAACAGCAGCTATCCAAACTGTTACGCCTGATATGCTACAGAGAGTGTGGAACGATTTGAAGTATCGGGTTGATATTGCTCGTGTGTCTGGAGGGGGCCATATTGAACATCTCTGAACTTGTTTTTGAGTGAAAAAAAAACCTTTTTAAATACTCTTTGTAATGATGTATAACAGAAGGTTATATTATGTTTCTTTCATTAAATACACATTTTTAAAGTTGTGGTATTCTTTTTGAATCACCCTGTAGAATGCGCTAGTATGAAAATAACGCTAAATTTCTACTCTTATGTTACTACAAACCGATACAATGAAGTTTTTATTAAGGTATTGACGCTTGTTTAATAAGACTATCTGTTTCAAGATTCTGTCGCAATAGCTGTGACAAGGTCAGTTTGTGCAATTTATACTGTGTTTTGACAAAAATAGCAAAATTTAAAGAGGCAAAAAAAATGGCTCTGAGCACCAGGGGACTTAACATCTGTGGTCATCAGTACCCTAGAACTTAGAACTACTTAAACCTAACTAACCTAAGGACATCACACACATCCATGCCCGAGGCAGGATTCGAACCTGCGACCGCAGCGGTCACGCGGTTCCAGACTGAAGCGCCTAGAACCGCACGGCCACACCGGCCGGCTTAACGAGGCAATTAAACAAATGTATGCGTTACTCAAAACTTGTCACTGATGACACTTCTCTAAACAAAGAAAGTTTAACAACTCTGATAAAAATAAATCGCCAATTACGTTGCAATTTCAAGATAATCCTGTAAGCCAGTGTGTCTTTAATAATGAATAGCTGGGGCTAATACTTACCGAAGGATATTTTTTTTCTACGCGTCATTTATATTTGACATATGATAACGTACGACAAACTGCGTACTATCGTTCGTCCCTATCCCTGCACAGAGTGCGGGTGTGAATCTTTTCGTTACGAATGTCTTTTAATTCATCAGTGATACTGACTTTGACGAATAGCTGGCTAGGTTTTGCATGTCGTCAATGTGGTCACAGCTTCAGAGCTACAAAATAATTTCACTGTGTCAGTTCTACTCTGCTTCAAAAGCGCAGCATTGTTTTATTAGTAATGACAAATTTGGCGCCTGTGTATCTGTGCATAACCAGCTTATAGAAACATGATATTCAATACTTTATAAACCTCTTGAAACTACTCATTAAATTTAAAATAGATTATAAATATACACTACTGGCCATTAAAATTGCTACACCAAGAAGAAATGCAGATGATAAACGGGCATTCATTGGACTAATATATTATACTATAACTGACATGTGACTACATTTTCACGCAATTTGGGTGCATAGATCCTGAGAAATCAGTACCCAGAACAACCACCTCTGGCCGTAATAACGGCCTTGATACGCCTGGGCATTGAGTCAAACAGAGCTTGGATGGCGTGTACAGGTACAGCTGCCCATGCAGCCTCAACACGATACCACAGTTCATCAAGATTAGCGACTGGCGCATTGTGACGAGGCAGTTGCTAGGCCACCACTGACCAGACGTTTTCAGTTGGTGAGAGATCTGGAGAATGTGCTGGCCAGGGCAGCAGTCGGACATTTTCTGTATCCAGAAAGGCCCGTACAGGACCTGTAACATGCAGTCGTGCATGTTGTTGTTGTTGTTGTTGTTGTTGTGGTCTTCAGTCCTGAGACTTGTTTGATGCAGCTCTCCATGCTACTCTATCCTGCGCAAGCTTCATCTCCCAGTACCTACTGCGATCTACATCCTTCTGAATCTGCTTAGTGTATTCATCTCTTGGTCTCCCTCTACGATTTTTACCCTCCACGCTGCCCTCCAATACTAAATTGGTGATCCCTTGATGCCTCAGAACATGTCCTACCAACCGATCCCTTTTTCTGGTCAAGTTGTGCCACAAACTTCTCTTCTCCCCAATCCTATTCAATACTTCATTAGTTATGTGATCTACCCATCTAATCTTCAACATTCTTCTGTAGCACCACATTTCAAAAGCTTCTATTCTCTCCTTGTCCAACTATTTATCGTCCATGTTTCACTTCCATACATGGCTACACTCCATACAAATACTTTCAGAAATGACTTCCTGACACTTAAATCTATACTCGATGTTAACAAATTTCTCACCTTCAGAAACTCTTTCCTTGCCATTGCCAGTCTACATTATATATCCTCTCTACTTCGAACATCATCAGTTATTTTGCTTCCCAAATAGCAAAACCCCTTTACTACTTTAAGTGTCTCATTTCCTAATCTAATTCCCTCAGCATCACCCGAATTAATTCGACTACATTCCATTATCCTCGTTTTGCTTTTGTTGATGTTCATCTTATATCCTCCTTTCAAGACACTATCCACTCCATTCAACTGCTCTTCCAAGTCCTTTGCTGTCTCTGACAGAATTACAATGTCATCGGCGAACATCAAAGTTTTTATTTCTTCTCCATGGATTTTGATACCTACTCCGAATTTTTCTTTTGTTTCCTTTACTGCTTGCTCAATATACAGATTGAATAACATCGGGGAGAGGCTACAACCCTGTCTTACTCCCTTCCCAACCACTGCTTCCCTTTCATGTACCTCGACACTTATAACTGCCATCTGCTTTCTGTACAAATTGTAAATAGCCTTTCGCTCCCTGTATTTTACCCCTGCCACCTTTAGAATTTGAAAGAGAGTATTCCAGTCAACATTGTCAAAAGCTTTCTGTAAGTCTCCAAATGCTAGAAACGTAGGTTTGCCTTTCCTTAATCTTTCTTTTAGGATAAGTCGTAGGGTCAGTATTGCCTCACGTGTTCCAGTGTTTCGACGGAATCCAAACTGATCTTCCCCGAGGTCGGCTTCTACTAGTTTTTCCATTCGTTTGTAAAGAATTCGTGTTAGTATTTTGCAGCTGTGGCTTATTAAAATGATTGTTCGGTAATTTTACACATCTGTCAACACCCGCTTTCTTTGGGATTGGAATTATTATATTCTTCTTGAAGTCTGAGGGTATTTCGCCTGTTTCATACATCTTGCTCACCAGATGGTAGAGTTTTGACAGGACTGGCTTTCCCAAGGCCGTCAGTAGTTCCAATGGAATGTTGTCTACTCCGGGGGCCTTGTTCCGACTCAGGTCTTTCGGTGCTCTGTCAAACTCTTCACGCAGTATTGTATCTCCCATTCCATCTTCATCTACATCCTCTTTCATTTTCATAATATTGTCCGCAAGTACGTCGCCCTTGTATAGGCCCTCTATATACCCCTTCCACCTTTCTGCTTTCCCTTCTTTGCTTAGAACTGGGTTTCCATCTGAGCTCTTGATGTTCATACAAGTGGTTCTCTTATCTCCAAAGGTCTCTTTAATTTTCCTGTAGGCAGTATCTATCTTAGCCCTAGTGAGATAAGCCTCTACATCCTGACATTTGTCCTCCAGCCATCCCTGCTTAGCCATTTTGCACTTCCTGTCGATCTCATTTTTGAGACGTTTGTATTCCTTTTTCCCTGCTTCATTTACTGCATTTTTATATTTTCTCCTTTCATCAATTAAATTCAATATTTCTTCTGTTACCCAAGGATTTCTACTAGCTCTCGTATTTTTACCTACTTGATCATCTACTGTATTTCTTTCCCCCATACCTGTCAATTGTTCCCTTATGCTCTCCCTGAAACTCTGTACAACCTCTGATTCTTTCAGTTTATCCAGGTCCCATCTCCTTAAATTCCCACCTTTTTGCAGTTTCTTCAGTTTTAATCTACAGGTCATAACCAATAGATTGTGGTCAGAATCCACATCTGCCCCTGGAAATGTCTTACAATTTAAAACCTGGTTCCTAAATCTCTGTCTTACCATTATATAATCTATCAGATACCTTATAGTATCTCCAGGGTTCTTCCATGTATACAACGTTCTTTCATGATTCTTAAACCAAGTGTTAGGTATGATTATGTTGTGCTCTGTGCACAATTCTACCAGGCGGCTTCCTCTTTCATTTCTTAGCCCCAATCCATATTCACCTATAACGTTTCCTTCTCTCCCTTTTCCTACACTCGAATTCCAGTCACCCATGACTATTAAATTTTCGTCTCCCTTCACTATCTGAATAATTTCTTTTATCTCATCATACATTTCTTCAATTTCTGCAGAGCTAGTTGGCATATAAACTTGTACTACTGTAGTAGGTGTTGGCTTCGTATCTATCTTGGCCACAACAATGCGTTCGCTGTGCTGTTTGTAGTAGCTTACACGTACACCTATTTTTTTATTCATTATTAAACCTACTCCTGCATTACCCCTATTTGATTTTGTGTTTATAACCCTGTAGTCACCTGAACAGAAGTCTTGTTCCTCCTGCCACCGAACTTCACTAATTCCCACTATATCTAAATTTAACCTATCCATTTCCCTTTTTAAATTTTCTAACCTACCTGCCCGATTAAGGGATCTGACATTCCACGCTCCGATCCGTAGAACGCCAGTTTTCTTTCTTCCGATAACGACATTCTCTTGAGTAGTCCCCGCCCGGAGATCCGAATGGTGGACTATTTTACTTCCGGAATATTTTACCCAAGAGGACGCCATAATCATTTAATCATACAGTAAAGCTGCATGCCCTCGGGAAAAATTACGGCTGTAGCTTCCCCTTGCTTTCAGCTGTTCGCAGTACCAGCACAGCAAGGCCGTTTTGGTTATTGTCACAAGGCCAGATCAGTCAATCATCCAGACTGTTGCCCCTGAAAACTACTGAAAAGGCTGCTGCCCCTCTTCAGGAACCACACGTTTGTCTGGCCTCTCAACAGATACCCCTCCGTTGTGGTTGTAACTACGGTACGGCTCTCTGTATCGCTGAGGCACGCAAGCCTCCCCACCAACGGCAAGGTCCATGGTTCATGGGGGGAGTCGTGCATTATCCTGCTGAAATGTAGGGTTTCGCAGGGATCAAATGAAGGGTAGAGCCACGGGTCGTAACACATCTCAAATGAAACGTCCACGGTTCAAACTGTCGTCAATGCGAACAAGAGTTGACAGAGACGTGTAACCAAAGGCACCCCATACCATCATGCCAGGTGATACGCCAGTATGGCGATGACGAATACACGCTTCCAATGTGCGTTCACCGCGATGTCGCCAAACACAGAACCTGGATTCATCGGAAAAAATGACGTTTTGCCTTTCATGCACCCAGGTTCGTCGTTGAGTACACCATCGCAGGCGCTCCTGTTTGTGATGCAGCGTCAAGGGTAACCGCAGTCATGGTCTACGAGCTGATAGTCCATGCTGCTGCAAACGTTGTCGAACTGTTCGTGCATATGGTTGTTGTCTTGCAAACATCCCCATCTGTTGACTCAGGGATCGAGACGTGGCTGCACGATCCGTTACAGCCATGCGGATAAGTTGCCTGTCATCTCGACTGCTAGTGATACGAGGCCGTTGGGATCCAGCACGGCGTTCCGTATTACCCTCCTGAACCCACCGATTCCATATTCTGCTAACAGTCATTGGATCTCGGCCAATGCGAGCAGCAATGTCGCGATACGATAAACCGCAATTGCGATAGGCTACAATTCGACCTTCATCAAAGTCGGAAACGTGGCGGAACGCATTTCTCCTCCTCACACGAGGCATCACAACAACGTTTCACCAGGCAACGCCGGTCAACTGCTGTTTGTGTATGAGAAATCGGTTGGAAACTTTCCTCATGTCAGCACACTGTAGGTGTCGCCACCGGCGCCAATCTTGTGTGAATGCTCTGAAAAGCTAATCATTTGCATATCACAGCATCTTCTTCCTGTCGGTTAAATTTCGCGTCTGTAGCACGTCATCTTCGTGGTGTAGCAATTTTAATGGCCAGTAGGGTACATAATCCATGATCACTACTTCACTCTGAATGGGAATAGGAATCAAAAAGATGGTACACTAAATGAAGAATAGGGAGAAAGTCCTTTGGTAAGTTCCCATTTCAGTTGTTCACTATTAAAAATACGATGGGTTAGGGGATTTTGTCAATATTGCAACAGAATTGGCGAGCTATTTTTGTCTGAATTGTTTACCTTTTTCTCATTTGAGAAGCATCATCAGTTATGAATGGCGGCTACGTTTCTCTTGTTAAAAGAGTTAATTTTGCTTCTTTGATCAAAACACACAATAATTTTGACAAACTCGCCTTGCGGTACCTATTGCGACATAATTTTGAAATAGTGTCATATTAAACAAGCAACTGGCGACCAGAGACGTCAATAGCTTATGTCAATAGCTTATGGTCTCGATTTGCAGTTACATAAGAGAAGAAATTACATGTTTATTTTCATACTAGCAAATTCTCTTTTCAATGGCTGTCGAAGACTCTTAAAAATCACAGTAATGAATTGAAAAATAAAATAAAAACCATAGCTTCTTCTATATCAACGTAGATAAGAAAATTCCGCACGTTAACCATATAGCAAAATACTCTCCTCTTTCCGAACTATCACTTGACAAAATCTTGTCTCGGTACCTCGAACGGTTTAAGATGTATAAGGAATGTTGTGAATATTTCATTCTAGCCCGCGTGCGGTCGGAAGCGAACGTGCTACATAAATTCAATCTTCTCGAGACTGGAGACAAATAGAGACTTCCTCCCCAGTCCAAAGAAAAAGGTCAATATCTTAGCTTAATTTCATTCACAGCAATATTAGGCATAATATGCACCAAACGCAAAATCATATCGACTTTGCAATGTTTTCGAATTTTGCTCAGCGTCGTACTTAAACGCGAATATCACAATATGACCATTATTGAAATTCTGGGCACTTCACCATGAAGCTGACATACAAAGCTATAGGTTAGGTTTTCGGATTAGTTTCTGTAAAACCATTTTGCAAAGATTGAAGGGCGTGGGTCTCAATTCTGTTAGCACAGCGCGTCGCCGAAAGCGGGCGAAGAATGTGTCATTTTATTCCGGCTCGCCGGCAGGCGCCGGGCCGCGCTAGTCGGCGCGGACACCCGGCTGCCATTGTGAGCTGCCTCATTAGATAACAAGGGGATATTTTCTGCGCTGGGTCAAGCCACCTCGCGCTAGGTCCCCCACGCGCAGGTAGCCCGCTTTCTTTCTGTGCGTACCCTTACACCTGATGTGTGCCCGCCGATGGCCACATTGGGTCTCACACCGGACTATGGGTGCAAGCAGGGGAGGCTGTGGGGAAGAGGGGCGCATTGGGGTCAGACCCCCCCCCCCCAAGAGGTATTTCATTTGGTTTACGAATATGAAAAAGAACCTGTAGGGGCCGAATTTATGACCAAAAATACCCGGAAAATTAATACTAAAATGATATAAAACTTATCTAAAAAAGTTACAAAATAAACTACATTAATGAAAAACTTTACACGAGGTTGTAACTTAAATTACAAAAATGATAGCAAAATCTAATTCTTTTAACAGGTACGAAAATTGCTGTATAACCATCTTAGTACAGAAAAATGCTGAAGATTAGATGGGTAGATCATGTAACTAATGAGGAGGTATTGAACAGAATTGGGGAGAAGAGGAATTTGTGGCACAACTTGACTAGAAGAAGGGATCGGTTGGCATGACATGTTCTGAGACATCAAGGGCTCACCAATTTGGTATTGGAGGGCAGTATGGAGGGTAAAAATCGTAGAGGGAGACCAAGAGATGAATACACTACGCATATTTAGAAGGATGTAGGTTGCAGTAGGTACTGGGAGATGAAGCTTGCGCAGGATAGAGTAGCATGGAGAGCTGCATCAAACCAGTCTCAGGACTGAAGACCACAATAACAACAACAACGAAAACAACAACAACATCTTAGGGCTACTGCAATATTCTCGAGCAACACCGTTGCGTTTCTCCTAGAGCATTGCTCGTTCTTACCAACACTGATAGAATGAATCATTGTGTCATAATTAGGGGTTAAACACAAACAAGTAAAAAATGAAGTAAAACCTCAAAAATGACATAATCCTTGAGAAATTTAATACTTTGTTCTGCTGCACTTGCAGCTTTTGCATCTTGTCTGAAGCAGCGTAAGCACACTCAGGACAGGTGTACTCCAAAATGGGGCGATATCATGCAATTGAATTTAAATAAAGAATTCAAAAAAATGTCATTACATTCAACTCTGCAAAGTTGGTCAGACTTATTGCAGTGCGTTGAACACATTTAACAACAGTGTTATACAATTACGATGCGTAGTGAGTGCGAATGATTTATCCAAGTAGAACTGATGTTGAAGCTTGTGGTAGTGGCTCAAAACTGCAAAATGTGGGAAATGTTAACCACATGAAATTTTTAACTACAGGAAAACGATTAATAGAGGGAATAAGTCTTACGATGGGACCAATAGAAAATTAGGTAAATTGTGGGAAAATGTAAAATCTATGAATGTAATTGTACTGTTAGCTTGTTTATATTGACCAGGTAGTAATAGTGTACTGTAGAAACCTACATGAGAAAATAAGTGCATAACAATGTCCTCAACATTTCTTAATCACACGTACGGGGAGAAATGTTTTGCCACTATTGAAATGAAAACCTGGGGGCACCACTGCACCTGATGCCATGGACTGGCCTGGCGCCAAAACATCCATCAACATGTTAAAATAGCGAAAGATGATTACAGATTGTTCAATGAACTCCAGAGGGAAACAACAGAGAAAGCCGGTTGTGCACCATGTGGAGAGCTGTTCCTAAAATTATAAAAACAACTCTGTACGGAAGACTATCAAGATATTACTTCTACATATATAGTGAGAGTCACCTAAACTGTTAACCACACAATTTAGTTACCACGTGGATTCTGACACGAGATAATACAGAAGTATTAAGCATTTTGCAGAGGGACATGCTCCTAATTTTTTTTATCTCCCAAACCATTAAAGCAATTAGTCTCTTTTTAATGGAACACTGCAGTTTTCAAAACTTTTTTTAATGAGCCATATAAACGTGAATATTTGTTAATAGGCTACTCCATCTTAAATCTGAAGAAAAATGATTAAATTGATCTCATATTATTTAAAATCATTAATATTTTTCCAGCACTATCAGAAAGCTGAGAGTGATCGGAGAGTGCTGAGTGGCCATATTACGTCCCAGATTTATGCTGTATTTAACAGTTTGTACACAACCACATCGTGGTAATATATTTTGCTGTACTCATGCACACATTAAGTAAAAGTAACCACGAAACTGCATGTTCTGAGCCATAGTATGTGGCTGTGTCATGTTTCTGAGCAAAGAAATCGCCCGTTTTACCCTAAACGACCAGCACGAGCAGTTAGTCAATATCGAACATTCAGTGTAAGGCAGCAACACCACAGACATATACAGAATTAATAAAAGAAAAAAAAAAATGGTCACCGAGAAGACTCGATCTTAAGCTAACATGAAAATATGAAGAGAGACTAGTGCGTTATCCACTGTGCCACATAAACACAACTATCTTGTACCGGCATTGTCGGGACAGCTGAGACTACTGTCGCTATGGATACGCACTGTGAGTGAATGTTAGCAATGTGTCAGCAAAAAAAGTAATCAAGAACGCTGCCAGGGAGTGGACTCAGCACGAAGCTGGGCAATTAATTAGTTTATACGAGGAGAAGTCAGCATTCCGAAATGTATAGTTACTGGACCACAGGAATCGAGATAAGAAGCAAAGTTTGTTGGCTAAAATGACTACTACAGATTTAACACATCCACAGACGAAAACAACCAGAATATCCACAATCAGGCAAAGTAGTTTTACAACATACATTAGTTAATTTATAGAAACAAAGGAAGTTATGTTCGAAATTGATCGCTTTGGAACTCAGAAAATGACCATCTAACTTCAAGTAATACAGCTGTATCTATAATTTTATATGATATTTATTGTTTATTTCTTGTCCAGCAAGTGGAACATCTTGGTGACGATTCTGCAACGGTGGTGATGATTTTGAAGAATGTGTTCTGACTAGTTGCACTTCTCTTTTTATTTACAACCACGACCGGTTTTGGTCGTCCTGTACCTCGTCATGACATCTGACTTATAACAGTTGTGGTTCTAAATAAACAGACAAGTGCATGTGGTGTGAACATTATCTTCAAAATTTATGGATTATATTATTATACTGAATGTTGAAGAACAAACCTTAAGGCATTTGCGGGTGGCTCCTCAAATTCAATATAAGTATAAACACTGAAATAAATGACCTCCAAAAATGCTTCATTTATCACATATCCTCCCTATTTGCCTTTAGGAAGTCTATGGGTATCAAGATTAAATTAGTGTAAAGTTGTTTCATTGTAGTCATTACCTTACCAAATATTAAAGAGAAAAAAATGTGGCTGAGGGTAGAAATATTAGTGTCACAAGCAGTCTATCTTTAACAATACTGAACTGATGCATAACAGTATCTAGACTGGCAATTTTGGGTCCAATTATAATGAATATTTTGTCCATCACTGACATTCTCATAGTATTTCGATACTGATGAGGATTTTTCATCTCAAGGTCTACAATGAGATTCATGCACGCTCCAAAATCCTCCCGCCGCCTAATCCACTGTCTTATCCAACACGAAGACTCTCGGTTTACGTTTATCTTTTCCACTGAAAGTACAGCTGTCACCCGACACTTAGAACTATGATACGGAAATATCGCAGCGAGTGATCTCTCTGTTCTCACAGTCACTCTCACTCTGCTGTGTGTAAACGCTTCCGACATCTGCTCTCCAAGACTCTCAGACACAGAGAGTACTCACAAGTAACTATCAGCGAAATGTCGGCCCTAGTATAAACAACACTGCCAGTAGTATCTGAGAGTACCAAACAGTCTGAGAGCAAAAAACTCTCATGTTTATTCCAGCCCTGGTTGTGATGGGCTGCCACCTGCTACTGAACTTGGGGAGAGGCCCCGCAACTAGTCAAAGGTCACCAGCAGGCCTTAAGAACTGATTGGCTGCGTCTGCTTACATATCGTTATCTCCTCACCCTCTGTTGCATGTAAATATGACTTGTCAACATTTTTGAGCCTGAAAGTGTATTGTACACATATATTGTTAGGGTCCCTGGAACTACCTGTGCATGTTGGAATCCAGGACAAAGCACTTAAACTCGGTACTCATCATTCAGAACATAGCAGAATGTCACAGTTATCACACTCGATACTGCCCACTGACACAATTCATTAGGTGTGGTTATGTGGTTTCACCTTTGGCTTGCTCGAGATCTACTCATCTGACAGTTCCTCCAACCCCATCGCATGGAGATGTTGCAAAAAAGTGCCACTCTGCACGTACACCAAAGTCTTCTAGATGACTACATAAATTTGGAGAAAGTTTTCTGATTTTTATATTGAGATGAAGCACCATTAGTAAAGTAAATTGTTTGAGACAAATTTTGAAACTTATATTTGAAGAATTTTTATTACATCCCTGAAACAAGAGAAATGCGACTGTATCGAGCTTCAAACAATCGGAAGTTGCAACGAATGACACACAGTTGATAGAACCATCACCCTTGTCGTAAACAGCAAAGGATGTAGCATGGCCTGGCAGTTATTTCAGCAAAATCCGGAGACCTCATCCTCAATGAAAATTGAGTAATTTTCCTAAAAATCCAATGAAATGGCAATTTCTATTGCTTTCAGGCTACTTTTCGCTTCCTGGTAGTATTAATTTTGCTTTGAATAGTTTCCAAGCTATGTGTCTCAGTATCATGTGATTTTATTAAATTACGGTAACTGATTATCAAAAAAAACTTGTAAGCACTTATCACATTTGTGAGTTTGCAGAAGTTATGAACTTAACGTTTACTTTAGATGAGAAAACTTGTCCCCTGCATAAAATGCAAGGTTTCCTGCTGTGCTAAATGAAGTGGAATAGCCCTAAAATTTGAAGCAAAAGTTTCACAACAAAAGAAAGCATCACATGTGAAGTCAAAGACTGCCACCAAAAGGCATTTTCACCTGTACTGCTGCTGTTTACCCACGTTGACAGCTGCGTGGCTGCCACCAACCAGAGCACCTGATGCCCAACGCCGTGTGCCTAGCGGTGAAACGTCCATCACTAAGTGTGCGGCAGTCAACATGTTAAACAAGAGGTAACAGAGCAGTACCTGTACCTTGTCTGGTCCATAAATGGAAGGCGTAATACAAACAAAATTTGTTGTGCTCAGTGAAGACCGGTACTCATTACGCAGCCATTCCTTTATAAGAAAAATATCAATTCTGATTTCTAATTTGGCATTACTGAACAGTCATGATTGTGAATGTGTGATGACGAAACTCAAGAATGTAAATACTGGTATGCTTGGGAACAAAATTTTATGAAAAATATAGTATCCCAAAGTCACGTGAGTAAAGCTATTAACCTGACGGCTGGTTTCAACATCAGTACTTTAATAGGCATGGTTACCTTGGAGATGGTATGTCACTGCCTTCCTCTGGCCTTTGAATTCCCTTACCCAGGGATATGGGGTTGCACAGTTTAATGTGGACTCCAGACCACAGTGAAACTTGATATTTTCCACACCAAAAAATCTTCTAAGATGTGAAAGATGTGATAAATGACAGACAAAAATCCCAGGACTGACTGGGAACTGAATCTGAGACCACAGGATCCATAGTCTAGCACTTAACCACAATTGCACACTGAAAAGCAAATATTGTCATAAATATGCAACAGCACAAAATTTTAAAATTGTACATTTGGTTTAGTGTTGGCAGAAATAAATGGAAACCACACGGCAACTTGCTGGATGGTCCTATTGTCATAACACAGCACACATGAAGTTACAATATGAAACATTGTATTTAACAAGTCCCAAATATGCACACATATGGATCTTCATGCCAAGTTAGTAATCTATGTCACTGGCAAATGTCATATTTAGAGAAGAGCGAGTTCACTTGAACCCATTCATGATGAATAAATTTTACCTTGCCGAAAAACTTCAGAATACCATGCACTCACAAAAATGTGTCGACGTGAAAGCTTAGTAAAACTAGGAGACACATATTCTGTCTGATATCCTCTCATGAACTGTAGTTATGCTAATTTTGATCTCAGTGGTTTCAGGTCTTTCAACTGCAGCAAACATACATGGTTATCATAAAAAGTATAGCCTAACCAATTTCGGCAAAATAGTGCCTATCCAGAAGACTGGTACAGTAAAAAAAGATCCAAAAATGGTTAAGATCTACACACCTAATTTTCTCTTCAAAGAATTTAAAACTACAGCGATTATTACTTACTCCCTACTGGCACTGAAAGTGAAACAGTCATTTTTTTACAATCGAACAGAGTTCATATATTTTTCTGGTCAATCTGATTTAAGATTTCTCTCGATACTTGTGAATGGTTTCAACAACATGTCACACACCATATTCTTTCTTAAACCTAGTTCTACTGAAAAAGTGCTCTACATTTACTGAACTTACTGTAGACAAGAAGTTACACATCAGTATTCTTCCTTCTTTTTATTCAGACATGTTGAATGTCTACTAGAGCTAATGAGGCATGGTTGCAAAGCACCAGGGGGATCAGCAGGAAATATAACATGATCATCCATAAAATAATATCCTTGTACAGTGCTTATCTTCACTGCCATAGAAAAGCAGATGCATCATTCTTCTGCTCAAAACGTCCGGTGAGGCTGTAGCACAGGTATTTGGATAAGACAACTATGAACATAAGCAAGCTCATTCTTCTATATACAAACAGGTTGTAGTTTATACATTTTCCACATCTAACACCTTTACTTGCAGCACCTGGTGAAGATGTGCATAGAGGCCTATACTGCACACAAAAATGAAAATTGTTAAGCAGGTTGGTGAACTATAAGAATGTCTTCGTTTGATAAAGTTTTCACTTGCATAAGCTAAACTTAACTGTGTAGCACATACATGTAGATACTTTCACTGACATATTTATATTTCTACATCTCTACGCCACAATTCATTGTGTATCAGAAGATGTAGTTTCCATAATTATTCATGACTCCCACTTCTTCCCTATATGTGACTTAATTTTCTTATCTAACTCTTATTGATCTTACTGGACCTATCACGACTGCAGTATTCCACTTCACAATCTATCATAAACAACTACTCCTAAAAAATTAAGCAACAAACTTTGTGAGAAGGCTTTTTTTATTATACTTATAACTCTCACATCTCTTGTTTTTCTTCCTTTAGGTAACATGTTATGGACCCCAACACTCAGTTTTCAAGGGTAGTCACTTGTGAAAGCTGTAGGCCATTTAGATTTACTGGTGCATTGCATTTTTGCAAAATTCTCCAACAAACAAAAGCCTTTCATTCAGTGCTGCCACTTCCCTTCACCCTATCCCAAAACCATACTAATTTTTAGAGACTGTTCCACTTCGCATCAGCTCAAAAGTAACTACATGTGACAAAAAACACCAATTTATCACTAATTCTGTTGTCTGATATTATGACATCCCTCCTCCTGTTTCTACAGATTATCTTGCATCTATCTACATTTAAAATAAGCTGGCGACCACTACAAAATGCGGCAATGCTGCCTTAAATTCCTCTGATATTCCTCGCAACTTTCTAACAATGTTTTCCTGCAGATAATAATCTTTGGGTTTTATTCACTCCAACTGATAAAACTGATTAGATTATTCGAAAAACTTGTAAGCCTTGTGCTGTTTCCCAGGGCCACAACCTACAGTAATTTTGTTTCAGGTGGGCGACCATTGCTGAGGATTATGTACTAGCACTCATATGTAAAATACTCTTTTAGCCAATAACATGCAGAGAGAGAAAACGAGTTGACAATTTGCAACAGTCGGTAATCCTTTTGAACATATAAAATGAGAGAATCTACCTGTTTCGCTCAGTGAAAAATATCTATTTGAGCAAATGTCTCAAAGCTCCCACAGCAGTCTTTGATCTACTCCCCCCCCCCCCCCTTTTTTTTTTTTTTTTTTTTTTTTTTTTTAAAAAAAAAAAAGATGATTATTTAGTACTGGCAATACTGAGAACAAATTAAGATGTTGGGGTACCCTTAATTCATACTTATGGCATACACAGAGGTGGAATGACAGAGAATTCCCAACATGTATTCTCAAATACAATATCTGATAGCTTTCCAATACAGTTCAACGGTTTTCCATAATATGTTGGATAACCATCACATTTAAGAAAACTTACAACAAAAAGGGAACATTATCTTTTGAAGGTGTTTTTATGTGGATAGACATATAGATACAAAGTCAAATATGAGGGTTTAAGTTACAAGTTCTTTTGGTTCTGTCCAATTTAACATTCATCACCCATATTCCACGAACTGTTGAAACCACACCATTATGTTATATGAATGTGATATGAAACCAAATAGCGCAGAAAAGGACAAGGCACACAGCAAGGTGGTGCATTGGTTAACACATTTGACTTGTATTCAGACTGATGAGGTGACGTTTTCCTGTTCTGTAGTTTTCACAAAGCATTATTGGATTACTAGTTTCGGCAATATGTATTGCCATCCTCATATTTATAAAATGGGGCAGTGGTGGTTACAGTTACATCACACAATGCTTACACTACTCTACTACTCTGTCACACAAGGACTATACAATATACATAAAAAAGATTGAAGCATTACAATGACATGCCAGATGTGTTTTATGATAAGGTATGCATAACTTTGAGCAGCATGGCATGAACAAGACAGATATTTATTTATTCTTCACAATTACAGCCATTATCTGAAAAGCAAAAATAGGTCATGAAAATCACATTTCCTCGGAGAGTAATAAATTTTGTATTAAATATTTATTTCTAATATGTAATTTTTAAAATACTACAACTATTTCTACTACTACAAAACTATAACAAAACCCTTAAAACAGTTACTCAACTACGAACACAACTATAAGCACTACAGAATTTGTTCATTTATTTTGGTACATTTGACTTCTAGATGGTTATTTCCACTACTGGATCCGCCATTATTCTGCCTCAATCAGCCGTCATTGCCTGCTGGATTCGTTGGGCACTGGGCAGCACATAGCAGCATTTCCAATACAGCAAGTAATTTCACCCCATCACTGTCACGTCTTCAAGTCCACACTTCCATGATCATTTGCACCAACACAATGTAGATCCTTGGGACACTATTTCATTTGATGGTCGTCAACCTTTATCTTCTTGCCATCTGCAGAGTATGTTGACTAACCTGAATGGCTGCTCTCCTGACTTATTGTTGCATTCCTCATGAAGCCTTCCTTGGCCTTCCTGGATACTGTAACTGCAGTATCCTCCAAGATGCACCACATTGACTTGCTCCTTAGTGCTGCTGTGGAATCCAACATCCTTAATACCTGATGTCTATTACCTGCCACATCTTCATGGGGTGTGCAGTCCACAATGTCTGTTCTGGTGTGCCCACTGCCGCAGATGCAGCAGTCATTCACCTGTCTCTTAGTCCAGTATAGATAAATAGCATAAGGACCATGTCTAATCAAGTCATATATCAATTCACTCGAGGCGTTAAGAAATCTCATTTTTAATTGCTCCCTGATGTTAGGGAGAAATTCTCATGTGCCTGCAGTGTCCCATTCATTTTGCCACAGTCATAATATACGATCTTTTACTGCCTTATTCGAATTGGCCTCAGTCAAAAGCACCCTTTATAATTCCATTTGGTTGCCTTTCTTTACACAGTAAAAGGCTCCCCTTTTCTTAATTACCCACTCCAGTGAGAATATTCCTAGAATTACTAACAAAGCATCATTCAGGGTAGTGCAGTAGGCACCCATTAATACTACTGCCCAGTTTTATGGATAAGAGGATGGCAATACATACTGCCGAAACTAGTAGTCCGTTAATTGTGTTAACAAAGCGATCTTGACAAATAAATTGGTTATCAAAAGAAGCACTCACCATTTATTTCTTCTCACTAATGAGGCTGGCTTCACAAACTGCAATCTATGAGCCCAAAAACTCATACCATATCCTACAACTGATGCTAATATAGAGTCTTGATATAGTCTGATTGTTTTCAAGGAAAGCCAAAACTGCCTATCTGCAATGGTTATAATTTTATTCATCACGTTTGAAAGATACATGCCACATCTTGCCTTCGTGATATAAAGCCATGTTGGCTGTGACAGAGAAACTGAGAGAAGGTAGTCAGCAACTTACTCACAGCCAACATGTCTTTATACCACAAAGCGGCAATGTATGGCATGTATCTGTCTTGTTTGCGCCATGCGTACTCGAAGTTTTCCATACTTTATGACAGAACACCTGACACGCCATTGTAACACCTCGAATTTTGTATGCATATTGTGTAGTCCTTATGTGACAGAGTGGTGTAAGCATTGTATGACGTAAATACCACCGCCCAGTTTTATGGATATGAGGATGGCAATACATACCCCCGAAACTAGTAGTTGTTAATTGTGTTAACAAAGTGATCTTGACAAATAAATTGGTTATCAAAAGAAGACTAAAACACAAAATTATGGATCACCTCCTGCACTGAATGATCATGTCATGTAACCGTAATACCATTTACTGGCACTGTCTTCCTGACCTCTGTCTCTATCAATCTCTGTCCTCCACCTATTGCAACACTCTTCCCACCTTTTTTCCTGCCACCCACTTTTGTTAGGTTTGTAGGTGTACAGACAAAACCACACTGCCTTCTCAGCAGCCACCTGTCATGCTGCCCTTACCCCGACCTTTCCTTGAACCCCAATGTACCTTTGTGTGCAGCTGAGAAGGCTTTCCTTATTTCTTAATCGTATGTATGCGCACCTGACAAAGACAGGGTAGAACAATGCCACTCAAGCTGAACCTCTGCAGTCATAGCTTTTAATTCTGTTTGACTCTTCAGCTCGTGCATACTTTCATGTACATGCCAATAAACAGTACTAACCTAGTTGCAGTATACTTTTCGAAGTACCAACTCATATATACAGAAACTGACTTTTCTCGCTTGACAAAAAATAAAAATTTACCAAACGTATTTACATTTCCTCTACTGTTTAGGATTCTATAATAGAGAAACTGCAAATGCTTCCTGAAAAATTTCCATGTTGTGTCAACAAAAGTTCCAGAAAGGGTGTTGTCCTGTCTGAAAAACTCTGAATACTACACATAAAAAACAGAATCATTGTTCACACAGAAATGGAAACCTTTGTTTTCATCACCAAATCAAGTCAACATTTTACTGGTGTCCTGGTGATAGCTCCAAGTAGTAATGCTATAAAACATGACATTGCCATATTTGCTTTAAATTGTACGACGAAATTTAAGTTGTCAAAAACAAATGACGAATATTATTACATCCTTATACCTACTATTGCAGTTTTATGTGGGCAGTCTATGTAAAGTGATATTTTGCCTTCGTGTTATCCTACAACTCTTCAACTGTGTGTACTTCCCATAAATAAAAATATATATGACGACTTAACTCATGCTACAGTTTTTATTTTTTACTATCACAGTCTCTGTTACTACATCTTTCAACATAATTCAACTGCACAAGAATATACATAAAGGAATCAAAGCTAGTTATGCCACTGCCACTATTATGCCACACAGAAAACCTAACAAACATTTAGTCTTCTGTATCCGACTAAGGGATTAATGGGAGAGATACGTCTTCTAGGTTTCTTCCTTTGGGACACTGCGAGTTTAATCACATTCTCATTTTGTCACCCAACCAAGAGGCTACTAAATATATTTTTGAGAAACTAACAACAGCGAAATAAAATTTATTTTAAATCATTTTCTCTTGCAAATATTTTTCTTGTGTTACACAATCACCAATGGGTTTCTTTACTTTTTACTGTAAAACGTAGAACTCTACAATAAAATAAAAAGCAACTCACTGATGATGGGATAATGGCAATGAAACACGTACTGGAAAAATGCGAAAGTAGAAATTGTTTTTCGCATGGCGAAGTTATTAAATATTTATTTTATTATTAGGAAAACACGAACGTGCAGTAATTCAGTGATCATGAGGTTAATTCTAGCTAAACGTGTTAAATTTTGGAACATCAAAAGTTTAAAGAAACTAGGCAAATTACTGTATCACTACTCACAAACTGCACTTTTTCATGGCGAGTTGTTTACTTGTGCATTATATGGACTAGGCACGAACAACAATTTGCAGATTTAAATTTAAGTAACAGAGCTATCGTTATTAACTCGCGGTGTATATATCCTTATATTATTGCTGTATTATAAAAACTGACATACATTATACCGGTCACAATCTTGATGCATTAAACGAGGTGTTGATTATCGCAGGCACTTTTACATACACCTACACGGAAATCTAAATTTAGTTGGCCGTATATACATGAAAGTGTTGTAAACAAAGGTTCGATTACATATAAAAGATGCATCACAAACTATTAGTGATAGTGTCACGTGTTAAAAAAAGTATATATAAGGAAAGCGCTACTACGCGACACCAAACAAATGAAATAACCACCTTACGATTCACGTGGATATTGCCATAGTAATTTATCAACAGCACTTACCCAGTATTCTTGTTCCACTGTTGCCGTCACTGTTCGAAGTTTCTGGCCGCCCATATGTTTCACCAGTATTTAACCTTTTCGTTTTTGGGGATGTATCACTTTCACTTGCACTCGATGTACTCGAAGAATAATGCCTACCCGTTGCATCATCAACATAACCAGATTTCGACAGTTTCTTGTAATCGTGATGCACCCGTTTCCTCTTCCCATGAAGAGAACTTGTTTCCTGCTGCGACGATAACTTGACGTCGTTTAGTTCCTTCGCACTGCTACACAATTCTTCAGAAAGATTCACTGATGACGCCGTGGCCAGTAACCCACTTAAATTCCGGCAGCTATTTTGTCCGCATCTTTCGACGTTTTTAACTGATTTTTCTTTTTGAAAGTCACTTTCTGTGATGGCCGATTCACTAACTGCACTGTCATAAACATCAGTTTTGTTTGTATTTACATTATATTGCTCACTTGACACGGTACGTCCACATCTCTCGGATGCCATGTTAAACAAGATGAAAAAACACTCCCCACTCTATGTCGGATTTCAATATTTTATAACGAATTACACTATTGGATGGTTTTCCAGCGCCTGTATTTGCTATTGGTCCTAAGTCGCCATATTCCCTCAGAAACAACCATTCCTGATGTAGCTCTGTAAGCGCGTAGGATACTGCTTATTCGTGATCAGTGTGGTGTTTGAACAGTACTCCGAGTCGCTGCAAAGCTGTGTGGTTGATTCGTTTGTCAATTTAAAGATGTCTTCAACTGGTGTGACTCCGAAGAAACAGAGGAAATCGGAAGGATCTGCAGAAACGGAAGAAGACAGGGACTATGACAACGAGACACAAAAAGCATTGGAGGAGATAGACGCATGTCAGAATGAAATCGATGCTTTGAATGAGAAAGCTAGCGAGGAAATCCTGAAAGTTGAACAGAAGTACAACAAACTGCGAAAACCATATTTCGAGAAAAGGAATGAAATCATCAAAAGGATACCCAACTTTTGGGTAACTGCTGTATCCTTTTAGTACAGTGTTATTAAGGACACGTAACATGGATGTTGGTTATAGTGTATCATAACGTGTTTGGCCTTGTGCGCCATGTTTGTTTGTGTTTTTAGCGTGTGTAATATTTTAGTTTTTAAGGGAATTGAAGGGTTTTTTTCGATTTTCCAGCTACGGATTCGATAATTTTATTTAATCGGCGAGTCTAGTTTAGCTCCATAACTCATAGAAGAGTGTAAATACTCTTTTAAAGTAGGATGTACAAGTTGTGTAGATGCCGGATGAACAAATGAAACCCTATGTCATTCTCCCGCCACAATCATTTGCATGGCTTTTTGAGGAAATTTTAGTTTTAAAAAACACTTTTCACCAACATTTCCTGTGAGCGCAAATCCTAATGTATGCGTACTAGCACAATAGCCCATGTTCCTGCTACCATCACTGAGTCACGTAATGTCTTCACTGTTGTATGCGTAGTTATTCAGTGTGATAAGACAAAGTGAACCTACAGTACCACCTGTTGTAATTGACAGGCTTTTGAAATTGGAAATAATGTAGACTTGCCAGTGCAGCTTTCCTTTTGAAGGTGCTAAGTAAATGTTCGTATAAGGCAAGCATTGATATGTGGAGTTAGAGTGTTCTAGTTGCTCTGAAAAAATATCCACCGTAAATCCGCTTCATTGTGAACTAAGGAAAGTTTTGTTTTATAATTCTTGACACAGTGTAATGCTAAACACTTCGTCGGAGTATCTGTCTTTAGTTGGTATCGCTAGTGTCCATATATCTCAAAACTTGCAGTACATAACTCAAAAATGTATATTAAACAGCCTGATGTTGTCGTCTGAGAGGACTGAAATACTGTTCACATATTATACACAGAGTATGATCACATCTATAGACAGTTTATCATCTTGAATAGTTTTCTTTCTCCATAATACAAATTTGCTATTGTTCAGAGAGATGAACATTGGGTGATACATTGGAAAAATAGTGTTTCAGCGTACTTCCACCTATTGTTAAAATAGTGTGTGAGAAGACACTGTGGTAATACTTTGCACTTGGATTTGGAGGAGAGTCATAGAGATGTAGGTCTCCCATGGTTTCCCTAAACCTGTTAATAAAGGAAATAACCATCCTGCTACCTTTAAAAATGTTAATGCCAATTTCATTCCCAATCTTTCATCATTTCAAACTTGGGCTCTGTCTAATGATGTCGTTGCCAGGATGATGAACTATAATTTTCCTACCTTTTGTTAAAAGCTGTCTGGCAGTGTTTTATGATGATATACCAGGTGTCATCTCACACATACTCAATATGGCGATAGGGCTGACAATCGTAACATCTGAAGAAATTGACAGGTATGATAAACTCTTTGAATAAAACAAAAGTGTACACGGGTGTTTCACTCATACATATGTCTAGTGTGTGAATAACTATGGATTTTTTTTTATGAGCCTAATGTACTGCTCCTTTCTATTCCATATCCAGATACGATAGTGTTTTTGCAAGCCTCTAAGCAGTTATATTTATAATAATAACTATATTGGTGACTGAATATTCATAGATTCAGCACTATCAGTCAGATCACTTGTGGTAGTCACAGAGTGTGGGAACCACTCTACATCTACAAGACTACTGTGCAGTTCACACTGTCTGTCATTCCTATCCTGATTGACGTGCGAGGTAAAGCAAGCCTTTCTGTGGGACCTCTGATTTCTCTTTTTTATTACGATCATCATTTGTCCCTATGTAGTGGCCATCAGCAAAATATTTTCTCATTTGGAGGAGGAAGTTGGGGCTTGAAATTTCGCAAAAAGATGTCATTGCAATGAAAAATGCATTTGTTTTAATGATTGACAACCCAGCTTACATGTAGTATCAGGGACACACACTCTCCTCTTTCACGATCGTACAAAATATGCTGTTCTCCTTTGAACTTTCTTGATGTCGTCCTCATGATCATACAAAACATGCTGTTCTCTGAACAGTTTTTTTTAGTTCGTTTGTTGCATCTTCTGAGTGTTCTGTGTGTAAAACAGTCTTTGTTTTGCATTCCCAACAATATGTGTGTCATCGTTCCAATTTAAATTGCGTGCAACTGTAATCCTTTTGTATTTAGCTGAATTGACAGGCTTTATATGTTGGTGAGTTATTGTGTAATCAAAATTTAATGAATTCATTTTAGTAGTAATGTTGACGACCTTGCACTTTTTTTTTCTCAGTTGCAGCTTTTCACACCATCTTCTCATTACTTTATTAGACAGTAAATGAAAGCATCATCTGCAAACAAGATTCTTCCTAGATTGTCCCCTAAATCATTTAAACAGGCTTTTGAAGGAGAAATGGTCAATATAATGGAAACAATCATTTGAAGCAAAAATGTCTAACAAAAATGGCCTCTAAAAAGCATACCTGACAAGGTAGGATTACATGTTCATCTTCACTATTATAAGACACATCTCTTCTACTGAACAAGTGCTCACGGCCCTTAAGGTGTGCACATTTTAGAACCCATGTTGACTAGACTTTTTCTTGCTTTGAATGATCATTACAGTCATATCCATAAATACTGACCTTTCCTCATACGAAACCCTGTATTCCTTGGGAATGCTAGATATCATTTCTGTTTTACTCAATGAATTTGTCAGTTACTATAGACTTTGACCATTGGTACAGGAAATAGCGATTCCTGTAGCACGTGTGCAACTGTACATTCCAGTAGCACACGTGCAGCTATACACCATAGGCACACAATTTTTCAGAAACTGTATCGAAAGGCTTCTGGAAATCTAGATATATGAAATCAATTTGACATTCCCTGTTGATAGCACTCATTACCTTTGGATGATTGGGTGGGGAGGGGGCCAGACAGTGAGGTCATTGCTCCCATCAGATTAGGGAAGGATGGGGAAGTAAGTCGGTCATGCCCTTTCAAAGGAACCATCCTGGCATTTGCCTGAAGCAAGTTAGAGAAATCGCAGAAGACCTAAATCCGGATGCAGGCATGGGTTTGGACTGTCATCCACCTGAATGTGAGCCAAGTGCGCTAACCAATGCGCCCCCTCACTCAGTTATTACTTCATGTGTATAAAGATCAGTATTTTCTGAATCCGTTCTGACTATGTGTCAATAGAGGGTTTGCATAGAGGTAATTGATAATGTTCGAATCTGTTATATGTCCCAAAATACTACTGCAAATCAAAATCAATGAGATGGGTCTGTAATTCAGTCGATTACTCCTATTTCCTTTTGTGAATATTCGTGTGACTTGTGCAACTTTCCATTCTTTAGGTACGTATATTTTATGCCAGTGCTTTTTGTATATCCATGTCAATCTGATGATATAGATCTCACATGCGCTTATGTTATTCCAGTATGCACTGTAAAAGTGTTTAGAGAGCAGCCTCTTTTATAAATAAACCAGTGTTTCAATTCTCTACCAATAGGCCTATATTGAAGCCTGATATTTGCTTCTCCAGCAAAAGAGCTTATTTAATAAATTGTTCCCCATGTCAAATCTCTCTGAATTATTACTCTCGAATCTTTGTATGGTTGGACACTCTTGTTGTGACTCATCGCATGTGGAATCAAAGGCTACTATTTTCTTAACTTCCGTAAAATATTCAACTTCACATTCTGTAGGTTAAAAGGTAGCTTCATCTGTTCACTAACTGGCATTGGTGTGGAAACGATGCAAAAGTATTTCAGAACTTGAGACACAAATGTCCCCCAATTAGCCTTATCCATGGCCCTTAAATACTGCATGCGAAAGATTCAGCTTTGGTCCACATTATTGATATTTTCAGAATCCAAACTTATTTCATTGTATGTCATTTTAACCCTTAGATTATGGTTGGTTTGGGAATAAATGTGGAGTTCTGCTATAATCTCAAATTCCATTGTGGACCTTTGAGTCCTGGACCTGTATTGAGTTTTAAGGTAGGAGTTAAAATAGTGAGTACTCCCCCCCCCCCCCCCCCCTTTTCTCTCGCCTCTCCTAACCTCCTTGCTTTCTCCATAGTTAAAATATGTTACATGTACATAACTTAAATGTTACAGTAATAAGCATGTTAATTACAAACTATGTAGGAAAGCTAATCCAACAGCAATAGAGAGTTTTTTAAACCTTGTCAAGGAACAAGAGTGGCAGGATGTTTAGTGTGCCGATAACATAGATGATAAATATAATGCTTTCCTTAACGCATTTCTCATGCTCTTTGAGAGTTGCTTTCCATTAGAACATTCAAAACGGGGTGCTAGCAGTGATAGGCAGCCTGGGTGGCTGACTAGTGGGATAATAATATCTTGTAAAACAAAGTGGGAATTATATCAAAATGTTAGTAGTCACAATCAA
The DNA here is from genome assembly GCF_021461385.2 of Schistocerca piceifrons. Classification (NCBI taxonomy): domain Eukaryota; kingdom Metazoa; phylum Arthropoda; class Insecta; order Orthoptera; family Acrididae; genus Schistocerca; species Schistocerca piceifrons. The sequence continues at coordinate 267,487,776 of NC_060149.1, forward strand.
GCTACAGTAGCCCATTACAAATTGTATTGTAAGGTGCTTAAAAATGTTATCAGGAAGGCAGAGAGTATGTGGTGTGCAAATAGAATAGCTATTTCACAGAATAAAATTAAAACCATATGGTCAGTTGTGAAGGAAGTGTCTGGTCAGCAGCACAAGGACAAAAATGTAAAGTCAGTTCGTAGTAAAAATATTCTGTTACTGATAAATGAGATATATGTACAGTATTTAACAATCACTTTCTGGGCATTGCTGGTGAATTAAATAAAAATTTTGTTTCTGCAGGAAATCATATACCTTTCTTGGCAAATGCCTTTCCGAGATTGATGTCTGAAATACCACTCTGTGATACAGATGAGAGGGAGACCGAGTCAATAATTAAATCGCGGAAGACTAAGGTCTCTCATGGTTATGATGGAGTGTCTAGCAGAATATTAGAGTACTGTGCTGTACATGTTAGCCCAGTATTTAGCCATATTTGTAGTTTTTCCTTTGGGAATGATCAGTTTCCTGAGCGATTAAAGTACTCAGTAGCAAAGCTGCTTTATAAGGGATAATGTAGATAACTTTATACCTGTTTGTATGACATCAGTGTTTGCAGAAGTTATTGAAAAGGCTGTGTATGTTAGGGTAATTGATCATTTCATATCACACGATTTGCTATCAAATGTACAGTTCGGCTGTAGAAGTCGTTTAACAACTGAAACTGCATTTGATTGTGTTGACCACAAAATATTTCTCCAGACGTTGGACCATTACGGAATACCGGGAGTGTCTTACAATTGGTTCACCTCTTCCTTTAGCGACAGGCAGCAAAAGGTCATTATTAACAATGTTGATAACGGCTGTGATGTGGGGTCAGAGTGGGGTACTGTCAAGTGGTGGGTGCCCCAGGGATCAGTGTTGGGGCCACTCCTGTTCCTTATTTATGTAAGTGATATGCCCTCTAGTATGATGGATAACTCTAAAATATTTGTGTTTGCTGATGACACTAGCTTGGTAGTGAAGGATGTTGTGTGCAACATTGGCTCAGTTTCAAATAGTGCAGTACATGACGTAAGTTCATGGCTAGTAGAAAATAAACTAACACTAAAGCATAGTAAGACTCAGTTATTACAGTTTCTAACACACAATTCAACACAACCTGACATTTTAATTTCACAGAACGGGCATATGATTAGTGAAACTGAACAGTTCAAATACCTACGTGTTCAGATAGGCAGTAAGCTGTCATGGAAAGCCCACATTGAGGATCTTGTTCAAAGACTTAATACTGCTATTTTTACTATTCGAATGGTATCAGAAGTGAGTGATCGTTCAACACAAAAGTTAGTCTACTTTGCTTATTTTCATTCACTTATGTCGTATGGTATTTTTTGGGGTAACTATTCCCATTCTAAAAGGATATTTTTGGCCCAGGAACGGGCAGTAAGTGGGGCAAGTTCACGAACCTCTTGTTGACCCCTGTTCACGAATCTGGGTATTCTGACATTGGCCTTTCAAACATATATATAATTTCTTATCTACAATATTAGCTTATTCCCAAGAATAAGCAGCTTTCACTCGATTAATACTCTGCAGAAATCAAACCTGCATTTGGATCGGACTTCCTTAACTCTTGTGCGAAAAGGTGTCCAGTATACTGCTGCATCAATTTTCAGTAAGCTACCACTCAAATTCAAAAATCTTAGCAGTAATCCATGCGCTTTCAAATTGAAACTGAAGAGTTTTGTCATGGGTCACTTGTTCTAGTCTGTCAAGGAGTTCCGTGAAAAACTAAGCTGATTCTTATTGTATTGTTGGTTGTGTTTACTTAAACTTATGGACTGACTTTTTGCGTGTTCATCAACATTTATTTTTATCTGTTATTATTTTTATGTTGTAATTTCATGTACTGACACATTCCATGACCTTGGAGATTTACTCCTTTATTTGATCCTACAGAACTTGACAAGTAAATAAATAAATACATATGGAGTAAACATGGACATTTGCCTGTGCTACAAAACAGTGTATTACCACAACTTTGTCATTTTTTCACTCTTTGATTTTTCCACTTCTCACTCAGGTTGTCACCTTCCACTCTAACTTGGCCCTTGGGCCATGCTATGTATCAGTCTGTCGGTAATAGCACACCCTAGCTGCCTTTTAATGATTTCAGCTGCATTTTCAACAGCTCTAGTACCGATACCTATGAGACTTGTCTTTGCAGCCACATTGTAACATTAATGTGTTGTAGTTGGTGAAGGAGCATGTAAATATAGAATTGCAAATTTCCCCTTTTTTCCATTTCTTCTCCACAGTTGTTGGCATTAATTTATTGTGCCTGACTTAACTATGACCCAAACTGCTAATGGCTTTGGGGAGGTACTGTGTGGTGAGCTTTCTGGTGTTGCAATATGGAATGTGCTTCTCATAGAAGATAAGATGACTGGTATTAAATATCCCTCTTGCAGAAAAATGCATTTCCATTAAAGTCTGCATCCCTGTGGATTTATACTTTGATTAAATTAAACTTCCTGCCCTCTACTAAAATTGGGGTCGACAGAAGCGTCCGATCCCACACATCGGCCTTGACCCGTGACGTAAGGGTGATGTCGTGTGTGATGTCATGACGGCGTGGAGTTTGGTTTGAGTGTGGCTGTCTCCAGTTCTGTTTTATCTTATTTTATTTACTTTTCTGATCTGTTCGTTCTATCTCGTAAGATTTTTTTTTTAAATTTAGAAACACTTATTACCTATTTTAATTATCTGTTTCCTCGAATTTCTGTTTTAGTTTATTATATTTATCTTTCTGATCTGTTCGTTCTATCCCGTGAGATTTTTTTTTTTTAATAGACAAAAAACACTAATCAGCTACTGAAGCATCTTTATCTTCTATGGGTTGCAGGGGTTACGACCCCTGGGGAGGTGGGTGGGTATTCATGCATGGCTGTCCTCACGTACACATTGTAGCTACGCAAGGCGTCTAAATTTGTTTATATTTAGTTTGCCCCTCCCCCCCCCACCCAAAACACCCCATTTCCCGCACTTGTCCCGTTAGTGTCATTAGGCTTCTTGTGGAAAGTGTGTGTGTTTGTTTTTGTTTCCGCCATATTTGTGACGTCATGGGTCAAAGCAGACGTGTGGGATCGGACGCTTCTGTATTTCCTAGAGTTGCATTTAACTTGCTATTTAACACATGTAAATAAAACAAACTTTGCAACTGGTAATATTTCGTGGGGTCTTTCATGTTGACACACATTTCTTGTCAGATAAGGTTTGAACCAGTTTTGAGCATTTCCTGTGTTGTAATACTGTACTCTTAATTTACTCAAAAGCAAGATTGATTTCCACAAGCAGATGTCTTTAACAAAGCATGGACATTTCTAGTAGCATGTAATTATTTAAAGATTTATATAAATTATTGTAACAAAAAAAAAAACAACTACTACTTTCAGTAATGAAACCCTTCAGTGATTCAAACTACAAATTGAAAAATACATAGAAGTAAAATAGAATGGTAGTATAAGGATATTTTTGTCATCTTTCTTGTATTTAGTCTTAACTGCGGCATGATGATAAAGAGGAGTTGCTGTCTGCTAACACTTGCTCTTTGAGGAAGTGGATGTCAGACTACAAATCCAGAGACCTAGGATTCAATTGTCAGTTTGTTCTTAGACTTTTTTGATAGCAGTTTGCTTGTGCTTTAAAAATACGCATATAAACTCTACTTGTAGGTATGTTTAATCTGAGTTAAATTTGGGTCAAGGGAACAGGGACATTTATCAAACATGGTAATAATATTGTTTGCTGATAAGATATAATTGTCATTTGTGTCATTAACACTTATTCATCTTTCCAGCTTCCAGATTATGGAAGTATTGTGACATACTCAATTTTTGAGCCCTGATTATAATGAATATGTGTAGTTAACCCGTAAGCAAGAGTGTGGTGGTACTCCTCTTCCTCATTCATTTTGGTTGTGGTGGTAGACAGCGTAGTGTTAAGTTAGGATTAAGTTGGAAACTTATGAATGGAATAGAAGTAATGGAATGGAATGAGATAGGTCTAGGTGGTCAAATAGTTGAGGACTGGCATGAATAGCTGCACATATTAGCATACCACTTACTTAATTTGGGAAGGTGCACCAGACCCAGATCGACTCCACCCATCATGCTGAACATCCTGGATATATTTTTTGTCAGTTTCCCACATCTGACAATGTCAGTGGTCACCAAACTTTTGTCACAACAGGCCAGATAACTGACAAAATGACAAATGCAGAGCGGGCATCACCATTCTGAAATATATGTGCAAGCCATAAATAATTCTGTGGGAAGAAAGATGAAAAACTAAATTCAGCATTGCATATTAACCATGAGTAAATAGCATGCAGTGCACAAAAAACAAGTGCAACTGATTTATTTATTTACTAAAAAAGTTATCAAAGAAAGTGATGTTAGGAAAAAAGGTACATCAGACCTAGTGTGCACATATGACTCTCAATAATTAAGCAGCAAAAAAAATGTTTGTAAGATTTGTGAAATGGTTTGGATTTAAAGATATCATCAATGTTTAGTTTGCATCTAATCAAGAAAATTGCGTTCCAGTGTTCATCAGCCAATCTCGTTCGATGTGCTGACATAACACATCTTATTTTTGAGAATGTTTGCTCACAGGCATACGTTGTTCCAAACACCAATGCTATAACGGTTGAGTGGTAGGGGACAGTTTTTAGCTCCTTATATTGCCTATTTTGTATGTACATGCATATCCTTGCCAAGTGAGTCAGGATGCTTATTGTGAAGGGAGCAGAGCCATTTACAGAGTAGGTTATATTGTTGGCAGCTGGCAACCAGCACCCCTACCTTATTCCTCCCATTGACATCAATCAGTCACATAATTTTTCAAAATGTTTTTAGGTATTCAGCTGGATGATGCATCAAAGTAGTTCTTGTGGGTAATTATCAGTCGACTTCTGACAGCATTTATATCATTCGAAATTTTTAATATAAGAATTACATTGAATGACAAAGTTACTGCCTGCAATAAATGTTTATTTTGAGAGTTTTTAAAGAAAGCTTTATTGAAACCACATGCAGCTACTGTTTTCTTGATCTTTATTGTTAAGTAGATGAGTAATGCTTAAAGATGTTTATGTACGGGTTAAAACTAACAGCAGGTGTTTGGCATACGTATACTATTATAAGGGATTTCATAAGAAAATTCAGTTCTTACATGCGTGTCAACAAGCTGCTCTGAATAAAAATTTGTTAATGTCTGGTTTTTAATTTACAGTATTTTCTTATAAATGTGCAGCTACCTTCATTAACCATTTCTGTACTACTAATCTTGATTCGCTTAGGTTTACAATGGGCCACTCATGCGCAAATGTTAGAATGCCTATGTGTGTATGATTAAGAGCGAATATGTTTTTAAATATGTTTTTGTATCTGAAATAAGTGACACTTCAACACGAAAAGTAGTCTACTTCGCATATTTTCATACGCTTATGTTGTATGGTATTATTTTTTGGGGTAATTCTTCTGATTCAAAAAGGGTATTTTTGGCTCAAAAACGGGCTGTTCGAGCTAGATGTGGTGTAAGTTCGAGAACCTCTTGTCGACCCCTATTCAAAAATCAGGGAGTTCTGACATTGCCCTCACAGTATATATTTTCTTTAATGTCATTTGTTGTTAGCAATATTAGCCTATTCCAAAGAGTTAGCAGCTTTCACTTAGTTAATACTAGGCAGAAATCAAATCTGCATGTGGAATGCACTTCCTTGACTCTTGTGCAGAAAGGAGTGCAGTATTCTGCTGCATCCATTTTCAATAAGCTACCACAAGAACTCAAAAATCTTAGCAGTAGCCCAAACTCTTTTAAGTCTAAACTGAAGAGTTTCCTCGTGGCTCACTCCTTCTATTCTGTCGAGGAGATCCTGGAAGAACTAGAAAATTAAGCAAATTCCAGTGTTACATTGTTGATTTTCTTCATTTAAACTTAAGACTTGTCACCTGAATATGTTTTTTTATATTTCATTTTATCTGTTTCTAATATCGTGTTATAATTTCATGTATTGACTTGTTCCATGACCATGGAGACTTCTCCTTAATTTGGTCCCACGGAAAAATAAATAAATAAATAAATAAACAATAAAAACTGATCACTTCTCTTCACCCATCCACCTCCCTAGCCTCAGGGTTTCATTAAAAAGAAACAAATCATATGAAACATAGATTCGCAGTTCAGCTGTTCTGCCATCTTAGATTTCCCTGCCGGTCCTTTGTAAAGTTGTAACAACTAGTTCACCAATTTTACCCTTTGACTATTTCTAGTTTTTCTTCCAACAGCATTTGAGCCATAGGTGCTGTTTCTCAAAAAGCTGTGTAAAATTTGATATTTTTCCAAAAGGGGACAATTTTTAGGTGCACATTTTCTATAGTTTGATCAACCTGAGATTTCTGTGCCTAATGTACTCTGGTAGCTGCCACATTCTCATATGACCATTGCTGACAGAAAGGTTGGGTGTGTTCATATCACCTCATACCAAGAGTTGTCTTCCACATCATCAGAGATTGGGTGCATGCATGGTGGTAATATGTGGTAGGAATCCTGACAGGTCAGTGGTCTCCTTGGTTCAAGCACATGGTTGCTGATGGCCCTAGCTAACTCTTCTGGTGCCACATTGATGATATTAATTTGTGCTATTGACAATATGTGATCAGCAGTGGCTACTAGCCTCATGCAGAAGACCACACATGACACTCTGTGCCACTGCTACCAAGAACCATGACAACAAATATGTTCACTATCCTTGGGTTAGTGGTACCAATGTTGACACACAGTGGAAACATCAGGTCTCCCATTGGGCAGTCCTCCAGAAAGACCATCTGGGCTATTGAAGCTCATCCTCAAAACAACAGACAACTCTTTCAGCAAATTATATAAAATTGATACGGACTGACATTTTCATGCTCAGTATGTCATTTGTACTGCATCCACATCTTGACACTTCGTATATCCAACTGTACTGTGCCCTGTTATTGTCATATGCAAACAAGGTATTTTATGAAATGTTTTCAGAGTAGTTGTGTGTTCAGTTATTACCACTGATTAGCAAACATCAATAGCATATTATTATTTGGAAACATATTGTACTCTCACAGAAGCACTCACGGTGTTCTCTTATTACATATGTGAATGATTATCATATTATGAATATGTGAAACTATGACTTTCTGGCCCAGTTTTTCGGGACCCAAGTATGGACATATGTTTTTTTATTGTAGCTATTTCTTGGCTACTTTGTAAGCAAGTGTAAGATTACAGATAAGACACTGTTTCCTGTTTGGTAATAGAAAAAATTCTATCATGAATGTGGTTTCACCTCTGGTAATGTTCTTCATTTGGAAGAAAGAGCTAAATTGTTCCATGATTGAGACTACAGTGTTCCATGAGTCATCCTATAAGTGGCTGGCTAAGCCATTTCTGAGGTCAGAGGAATGAAACAAATGCTTGCCACTCCCATAGAACCATGCTAAGTAAAGCACTGTGACGTTAAATGAAACAACTGTTAAAAATCTCCTTCCTTTTGGTTGTGTTTATTATAACATGTAGTTGCCAGATTTATATAAAATGAAGTCCCTCTAAATAATCCCAAGTAACAGTGAAAATGTGCAACTGAGAAGTACCGCTCACTCGTGAATTGTTTCATTTGTCCATTATTAGGTGTTAAGTGAAATAAGACAGACAAAAATAATGTATATCATAGAGCATATTGTCCAGTAGCTTAACATAACCAACACTGGGGCATACTGACATGTCATTTGACCTATTTCAGCCACTCATTAAATTCCTGTCACATATTCGTCTGATGTGATTATTTCCATTGGTACCAGATGAGTTAGCACAGTGGTTAGTACAATGGATTCACATTCAGGATGACAGCAATTTGAATCACCTTCCAGCCATCCAGATTCAGGTTTTCCGTGAACTCCCTAAATCACTCCAGGCAAATGCTGGGATGGTCCCTTTGTGAAAGGACGTGACTAGTTCCCTTCCCCATCCTTTTGTAATCTGAGCTTGTGCTGTTTGTCTAATGACAATGCTGTCCAAGGTATTTCAAAAACTCAAACCTTCCTTCTTCCTTTTTAAATTGGCTTTATGGTGTTAGCAAATACACTACTGATACAGAATCCATGTCTTCAGAAAGTTCTAAATAAATACTAAATTCATTCATGCTGCACATATAAGTACAGTAGATGGTAAAAGTGTGTCCTAGGTTTGTTTGTTGTGTGTGTAAAGGGGGGGGGCGTTTACGCATGGATGTGTGGGTGGGTGGTCAGGCGCGTGCATGCATGTGTTGAAGCTGAAAAGGTACAGTTTCCTGAACTTACACCAGTTTGTCAACCACCCTCAAATTGCAGCAATATTGGAAGAAGAGGAGGAAGACTGTCTTCACTACCTTACAAAGTTGGAAGTTGAAGAATTTGAAGACATCAAATCAGGTTACAGGTACTGGACTGTGTAACAGCTCATACTTCATTTTGTCAGAAGTTCCCATTTGTAGTATTGCTGTAAAATAGAGCCCTAAAACAATTCCACATACCTGTTGGCTTTTGAATTAGTGTAGCAAATAAATTTTAAGGGTACACATATTCAGGATGTTAATTCTTGCAATTTTAATTATGTCCTTTGCCATTTTAGTGGGTTTTATCTATGAATGTTAGTGGTATATTATTGGAAGGCTTTAGAATAGGACTAGTTGTGTTACATGAGTTTGCACACGATTGTTGGTAGTGACGACAATGAGGGTGTGGTGGGAATTGCAAGGTGTTGTGTTGACTATTGGTTTCAAGTAGGCAATAAGTCAGATAACATGTTTTGTAGCAATGAATTGAAACTTCTCTTGTGTAGTAAATTAACCAAACTCTTGAGCTATGCTGTGTACTGGGCAATAGTAAACTCTTAAAGTTGTGACTGAAATTACACCAACTGTTTTCATTTATCTTCATTGGTTGTCTGATGCTTTACCAGTCTCTATGCAATTGAAAAAGCATCTTGGCTTACATCAGATGTATTCTTAACTTAAACTGCAATCAGCTTTTGTGTTTTAATTTGAGGTATTTTCTGACAATAATAGTTCTTTCAATTTTCAGGATAAATTTTCATTTTGAAGAGAATCCCTACTTTGAAAATGCTGTACTCACCAAAGAATTTCACTTGGGAACCACTGGTAAGTCATAGAAGAGGACTTGCAGGTAAAGCAGTTGCTTGTTCTCTTAATTTCTTCAGTTTTTTGTTGTGGTGATTCAGATACATAAAACTGCTTAATTTACTTTATAATAATTTTGTAGAAGAGCATTTCATTCCTTTCAATATACTGTTTACATTTGTGGTTAACAAATGTACAGTGTACCTTCAGGCTAACTCTGTAGTTGTATGTAGTCTTTTATTTTTTTGCAGGATAAAGCTACGTTTGTTACAGAATTTAAAAACTTGTTATATATGTGGAAAATCTCTCCTTAAAATTTTTACCATTTAAGTGAAGTGTTCGTGTTCAGTAGTTGTTTGAATGCATCTTGCAGTGATACTTGTGAAGTGCCGCTGTAACAGAAGAGATACATCTCAGTTCTGTATGTAATCTTTGTCTGTTAGTGGGATTACTTTGAGACTCACAGTTCATTTGCACCTCTGCACCCCCCCCCCCCCCCCCTCTCTCTCTCTCTCTCTCTCTCTCTCTCTCTCTCTCTCTCTGTCTCTCTGTCTCTCTGTGTGTGTGTGTGTGTGTGTGTGTGTGTGTGTGTTGGCATGTCTCATGTGATGTAATCAGTGCACTGTGCAAGTAGTCCTCATATTACAATCATAGGAGCAGTGCAGCAAATTATGTTCCCTACTAACATCTGTGTCCAATAATCCATCTTTTTGTAAGCAGACGTTTGTAGATTCACTGTCAGTTTGTGAACTATACAGACTGTGTATCATTTGTGGCCAACAATTCAGTGTGAGCAGATGCTGGATGGATTCTGGAGGCTGTGTGAGCCTTCTATCACTACTTATTCCAGAATTTCTGGAAAGTATATGTCAATCGGTAGAACTCCCACACTATTTTCTGAATTATTCTGTCAGTGCACTACCACATAATCTGCATAAAGTGACTACCCTTAGATATGCAGCATGCATGCAAGTGATTTTAAACAATTGAGAATGTCAAGAACATGTTTTGAATCAGCGGAACAGTGCAACAAATATAACACTTATCTGACTATAAACAAATTAAATGTGGTGTACCCAAGGATTAGTAATGGTACCCCCTCTGTTCCTCCTGTACATAAATGATCTAAACTTAAATGTTGATGCACGTAAAACAATCATATTTGCAGATGACACCACAATTCTACTAAAAGGAGACAGCAATGAACAGTTACAGCAGTTAGTAAAAATGGTCACAATACAACTTAGCAGCTGGGCACAGAATAATCAGCTTGTATTAAACATTAAAAGAAACATTGCACTAAAATTCCACAATGCTCCTAACAAGGGCATGTTTATCCCATTGGTCTCTATCGACGACGAACCAGTTGGGAACAGTACTGAAACCAAATTCTTAGAACTTTGGCTGCAGAGCAATGTAAAAGGGGATAAGCATCTTGAATATCCCAATGCAGAACTGAACAAAACATTTTACCTTCTTTGCTCACTGAAGTCATGCTGTAGTGATAAAACAGTAATGAATGTATATCATGCCTACTTTCATTCTCATCTTATATATGGGGTAAATTTCTAGGGAAACTAAAACAGCTAAAAGCACTCTTAAATTACAAAAAAGGGCCATTAGAATCTTGTTTGGGTGCAAGCTTAGAGACGCTTGTAAACCTCTGTTTAAAAACTCTGGCATTCCTCCATTAGCATGTGTGTACATTATGGAAACCCTTTTATTCTTTAAAATAAATATAATGGGTAAAGATTTCAGACTGAAAAAAAACTGCAATATACATGATCACTCTACCAGACAAAACAGAAACTTACATTTAACCCAAATCAGCACAGCTGTATGCCAAAAAGGTACTTTTCATATGGGAGTTAAGCTTTATAACAAACTTCCTGAAGACATAAAAGCTATTACTTAGGTCAGTACCCTTGGAAAATCTCCAAGTCATATTTACAGCATCACTGGTTTTACTCCATTGAAGAATATTTAAATTTATGAAGTGTGTTACACAGATACTTACATACAAAGTGTATTATTGTAACCTTAAATAAGTGTACCTAGAAATGACTTCTAGCTGTATACTTATAATTTGACTTGTACAATGCCTTATGCATAAACTGCTTTGTAGACAACAGGACCAATAAATACAATACAAATACTAATATACTTCTTAAATTTGGCCAGTAATTATTGTAGTGCAACCAGTCATTTACTTTGTATAGCAGTGAACTGTGATAGTTTGCTGTCTGCACTACATTTACAGAGCAGAAATGAAAACTATAAACTGCCTTTCATTGGTAGATACCTTCTAGTCACTGCATGGCAGAACTGTTTTGGCCTAACCAGAAAGAACAGCTATTAGCATGTAATTTTTAAGATGTTGACAATATATTGCCATTTTCAGGGGATCCAGCATCACAGAGTACTCAGATTAGGTGGAAAGATGGCCATGACTTAACAAAGAAAGCAAAAGAGAAGACTGCAGCCAAAGGAAGGAAGAGAGATCTCGATCAGAAAACGTTTTTCCATTGGTTCATAGATCATGGAGATCCAGCTGCTGATGACATTGCGGAGGTAAATTGTAGTTGCATAGTGTGGCAGAAGTAATAGCCTTGACAATAATTAGAACATTTAAAAATCAATGTATTGAAAAAGTTTTCTTCTGATTTTTAGATTTTCTTAGTAGCACACTTACTAGCTGGTGAAAAATCTTTTGCACAATCATGTAAAGGAAGACTAAATATTGCCTCCTCGCTGATGTAATTATTGTATTTTGTGTGTTCAGACTCAAAGTAGTCTTCTGTTGTGTCTCATAATTTTTATCTGGAAAGAGCCATTCAGAAACTGAAGTATGTGGCATGACATGCCAGAGTGTAGACACAAATGAATACACTCTTTTTCCATAAAAAAAATCTAAATCTGCACATTGTGTATCGTACAGGATTAATCTTCTGAAGCACGTTGTTCACTTTATCATGTTGGTGCTACTGTAGCCAGCTTCCTCCATATTATAGATCCCATTACAACTCTTTCAGTTTTGCACCTGCTGGGCATTGCCACCCTGCCTCACCCCCCCCCCCCCCCCCCCCAACCCTCCAAAAAAGACATATGATTTAAGGTTTCAAGCCTAACATCATTTATTGCCACTGTTGTTTTGCTCTAAAAAAAGGATGTTAAACCAAATTATGCTGCCTCCTATTCTTCTGACTTTTTCTCCACCTGGTATTTGCCATGGGATGTGCTATGTGTCATATTAGTGATCTTGCGGAGCTGTTTCTCATTACTGTGGGTACTATATACTATCATAGTCCAATCCAAGATGCTACCCCTACCTATCTTGAAGGAAACATGATGTTTGTTTCACAGTAAACAAAACAAATAGTATTTCATGCCCATAAATTGTTTAAGTTGGGGGGGGGGGGGGGGAGAGAATTCCTATGCAGAACATGTCACAGCATTCCTGGTTGCCAGTGGAGAGAAACTGAAACAGTTGAGGTGTGTAAGAGATGAAAGAGTGCATTGGTGGTTATGTACTGCAGCGCTTGTTTATCTGTGTGGAATGCATCCGCATTCATCCATTCACATCAGTCACCGAGAGATTTTGCTTTAGCTTGAATTTCTTCCACAGCTAGCAGACTGTAGAACGGTTAATATGGATTGCCTTTGGAAAGTTGCTGTATCTTTGCTATCACTCCTCTAATTGCTGTAGGCCATTAGGGAGGTAATTTTTGAAAACATTATTGGAACAAGCAGTGATGTGATTAGGTAATTTGAAATGTCTTGATTGCAAGTTAGTAATAAAAGTTTGTGATCAAGACTGATTATGGTATCTCTAGAGAAATGTTGCCAGCTTAAAATTTTAGCTATTATCATGCACCATGTGGTGAGGGAGCAAAATTCTGTTCAGCAACTCTTTCAGTGGAATTATGGAACTGTGTTATAACAACTTATGTATAGCATTACAGCAGCTTAGCAAGTGCTGTGACAGGCCATTAGAATTTATTATTTATTATTCTGTATGCAGTACTTTGCTATTTCACAATAGTGACACAGGTTTGTCGTTTTTGTTGGATAATTATAAAGAACCTGTGACTTTCATTTTCTGCCTGGACACACACTGTTATGCTTAAAATATTGACTGATGATGTAGCAGTAGCTGTGATTTATAATGAAAGCAGGTTCTCAATAACTGATTGCCTTAATCAGTTGGTTCTGCTATTCAATTATCAATTTATTATTGTGTAGTAGTTGCAGTTTTTGATGTCAACTCCCAAGTCTAATAAAACAATATTAAAACCACTTGTAAATACTCTTGCAAAATATATAAAAACAAATACTGCGTGTTATTAAAGGATTATGTATTTTGTATTGTTTTTAATAGTCATCTCTACAATGTTTAATGTCTGTCTCTCTCTCTCTCTCTCTCTCTCTCTCTCTCTCTCTCTCTCACACACACACACACACACACACACACACACACACACACACACACACACTTTCAAAGTAGTCTGAGTAAAAGAAGAGAAATGCAATATGCTTTTTGTAAACATTTTTTATGCATCTTCGTAATGCTAAGCACTCTGAGACATTGCAGTCTCCAGTGAAATAATTTGCTAAGTATAATAAGCAGTTTTTTTATCTTATGAGACAGTATGTCAGTGCTTACTAAAAACTTCAACATCATTTAACATTAGTTAAGGATATCCCATTATTTACTGTTAGTGTTGGTTTCAAAAAGTAGATGTGTTTATCACTGTGTGCAAGTATCTGAGGAAAACAAGAGTTTTCTGTTCAGCAACTGCACCTGTTAAGGAAGGAAGGTAATAGTTAGGGACCTCTGTGTCTAATACTGATACGACATGTTGCCTTCTGCTGAAAACTGATCTGAGTCAGTGTGGCACATTTGTCTATTTAGAAAATCATGGTAGTAACATCCAAATGTTAGCTGCTCATATGTGAAGAGTTATACAACCAGCTATGAGAGTGCTGAAAGTGGGTGGGAAGATTCACAAATAAACTACATTTAGAGAACATTTTCTTGGTGAAGCTGCCAAGCCAACAGGGTCAAACATTCCACTCTTTGATTTAATATGTATGTAGTTTCACAATTCACTGGGCAATTTCAAGGCTTTATTTTACCCTTTCTTTATAGATTTGAAAAATATCTGTAATTAGTTGAAATTTCTTCACTTTGCCATTTGTATGATCAAGATCAAGGAACTGTGTGGTGGTGAGGTATGTGTTAAGCAGTACTGTAATTGAAAGACCATTGTTGCAGGTGTCTTTGTACATGTGTTGTGAACACATTTGGGGTATTGTCTGCACTGAAAGTGTCTGAGCCAGTGAGACATGCCTCTCCTGTTGAAGTCCATGTAGCCACTGATGGGAATGAGTGAGTGGACTCTTTAACAGAAAATTTCAGTGTTAATTGTGTAAGAAGTCTTTGTAGTGAAATAATTTAATGCGAGAGAAAGAAATCCCGTTGCTGCATTTCCTGTCCACCAGGTTGGAGAAGCCATCATATGTGATGATAAAAAGCTACATATAATCAATTTTAGTTTGAATGATAATCAGTTATATGATACCCCAGGCTGTATTCTACTTCTTATAGTGACAGTTGCCTGCCCATTTCCAATGCCCGTATTTAGTTAGTGGTGACTATTTGGCCCTACTGTGTTTCAGATTTATATTGCATAGTGATTATATACTGGAGGGTGAGGGGCATGGTGTTGGCAACAGCAGAGATTGGGATCTTTGTAGCAAAGTGCTCGTATTCAAATGCATCTCTAGATAGAAACTGGTTAATCAGATATTGTGTTTATGCACATCTGTACAAATCAGCTCTATGAGTAGCTGTTAGTTCTTTGTGTTGTGTATGATGAATTTTCTACAAAAGAAAATACACAGTCTGCAGTGCTCTAATAAAAAAAAGAACACTAATCTATATAAAAATTAATCTTTGGTTCAGAGCTAGTTGGTAATGAAGTATTGCCTACTGCCTGACTGAAAGATAGTGGGACCCCACCTTCAAATGTTGTATATAAGTGCATAATGGAGAACAAAAAATGCTTTGTTTCTGCGAGTATACTTGAATGTTAAAGCATGTGTGTATTGAAGCAGCCTTTCGTAAAGACAGGGTCAAGAGAGAAAGCTTACAGTAAAGTTACATCCAGCTCATGTTTGTTGTATATATACAAGGTAACCGAGCGTTATACACAAATTTCCAATACAAAATTTATTCTCGCTTCTGAAGTCTGTGATAGATTCTTCTGAAACTTGATGGCATAGGACTCATTCAGTGCTAAAATCTGGAATTAGGAGTCAGAATTAAAATTACATTAGGGAAAGACAGATAAAGCTATTGGTACATAACAGGTGATAGAGAAAAATCTAAAGCAGTAAATGGTTACAGTCTGTCAAATGCAAGTGCTACCAGCACTCTGCTGTACACTATTTAATTATATAATGAAATCGGTTGTTATGTACATTTTTTATTTGTTAATAAAATTTCAAATGTATGCATGTAGGAAGGAGATGTTTTTTTAAAAAATAACTGCTTTCTTCTGGAGTGCTGATAATTCATCCATGACCATGGCTTTTGCTGTTGTGCTGCAACAAAATACAGTTGCCAAAAATTAAAATAAAGAAATATTGCAGGTATACATTATTCTCAAATATTGCTTCTCCCTTTCTCTTTCTTTCTTTTTAAAGTGTGATCACTCCCTACCTCTCTACGAAGTGTGCTGTTACATATTCATTCCTGTTACAAGAGGTTATTGCCCTTGCACCAATCATATTTACTTATTGAGTATTATATGTGTAATAGAACAGATTTCCTCGTAATCTGTATAAAAGGACATAGCACTTTCATAAAAACAAGAACATTATCCCAACCAAGTATTTAAGCATTCACTCATCATATCACACACACATTACTTATATTGTAATAGTTTGCATCAAATTCATGTCAATACTGTGCCCTTAGTTATCACTGTGTATGCACCATGTGTGACATTTGACAACCAAATATCTTAAGACTGTACCGGGTACTCTGAACCGAAGATCGTATGTGTAATGTCAGAGACAAGTGGTTAGTGAAATTCAGTAATCAAATGTTGAGTGATCAAATTATATACATAAAATTTAAGAGTTTCATGTCTTTAACTAAGTGAAAGGAGGGAGAAGGATCTTTATACTCATTACAGTGCACGAATTTTGTGAAACTAGTAGCACTAATGACATGCTACATCTTTTTATACAGATTGAGGAATACTGCTTCGCTATGTATGTAACATGAAACAGTAAATATAGTGAACACAAGTGTCCTCTGAAAGGGAATGAATATTCACTGATACGCTTCATAATGCTTCTTATCCAGAGGACTTCAACAAATTTGATTTATTTTGTGATATTTTCAATCTGTTCTCAACACGGGTGCTATGTACACTGTTAATAGAGAAACTGCACTTGTCTTTCTGAAAAATATCATGCGGACGTGATTCTCTGTACTTTCAGACTCATACTTGTCATTGTTTTGAGAGGCAGGGGTGAATTATGAACAGCAGATTAAAGCTGAAGAAATTGCAGGAAAGTTGGAAATTAAGGAGTTGGTACTAGGATAAACTGAAGTAGATGTTGAAAGTTTAAAAGTGAACATGTGTGATGACTGCTACAGGGAAAGAAATAAAATATTAGATGAGATGGTAGCTTTTAGTGATGATACAGTGAAGTTAGCAGATAGTCGAATAGGCTAAAAGAGAAGGCCTAGCAGAAAGCCGAAAGCCTTTGATAACATGAGGTATTGAACATGATTGACAAAATGAGTCTATATAAAGAAGCAACAAATGAAGCAGCCAAATACGAAAACAAACATCTGAAAAATCAGATTGACAGAACGTGCAGAATGGCAAACCATGACTGGCTAGAGAAGAAATGCAAAGCTGTTGAAGCATGCATGACCATAGGACAGACTGATGCCATATAGAGGAAAATTAAACAAATGAATGAAAATGATAGAATCCAGGTGGCAACCCAGTGCAAAGTAAAGAAAGGAAAGTTGAAAGATAGAAGGGGTGTATAGAAGAGCTATACTAAGGAATCAAACTTGAAGACTAAACTATGGGAAGGGAAGAGGGAATAGATAAAAATGTGAAGAGAGAAATGATACTGTGTGAAGAATTTGCTACAGCAATGGAAGATGTAATTTCACCATTCATAAGATTTTCTTAGAATTATTAGGATGTTCAGGAGGACTGACCATGACAAAACTGTTCCACCTAGTATGGAAGATAAGAGAGAGATCAAGAAGTATGTAATAATCAAAGTTCCATGGAAGGCAGTGGCTAACAGGTGTTACTTACAGAAGACTGGCAGATCCCAACCTCAGGGAAGACCTTTTTGTGTTCTAGAGAAATGAAGGAACACAAGGCAATACAGACTGTACAACTTCTTGTAGGGGAGAGATTTTTAAAAAGCAAACCTTCATTTATAATGTTTATAAACAAACTGCAACAGTGAATGAAAAGGTCCAGGGAGCCATATAGTTTCATTTGATTAAAGCACCTGTACGTGGGTTTCCGGCAGGAACCCCATTTCATTCAATACTGAGGTGCTATTCCAGTACAGTTGTAGAGCCTCTGCAATTATGTCAAGAGTTTAGGGGCATAACAAAGTGGGCTTGAGGGGTGAATGGGAATTTGGATAGAGGAGGGAGGCACGCTATTGTAGTATGTGCAGTTGTGCAAAGCCTCTGTGGAAGGGTGGCATAGTGGTTAGCACATCTCTCATGTGAGCGTGAGACCCAGGATTGAATCCCGGCCTTGGTACAAATTTTCATTCGTTGCTTTAGTCTGCATATATACATTATAGATGTTCGAAGCTTGTCATGGTGTCTGGAACTATATAGTTTCACTTCATTTATAGCATTATTAGATTATTAAAAAGCTTTAGGCACTGTTAACTGGAATACGCAATTCGAAATTCTGAAGTTACCGGGGGAAAACTACAGGGAGGGAAAGGTCACCTACAACTTGTATGGAAACTGGACTGCAGTTTTAAGAGTTGAAAGACTAGAAATGGAGGCAGTAGTTGAGGAAGGAGTGAGAGTTTTGTAGTCTATCACCAGTGTTCTTCAATATGGCACATTGAGCAAACAGTAAAGAAAGCAAACGAGAAATAACTAGCGATGACGGTAGTAAAGGGGATATAAAATACATATTGGGAATAACAAGAAAAGTATTTTTGAAAAATACAGATTTGGTAACGTTGAATACATAAATTACAATGTATTGTCCACTGCTATTATTGATTTTGACTTGACGTGTTCAAGCAGTCTAAAAGAATGAGAGAAATTGTGTGGCACTACTTAGTCATTTTAATTTGCAACTATTTATTGTAGAACATATAAGAGAAACACATGTTGTTTTAGGGTGGATAAAAGTTTGGAATATAATTGCCATAAAAAGACAGTGATAGACTTCCTTGTGATCCACAAGTTACATACAAAATCCATCAGATGCGATAATAAATATTAGTTGAGATAGACCCTTCATTTGAGAGCTGTAAACTTGCACAGTATAGGCTGGTGTATGTAGACACTCCTACACATATGAGCAGCACCTTTTTAATGTTTATGTAAGTGTAATGGTATATTCGGTTCATTACTTACAGCACATTGATAAAATAACTGCAGAACTAGAAGCATTGCATTTAAAGGTAGAGCCTGTTATATTAATTAATTCCATGTTCTATAATTTTTGTTAAAATAATGTGGAGAAAATAAAGTTACGGGCCACTTCTGCATGACTTGTTAGTTTGAAAGACTAAATGCTGACCATTTACAGATCATTGGCTTCAGTTTAAGAAAATTAGCTTCTTAGTTTTTGACGTAGCTCATAATTAACATTAACAACCAGGTATTTTTCCCCAAAATATTTGTTTCCGTACAAGACATTCTACTAGTTTTAGATAAAAACTTGACTCTGGAGTATGAGTTAATGTTTCTTTCACCTGCAACAGCTTCATGCCAGATGCTCGGCATGTTTAGCAACCAACACTTGATAATGAATAATCAATATACTCCAGTCACAAGTGCCTAGAAAAGCATAAATGTTCAAGAATGGCTCTGTGACTAGGTATGCAAGAAAAATTGTCTATGATTTAACAGGAGAACTGAAAAAAATGATTATACTCCTCTTGTTCATTAAGAATGCTACAGTAAAACTCCTTTTCAGTGACTCGCTGAGGACCCAAATATTTCTTCCATCTCTAGGAGTTTTCCTTAATTGGTGGGTTTTCCTAGTTACGTGGAAGGAGTGACTCAGAATCATATTTAATTACAAACTCGCCAGTAATCGGCTACAGATTTAAGTACAGTATTACTTGAGTATAGTATTATTGCACCTAGGAGAGAGAGCAATTCAGTCAGCTTATCTTGAGTTTTTATTGTGATATTTCAAGATGACATGCTTAACCACTTGATTGTACAAGCACAACTGTCTTGAAATCATTTACAGTGTGATGCGCTTTTCTTAGTCACCACCATAATTGTTTCCTGTTATTTATTTGTTCTGTCCTTCCTGTGTATTATCTTGACTGAAAGTGTCACTCCAGTTTTTTGACGTTTCTTAGAATTGACTCACTCACATTAACTCTTTCGCTGCTACAGATGTGTTCTTCACATTCCGTGCCGAGGCGGGTTTGTTATGTCTGTACTGCTTGCCTCATGTTGGTGCGTATGCTGAGAGATGGTGTTCTGGCCAATATGAAACACCTACTATCCAATTTTTGTTTAACTTATTAGAGGAAAATACTCGATTTTCGCACACTTTACTATCTGATATTGTTACTCGGTAAAGAACTGAATTACTTTTCGTTATATGCTATAGTTACTGTGCTGCATCAAATCAAGTAAAAAATTGTAAGATATTGTAAAGATTTTGCAGAGATAAAAACACATTACTTAAACTTTGCATATTGGTTGGTTTTAGCTCATATATTGCAGTAAATGAAATGTAGGTAAGATATCAAAATTTTATTTAAAATTGAGAGTAGATGGGTATCTTGATTTGTACTACAGTATAGGGTTTTATATCTGAAGGACAGTCGCATGCGATGTGCCCAATCACATCTTTTCACATTGTGAATGATTTGGTCATGACAATCATCATAGCGCATAAATGATTGAAGACTGCATGTAAGGAGGCATATATGTTGTGTGATAAGTACTCAGAACTTTATTATTCGCCTAGGTATGGAAGTAACTTGTCTGCAGCAGTAAGAGGTCAGTGGCTCAGAACACATTCAGACGTCCATAGCACTGTAGGAAAATGCGCACATAAACATGTTCACAACACTTAGGGAATGGCGTAGGAGGATGTGTGTGCACATCAGGCAGCAGCGAAAGGGTTAAAAGAGGAATAGTAGTTCCTGACAGTGTTAGTTCCTTGCACAGCAGTTACACAAACAGTCACCTCCTCCTCCATCATCGTCAACTCGCTGTGTTCTTCCACTACAATTTCTGTCATTCATCTTTATTGTGGATGTCAGAATGTAATCATCATAAGAAAAAAAGTCCTGGAATGTCACATTTTCAGAAACATTTGTGATGCTAGTCCATTCTTCTGGAACAACACCAACTTCAACAGCAGCTGATGTACCACAACCAGCCTTTGTGAAAAAAATTACCAAAATATGTTGTTATGCACTATTCCAGGAAGCAACAAACATATGCATAGTGTGTAGAATGTCGAGTCTCATCACTTCCTCCTCTCAAGCTATGTAATTGACTTCGAGACAACTGCTGGGTTTCTGTATGTAAGAGAGAGTTTTATGCCCAGGTCCAGAACTGCAGATAGATGTGCAGTTTGGTAGATGTGTTGTTTACATTCCTCAGAAATGGTGTTTCCTTTGGCTGTGCAGGGCATCGGTTGATAACAAGCACTATTTTTCCTGCCTGCTGCACCCATCTTAGCATTTAAATGCCTGAAAAATCTTGTGAAGATTTCAGATGTCTTCTAGGCGTTGCTGTTGTACTAATAAGTATAAGGTAGTGTTTCTATGTTTTTAAAACATATAAGAGATTTAAAGTTCCCTGCATCAGTGGAGGCAATTTCTCACTTCCATCACTATTTACCCACAATATAGTAGTCATTCATTCTTTGCAAATTTCTCCACTTTGTTCTTCAGTTTCTAAGATCCACAAATGTACTCAGTTTCACCAAATGTCAGAATGGCAGTATGTAAACTAAAATAGCAACAGTGAACGACAAATTAAAAATGGCAATTGACAAATAAACCCATAATAACTGGAATACAGATGTGCAAAGCATAAATAATATGGACTTATTCAGTAACCTAATAAATTGTAAAAGATGCCAGTTTCATCTGTGTTATAAATGCTGTGGGCCCGTAATCGTGTATTAATTATTTCTTCCAATGATTTGCACTTTCTACGTCCACTCTCTCCACTTACACTCTGAAATCAGAGACTGAAACCCCCCCCCCCTCCCCCCCTTAAAAACTATCCAACCATCCATTTGACATACTGGGCAATTTCCTAATTGTTCTGTTGCTATGTGTTTCCACTTATAGGAATGCTGCAACTTCATTCTTTGTAATCTTTTTAAAATAATTGTTCGTTGCTAAATGTTGACATCAGAATGTTCTTCCTGTTGCAGAGGAATCTCTAGCTCCAACATTTAATAACACTTTCTTGTTTTTGAGAGTGCCACACAATGAAGACAGTGCCAAACACTTCTTCACAATGTCAAAAAAAGTTTTATGTTGCAATTGTCTTCGATGTCGTGGATGATCGTCAGCTTTTGATGAATCATAAGCTATCTGTGTTCACAGGCCATAACTCCACAAAAGTGCAACTGATAAATTCTGATAAATTCAACAGTAAAATGACAACACTATGTGTCTCACACTTTGTAACACAGTAACTGTGATGTCAGTTCGTTTGACTAGGTTAGCATTGTAGGCAAGGCGGAAATTGATTTATGTTCCCCCCCCCCCCCCCCCCCCCCCCCCCCCCCCCCCCCCCCCGATCTCCCCTCGATGACTCTAGATATGTATCAACCAAAAGAATCAATTACCATACACTGCTGTTACACATACAAAAGATGTGTGAAACTGAAAGAAACCGGAAACACTCGGACATGTTATCAATTGTGTAAAAACTGGATTTTAATCTGCAGAGTGTTTCACATTATGTTTTTAATTAAAGCAGGGTTCATTAAAAGCAGGGTGGAATAATGTTGCGGGACTTCTATAAAAGTGGTTTTGTTAATTTGGGGATTTACTGCAGTTGGACTTTTATTTTTCCAAATTCCAGCTTCAATTTCCTTCAGCACATTTTGAATACATTCATTACGTTGGCCTTTGACACTTCATTCTAGATATTGTGTTTTCATTTCAGTTTTTATGTAGTTTGAGTTCCTTTACCTCTCACCATCTGAAAAGTTCAGGACTGAAATTCCTTGTGCTTCACAATAAATTTAATTTTCAAATTCATATTGCTTTGCTCTAAAATAATTGTGTAATCACCCTCATAAAACCATTGCTGTTGCCACTAGCATATAGTTTGTAATGTAATATTCCTTTTCCTACATACTAATATTGTGTCTATGTCGAGTTCATTTGTATAGTCATTCTCTGCAGGAAGCACGAAACTATTTGTTTTATGAATAAAATCACCTTTTGTTTCTGGACTGTAATATTTTATTTATTTAATTATTTTTCTACTCGAAGGCACCTTCAGCGGGATATAGAATGATAGTTTTATTTTGAAATGTGTTATTTTTACATTATCAAACGGCTCACATCGGGTTTTTTATGTAAATAAGTAATTACTTAGTTTGTTGGCATTTGTGTTTCCTCTCATCTGGTCTGGAGGTTCCACTACTACTTCATTTCTGAAACATTAGCACATTCTTATATTCTGGACAAATTTTTCGCTGTTCATTATGTTACCGCCACAAAAATAAAGGTAAACATGGTGAACAGTGTGAAGAAACAGTTCGGAATATAAAAATATGTGTACGTTTTGGAAATCAAGTGGTGGTGCGACCTCCAGACTAGACGAGAGGAAACGCAGATGCCAACAGACTGTAAGTAATTACTTATTTACATAAAAAATGCGTTGTGAACTTTTTGATACTCTATATTAACACACATCAAAATGAGACTGTATTGTTCTAGGTCCCACAGAAGATGTCTTAGAGTAAAGCAAAAAGGTGAAATGTGCCTGGGAGGAATAAATTACAGTGTACCAAGAAAAGGTGGTTTTATGTACAAAACAAATATATTGTCTTGATGTGTTTGATGGTAATGTCTGCAGTAATTGCTGCCAAACCATTGTGGATTTTGAACCTTACTTTCTGTTGGTATATTCTGTTCAGTATTTTTTTCTGTGCTTAATTTATTATTTTGGAGAAAGTTGTGTGTGCTATTATTAAATGCTTCTTGTTTTGGCACTTCAGTCTACAGATTACTTAAATCAAGGGATGTCAAACATGCTCTTACAGGAATCTGTAATTATGTCCGTATCTTTTTCATAATGTTTCTGATTTTTCTTGGGATAACGTGTCATAGAGTAAATACAGGATTTTTAAGATATTTAATTCAATCTGTTGTTCATTTTATTATAAAGACATCCCAAATTATCTGTTAGTGTGCTGATGGGGTTTTGTGCTGTGTTAATATTTTCATTGGTTTGTGAAGGTTCATGACTTAATCATATAGCTTAAATAATTAATTTTGTTTTTTTTTTAATGGAGCCGTGCGGTCTGAGGCATCTCGCCACGATTTGTGCGGCTCTCCCTGTTGGAGGTTTGAGTCCTCCTTGTGTGTGTGTGTGTGTGTGTGTGTGTGTGTGTGTGTGTGTGTGTGTGTGTGTGTGTGTTGCCCTTAGCATAAGTTAGTTCAATTAGTGTGTAAGCCTAGGGGCCGATGACCTCAGCAGTTTGGTCCCATTGTCCTTACCACAAATTTCCAATTTTAAATGGATCTTTGTTCCTTTCCACAACTGAAGAAAATACGCGTCAAATTTTTCCGTTCGTCAGTGGTATCATCATCTTAATAGGTGAGGTCTCATATGTGCACTGAGGTGCTTCTAAGCTCTCAGTTGATTAAAGTTACAGGCTTTCAAAGTTTTCGTTAATCATCTGAGTATTTGTGCTTCATTTATATTATTCTGTTTTAATTGCTCTTAAGAGGGGGTAGGATGTCAAACGGGCTGACTTGGAGCAAGAGGGGCACCACAGGACATTTTAATTTCCACTGTCTATACTTTTACAAATAAATTCATATAAGGAAGGATTCAGGATTCACACTCATAGCAGTGGAAGTTCAGAAACACAACAATATTTTTTTTTTTTTTTTACATGTGAAATTTCACCATTTTTTGACTTACTATTGGCTGCATTTGTTGCTATAGGTACATTTTTCTGCATAAGTAAGAGATTCTTCAATGATTTTTGGACAGCATACAAACCATACTTACAAGTGAAAGAGACTCTAGAATTGATTTAATTTATGAAATATGGAATGAGCTGTTGCATTTTAAACTTCATGTTCAGAAAAAACTCAAATTTTATAGTTAATAGATTTGGAAAATTTTGCTGCCCATGTGGCATCCTACCTCCCCTTAAAATCACTTTTATAATGCTCACTCTAGCTTAATTTTTCAATTATATACAGTTTTCAGCGTTCAGTACATCATCAAAATTGGTAACTATACGTTTAATATGGAAAATCAATTAACAAACTCCTGGAAACCGAACAGAAATTACAGGTTAACTCACTAGAAAAAACACCTAAAATTTTAAATGGAGATTTCTCTGTATTACTGGATAGTTCCTAGCCAATAATGCTTGCTTGTGTTAGGGTCCCCCCCCCTCCCTCCCCCCTCCCTTGCTTCATACTCTGGCAGAGATCTTTGATGATTCTTGCAAAACATAATTTTGAGTGCTCTGTGATGTAGTTTTATTGCTAGCACTGATATATATATATAAATGAACTTTCTTGGTTGGCAGGTTATAAAGGACGATATGTGGCCAAATCCTTTGCAGTATTACTTGGTTCCAGATATTGAAGTTGAAAACGGTGTTGAGGGTGAAGATGGCAGGTAATTTTGTGTGTGTTGCTTTGTTAACATTTAAAATGGACTGTTCTCTTTCAGTGGTAAAGAACACTTAAATTTTGATAGTCTAAGAATTTGCATTTTAGAAAGTAGTTCCACCCTTACACAATTATAATGTTTATAATGTCATTGGGGTCTGCAATATTGCTCTTGCGACAATATTACAATTATCAGCATTATTTGGAACTTACGTTTAAAATCAAACTTTGTGGTGTTTTCTTTTGACAGTACAGGAAAAGTTGAGGTACTACTGTAAATAAGATCAGTTTCATTCATTACAAACATTTTTAAATAGTGTAAACTTGGCCATAAACTGGATACAAAAGCTAAATGGTTGATTGCTGTTCAATGGATCATTTTTTTGATAAATAGTAATGATTTGGAGTGAGTCATTTTATATGCTAAAAATTTACAACTGTTTTTATTTTTTGAATAAAGATGTATGAATGTTAGTTAATTGTTCCTACCCATCACTTTTACACATTACAGTAAAAGAAATTCTTGTATGGAATAGGAGGAGTTGTGAGAGAACTTCCTGCTTTGCTGTCTAAGTGAAGAAAAATTTTAGGTCCAGCATTGCACACCCCTTTTTGTGCTACAGGTTGCTTTTGAGCAGTGAAGATGCTCTTTCTTAAAGATGAGTGACCTGAGAAAATTATTTTTTATGACTATATGTCAGCTTATAGATTTCTCTCCCCAATATTTGCAGTGATTCAAAGTGAAATGCAGCTGAACTAACTAGTTTTAAGAGTTCCAAAATGTGCTTTCTCCAGTTAAGACTCTCATCAATATGGACACTTAA
Source organism: Schistocerca piceifrons (assembly GCF_021461385.2). Lineage (NCBI taxonomy): Eukaryota > Metazoa > Arthropoda > Insecta > Orthoptera > Acrididae > Schistocerca > Schistocerca piceifrons. The sequence goes on from NC_060149.1 coordinate 267,513,915, forward strand.
AAATTCTGAAGTTTCCACTCTGTTTATTATTTCCTTACCGTCTGTTACAGTTATCACTGATATAGTACTGCCAGATGTGGAGAACTGAATATGTTGTCTGTTTGAAACTGATCATTTGCAGAAAAACATGACTTTTCTGATACTTTGAAGAACATTGTTTACCGTATTATCTGTTGCTGTACACATGCTTGGACTGATTACGCTATGTTATCTGCAAAGGAACTAGTTCAGCTTATTGTATATTCAGGGTGTATACACCCCGGGACAACCGGAAAATCTGGGAAAAACCAGAGAATTTTTTGATCCGGGAAAAACTCTGGAATTTTTCAAAATTCTGAGAATTTTTCATTGTTTTAGTTCTGAGTTAAATTTTTGTAATTTTGACTGGTAAGAGTATTACTGTATCCTGCTACTGGACAATAATACTGTAGCAATAAAACATAAACGAGAGCCGAAAATCAAAATAAAACTTCAGTTACAGAAGAAATGTGCCATTTACAACAATAAAACACTGTGCACGCACAAGCGTCTGGCAACAGCAAAATATGTCAAAGGCCTTAGGACGAAGACCATGCAATACTTTGTGACAATAAACTACTGTCTATGAAAGTGATGTCAAAACTGTTTTACATTAGGTTAATTTGGGCAGTTGCCAGCGGGCCCATGCGCATGCGCAGCTGAGTCACATATGAGCAGTACCTTCTCTCGCTTTTGGCTACTCAAAGTGTGGCTGTTAGCTGTATCGGCAGTAGCAGCAGGCAGCCAGATGCTAACAAGAAAAATTTTTCTGGCGGACCCTAGCTGCCAGTTCCATGTATGCGCAGAGCTGTCAGAGTTGTAGTGGGGAGAGGGTAGTCTCCGCGTGACCCGTGTTTACGTTTAGTGATTACACTGTTTCCTCTTCGTTTCTTCATTTACAGCTTCCACATCAAATGAAAACAAAATGGATTTCTGTGTCTGGGAGCTATCACTTGAATTAAAATCCATTCATAAAATTCCGGAAGGCAAAAATATTTTATTAGTTTCGGTTTTCTGATATTATTTTATTTCCACGTTTTTGGTACTCAAACATTGTTCTATTTGCAGAACAATGAAGTTAATTTTTGTAGGTTTTCTAAAGACATTTAGCTTTAATTAATCTTTGCTGCTGAGGCAATCAATTTATTTGAAACGAAGTGTTTCATTCCACAGTATTGGCTAGTTCCAATTGTTCGCTGAATTTCAAGTGCACATTTTCATCTTCTGGGATGTATGGCATTACGCCATTATAAAGAGCCAAACATGAGATAGTTGTTGTTGTTGTTGTTGTTGTGGTCTTCAGTCCTGAGACTGGTTTGACGCAGCTCTTCATGCTACTCAATCCCGTGCAAGCTTCTTCATCTCCCAGTACTTACTGCAACCTACATCCTTCTGAATCTGCTTAGTGTATTCATCTCTTGGTCTCCCTCTACGATTTTTACTCTCCTCGCTGCCCTCCAGTGCTAAATTTGTGATCCATTGATGCCTCAGAACACGTCCTACCAACAGGTCCCTTCTTCCTGTCAAGTTGTGCCACAAACTCCTCTTCTCCCCAATTCTATTCAATACCTCCTCATTAGTTATGTGATCTACCCATCTAATCTTCAGCATTCTTCTGTAGCAACACATTTCGAAAGCTTCTATTCTCTTTTTGTCTAAGCTATTTATCATCCATGTTTCACTTCCATACAGGGCTACACTCCATACAAATACTTTCAGAAACAGCTTCCTGACACTTTAATCTATACTCGATGTTAACAAATTTCTCTTCTTCAGAAACTCTTTCCTTGCCATTGCCAGTCTACATTATATATCCTCTCTACTTCGAACATCATCAGTTATTTTGCTCCCCAAATAGCAAAACTCATTTACTACATTAATTGTCTCATATCCTAATCTAATTCCCTCAGCATAACCCGACTTAATTAGACTACATTCCATTATCCTCGGTTTGCTTTTGTTGATGTTCATCTTATATCCTCCTTTCAAGGCACTGTCCATTCCATTCAACTGCTCTTCCAAGTACTTTGCTGTCTCTGACAGAATTACAATGTCATCGGCGAACCTCAAAGTTTTTATTTCTTCTCCGTGGATTTGAATACCTACTCCGAATTTTTCTTTTGTTTCCTGTACTGCTTGCTCAATATACAGATTGAATAACATCGGGGAGAGGCTGCAACCCTGTGTCACTCCCTTCCCAACCACTGCTTCCCTTTCATGTCCCTCGACTCTTATAACTGCCATCTGGTTTCTGTACAAATTGTAAATAGCCTTTCGCTCCCTGTATTTTACCCCTGCCACCTTTAGAATTTGAAAGAGAGTATTCCAGTCAACATTGTCAAAAGCTTTCTCTAAGTCCACAAATGCTAGAAACGTAGGTTTGCCTTTCCTTAATCTTTCTTCTAAGATAAGTCGTAGGGTCAGTATTGTCTAAAGTGTTCCAACATTTCTATGGATTCCAAACTGATCTCCCCCAAGGTCAGCTTCTACCAGTTTTTCATTCATCTGTAAAGAATTCGTGTTAGTATTTTGCAGCTGTGACTTATTAAACTGATATTTCGGTAATTTTCACATCTGTCAACACCTGCTTTCTTTGGGATTGGAATTATTATATTCTTCTTGAAATGTGAGGGTATTTCGCCTGTCTTGCTCACCAGATGGTAGAGTTTTGTCATGATTGGCTCTCCCAAGGCCGTCAGTAGTTCTAATGGAATGTTGTCTACTCCCTGGGCCTTGTTTCGACTCAGGTCTTTCAGTGCTCTGTCAGACTCTTCACGCAGTATCGTATCTCCCATTTCATCTTCATCTACATCCTCTTCCATTTCCATAATATTGTCCTCAAGTACATTGCCCTTGTATAGACCCTCTATATACTCCTTTCACCTTTCTGCTTTCCCTTCTTTGCTTAGAACTGGGTTTCCATCTGAGCTCTTGATATTCATACAAGTGGTTCTCTTATCTCCAAAGGTCTCTTTAATTTTCCTGTAGGCAGGATCTATCTGTCCCCTAGTGAGCTATGCCTTTACATCCTTACATTTTTCCTCTAGCCATCCCTGCTTAGCTATTTTGCACTTCCGGTCGATCTCATTTTTAGACGTTTGTATTCCTTTTTGCCTGCTTCATTTACTGCATTTTTATATTTTCTCCTTTCATCAATTAAATTCAATATTTCTTCTGTTACCCAAGGATTTCTACTAGCCCTCGTCTTTTTACCTACTTGATCCTCTGCTGCCTTCACTACTACATCCCTCAGAGCTACCCATTCTTCTTCTACTGTATTTCTTTCCCCCATTCCTGTCAGTTGTTCCCTTACACTCTCCCTGAAACTCTGTACAACCTCTGGTTTAGTCAGTTTATCCAAGTCCCATCTCCTTTAATTCCCACCTTTTTGCAGTTTCTTCAGTTTTAATGTACAGTTCATAACCAATAGATTGTGGTCAGAGTCCACATCTGCCCCTGGAAATGTCTTACAATTTAAAACCTGGTTCCTAAATCTCTGTCTTACCATTATATAATCTAACTGATAACTTCTAGTATCTCCAGGATTCTTCTATGTACAGTACCGGTACTTCAAGAAAATGTACATCCCAAAAACAACACTGAAAAGCTTAATATCAGGTTGTGGCCTTCTTCATTGTGAATTAGGAGATACGAATGTGCACTTCAAGCAGATTTACACAATTCAGTACGTTTTACAAACTTACGATGCTCTTGGAGTATCTTCTGATCTAATTTAAGATATATTCATGCTTTATACCTACGAACATACGAGTGTCATATGCTATCGTAGTTGTGCAAGCGCAGTAACACGTTTTCTGGCTCTCTTGGGGCAGTCTTGGGGAAAATATTACGAATAGTGGTTTGAAAAGCATTACTTTCAAAGTAAATTTCCTTTTACGCAAGTTGAATTATATTACATGTGAGAATGTGGGATGAATTTCTTAAATTAGAGCGTTTTACTGTCGTCTAAAACTTAACACTTTGAGGACCAGCCACTTCGAAGAATTTTGAGCACAGATGACTGGACATTTATCTCATTATTTTAAATTTTACGTGCACTCTTGTGATGTATCCTAAACTGTACCACATGCAGAAAAAGATCATTATTCATGTGAAAGCTTAGCTTCCCTGTAGCTTATTAATCTTTGAGACAATATTATATGTGAAAGCCTAGCATTTGTTGTAGCTACACTCTGTATATTAATGTAAACCATTAACTTTTCCTCTTTGTGTGTTCGCGCTACGTAAGTGATCTTGCTGCTATTGGCTGACTACAACACATGTCCTATGCCCTGAATATCTACTCTCATCGACTGGCGAGATCATGTGACATGAGCTATGATTGGCTTACGACAGGGCATTGTAATCTCGATTTCAATACTCTGGAAAGTAGTGTGCTGTGTTCGGTGGAATTCGAATCAAAGGTCTTTCCAAAACTTTTTCCCATAAAGTGCCGGGAAATTCTGCGCTGGTGTATAAAACATTAACCATTCAAAGGATTGATATGTTTTACAGTTCTGAGGGAAAGTCTATGGAAAACCTACTGTCACTTAACACAGGAAAAGTGTGTTTTCGCCTGGGAAAAAGTACATTTTTTAACTGGGATATGCGGGGATATTATTAACCATTTTGGAAAGGAAAACTGTTGAAATTTTTGCAGAAGCATATATTAGAGTTCAAAAGCTTTGACTATGGAGAATTGAAACTATTTGTTCTTTTCTGTTATATCTTCAGTTACATATTTCCCCCAAAACCACTGAGGTTTAGTCTTCAGGCAAATAGAGTGGCAACCTTTTAAATTTGCTGTCTAAACATTTAAGAAAAAATACTTGCTGATTTTTGCCAAAATTAGATGCTACATTATAAAGTCCCTAATGATAAGTTAATCTTAAATCCCCGTACACAGTCAGTCATTCTGATTTGGTTATTTGTGAAATCCTTCAGCTCCTTCATACGAATGCCACAATGGTTCCTTCAGTAAGAGTGTAGCCAGTCCCTTTCCTCAGCCACCTATGATATATTTCATGCTGTGGTTGTAATGACGTTACTATGCACAAAACACGAAAAATATTTCTTCCTTTCCTGCCTTGCTTTGTATATCTTAAGGTAAAATAGTGCGCAGTATATTTTAGTTTAAAAAAAAGTAATGAGTTAAATATACCTATATATAAGAGGGGCTTTCAGTAAGTAATGCAACACATTTTTTTTCCTCTGCCAGTGTCGACTAAAAAAATGCTGGATTTGTTGTGAGACATCATGGAATATTCCCACTTCAACCCCTATTGACTTGATTTGATTGATTTTATCAGGGAACACACAAACAGCATTGGTCAAGCCCGCTGCTTGCCGCACCGAAACAGAGTTTATTGTGCGGTATCGTTCCTTGTGTCTGTAGTAAAGCCAACCAATGCCCTTGAACAGTGCAAGAAGACCCTTTACTAGTGCTTTTCTAAACACAATTTCTTCAGGTCTGGTTGACCTGAATATTCCGTGCCTTTTAATCTCCAATGTCTTGAATTCGAAGATTAAATATGATGCAGTTTCCTCGCTCCCACCTCACATCCTGCATTTGGGGTCTTCTTATATTATCCCCATTGTATGTAGGTGTCTTTTGAAGTTACCATGTCCCGTCAATAGTCCAACCATGAGTTTCATTTCTCTCCTGTTCAAGCCCAGGATTGAGAGGCTTCTCTTAGAACATGGCTTTGGCATCACCTTGCCATGTTTTTGCTTATGGACATTAGCCCAGTATTCTACATGCTGTCTCCTTGTCCAGTCTCGTAGCTTTATTTTTATCATTGTCTTGTTGATTGTCAGGACAGATCCCAGTCCAATAAATGGCGTCGTCGTCCCTATCCTGGCTAATCTATCGGCTTGCTCGTTATCACTAATCCCTGAGTGACCACGGACCCACAATAGGTTTACCCTATTGCTTTCCCTGAGCTCCACAAGGACTTTGTGGCATTCTACCACGATCTTTGATCTTGTTGCAGAGGCTCCCAGTGCTTTCAGGACTGCTTGGCTGTCTAAATAAATGATAATATTGTGACCTTTGTAGCACCTCCGCAAATTCTCCTCCACACATACGGTGATGGCAGAAATTTCTGCTTGAAACACATTGGTCATCTTCCCGAGAGAGATTGCACTCTCCAGCCTTGGCTGCACTCCATATACCCTGGCCCAACACATTGGTCTGTTTACAAACAGTCAGTGAAGCGGACTATGTCCCCAGTATGGTGTCTAAATTTGTTCTCCCAGAGTTCTCTGCTTCCAATTACTACATTGAAAGCAGCTGGGAGTTGTTATATAGTCAGCTGGCATTTCCCCGAACATACCTATGTCTACCTCACTCAGTATTTTAGTGAGAGATCCTTGATACCCCAGTGAGTTCCAGTTTCTGCCAGTCTTTAACCTGTGTGCTCCAGCTGCTGCCTCCATCTTTACTCATAGGTGTAATGGGGGCATGTCCAGCATGGTTTCCATCCCAGCAGTGGGTGTGCTGCTAATTCTGCCTGTAATGGCTAAGCTGGCCTATCCCTTAACAAAGCTCCTTAGCAGCTATCTGCTGTTCTGCCTTTTTCCACCACACTGTAGCCCCATAAGTGATCATATATCTTACTACCGTGGTGTATATCCAGTACATACTCTTTAGGCTTAAGCCCCAGTTTTTACCACAAGCTCTCCTAGTGCTCATTGTAGTACCTTTCACCTTGGTACAGGTACTCCTTATGTGAGGGGTACATAATAGTTTCTCTTCCAGGGTTATCCCTAGATGTTTCACTATCCCCTTCACTGGTAGAGTTCATTGAGAAGCTTGAGATTCCAATGTGTGTGTTGGATCTGCTTCCTCGTAATAGTAACACAACAGTCTTCTTAGGACCGACCCTTAGGTCCTGTTCCTTGCACCTATTTTGCACAATGGTCAGTGCTCCTTGTGCCATAGCTCTGAGTGTACTTGAAAATTTGCCAAGTATTACTATGACAAGATCATCTGCGTATCCCTGTCAAAAGTACTGTCTAGAGTTTAATTCTACAAAGAGTTCACTCACCACAAGGTTCCACAGTAGAGGGGACAGGACCCCTCCTTGTGGACCATTTTCTCTTGCATAATGTTGACTTCTAACTTTTTACTGCTAAACATGGCCCTAATCCATCTGCAAATGGTGGTCTCAAAGCCATGTACCTCTGCTGCCTTAACCATGGATTCAATGGTCGTGTTGCTAAAAGCCCCTTCAGTGTCCAAGAAGATGCATAGGGCTATTTCCTGAAAGTGTAGTACTTTCTTCACCTTCCCAACAAGTTGGAGGAGTGCAGTTTCACACGATTTTCTTGGTTGGTGTGCATGTTGGTTTATGTGTAGAGGGACCCTAGTTAATGTCCTCTCCCTAACATGCACATTGACCAGTTTTTTCTAATGTTTTAAGAAGAAAGGACAGACTGATTGGTCTCATAACCTTGGCGTTGGCATGATCACTTCTCCCTGGCTTTGGAATGAAGACAACCTTCACTGCCCTCCAGACATTAGGAATGATTCCTGCTGCTAGGCCAACCCTAAATAACCTGCACAGGAATCTTATTAAGTTCACCTCTGCTTGTTGCAGGAGTGCAGGAAAAACTCCATCTGGTCCAGGTGACTTGAACGGTTGGAATGTTCGCACAGCCCATTGGATTTTACTATGTTCAACACATTTTCTGGCAGATTCCCAGTTCTCCCTTAGAGTACCTGAAAACCGATATCTCGCATGGATCTTGTCCTGATCTATGTTGTCTGTCAGAGTACATTGAGGAAAAGGAGTCTTGTGGAGTAGATCCAGTGTTTCATGTGCTGTCCTTGTATATTCCCTTGTATTTCCTTATAAAGTTCTTCCTGGATTAGTTGGTATCCTAGTGAGGATTTTGTGAAGTCTGGCCTGAGCAGCCTACCCTCTACCTCCTTACAGAATACCTTCCAGGGCACCTGCTTTGCTTGCTTAGTTGCAAGATTGTATTTGACAAGGGCCTCCCGATTGTCTGCCCATTGTCCTTTCCTTCTCACAAGGTTAAAAAGTCTTTGTACCTGTTTCCTCTGTGATTCAAGGTTGTTCTTCCACCAAGATACATTCCTATTTGTGCACTTCTTGGTGATTGAACAGTTGTCATGGAGGCAGAGGTCACTGCCTCTGCTATCCCCTCAAACTCTACTGGATTGCCTATCGAAGTACTGACTTCCAATAGGCTTGAGTCGAGGTCCCTACTATATGTCTCCCAGTCCATTCTCCTGGGGTTCATATAGGACATGGTCTGTCTAATGCCAATTTCAACCTTGAACTCAATATATACATCTGGTCTGATGAGGATGGATCTAAAGCCACATTCCATTGTTTGACATAACTACCCATCAAAGTGGAACTGAAGGTTATGTCAATTATCTCTTCCCTTCTTGTATTCCTAAATGTAGGTTCTTTGCCCCTATTGAGGATCTCTTAAATTATTAGCTAGAAGAAATTCTAGAAGGTTCCCACCTCTACTGTTGGTGTCGCTGCTGTCCCACACTAAGTTGTGGGCATTAGCATCGCATCCAACAAAAAGTTGGTCGCCCTGTTGTGCACAGGCTTCTGTCAGTCTCCTCACCTCCTGAGGAGGAGGAGCAGTGTCCTCGTAAGGAAGGTATGCCGAGGTCATTACAATGTAAATGTATACAGGGTTTGGGAAAGGGAGGAGGCGGTTGTTACGTATACCTCGTGATGACAGGGTGCAGGAGGTCGAGCAGTCAGAATTAGAGTGTGGGCATCCAGGGCTGCCGTTAAATGACAAAACAGGAAATTAGGTACAATAAAGAGAATGTATTTCAATGTACGGTGTACAAGGGGTGCACCTAGGGTTGGAAGTTACCAGGTTTAGGCCAGTCTATGAGGTCGAACAATTAATTGAAATGGGCAACGGAAGAGGAAGCGGTTCATGTTAACTTATGTTGATGGCCAGTCGTGAAAAGCAGAGCCAGAGGCTCTGCCTTCCAAGAATATGTCTGTTCTGCTCAAAGTCTGGATTACAAGAGAGAGAAGCAATTGTGTTCTGCACCGCAGAACACTCCATTGTCCACACACATGATCGGTATCCCGTGCACGCTATTGGCTAAAACCAATGGTGTGAATTCGCTAAAAGTTTCAGCAGAGGGCTCAGGGAGTTTCTTGTCAGCAGTTTTAACTGGACAGAACTGCCTCGGTTTTGAAAGACAAGCAACTTGTGTCACATAGGCACAGCGTAAGTTGCTCTGAGAGTAGACTTGTAAAGATTTGACTGGGCCTTTGAAATAATTTTTTTAAACAGATTCCCTAAAATATTCCTTGACTGGCTGCCACCATGTACAATGAAGTCCCTCGTTATACCTTCCTCACGTTGTTGCATCCTGATGGTCACTAGTCCCTACAACAAAAGTCTGCCATCGGCATGAAGGGGTTCCATTTTTTTACATAAATTCACATTTTGGAGTTTCTTACATTTCTAGCATGAACCAGCTTACCGCCAGTGCCACCGAGGCCCGATACCCCCTTCCTGAATCGGGGTCACGTCCACTTCCTGCCCTCCCAGAAGATGACTCAGGCCATCAGTGGCCCCTTTACTGCGTTGCAGATTTATCTGCAGCACAGTCGGTCTTCATCTTGCCACCATTGTCACTTCTGATGTCTTTGATTACCCTGACAGCAACCTGTGAGAACCTCATGAATAGTCTCAGGTCCTGTTCCCGCATTGTCCTCAGGGACTTCTCTCCAACTTCCACCACAAGGGTTTGGCCCTTCGGTGCAACCTTCCCGTTGATTACCTTCCAATCTTCTGTTGAGACTTTCAGGTTTTGAAAACCTTTTCTGAATCATTGTCTCTGGAGAGGTATCCTTAAGGAGTTTTGGCACACAGATTAATATCTTTGTGGTCTTGAAGAGCTCAGTTGCTTTGCATCCTCCCATGGTGACATTTGGGGCAACTTTTCCTTAAGCCAGTCTGCTGTACCCACCCCCTCACAGACAAAGATGGCCACTGTGATCCAGATACTCTCTCCTGAATTTGGGTCCTGGACCAGTGTCCCCCCCCCCCCCCCCTACCCCCAAATCTTCTCAAAGAGCATGAGCTGCTGCTGCTGCGAGGTGATCTTGACCAGTGGGTAGCCTTGCTGGATACCCGCCATCCTAAAAACCCAGACTACAGTACTATACGTCTGTTTCCCTATTTCTTGCCTCGATTTTTTGTGGATATGCTTATCCTGAGAAGTGGGAGACTTAGATTCCTCCCTTGTTCTCTTGCTGCCTGCCCTCGATGTAGAAGGGGTTTGTACACCCCCTTCACACTGGGACAGTCTTTTTCTTGGAGGTCTTGGGCTCAGGCCCTTTTATTTCCCTCCACTTTTGTTTAGGAAGCCACTCTTTTCTTTCCTTTAGCTTTTGTTCTCTAAGAAGTTTCCTCCTCTGAGCCCCAGACAAGTCTTTGATCTTAATCTGGCCCAACATCTCAGTAACCATTCTTACTTCCTGACCTGGTCTGTCCCCCTGTTCAGCTGAGGGATGTTTTCCATCGGTTCCAGCCCCCATGTTTGGGTGTCTGCGGTCTCAGCTTGCCCCTCACTATTACTATTTTCTTTAGTGTCCATTTTGGTCCCCCAAGAGTTGGGAATCTAATCGGTCCACACCACAGAAACCCCACGCAGCGCAAGGCTAATTACTCAGGGAGATCGCCCGGTATCCCTGAGGCTCCATTCTTGGCACATCTTCCCATGTGCCACGCACCCCTCGGCATGGATCGCATCACACCTTGGGTTGGGTATTGAGGAGTTAGGAAATGTTAAGGAATGGATGTGGGATGACGGGTTGTTGTGGGAGACACTGTCTGGTCCATCAGCCAAATGCTACCGACCATAGGTTCCCACAGTCGGCATAGCCCTCAGCTTCCCGCACAGACAATGCTACTTCAAGGTGGTGTCCCCGGGGAGGTGAGTCCCTGTACTTTCATGTAGTTCCAATAGGTGGCGGCATTATAAGTAGCCTTCAAAATGGCATCTGAAATGGAAGTGTGTTTCAGGCAGAGAGGTGTTATTGAGTTCTTTTATCAGGAAACCAGACCATCGTAGATATTTATTGATGCTTGCAGAATGTCTGCGCAGACCTGACGGAGTGAACAAAAGCATGGAGTGTCCATAGATAAGGCATCTGTCATCATTGCAACCAGGTCGTGCGAACCTGTCTTATCTCCTGCCAGCTGCCCACGCACAGCTGCGACTTGATAATTGAAGAAATGAACTACAGTGTGTTCATTGCCACAAAAATGCAAATGAACTTCTCCTTCTCTATAACACAATGCATCACACATGTCTGCACTCCCAAATGAGCTCACAAAACTTCATTGGAGTGTTCTTCCAGGTCCACCATACAGTCAGAATCTCGCACTTTCATCCGCTTGGCCCAATGAAGGATGCGCTCCGTTTAGCAGTGCATGGATGATGGGGAGGTTATTGATACAGTGAGAAGTTGGCTCTGACTTAACCGGTAGAGCAGTGCCATGTGAGTGTACAGGCCCTCCCATTAAGGTGGCATAAGGCTGTCGCATTGAACAGAAATTGTGGTGAAAAATATGGTTTTGTAGCCAAAAGAGTGGGGAATAATATGGTGTGTTGGAACAGTGAATAAAATGAACTTAATTTCAGAAAAAAAGTGTCATTACTTATCAAATGCCTAATGTATTTACTCCGTGACTACTGTGTCGACATTTGCATACTATCAATATTGTTTGGTAGTATTTGAATGTTAATCCAAGCTGACAGGCAGAAAGCCATTTTGAGTAGCAGCTTTCTTCATGAGTTGGTACAACAAATCTCTTTTGCCTATTGACAAAGTAAAGTTATAGCCAAGATAATGTTTCGTACCCTTATATTCCTCAATTTTTAAGGAAAATGTTAAGAACTTCCAGTTGTATGGTGTTGCGGTTCCTTTTCCTCCCTATTCTTTCTGTCTAAACTACCTCATAGCTGAAAAAGAGACGGTGTGAGCTACTGTTGAGGAATTGAAAATTCATCATGTTTTATTTTGTGTGATAATAGTTCTATAAACCAAAGTCTTTACCAGGATGCTGTTGTCAAATAATCTATAGAAATGTCTCTTCATAATGCGGCCATATAGCAGTTACACATTTCTTTGGTGTAGCAATGTTGGAACTTGGAATAGAATGGAAAAAAAAGACTGATAAGATGCCCATTGTTTTGTGGCATCACATTCCTGTTCATACTGCACCATTCTTCAGGCGTTTTACTTCTGTGAACAAGTGTTTGGTTTGGCTAGCAGAGTAAAGAGAGAAATATGTTGTAGTTCCAAGAGCTTAGTATCAATGAAGTTACAAGATCTCAAAACCTGACATCAAGAGAAGTTCTTTGCTATTAAAAGTTTCCTACTAAGATACAGGTGTGACACATTTTTTGATTTACATGCAACTGGAAGCAGAAATTTGTCATGGGCCCAGGAAAGAATTTGAAGAAGGAAATTGTTCTCATAACTTGAAGAGGACCTAAAGAGTAAAATGTAAAGAGGCATATGATAAACATGTCCCTTCTGTCAAATTTTGTGTATGTATTCCACCTGTAGTTTATGTCACTCGGGGACTTCTGGTATTTACAATAATACTATTAAGTAAAAATTATTTTGTGTGTGATATAAAACTTTACCAATTGGGAATGTGGTTTGAGAGAAATGTAAACTTTTCCATTTGACTGCTGGTGTTGATGAACAAAGGATCTACATTGTTCCTGTTGGTGGTGTGCTTAGGTCTAACATGTAGACTGAGCCGTATCAACTTTACAACCAGCAGCACAATATGTATGCAGCTGGGTAACACTTTATGCAGGTTATAAGTGAAATCTTAGCTAAAGTTCTCATAGGTATTGGAAGTGGTCATTATGTTGTAAATCTGAGGCCATGGTATCGGTGGAAAATTTTCCTCTAACTACATTCGCATGGTACTGGCTATGCGCAGTGGATTGTACCCTTGATGGAAAACATCATATTTTGTAGTTATTCACTATCAGGGGTGAGTTAGTTTCCAACTGCCACCTGTTATGGAGCAGCAGGTTACATATTTAGATTTTTCTGTGTTATTGCATAGTTTAATTCTTAAATACCGAACCTATTTTTGTATTTAAGAGATGTAATCTCGTGTTGTAGGTAACTGTAAAGGGCAGACTGGCACAGTCTGTAGCGCAGTTCTCATTTATTTTGAATGACCAGCTACACAGCTCAATAAGGTGTCGGCCTCCATTGGTGACACTTGAGTAAGGTAGCAAGTTACTTACTGAGCTTTCTGTGAGTGCTTTTACTATTAATTCCTAAGTTAGTAGCACTAAGATGGATAGGATGTATGCATGCTGTGTGTGGACACAGGAGGAGCTGGTTGCAATTCATGAACAGCTGAAAATACTTTTGGCCATGGTAATCCGTCTTCAGGCCGCTGCGTGGGGGTGCAGCGTAGGTGGAGTATCTGGCGTGTCACATGGTATGCCTCAGGTGTCATTTGTTTCGCCCATGGGATCTAATGCCGAGGCACCTTTGTGTGTACCCAGCATGGTGGCTCTGCCCTTACTGCAGAGTGGGTGGTAATGCTTTTGCATCACTCAAAGTGAAGAGAGCCAATGTGGAGGCTGGCTATCTAGCCTCACCCATTCGCCCCGAGTGGACAGCCAGTTACCCCTTCAGCAGGGTCTGTAGCAGGCACACCAGGGATGGGAGTCTAGTCATTATTGGGAGCTCCGATGTTAGGCATGTTACGGAAAGTGTCCAGGGCTGGAAAGAAGTGCACTTGGTATGGTAGCCACATTTGAGATGTGGAAGAAGCCCTGTCTGTGGTTATCAAGTGCAGGGTGCAGTGTGTGAAAGTTCTCTCTCACGTTGACACCAATGATGTCTATTTGTTTAGGTTCTGAGGCCATTCTCAGTTTAGAAGAGTGCCTGGCAAAAGTGGTAGAGACTGCTGGCCTCATGTGCGAGCTGCAAACAGCGCTCACAGTTTGCAGCATCATTACTAGAATTGATTGAGGTCCTTTGGTTTGGAATTAAGTGGAGGGTCTCAACCAAAAGCTTCGTTGATTCTGTGATGGTCTTGGCTGCAGATTTCTGGAACTGCATTGTGGGGAGTTGTAGGACTACCCTTGACCCAGGTCAGGGATGCACTTCACAAAGGAACCAACTAATCATGTAGCAGAATACTTGTGGAGCGCAAAGGGAATTTGTGTAAGGCTGGGCGTTCATGAACGCCCACCAGTCAGTGTGCAGAAAGTGAAATCGGACAGCATAGAAAGTAAAGACACTTTAACTGTCCAAATTTTAGTAGTAAATTGTCAAAGTATTCATAAAAAAGTTCCTGCTTTTACTGCCCTTCAGGAAATGTTTTCTCGGAACTGAATGGCTAAAACCCGAAGCAGAAAGCTCTGAAATACTTAGTGAGGTACGGAATGTATATTGAAAAGATAGATTAGACACTATAGGAGGGGGTGTTAGTTGCTCTCGACAAAAATTGAAATTGAGTCTGACTGAAGTTACATGGATGCGTGTAACTGTTCCACATGAGCTCGAGTTAATTATCACATTTATTACTGGCCACCTAATTCCGTCGTGATAGTTTCACAACTACTAAAGCAAAGTTTATGCTCAGTAGCCGATAAGCAATTGGTGGCACCACACGTTGATGAATGAACATAATTTAGTTGCAGTATGATGGACATAGAGGAATTATGGGCATAGTTCAAATGGATTGTAAATTATGCTCTGGAGAAGTATGTGCTGAGTAAGTGATTAAGGGTGGGAAAGACGCAACATTGTTTAATAACCAAATTCAGAAATTGCTGAGGAAGCAGAGAATGTTGCACTCTGTTAAAAGAACGTGAAAATGATGGCAGGAAAACGTTAGTAGAGATTAGTGCTTCTATAAAAAGAGCAATGTGTGAAGCATGTAATTACTATCAATGTCATACCTTAGCAAAGGATCTTGCAAAGAACCCAAGAAAATTCTGGTCCTGCATAAAATCGCTAAGTGCATCGAAGGCTTCTGTCCAGTCACCCATAGACCAGTCTGTTGTGACAGTAGAAAACAGCCAAAGAAAAGATGAAGTCTTAAATTTATAAATTTATTATTTGAACAAATCGTTGACAAAGGGGATCGTACAGATGTACCGTCATATGGCCGTTGTGCAGACACCCCTATGGAGGACATAGACATTCCTGGTGTAGAGAAGCAACTGAAAGAATTGAAAACAAATAATTTACTAAGCCCGTGTGTGATCCCAGTATGCTTTTACAGTACTCAGCTCCATTGGCCCCTTAGCTTGCATTTATCAGAGATATCATGCCTAGTGCGAAGTCCCCAACTACTGGAAAAAAAGTTCTGACAACTCCTGTATATAAGAAGGGTAAAAGAATGGAACCAAAAAATTATAGACCAATATCCTTAAAAGCTTTCCTGCAGAATTCTGGAACATTTTGTCTGTCAGAATATAATGAATTTCGTTGAGGTGGAAGAACTGTCCACAAATCAGCACAGATTTAGAAATCATCGCTCATGGGGAAATTAAGGTTGTTGCTTTCTCACATGAGAGACAAGAAAATTGTCAGGAGTGTGCAATGGAAGTGTGAGAGGTCTGCTATTTTCCTGTGTATACATAAACAATCTGACATACAGGGTGAGCAGCAATCTGTAACTGTTTTCTGGTGATGTATGGAAGGTGTCATCATTGATGACTGTTGGAGGATTCAAGATGACTTACACAAAGTTTTTGGTTAGTGCAATGAATGACAGCTAGCTGCAAAAAAAAAAAAAAAAAAAAACCACAAACTTGTTTCCTGTGTAAGTTTCTATGCACCCAATATATTCAATACATGGAATAAGGTAGTTTTAGCACAGAGGTATGACGCACACATCAGACACATGATAGTCATTTGTGGTTCTCGTAGGTCAGGTACAGAGCAAACTGAATTGGCTTTATTGGGAAAATACAAGAAACAAATTACGCTCGGGATGAGTCTGTGAGGGAAAAGAAATTTCATTATGCACAAAAAACTGAATTATGAATTAGTTTTCTTGTGTGGACAAAAAACACTTGACAAAGATAACAAAGTACAGACAAAAAAGATGGAAGCAATAATGAACCAAGTAATCCAAGGAAGATTGGAAACTGCAAGAACAATTATTTGGATATGAGAGTCAAAAAGCAGTGAAATATGATGGTCAAACTGTTTTCTCCCAGATGAAGTATGTTGCCAGGAAATATAGCAGTCAGCCTGTGTAAAAATGAATGATCGTTGAAGGAAGAACACACATGCTAATAAAACAAACAAAATATTACTGTAAAATATTTTTTCTGGTAGGTTAGTACTTGAAAAAGCTACACACATAATAAATATTGCACAGTTCTCAAGGTAAATTTTAACAAAATAGTTTTTCACAAAAAATTGTGCTTCAGACAATAAGCAAACCACTTTATATTAAAAATAAGACTAATACAAATTGACTGTGACAAGGAATAGTATCACAAGTGAGTGAAATGCAGTAGAGTGTTGATTATCTGAACTGGGGGAACATTGGTGTTGGGGAAACTGGTTTACTCAGATAATCAAACTAGATACTTTTATTCACCAATAAAAACTACATATGTGATTCTTGAGTTTCTCCCGGCGTATTTGATGATCAAAATATCCACGGGTATGCTGCCGGTCTATAGTGTCCAACGGGCACAATATTTCGGCGATCATACATGTCGCCATCATCAGGTGAACTGACGGACTGAGCTCCTGTGAACGTGCCGGCATGGAGATCCGTACGCTATGGCTGCTCAGAGGGAACTGAGCAGCCATAGCGTATGGATCTCCGTGCCGGCACGTTCACAGGAGCTCAGTCCGTCAGTTCACCTGATGATGGCGACATGTATGATCGCCGAAATATTGTGCCCATTGGACACTATAGACCGGCAGCGTACCCGTGGATATTTTGAAAAACTACATATGTTTATAGTATGAATGTTTTGGTGTTACAAAGGCAAGTACAGTAGGAATGTACGTAGTACAACCTAGTGAACAAAAAATATGTAGTACATACGCATTTTGAATGTATAGTAATTATTTACAGGCTTCACTCTTAAAAATCCTTAATTTTGGTCTGTCTAAGCAGGCCTACCCACTTTCTTCAGGGCAGATATCTGATAGTGGTCACCTTCATCTTGCTTCAAACCATCACAAGGCAGAATCTACAATGTAAATGCTTCAGAAGGAGCCAGTATATTTTCAGCTTCATTTTCCGGATCGCTAGTTAATGAGATGCAGGTAGTGTCAGCATTGTCAGTGACAAGGTTTAGAGTTTTGCTATCCCAGGATTTGGTGCCCTGGATCTGTATCATAGACGCTCATCCATTCTTGAATGTCTTCATCACATTAATGGCAATTGAATTCTGTGCATCATTTTCAATTAGACTTTGAGAATTTTCTGCCATACTTAAAATTTTATTGAAGCTTTTTTTATTTCATGTTCGTTTATTTATTTATTTATTATAAATATTCTGTTCCTTTACACTGTCCCATGCGGCTCCAATCATCTAGGATGCATCTTTCAAATAAATATTTTTATGGTTTCGTAAGACTTTTTTCTCCCTGCTCTTCTCCTTCTAACAATAACTTACAAAATAATTATTTTCGTAACACAGTTTGGTTTTGATAATGACTTGATCCATGTACTGTCATAAGGAGATCATTTTATGTGTAAAAAAAAAAAATCACTTTTGCAAACTTATTCTTTCAGTTGAAGATATCATGGGGTGGATGTGTGGGTGCATTGTCAAGGACCAATAATGTTTTCTCCCTTTTGCCATCCTTTAACTGATGAGTTTTTACAGAGGGTGCAGAAACTTTCCATAAACTATTCCATGAAAATCGTACCACCCGTCAGTGCCCTCTTTTGTGAGTTGTAATCAGTAGGCATCCCAGACACATTAATGTGTTAGGAACAATGCGATTTCTAACTTTTACCAGCGATGAGCATAGGCAGTTGGTGGCTATCAGTAACATCAGTACAAGCTAAAGCAATAATATGATCCTTGCTTATTTTAGGATGAGGTGCATCTAATTCACAACATGAAGCAAGAGTTTTTCATGGCAAAGCTTTCCAATTGAACCCAGTTTCGTCAGCATCGTACGTGTTTTCAAGAGCACAATCTTCTTCCCTCAGTACGGCCGCTTGTTTGATTTTGAAAGAATTAGCAGACAAGTTTTTTTTTCTTGTACTTGAATCTCAAAAATGCCATGTCTTGACATAAAGCATTTAATCGGCCAGTGCTTGCTTTAAAATTTGTTCCTGTGTTTGCCACTATTAAACAGAATCATATAGTTGTGTGTATATCTGTAATTGCTGACGGAACAACCGTGTACTCGTTAGATAACTTGGTTGCAGATTCAAATTCCTTTAACCTTTAATTAATCTTCTTCTTAGCTCTCATAGAAAGGACAACACGTTTAGGTTTAGGCATTTTATATCACAAGTGTACTTTATGCGGCACGATTGACACAAGTGATCACATAACAGAGTGCAGATAGTTACTATTGTTGGCAACTAGGCATTTGGGGGTGAGAGAGGAGGGAGGGTGTATGGAGGACTGAACCACAAAGATCAAAGTGGGGGGGGGGGGGGGGGACATGTGAATGAGTAACAGTTCGGTTGACTTCTGCTGTACTGTAATGGTATCTAATTCAGTATTGTAGCATGAAACACAAATGGAAAGTTAGTTTTAAAGGAGTAGAAAAATATATCAGCATTAAATATAAGCTATTAAAGAAATGTTTGTATTAACTGGCCTAACTTAATCTCTTCCTTAAATAATTTAGCTCAGTTTTTGTCTGCAAAATGGTGTAATGTTCTAGAAACATCAATATTTTGTGCTCCTTTATTTTCAGTTGATGGTATTACCAAACCAATAACTTTTTCTGACTTGTTATGGAACAGTAGTAATTATTTTCAGTTTGAAAAACAGTGCTCAGCTTTTGCAGTATTCAAAGGCACCATTAGATACATCAAAACTGCTCCCTAGACGGTAGGTCAACTCGGTACCAGCGAGCTGTTTTACTAGTAGCACTACTATGTCTCGCACACCAGAAAGTTTTGATATTTGCACATTAAGTAAAGTTCTTACCAACATCAACTGTGCTAGTAATACAATGGAAATGTCATTAGAAAATACTGGTCTAAAAGTGCTTCATTTGTAAGGTGTTGGTCACAGGTGGTAGATTAGAACAAAAACTAAGCTGCTCTGAAAGTGTCTGTAATGCTTCATGTCTTGACGCTGCAAATTTTGTTGCAAATAAATAATATATGTCACCTTTTTAAAAAGTTGAACTCTAAATTTGGTCACTGGCTCTTTCAGCCTCTCGTCCTAGGAAATCTCATTGTAGGTGGTCTTTGCTGTTTTCATTCATGTGTGAGGGAATTCACACTTTATACCCCATCTTTCACTGATACTGAAAGCTTTGTCAAGCAGTAGTCCTTTAAAAGTATTTCTGTTAGTCCCATTCCTCAATGGTGACATGTAGCTATAATGTCCATAAATAAGAAATTTTGACTCAACAACTTCATTTTTTGAGAAAACTATCCTAAAAGAGCATGATGTCCAATCAACTCAGAATTGACAGAATCGATAGATAATCGAAAATTAAGCATTTTTCCTCAATGTATATGGGGTCCATTAACAGGTATTTTCTTAGAAATCAAGGAAAGACACTTCATTTGACTGCTGCTTACGTATCCATAAGGTAAGAGCTGTTGAACAAAAGTGTCACTGGTGTAGTGACCAAGGCATCTGATTGCAGAGCAGAGAGACTTTGTTCAGTTCCTAGTTGTATTCTGAAGGTTTTTTATTCATATTTTTTCCATTTCGAAATTGTCCTCACTCTGTTTAATGTCCTCAATTTCCTTCAAACAGATAGATGGATGGTACTTGTCATAAACATTTGTTGTAAATATACTTGGAGCATCACAAACATCTTATGAATACAACTGCATTGTTCCTTCAGAAGATTCAGAGGGAAACAAACTTGGTTAACATTTAAAAATATTTGTTTTACAGGAATTTTGATGCGCACCACGCATATGATAACATTGAAAAATCAGCGCTGAAAAATTGGCCATGGTTTATGCTGTAAACCATTAGTACCTCTGCTTGGCTGTGCAATTCCCACTTCTTTTCCAGAAGCAGGCTGTAATTTTGTAACCTCTGAATAAAGTTTTTAACTTCGTGGTAAAAACAAAATTTAGTTTTCTAGCGCACAGGTGGGAAGTTTGATGATATTATGTGTACTGTGCAAGTCGATTGCCCCCTCCTCATCTATAAACATCCTGTCATACATGAATGTGTTAGTTTGTCCATCCCTAGAAATCCAGTATCAGACAAAACTTGTTTTTAAACATTGGAAAGTGCAGGTTGGAATGTCAACAATCTTATGAAAAGGATAGATTGCTACTCGCTGTAAAGATGACATGTTGACTTGCACAATGAAAAGATTGTTACAAATAAGCTTCTGGACAAAGCCTTCTTCAGAAAATAAATGCACTCACATTCGCACAAGCAAACACACCTCACACACACGACTGCTACCTTCAGTTACTCTGGCCAGACTGGAACAGAAATGTGTTGAATGGTAGCAACAATCTGAAACAGGATGGAGAAGGGGAGGGATAACAGGGTACGGGAGGGGAAGAGGCGTCTGCACTGCCTGGCAGAGCATGCAGGGACTAAAAGTCGCAAGACAGGGCTGACAGGAACAGCGTTGGGAGGCTGTGGGGAAGGGAGAGCAGGGGAAAAATTAGTGAGCGGAAAGGAGAGGAGCATAGAAGGGGAAAAGGCAGGTGGATGCGCTGGCAGAGAGCAGTGTGCAGTGAAGGTGAGGAGAGGCAAAGTGTGAAAAGTTGACAGAACAGAGAGGCCGAAAACAGTTGGATTGAGGATGGGGGGTAAGTAGGTTACCATAGGTTGGGGCTGGGGTGATTTTGGGAATGGAGAATGTGTTGTAAGAATCGCTCCCATCTGCGCAGTTCGGGAAAGCTGTCAGTGGAGGGAAGGATGCAGATGCCGGGATTATGAAGCAGCCACAGAAATAGAGTATTTTATGTACAGCTGTGTGTTGTGTCACAGGGTAGTCCACTTTGCTCTCGGCCACAGTTTAGCAGTAGCCATTCATCCTTGTGGACAGCTCTCCCATCCACTTTACTTGGTCCTCCTCAACCCCTCATGCCACCTTCTTGGGTGCTGACCACCCCCTCTGATAGCTCCATCCACACATCTGTCCACATTAAACTCAACAACCACCAATAGTACCTGCATTTTGACAGCTGTTGTCCTTTCCACACCGAAAAATCCCTCCCATACAGCTTGGCCACCCAGGGATGGCAAATCTTCAGTGACTAGAGATCCCTTGCCTGGTATGTTGAAAGTCTCACAAAGGCCTTCATGGATATCCTATACCCTGTACTCTATACCCCAGACCTACATTGCGACAGATCTCTGGTGCCAGATCACCGTACACTGCCTCATCCTCACTAACTCCCAAGAACCATCTTCAAAGGAGAGCCTCCCTTTGTCACCCAATACCAACCTGAACTGGAACAACAGAACCACCTCCTTCATCAGGACTTTGATTGTCTATCATCATGCCCTGGAATGACACATATCCTACCCAAGCTCGCTCCCAGCCCTTTGTAAGGTGGTGCTCCATTGCCTGCCCAACCTCCACAACATCCTAGTCCATCCCTATGCCACCGCCAGTTCCAACCCCTTGCCACAGGGACAATGTGGAAGACCCAGTTTCAAGACCTGCACAATCCACTCACCCAACACAAGGAAGTTTTGTCATTGGCTTATCCTACCACATCAAAGGCTAGGTGACATGTGAAAGCTGCCATGTTACATACTAGCTGTGCTGCAATCATTGTTCAGCTTTTTATATTGGTGTGGCCACCACCAAACTGTGACCAAGAGCAGACTAGACCATCCTGTGTCAAAATGTGGAGCTGTACATAACATGTGGCACTTGATTTCAATGGCTGCTTCACAACTCAGGCCATCTTGATCCTACCCTCTACCACCAGCTTATTTGAACTGCGCTAGTGGGAATTATCCTCACAATAAATTCTCCACTCCCAAAATCATCCGGGCCTCAATCTACAGTAACTGACTGTCCCCACACCCTACCCCAACTGTTTCTGGCTTCTCTGTATTGTCACCTCACAATTTGCCTACCGTGCATTGCTGTCTGCCAGCAGATCCACCAGTCTTTTCCTCTTCCCTGCTCTTCTCCTTTCTGCTCTGTGTTTTTCCCCTCCTGCTCCCTCCCCCCCCCCCCCCCCAGCCCCCCCACAGCCTCTCAATGCTCTCTCTCTCTCTCTCTCTCTCTCTCTCTCTCTCTCTCTCTCTCTCTCTCTCTCAGCTCTGTCCTACCATTTCTAGTTGATGCATGCTCTGTAAGGCTGTGTTCCTCTACCCCCACCCATACCTTGTTATCCCTTCCCATTCCATATTGTTACTCCCATTTAACACATTTCTGTTCCAGTGTGGCCAGAGGTAGCAGTGTGTGTGTGTGTGTGTGTGTGTGTGTGTGTGTTGTGACAGAGAGGGAGGGAGGGGGGGGGGTGCTTGCATGTGTGAATGTTTGTGTGTTTCTCTTTCTTGAAGAAAGATTATTTGTAATAGTCTTTTCATTGTGCCTGTCTGCAAGTCAACTTGTCATCTTTATGGTGAGTACAATTTATCCTTTTCAAAATGTATCAGCAATGTAATGACTTTAAAATTTTCTTAAGCTAGGTTTTGTAAATTGAATATTCTGTTTTCCGGATTTGGAGCCTGTGGAATAAACATTTTTTTTAAAGAGTTGGTTAATCGATTCACTTCTTCTGTACCCCGGGGACCAAATTAATCATTAATTTCTTATTAGCACAGGAAAACGTTAGGCTACAATTTTCCAGGTGCTGTGATGGATATTGCACTGTCTGTGAGTGTGTTATTTTATGTACACAGCCGACTGTGACAAAGGTTAGTGTCGCTCCCGTATGCAGTAACGTGCACTGAATCCTCGTCATTACAGCAATCTTACTCAGAATTGTTTTGATACAATGAGAGGCTTAAAATTGTATTTAATTATTAATTAAAGTCATCTGAGAAATTTATTGGCCTACTTTGTTGTTATTCCTAATTGATTCACTTACTGTGTTAAACCTACTGTTCCTACCAGTTTCGATGCAGAAAAAATACAAATGAGAAGAAAAAAGAAAAATGGAAAAAACTGCATAGTACAACTGGGAATTGAACACAGGTTCCCTGCTTCAGAGTCAGATGCCATGGTTGCTACACCAGCAGTGCATAGCTTCTGGTTACGTAAGCAGCAGTCGACAAAGTTTCTTTTCTTGATTTGTAGGAAAATATGCATTTGTGGATGCCATATATGTTCAAAACTGTTCAGTTTTCCATTATCTATCAATCTCATCAATTTTTAGTTGATTGCACGTCATGATGTTCAGTGGTAGTTATACAAAAAAAATAGGGGTTGTTGGTGTCTGGTTGCATACAAGCAACTTGCCAAGTAAAAGCCGAATCAGTTGTCCGTGTTGGGGGCCTTCCATTTGTTATTGCTACACTTTGTTCATTACATTTCTTGATCACAACAATTATGTTTGGTAGAATCTTCAAAAAGTCTAAAAAACTCAATTCTGTGTGTCTGTTGGGTACCGGTGATTGGCTGTTACATGGTCAGCTTATGTGGAATGTAAACTGTCGCTGTTTTCGGCTCTGAGTTGTGATTTCAAATGTCCACAGCCACAACCAGTCGGACTACCCAGTGACAAACAAACAAACAATTTTCACTTATATATTTCCAACATTAAATAGAACACAACTACATAAAATAATAAAACTCAATAAAACAGATTACCTTTGAAAATGTATACAGGGTGTCTCAGAAATCATTTGACAAACTTCTAGGTGAGATGGGGCACATCATTAAGGTTTTAAAATAGTTTAGCAACCAATGACCACAAACATCAGGGGTAAGTGGTAGCAAAGGTGAAGATCGGAAAGGGAACAAGAGTGTGATTCATTGGAAACACTTACTATACATCATGTAATACACCATGTGTACTCATTGATACAGCTCTAATGTTACAAGTATGTTTGGAGTTTGCACCATCAAACACCATGTGTGCCTGACACCTGCAGAGAATTGACTGCTGGACACACTCACACTGGAAGTTTCTTTGATTGTAGCAGCTGGGCAAATGATTCTTGCAACAAGATACATTTCAGATGCCACAGGATCACTATATTTGAGAGATGTCATAGCTTAGCACAGGAAGAAATAATGGCTTGATAAATCTGGTAAGTGTGGGGGCCAAGGAACCCATCCACCAAGCCCAGTCCATCGATGCGGCAGTGGTCTGTTCAAATGCCTGTGAGTAGGCACATCATGTTCAAACCACATGCAGCCTCTCACATTTACTGGTAACATCCTCTGGCATGCTGGGAAGAACCTGTTCCAGAAATGTCTGATAATTCGTGGTGGTAAAGCAGAAAGGTAAAAGGTATTGCCCAATTGAAGTGATGTTGTGTCATGTGGTGCCACATGCCATGTGGGGCTTCCTGGTGCTCACAAATGCGCATTGTGGTGATTGACTGTGCCATACCTAGTAAATGTGGCCTCATCAGCAAACAATACCTATGCTGTGAAATACACATCTCTCCACTTGGCCATTTTGTAGCAGAAACCACTGTGCAAAAACTGCACTATTTGGGGATGAAAGATGTGTTAGGACTTGGCATTCAAGACACACTGCACACTGTTATGAGACATTCTTAAGCCTGAGGTAATGGCACGTATGCTGGTGCTTGGATTAGTCTCCACAGAATCCGACACATTTTCTTCCCTAATGACTAAACATACCAATTGTGACCAGCCCTCACTAGCCCTGCCACGCCTTAATCACCCATACTTGCACAAACTGTGGTGCAGTTTGTCTGGGAAACATTGTTGATAAATGCATCTAGTGGCTTGTCCGTTGCCATCAGCTATTCCATACATTATGTGTGCATCTGAAAGTTCACATTTCGTATTTCGTTCCGTGCTTCTTACATGCTCGATAGTGATTGAATAAGGAAACCCTCACATTCCCCTCCAGTACTCACACCTAGCGGAGTTCTCTTCCAGTACTCTCGTGTACAGCCACACCTACGTTGTTGCGTACACCATGGGTTGCTATACATGATGTGCATAACCTCCCCTAGAAGTTAGTTGTCATATTTATAAGACACCCTGTATAAGATAAGCATCGTAGAAACAGAGTCATAAAGTAGCTGAACGGAGATGAAACAGGACCAACATTTTAACTGGAGCATTTGCTCCACAGATCAGTTGAAACAGACTAACCATAGGATGAACCTATCCCACCCGAAGCACGAACACATGAGTGCTGACAGGATTAATCATTGTATTAATAGGTTTTACCGACAATCGGTTTTTGACTGATGATAGTAAACCGTGTCATACTAGTTAAATTAACTCCCCTTTTTGTAAGTAAGTTCATTGTTGTTTACATAATTCTGATATGTTTGGAATGCAATTCATGAGCTGAAAATAGAACACCCAAGTTAAGCCACGATGTTGTATTTACTATACTACTCATAAGTCTTGTTCATTGAACACCGTGCACTCAACAAAATGTCTAATCTACAAACTACTAAATATATGATACCATGTTAACATGTCAAAAAAAGAGTAACACTAGGGATTTTAAGGACAGCTTACATTTTTATATCAGATTGGCATAATCCATCAGTTTATGGAATGTCACTGACGTCTATTAACTCTGTTTAACAGAGCCCTTGTTTGTAACAGCACAATGTTGAAAATTATCCTTACCTGTGGATGTAATAATGCTGATCCTTGTCATACTGCCTGGTTGGTTGATTCAGCCATATTAATCATGAGGTAGAATTTTTCCATGCCTTTCTTTTCGTTCCTTCTCGCTGTGTGTTTTTTTTTTTTTTTTTTTTTTTTTTTTTTTTTTTTTTTTTTTTTTCTCCCCACATCACTTTGGTATGACTCTTTCATATTGAGAAATTATAGGTAATTATAATGATGAACTGTAAAAAAAGTCAGTAATTTAGCTCATGCCCAAAGTACTAGTTGTGGAACACATAATGGACACCATGAACTTACACTGATGCATCTCATATTTTGTACTTAGCTACTTTTTGTTTATATCTTAATTTTTCATTATCTTTTACTTCCTTCCTTCCTTCCTTCCTTCCTTCCTTTCTTTCGAATATTAGTCACCTCATAATCTGGGACCGCAACCTAATTATGTCGTTAGTTATGGTGCATGTAGGGTCAGAAGGCAACTGTACGTACCACTGACAGCCAGAGAGATTCTCATTCCAGGAAACTTGATTTGAGTAATGTTACACATGTCCTCATCTCAACACAGTTTTTAAAAAACTGTATTATTTTTTATAATTGTTTCATCTTTTAACAAACTTGCAATGAAGATAAGTAAAAATCACTAAAATCAATATTGTTATTTACATCTGTGATTTTTACAGTTAATGTGTATGATATGAATTAACATGACCTTTGCTAGTTAATAGATACCTCTTCAGATTTCTTTAAATATGCTTTTAATGTTTGTGGAGGCTATTCTCTTATGCTGACAATCCTCTTTCTTTTTTTTAACTTTTACCTTTCACATTATCAGTTCTAGAAGATATTGTTTAGTTATATGTAATAATGGGCACACGTGATAAAGTTACTGATGCATGTCCTAAATTATGTAATAATCCTCAGTATGTATGCTGCTGCTAGTGAAGATGAAGGAGATGACTCTGTGGTTGTTGTGGAAGACATGGAAGAAGAAGATGAGGAAGCAGAGGCAGAAGGTGAGGGAGATGATGATTGCGATGTTTTGGTGGAAGAGGAAGAGGAAGATGATGAAGACGATGATGATGATGAAGAGGAAACTGAAGAAGTGGGTGAGGAAGGTAAAATATTAGCATGCCTGCATGGGATACGTGTGTGTTGTCTGAAAAGTGTGTGTTACCTAGAAAGTAGATAAAGTAAAAGTTGTGGAGTGTATGAATATACTTCTTCTTTTCAGAGGAGGTTGAAGGTGGCGACGAGTGAGCGTTTTACGGGTTTCAGTGACTGAAAGTGTGTACTGAAAATCAGTGATGGACAATTGTGGAGGATTCCAAACCAGCACAGTCCCTGGCAGTGAGGCATTAATGTGTAATAACAATTGTAAATTATTATTAAAAACTAAAGTGATCGGACATAATGTGAAAGATGCGCTGCTGTAGTAGTCATTTTCTTGACGTGAGTGAGTGACTGATCTTAAATAATGCTCATAAACTTAATGTTGGGTGTACTGATCCTGCATTTTATGTTGTAGAGATATATTTTAAACTGTTTGTGTGCCACACCTCTTTGCAACTGCCTGATATATCACAATTTTAATTTATAACCGATGCCGCCTGTTTTATAAAATCAGACCATCGTGCTGCCGAAAATGGCACCTACATGATCAATGAAAAGGTAGAGGTAAGGGGCACATTTTGTATGCCAGATGGAAATGTTGTCAGACAGTCTCTCACTACCATTCTCCTCAGTCCCCACCCACCACCCACTTTTCCACCTACCAACTGCTGTTTGTTCATTAGTTGTCACTGTGGTCTTACTTAATACTATTGTTTATCCCTTCCTCCCTCCCCAGCATCCCATGCCCTCTTGTCTATGTTAAATTTTTGTTGGTGAATGAAAAAAAAAAGTGGAAATATAGTATAATGTTAATATATTATTTTCGCCTAAAATAACAGTTCAGTAATATATTATGTTTGAAATTAGTTCTACAGATCATGTTGTTTTATTTTGTTTGAAGTAAGTATTATGAACATGTTGTTCAGTCACTGAAAATGTGTTCCGACAGTAGATTCAAGAGTTTATTTATCCGCCCACCACCATTGAAACTTACCAAGAGTAAAATTTGACTGTTCATGTTGTTTTTGTACTTGATTTTGTCCAATTATTGGTTCTATCCCCATTTATTAAAGATGAAAGGTAATATTATTGCCGTTCCACTAATCAATATTTTTATTGTCAAATGTGTTTTTTGGCAAGTAGATAAAATTTAGGATAGTTCCCATATTTTCCAACTGTTCTCATTTAGATACTTCAATCCAGATTAATTTTCTGTTCTTTCTCCTTTAAATTTACTCATATTTTTGGTACTTTGCAAAACAAGTATGACACCGAAAGCAATCAATTATTGATAACATTATTTAACTGGATAGCCCTGAAAGCTCTTCAATCACAACAGTCGTTTATGTGTGTGTGTTCTGCCGCTGCTTGCAAAAGAAATGGTGTTCTATCATCTATTTTTAATTTTTTACATTTCTGTGGTCCCATAAGGACCTGTTCTAATGGATTTATTTTGTGGAGATCAGTTACTTGCAAAGAAGTGAAGTGTGTCAATTCCACACCTGTGGAAGGCGTTTCTGCCTTTCGTGTAACTTTCTTCCCTCTTAGTGACTTTGCAAAACATACAATGTTTTGCCATCCATTTTTTTAATTTTTTACGCTTCTGTGGTCCCATATAATTCATTCTTAATGAATTTATTTGGTGGCTATCAGTTACTTGCAAAGAAGTAAAATGGTTTTCACTCCACATTTGTGGCAAGTGTCTAGCTTTTGAAAATAATGCTTCATAGCGCTTGATGGGAAACATTTTTCACACTGTTCTAGTATATTACAGGGTTGGTTTTCACTATACTTTTTTATTTAAAATACATTAAAATTGTGTATATTCATTACCTAAATCCTCTCTGAAAGCACAACATCTTTTTCCTCACTTTCCTTGTATTTAAAGCAGTATAATTTTAAGCTTTCTACTGTTCTTTGTAGAAAACTTGCATGGTTAGATAAACCATAGCCAATGTTTTGTGCCATGCATTTGTTTTTCAGATGCAGTGTGTGGCATTAAAACTGATTTCCAAGGATACTTTGTTTGAAATTTTATTTCTAAAAAGAATAGCAAACTTAGAAAGCTGTTATAGCGGTTCCTCTACCCTTATCGTTAATGAAGTGTTTTGTATTTAGGATTCCATCACAATCCCCATGACTTCAAAAGCGAGTCAGGTTGCTATGAACATACACAACTAATACTCTTTGTAATTGCTGTAGTTATATTGATTTTTCACTGTAAGATGGTTGCCATTGAAAACATTTGTCTTAAACTTTCACACAAGTAATCAGTTTGTTACTAAAAATCTATAAATGTTTACATAATTTTATAAAATTTGTTAGTATCATATGGAAGTATACTGCACAGTGAGTTACCAACAACAATAAACACACTGGCTTCACATCACTTCTCTTCAACAGTAAACATGTTAAAAGATTATATTGACAAGTGCCATTTTGGTACTGCTATAGTATTGTTAAACTTTCAGGTTCTCAATTAGTTGAGACATTTGGATTTGTTCTCTTGTGGATTTTTCTCTCCTGTGTGAATATGTGGTGGTTTTAATTTTTTGCAGTTGCAGTTGTTCCTTGATTTTGTTTGAAGAATAGCAACTTAATATGGTTAAGGATAACAATTTGTGATGAAACTACTTTCTTGTAAGTTCCCATATTGTTATGATTGATGTTTATCTGGAAGTGAATAGGCAAATGTGCTTTATGGTAGGAGGAAAAGAGCATGTGCGAAATGTTTCCATTATGTTGAGCATTTAAATTCTGTTAAAAGTGAAGTTACAGATATTGCTGCCAAAGTATTATATGTATTCTTTATCTGAGCATTAAGTTTACTCTTCACATTTGTGAAGATTGGAACTGTGGAAGGCCTGTGAAATGACAAACATGGTAATAACTTTCACTGTTGAAGTACATTCCTCTGAAAGGTTGAAAAGAAATTTGTGGCATTTCAGAAGTACTACATTTCTCCACATTCAGATGCAGAGGTAGCCATCTGTACTTTAGTTGCTATCAGTTTCAGGAAATTTATTAACTGTATTTTTAAATAAATAATTTTGATACCCTATAATAATAGTAAATGTTGAAATCAGTGTTCCCAAAAGATGTAGTAACTGTAAGGTATTGAAGATATTAGGTAATAGTCTAGTTGTAATTTTCTGCATAGTGAGTTCATGAGTTCTGTAAATCTGTTCTGTATGCACAATGTAAAATATGATATACAGATTTTTTAAGAAAAAGAAAATCGAAATGTACTGTGTACCTTCACTTTATTTTGGAATACTTTATTTGACTCACTAATAAGTTGTTTATGTATAAAAACTATCCATGAGCAGAATAGAAAAATGTAACCTTTTTTTTTTTTTTTTAAAAAAAAAATTGCTCCATATATTCATCAAATGGAAGTGTGATACCATCCCCTCCCCCCCCCCCTCCCCAATCTCTCTCTCTCTCTCTCTCTCTCTCTCTCTCTCTCTCTCTCTGTGTGTGTGTGTGTGTGTGTGTGTGTGTGTGTGTGTGTGTGTGTGTGTGTGTTGGGGTGGGGAGTGCTCACAATATTCCCCACGCCCCACCCTTACACATTTCTGTGCCAATTTCCTGTGCCAGTCGCAGCTTTCCCAGTATTAGTTGTACAGTGTGTTGGAGTGTACTATTATGGAAGCTATACAAAATTCTACGTTACTTTACTATCGTGATGATTATAGTAGCTTTAAACCCTACATGTAATAAAGTAACTCTTTATATAACAAGACAAAACTTGCAGAAAAGTCAGGTGCCAATCTTCTGCACAAGTATTTCAGTGAGCTGTAATTCGAATATGAGAGATCATTTAAAATACTGTATGGTATTTGTTTCACTGTGTCTTCTGATCTTTTTTAATGTGATCTGAAATGTTTTATCAGTAGTTCCACATAGAATGTTGAAAAATCTAGCAACATGTGCTCTCTGTGTGAAAATAGGTAAGTATGCTGTTGAATGTAATCAAAAGTGGTAAACCTCTGAGAAAAATTGTGTACCTACATTGCCTGTTTGAGATTCTTTATGGCCTGTTTAGTTTTTTTGATCTGATGTGCAGGGCCAGTGATGGTTGCATTCCAATTAGCTGTAACACACCTTGCTGAGCATTACTGCAGTAAGACTGTAATTCGATTCAAAATAATTGAGGTGGGAAACTTCTTCCTGTCTTAGTCTTAAATTTTTTTCGTTATTTCATAGTGAACGGGAAACGTAGGCTAAGAATATTTTTAAAAATTTTTAAGTGAACTATCAGCGTTGTGATAGGCATGATTTCAAATTCATGTACTTATGAAAATTTTTTGATAAAGAAAAACAAAAGTACTTCAATCTGCTTTTCTTTAATGATTTAACCTGAGTTCTAGCAAAGTAAATAATTATTTTCCTGTAGAAATATGGGTTAATAAATATGTATTGAGTCCCAAGAATCAGCTCTAAACAAATAATGTTTTTTCTTTGTGCTGATTCTTTTGAAGATAGTAAGGTGCACCATTTCAGTAATAGTGTGTGGTGCCTATAATTCTAGATCCTGTTACAATAAATTAAGACTCTTAAATGAAATGTCATTTTGTCATGAACTTTATCTGAAGCATAGGCTTGTTATGAGGAATTGTGAACATAAATGAAAAGTAAGTGTGTGTGTGTGTGTGTGTGTGTGTGTGTGTGTGAGAGAGAGAGAGAGAGAGAGAGAGAGAGAGAGAGAGAGAGAGAGAGAGAGAGAGATGGAATGTAAGGTTGTACAGAAGTGGAATGTGGGAAGTAAGCAGTTCAGACAATAACAGAATGGAAGGTTTTGAAATGTGATGCTACAGAAGGATGTTGAAAATCAGATGTGTGTATTCAATAATTAATGAGGTACTGAGGCAAATAGGGAAAAGAAGAAATTTGATGCAGTTTGACTAAAAGAAGGGATCAATGTACAAGTACACAGGCTAAGGTATCAAGGAATTAACAGTTTTGGTAGTGGAAGGAAATGTGGGGTTAAAAACTTTAGAGGTAGAAAAAGACTTCACACAGCTGCATCAAACCAGTCTTTGGGGTGAAGAAGACCACAATGGCAAAAAAGTGTATGACTCATTGAATTTTTGACTTCACCACAAAAAGTGTGACCTTAGCCAACTCACCGTTCAACAGTCCTTAAAAATTTACTACTCCAATAACAGGAGTTTACTATTTAAATGTATTAAGAGGATTATCACCAGTTTGTGTAAGTAATACATTCAGAAATTGCAAGACTTGCTGTTGTGATGTCATTGGTATCACGCAAAAATATTCAATATATTTAATAAGGGTTTGGATCCTTTTCTCTCATTGTGTGCATAGTACATTCTAAATTGTCAGCAGCTTCTCAGAATGTTTTAAGTTTTACATGAAATAGGAACTTTAAACTCATAGATGCGTGTGCTTTTGTACACTTAGAATGATTTGTAGAATGATCAACAATTTTAACACTAAAGTTGTTTGAAGAAAACTTTTACATTGGTCTGTGTTAATAAACAGTTGTGGTCGTAAAATGAAGACTGCTGAATATCAGGTGTAGTCAATGTTGTTGTTGTTGGTTTTTTTTTTTTTTTTTAAGCCAGTTTTAGTGGGATTGGTGGTCTGATAGCTGCTCAAAAATTGTTGAATGAGAAGAATACTTTCGATGACGAAGCAAAGTTAAAATTTGCCGGCTGTGAAATTGAAGCAGTGCATCAACATAGGTAACAAGTTACTTGAAATATACAAGAATATTGTAGAATTATGTTGAACGGTTAAGCAAACCACTCAAGACATGCCTTGGATCTTCTGGAACTACTGGATTCTAACTTTTTTACATAGTGTGGATGCAGAGATCATATAAAGCTTTTTCAGTATAGATGGTTATGGAGATTGAAAAAATTAGTGCTCGTAAATATCTGTTTCAGAAAATGCTAGTGCAGTTATTTGCAAACATTCTTTCAGAAAAGAAAGTTTAGGTTTTTGGCCTTTGGTCAAATCTAGTATTTAAAGTGTTTTTGGACGATTTTGTACTAACCAAATATTTAGGGATGCTAAAATACTACATAGCTTAATAATTGCATTAGCTAGCTGCTACAGAAAGCAAGGAGGTGCATTACATGTTAAATTAAATTTTCTTGACAAGCTGTAGTTAAATGAGAGAGAATTACTAGTACAAAAGATAATATGACAAGCTTTGAATAAGACACAAATATTATATCTGTACAGTGCATATTAGAAATAATTTGAGGGCAATTTTCGTGCACCAAAACAAGAAAAAGTAGCCATTTAAATACATATCTTGAAGTCTTATATTTTATATTATTAATGTAAACTATGTTGCAGGTTCTTGAGGAAAAGATCTCAAAACAATTTTCAGAACATATTCTCATTTCTTCATATGTACGCACTCATCAGTTCATAGACTGTTGGAACACTTTCAGATAGTGCTTTCGGAAGACAAATAATTTAGTTTCATAGTCTGATATGACATACTGATGAAGGGAGGTCTGTAACATAAATCAGTAGTTACAGATGGCCCAACAATTCATCAGTCAGAGGACTGAAGTCACAGAGAATGTGTAGGCCATGGTTATGGTCCTTCCATAGCTCTTCATCTGTTATGCAAAATATTATCTTCTACATTTTGAAGAATGTGTGCTAGAGACTCATCATGCATAAACCATATGATTTCTCTAATTTTCTGTAGCAAATCCTGCATCCAGTCAGGCAGAGTGTTCTGAATGAAGTTCTTCTAGATAGCGGCTGTAAGATGTGTAGATGTGGACCTACCTGACAACCCACTTAAAAATTTCCACTCTTATTTAAAACAAATCATCATCAAGGATGCAATGAATGTGACATCATTTCATATAGATAATAATAGTTCATTATCGAAGAACTAAATTTTAATTTTTGATTAATAATTTTGTGTGTTGAAAAATGTGTGTTGAACATACTGTTAATAACACAATGATTGGCTGTATTTTTATTTTTACGGACTTGTTTATCTTGAATTAAATTCATTGATATGGATGCAGTGACATGAAATGCCATTGAAAATTCACTCCAGACTGTGCTGTGAACTTTGATTTTCTGCTTTTCATGTTACACTACTGGCCATTAAAATTGCTACACCAAGAAGAAATGCAGATGATAAACAGGTATTCATTGGACAAATATATTATACTAGAACTGACATATGATACATTTTCACCCAATTTGGGTGCATAGATCCTGAGAAATCAGTACCCAGAACAACCACCTCTGGCCGTAATAATGACCTTGATATGCCTGGGCATTGAGTCAAACAGAGCGTGGATGGCGTGTACAGGTACAGCTGCCCATGCAGCTTCAACACAATATCACAGTTCATCAAGAGTAGTGACTGGCATATTGTGATGAGCCAGTTGCTCAGCCACCATTGACCAGACGTTTTCAATTGGTGACAGATCTGGAGAATGTGCTGGCCAGGGCAGCAGTCGAACCTTTTCTATATCCAGAAAGGCCTGTACAGGACCTGCAACATGCGGTCATGCATTATCCTGCTGAAATGTAGGTTTTCGCAGGGAACGAATGAAGGGTAGAGCCACGGGTCGTAACACATCTGAAATGTAATGTCCACTGTTCAAAGTGCCGTCAATGTGAACGAGAGGTGACAAAGACGTTTAACCAGTGGCACACCATACCTTCACACCGGGTGATACGCCAGTATGGAGATGATGAATACACACTTCCAATGTGCGTTCACCGCGATGTCGCCAAATACAGATGCGACCATCTTGATGCTGTAAACACAACCTGGATTCATCCGAAAAAATGACGTTTTGGCATTCGTGCAGCCAGGTTCGTCATTGAGTACACCATCGCAGGTGCTCCTGTCTGTGATGCAACGTCAAGGATATCCGCAGCCATGGTCTCCGAGCTGATAGTCCATGCTGCTGCAAACCTCGTCGAACTGTTCGTGCAGATGGTAGTCGTCTTGCAAATGTCCCCCATCTGTTGACTCGGATCGAGATGTGGCTGCACGATCCGTTACAGCCGTGTGGATAAGATGCCTGTCATTTCGACTGCTTGTGATACGAGGCCGTTGGGATCCAGCACGGCGTTCTGTATTACCCTCCTGAACCCACTGAGTCAATATTCTGCTAACAGTCATTGGATCTCGACCAACGCAAGCAGCAATGTCACGATACGATAAACCTTTATCAAAGTCAGAGACGTGATGGTACGCATTTCTCCTCCTTACACGAGGCATTACAACATTTCACCAGGCAGTGCCGGTCACCTGCTGTTTGTGTATGAGAAATCGGTTGGAAACTTTCCTCATGTCAGCACGTTGTAGGTGTCGCCACCGGTGCCAACCTTATGTGAATGGTTTGAAAAGCTAATCCTATGCATATCGCAGCATCATCTTCCCGTCAGTTAAATTTCTCGTCTGTAGCATGTCATCTTCGTGGTGTAGCAATTTTAATGGCCAGTAGTGTATTTAATCATGATGTTAAAGAGGTATCCAGTTCCAAAGATTGTAAAAGTATTTCGGAAAAACTTTGTGTATAACTATTGGCATTTGCCTATAAACCCAGACTGAGACAGTCTGTTGGGTTGCTTGTTGACTGCAGCAGAAGTTGGTATGGGTAAGAAGGTTGAAATTTTAAAATCGGTTTTCATTATTATGTATCAAAGACTGTCCTAAAGTTAGCTTGTTGTTAAATGGAAAGGTGTAAAATTGAAATTATTGCTTTTGTCACTTTGAGTTCACTAGAATTTGTCGGCACCGAAGCTAATGGATTTTGCATTAGATCCTGTAATAATGGTGCTGTCATGTAAGTGACTTCGTAGATAACCTGTTCAGCACCGTTCCACCGATTTTGTTCTGTATTAACATGGGAAAGGCTGTAGTCATGTGAATGTAGCCTCAATCAAATTTAATAATAATAATAATAACAACTTTTTGTACCTATACTTGACATGAAATTACAGTAGGGCGTTCTGCTGTCTCAAAAGTTTTTTGGACTCTCAAATATCCCACTTTTTTGTGATTTCACTTGATTAAAGTATTTCACATAATTAATTTACTGTACAAGTACATCCACTAGGAACTGCCACTTGTACAACATGGTTTGCAATCTTTTTTTATATGCCGTTAATGTTTTGCAGTGGTGGTAGCACAAATTCAAAGCTGTTGTAACCTAATTGTGACAACTTAAGTGTAGTTATGTTGTAGGAATGTATGGTATTTCTAAATAGCAAGAATTTGTTTCTGTTCTAGTAAGCAGTGTGAGGACATCATAGTGGATATTTGACACTTTTAAATCTATGCAGTCACTGTCATGCCAAAACAAAAGCGTAACTTTACCAGCAATATAGAAAGTGAGTTTTCTTTTGTTGCTGATAGTGGAGCAACTGTAGAATATGGACATTTGTTTCCTTAGGTAACACTGTTATCAGTGGAAAGAAAAAGAAACTTGAACAGGTAAGGCGTTGCTCATTGTCAAAAGACATGCAAGAGCGGCACCATGTGCTCACTTTTATGAAAAAAGTCAATTGAAAAAGCTGTTGTTGATAAAATGCATGAAAATGAAAAGTACAGGTGACAGTGTGGCAGAATAATTGTAAAAAGCCATTTGAAACTGGATGAGTGCATGAAGCATAGCAAACTACTTTGTCCATTAAGTTCTGTCAGTATAATGTGTGTACGGTTTTTCCTTAACATTTTAAAATGTTCTGTTTTCAATAAAAGTGAAATGTACACCATAAATTACATGAGTGTTGTGTTGATGACAGATTAAAAATTAAACTTCAGTGGAAGAATGCAGTAGTGGTATACCTGATTTTTGAAAGAAATTGTGTGAAACATACTGGTACAACAGAGAACTGTATGATTTATACAAGGTTTGTTTGATCACAAGTGCAACTGGATCTGCCTGAAGGGGGCAGTGTGCCTAACATAGGTCTAA
This sequence comes from Schistocerca piceifrons, assembly GCF_021461385.2. Classification (NCBI taxonomy): domain Eukaryota; kingdom Metazoa; phylum Arthropoda; class Insecta; order Orthoptera; family Acrididae; genus Schistocerca; species Schistocerca piceifrons. Next base: position 267,550,930 of record NC_060149.1, read on the forward strand.
TTTTACAGTGTTGAGATTCTGCCTTGAATCATTCTGAGGATGTAATTAATTTTGCATTAATACATCTATATAAAATAATGAACAACTATAAAGTCTTGTGGCCATGGTGGTCACTCTGAAAACTCACCTGACGCGGTTTTCCATTCTACTACATCCTGTGCAAGCCTGTTCATCTCCAAATAACTACTGCAAACTACATCCTACTGAGTCTGCTTACTGTATTAATGTTTTGCCCCCTCTCCCCCCTCCCTCTCCCCCTCCCTCTCCCCCCTCCCTCTCCCCCCTCCCTCTCCCCCCTCCCTCTCCCCCCTCCCTCTCCCCCCTCCCTCTCCCCCCTCCCTCTCCCCCCCTCCCTCTCCCCCCTCCCTCTCCCCCCTCCCTCTCCCCCTCCCCTCAGATACTAAGTTGGTGAGCCATTGATGTCTCAAAACCTGTCCCATCAACTGATAACTCCTTTGAGTCAAGTTGTGCCACAAATTTCCTTTCTCACTAGTTCTGTTCAGTACCTCCCCATTAGTTACGTGACCTTCCCATGTAGTCTTCAGCGTTCTTCTGTAACACCACATTTTAAAAGCTATTCTCTTCTTGGCTGAACTGTTTATCTTGCACGTTTCACTTTCATGCAAGGGTACAGCCCAGTCAAATACCTTCAGGAAAGCCTTCCTGACACACAAATCCATATTCAGTGTACAAATTTCACTTATTCAGGAACTGTTTTCTTGCCATTGCCAGCATATACTTTACATTGCCTGTAGTTTGGCCATAATCAGTTATTTTACCATTGAAATAGCAAAACTCATCTACTAGTTTTTCTTAATCCCCTCAGCATCACCTGTTGTAATTTGACTACATTCCATTATCCTTGTTTTGCTTAGGTTGTTGTTCGTCTTATATCCTCCTTTCAGGACACAGTCCATTCCATTCAGCTGCTCCTCAGAGTCCTTTGCTGTCTCTTAACAGGTTTATGATGTCATCGGCAAACTTCCAACAAGTTTTTATTTCTTCTTCCTGGATGTTAATTCCTACTCCAAAGTTTTCTTTGATTTCCTTTATGCTTACTCAATATACAGATTGAATAACATCAAGGGTAAGCTGCAACTCTGTTTCACTCCTTTCTCAACCACTACTTCTTTTTCATACCCATTGGCTCTTTATAACTGCTGTCTCATTTCTATACAAGTTGTAAGTAGCCCTTTGCTCCTTGTATTTTATCCCTGTTCCTTCAGAATTTCAAAGAGTGTTCCAGTCCTCACAGTCAAAACTTTCTGTGAAGTCTACAGATACTATAAATGTAGGTTTATCTTTCCTTAACCTGTCTTCTGAGAGCAGTCATAGGGTTGGTATTACCTCGCATTTTTCTACATTTCTCCAAAATCAAAGCTGATCTGAGTTTGTTAATTTCACTTAATTGTGATATCTCACTAATGTATGATCTCAGTTTTTCTTTTTTAACATCTGGCTATAACTTACACTTACTTTGCAGTTAACTTCTTGGCGCTAAGCTGCTTTGTTTATAGCATGCCTTAAAACTGATGGTGCAGAGTTATTTCTCTGAACTCTTGTCATTTTCTTTTTATTGTTAATTAACTCTGAGCTGATTTGGTACGTCATCTCTTGCTTGCTATGCTAGTTACATGATGGTCTGATGTACTCCATACATGTGGACCAACCACTAATTCAGTAGGTGTGAAATGTCTGAGCACCACCCATCCAGAAACAGATCACGTCCCTTTTCACCTTACTGTTTTCTAGTTGTAGATTGATTTGTGATGGTTAACTCTTACAAATTTTCATGACTGGAAAATATTTTCTTTGTGGTACAGGCAGGTTGTGTGTGTTCTGTACATCATCACTTTTATCAGTTGTAGCAACAAAGGAGCTACAGCTAATGAAATAATTGCAGAATCCTCATCATTCAGAACAGTTTGCAACCACTCATTACAGCCTGATTTACATATATTGTTGCAGTTTGGTGGAGGTTACATAATGGAGAGTATCTTAATATCACTGTGTTATTAACCCAAATATTCAGAGAATTTATGTACAATCTAGCTGAACGAAATAGACTGGTTGAAATGAAAGCATGAGGAATAAATAGCATGTATGTATGCATATAATGAACAAGCCTGCCTTGTAAAAACTTGTAGAAAGTAGAACATGTTTGAAAAACTGATATACTTACGGGCTACACACATGGCAATCCGTGGTAGTGAACAATTGCTACAGCGAGACTGAAGAGAACTGTGCTCCATAGTTGTTGAGACTGGCCTGACCACTGGTCACAGGAGGTATCACTCCAGTATTCATTGCTGTGGACTTCCTTAGTAATATTTAGTTGCTTTCCTGATTTGGGGAGAGAAAAGCACAGAAAGTATAAAATTTTAGTACAGATTGATGGAATTTTGGAAATTTGTGGTAAGGACTATGGGACCAAACATTCATGGAATAACTTCAGTTATGTACAGCTATGCACTATGAGAATTATGTTCGAAATTTAGTCACATTATTACTCAGCTGAGCTCCATACACAGCCTAAGGCATACAGCTAAAACTTCAGCAAGATTAGTGTAGTACAACAAATTGGATTCCAAAGAAATTGTATGGTTGAACTAGATTTGAAGAAGGTAACAAGTATTTATGCCTGGGATACTGTGGTAAACTTCCATAGTGAGATCACTCTCTCTAGTCTAGGCTGTATGCCATATACTCTGGCCCTAGCACTGTCATCAGTTTTTGATCCATCAGCAAACCAGACTGTCTTCTGCACTATGTTGTGGTTCATTCTTCCACTGTTCCCTACTTCCAATTAAGGGCCATTTTAACAAAATTCAGAAACGCCATTTACAAAATTTTACAGGAGAAGTGTTTTCAGTTGTACTCAGTATTGTTGGTTCAAAAAATTTCATAAGTTTAATACTCGTCATCCATGTAGATAGTGATTGATGAAGAAATAATTGAAGTTCGTCACTAACTGCCTTTATTGAGATAAAAATATTCTTATAAAACTCAACATATCCACTTTTTCATGCATGTTCCTTCTACATTTATTAAGCTAGGCATTATAAATATACATTCTAAGCATTTAAATTCACTTAGGTATATTATGCTTTTTAGGCATCAGAATAAGAAGTTAACAATGTGTTAGTAAATGTATATTTTTGTTGTAGGTTAACACATGGCGTTTCCACAGTAACAAAATATCTTTCTTACATGTTAAACCTATTATGACGTCCATAGTGATACAGTTAAATGACAACTAAAGCAATGCTACAGATTTTAATACAGCGTTTAAATTTGTGTGTGACTTCTGTAACAATACCTGAAACACTGTCCTTGCACACATATATGCGTAGGACAAAATTGAGGAGAGGATCTCAGAGGTCATGGAACCTGTCGGTACGTGAAATTACAACATAAAAGTAATAACAGATAAAAATAAATGCTTATGAACCCTTAAAAATTGCTTCATAAGTGTAAGTAAACGCAATCAGCAATACAATAAGAATTGGCTTAATTTTTCAAGGAATTCCTCGACAGAATAGGAGTGACCCATGAGGAAACTCTTCAGTTTCGGTTTGAAAGTGCGTGGATTACTGCTAAGGTTTTTGAATTTGAGTGGTAGTTTATTGAAAATTGATGCAGCAGTATAGTGCACACCTTTTAGCATAAGAGTTAAGGAAGTCTGAACCAAATGCATATTTGATTTCTGCCGAGTATTAACTGAGTGAAAGATGTTCATTCTTGGGAATACGGTACTATTGTTAACAATGAATGACAGTAAGGAATATATATATATACTGAGAGGCCATTGCCAAAATATCCAGACTCATGAACAGGGGTTGACAAAGAGGTTCATGAACTTACACCACTTATTGCCCAAACCGACCATTCCTGGGCCAAAAATATCCTTTTAGAATGGGAATAGTTACCCCAAAAAATAATACCATACGACATAAGTGAATGAAAATAAGCAAAGTAGACTAATTTTCGTATTGAACGATCACTCACTTCTGATACCGTTTGAATAGTAAAAATAGCAGTGTTAAGTCTTTGAACAAGATCCTCAACATGGGTTTTCCACGACAGCGTACTATCTATCTGAACACCTAGGAATTTGAACTGTTCATTTTCACTAATCATATGCCCATTCTGTGAAATCAAAACGTCAGGTTTTGTTGAAACTATAAAAAATTGAGTCTCACTGTGATTTAGTGTTAGTTTATTTTCTACAAGCCATGAACTTAGGTCACATACTGCATTATTTGAAACTGAGCCAATGTTGCACACTACATCCTTCACTACCAAGCTAGTATCATCAGCAAACAGAAATATTTTAGAGTTACCCGTAATACTTCATATAAATAAGGAACAGGAGTGACCCCACATCACAGCCATTATCAATATTGTGAATAATGACCTTTTGCTGCCTGTTGCTAAAGTAAGAGGTGAACAAATTGTGAGCTACTCCCCGTATTCCGTAATGGTCCAACTTCTGGAGCAATATTTTGTGTTCAACACAATCAAATGCCTAAGTTAAATCAAAAAATATGCCGAGCGTCTGAAACGTTTTGTTTAGCCCATCCAGTATCTCACAGAGGAAAGATAATATAGCATTTTCAGTTGTTAAACGACTTCTAAAGCCGAACTGTACATTTGATAGCAAACTGTGTGATATGAAATGATCAGTTATCCTTACACACACAGCCTTTTCAGTAACTTTTGCAGACACTGATGACATAGAAATAGGTCTAAAATTATCTACATTGTCCCTTTCCTCCTCTTTATAAAGCAGCTTTACTACTGAGTACTTTAATCGCTCAGGAAACTGGCCATTCCTAAAGGATAAATTACAAATATGGCTAAATACTGGACTAACATGTACAGCACAGCATTCTAATATTATGGTAGACACTCCATCATAGCCATGAGAGACCTTAGTCTTCAGTGATTTAATTATTGACTCGGTCTCCCTGTGTCACAGAGGAGTATTTGAGACATGAATCTTGGAAAGGCATTTGCCAAGAGTGTTATATGATTCCCTGCAGAAACTAATTTTTTATTTAATTCACCAGCAATTCTCAGAAAATAATTGTTAAATACTGTACATATATCTGATTTATTAGTAACAGAAATATTTTTACCACGAACTGACTGTATATCGTCGACCTTGTGCTGCTGACCAGACACTTCCTTCATAACTGACCATATGGTTTAAATTTTATCCTGTGAATTAGATATTCTATTTGGATACTACATACTCTTTGCCTTCCTAATAACATATTTAAGCACCTTGCAACTCTGTTTTTAATGGGCTACTGTAGCTTGATTGTGACTACTTGTAACATTTTGATATAATTCCTGCTTTGTTCTACATGATATCCTTATCCCACTAGTCAGCCACCCGGACTGCCTATTACTGCTAATACCCCAGTTAGAATGCTCTAATGGAAAGCAACTCTCAAAGAGCTTGAGAAATGTGTTAAGCAAAGCATTATATTTATCATCTATGTTATCAGCACTATAAACATCCTGCCACTTTTGTTCCTTGACAAGGTTTAAAAAACTCTCTATTGCTGATGGATTAACTTTCCTACATAGGTTGTAATTAAATATGACATTGGTTTGAGGACAAAAGCCTTTTAGTGTTAAAATTTGTGCATCATGGTCTGAAAGGCCATTTACACTTTTACCAGCAGAATGCCCATCTAGTAATGAAGAATGAATAAAAATATTGTCTGTGGCTGTGCTACTGTTCCCTTGCACCCTAGCTGGAAAAAACACAGTCTGCATCAGATCATGAGTTTAGATCTACCAACATCCTTTTTCTTGCACCGTCATATACAAAATCAATATAGAAGTCACCACAATAACTAATTGCTGGTACTTCCTACAGAGTGATTCAGGAACCCTCTCTAACTTGAGGAGAAATGCTCTGAAGTTGGAGTTAGGGGACCTATAAACAACAACAATTAGAAGTTTAGTTTCACTAAATTCAACTTCCCCTGCACAGCATTCAAATATCTGTTCAGTGCAGTGTTGTGATACATCTATGGACTCAAATGGAATACTGATTTTTACATACATAGCCACTCCCCCACCCTGCAAGGAACTCCTTGAGAAACAGCCAGCTAATCTGTATCCTGGTAAAGGAAGCCTCTGAATTGTCAAATTATTTAAGTTGTGCTCTGATATACCAATAATTTCAGAGTCAACATCTATAACCAGTTCACTAACTTTATATATAATACCTCTTATATTTTGATGACATATGCTAATGCCTTCTTTGCTTGGAAACGTTACATCCTCGGAAGGTGAGCCCTTAGAGGGACTTCCTTTAAGCAGGTATACCTATCAGCTGACTTCCATCTAAAAAAGTTGCAGCTCTAACACCAACTATTACAGAAATTTTTCCATGAGTGACACGACCACCACCACCCACTACACTGTCACTTATAAGCTTAGCCAGCCTCCCCTTCCCATACCTATGGAGGGGCACACCATGCCTAGTGAAACTCGATCTACTGATAGACTCAACTGGCACCACTGAGATGTGACCCATGCCCTCTGCCATCAGCGCCCTTCGCATCCCCATGTTTTTCATAATACAAAACTTTGTCTTCACTATCATTAGTGTCCCCTTATGCAACTGTTAAATAGAATGCTTTACTTTCCTTCGAAACATTTGCAAAATAAGATGACAACTTTATAAGTTAGCTTTATTTTTGCTTTTGTGATTCACTGATGAAATTTGAGGTGCTTGGAACATTGAAGTACCTCTCTTTCCAGGTGTCAATACTTCAACATCTATCAATGATGCAAACTAAGTATTTTGAGAGAGCCATTGTGCCCTAGTCTTACGTCTTTTTACATAATGCAATAGTGTTGCCTCAGATATCATGAGACAGTTTGGCTTTCATTAAACTATTGGAGATTGGTTTCACATTGTAACTATACCAGTCTTCATCTGAAGCTTGAATCTCCCCAAACTCTCCTAAGATCTCTTAATATTATAGTTCGTTTTAAATAAGGCCAAAAACCCTGTCAGGAGGCAGATACTTCTGAGCTTTTATTGTAAATCATAAGCATTGTTATCATTGTGAAGTTTCTGTTTGGGAGACAACAGTGCTAAAATAATGTGAGACTAAGGTTTTCTGCACCTTGTTTTATTAGATATTGCTTTGAAAAGTTTAAATATTCTCACAGCAGATGTAATTTCATTTGTCTTTCTCAAGCCATGTTTGGTTAACTACTTGGTGCACTTTCTTTTGTGAATGTTTTAAGATTGTGCAGTGTACAACAATACCTGATGGAGCTGTGCAATAGTGTTGTTATTTTTAATTCCAAATCTTGAGCTGACTTTAACTCTGCGACAAAGTGTCACAAGTTGATCAGCTACCAGTATAAGGATTTCCAAAGCCCTGGTTGAAACATTTGTAGGATATCATTTTATACTTTGAAAGAGAGTAGCCCAACAACCCATGTTTAAATTGAGAAGCATTGTACATATCATGTATTTTCCTAAGTTTTAATCCTGGTGGAAAATGACTGCTTAATTTTATTTTTATAGTAATGAAATTATCTGTGTTTATACTTCAGTATATTCTTCTTAGTGAACTGTCTCTGCTCTTCATCTCTCTCTTGCAGGAATCTCTCTGCCTCTTCTTTCTCTTACATAGTATGAGATTGACACAGATCATTTTTTCCTTTTATCGTCATCCCCTCTGTGCCCCTTAGGCATGTTCACTCTCATGTATCGTCATAAGAAGTTATTCTTTCAATTTTTTCTTATTCATACACAGGTTATATCTAAAATTAATAAGATTGTTGCAACACAAACATCCTGCTTTGCATGTTGTTTCAATATGGTTACAGTCTATATTCAAATCTTCATTGAGACTGCAGTTGTACACTTCTTAGTCTTTTGACATTGATGATTCCTGCTGGACTGTTTAAGAATATTCTGAATCTTGTAGCATCTTAATAACAGATGTTCCAACAAGAACCTTCTGCAACGTCTACTAATCTTACAGTGAAACAGTGGTTGAACATGAAAGAGAATTATGTGGGATAATACGCATTGTTGTTGCTTAAAAAAGAGTTGGTTTATGTTGTGTGGTTGCCCAACAGGAAAGACATGCAAGTGTAAAGGCTATGAAGCCTCCTGACAGCACAGGGATCACTCTGCTGATGACTGTGCCATTAACTCCCCATGTATGCCATGGAGTAGATGCCCATCTCCCTGGGGCATTGGAACTCGCAGCAATGGCCATCCTGCCTGGTGGCCCTTGCTGAGACTGGGTGGCGCCCATGGGAGGACCCCTGGTTGGAGTGGGTGGCATCAGGGCAGATGACATGCCATGAAACATAGTACGTCATCTCTTGCTGGTGGTCTGCCGCCAGCAGTCTCTAAGTGAGCAAAGTCTAACTTCAGTGCTAAGAAATATGACCCCAAATCGTTTCCCTCCCTGGCCACGCCATGGGAGCAACGCCAGGCTAAGGATGACAGTGCAGCTTATTCGCCCTGGAACCTTGCATGTAGGAGAGTTGATGGGGAATCTTTCACGTGCATAAAGCCTCAGTTTTTTGTGGAGCATTTGGAGGACAAGTTTGGGGAGGTGGAGGGCTTGTCCAAAATATGCTCTGTGTCAGTTTTGATAAAAACAGCATCCTCTGCCCAGTCATGGGCATTACTCACTTGTGACAAGTTGGGGGATGTTTCTGTTACCATCATGCCCCGTAAGAGCTTAAATATGGTCCAGGGTATTATATTCCACAGGGACCTTCTTTTGCAGTCTGACGGCGAGCTGCACCCCAATTTAGAGTGGCGAGGTGTTCATTTCATTTGGTGCATTCATCAGGGTCCGAGGGATAATCAGGTTGCCACTGGTGCCTTCATCTTGGCCTTCGAGGGTGACACATTGCCCAGGGTCAAGGTGATGGTCTACCGCTGTGATGTCAAGCCATATATTCCTTCCCCGGTGCTGTGCTTTAAGTGCTGGAAGTTGGGCCACATGCCTTTGCACTGTACTTCCAGCATCACATGTCGCGATTGTGGACAACCATCACATCCCAATACTTCATGTGCCCTGCCTCCCATCTGTGTCAACTGCGGAGAGCATCATTCATCTTGCTCGCCAGATGCAGAATTTTATAGAAAGAGAGAAAAATCATGGAATATAAGACCCTGGACCAACTGACCTACACTGAGGCTAAGAGGAAATTTGAGCGTCTACATCCTGTGGCTATGATGACCTCTTCCGCTGCCCTATGACAACAGTTGTTGCCCCATCAGTTCCTCGCATTCCTATTGCCTCTCAGAACCAGAAGACTACACCTGCCCCCTTGATGGTGGGGGGCACTTCCCTTCCTGTTGCTCCCACACCACCTACTTTGGGAGCAACATCCTCCCAATCATTGGGGATATCAGTCCCGACTTCTGAGCCAGAGAAGCGTAAGTCTTCTTCAGCAACTCTCGCTACGAAGGGGTCCCTTGAGTCACTCCCTTCCCAGGTTTCTGCTAGTGGGAAAGATGACACCCACCAGTGGCTGAAGAGCCCAAAAGCAGCTGGTTGTAGGGCTTCAAGCTCAACCTTGGTCCTGGAGACTGAATCAGTGAAGTCCTCCCAGCCAGGGAAGCCCAAGGAGCAGCGAGAGAAATCCAAAAAGAAGGTCCCCAAGACCAAGGAATTGTGGTGGCACCCACACCACCACTAGTTACAAGCTCAGTGTCTGTGGATGAGGTGGAGATTCTGGCGTCCGCTGAGGACCTAGATCTCCCCGGACTCTCGAACACACTGATATACACTGCTTAGGCAAAAAGTCAGTGGCAGCAGGTGACCCTGAGGCGTAAACTGCCAACTGCCTCATTGAATGTTCCATGCCCCCCCAGTCTCACGATGACATCATCCTCCAGTGGAACTGCGGCTGTTTTTTTCCACCCCCTGGCTGAGATATGGCAACTGTTAAGCTTTACACCTGCTTTCTGCATTGCCCTCCAGGAAACCTGGTTTCCGACAATGCGGACTCCTGCCCTCTGCGGCTATAAGGGATACTACAGGAACCGTAGACACTATAATCGAGTGCCAGGTGGAGTTTGCGTTTATGTCCTAAACTCAGCCTGTAATGGAACTGTGCCCCTTCAAACCCCTCTTGAAGCTGTGGCTGTCAGAATAAGGACAACACAGGAAATGACTATCTGCAATGTATATCTTCCTCCAAATGATGCAGTTTCCCTGAATGTGTTAACTGCACTGATTGATCAAGTCCCTCAACTTTTCCTACTTTTGAGAGATTTTAACACCTGGTGGGGTGGCACCGTGCTTACTGGTCGAGGCAGAGATGTCGAAACTTGACTGTCTCAGTTCGACCTCTGCCTCTTAAATACTGGGGCTGCCACATATTTCAGTGTGGCTCATGGTAGTTACCTGGCCATTGATTTGTCAATTTGCAGCCCAGGACTTCTCCCATCTATCCACTGGAGAGCACATGATGACCTGTGTGGTAGTGACCACTTTCCCATCTTCCTGTCACTGCCCTGGCGTCAGGCCCACGGACGCCTGCCCAGATGGGCTTTAAACAAGGCTGTCTGGGAAACTTTCACCTCTGCTGTCACCGCTGAATCTCCCCCACATGGCAACATCGATGTGATGGTTGAGCAGGTGACAACAACAATCGTTTCTGTGGCAGAAAACACGATCCCTCGCTCTTTAGGGTGCCCTCGGCGAAAGGCAGTCCCTTGGTGGTCGCCAGAAATCGCTGAAGCAATTAAGGAGCGTCGGCGAACTCTACAGCGGCATAAGCGGCACCCTTCCCTGGAGCACCTCATGGCCTTTAAACTACTCCGTGCTCGAGTTCGCCAACTTATCAAACGACAGAAGCAAGAGTGTTGGGAGAGATATGTCTCGACCATTGGGTGTCATCTTCCCAAGTCTGGGCAAAGATCAAACGTGTTGTCAGGTACCAGACCCCAACAGGTGTTCCTGGTGTTAACATAAATGGCGTGTTATTCACCGATGCAAACGCAATTGCCGAGCAGTATGCTCGAGCATCTGCATCAGAGAATTACCCCCCAGCCTTTCGCACTCAAACAGCGGCTGGAAGGGAAAGTCCTCACGCCACAGTGAATGCTATAACGCCCCATTTACAGAATGGGAGCTCCTCAGTGCCCTTGCACATTGCCCTGACACAGCTCCTGGGCCAGATCGGATCCACAGTCAGGTGATTAAACATCTCTCATCTGACTACAAGTGACATCTCGTCATCTTCAACTGGATCTGGTGTCGTGGTGACTTTCCATCGCAATGGCGGGAGAGCACCGTCAATCCGGTGCTCAAACCTGGTAAAAACCCACTTGATGGGGATAGCTATCGCCTCATCAGCCTCAGCAACGTTCTTTGTAAGCTGCTGGAACGTATGGTGTGTCAGCGGTTGGGTTGGGTCCTGGAGTCATGAGGCCTACTGGCTCCTCGTCAGGGCAGCTTCTACCAAGGTCGCTCTACCACTGATAACTTTGTGTCCCTTAAGTCTGCCATCTGAACAGCCATTTGCAGGTGCCAACATCTGGTTGCCATCCTGTTTGATTTACAAAAAGCATATGACACCACCTGGGGACATGATACCCTCGCCACATTATATGAGTGGGGTCTCAGAGGCGCGCTCTCGATTTTCATCCAAAAATTCCTGTCGCTTCATGCTTTCCGTATCCAAGTTGGTGCCTCCCGTAGTGTTCTCCCCCCTCCCCCCCCCACCCCCATTTCCAGGAGAATGGGGTGCCACAGGGCTCTGTATTGAGTGTATGTCTATTTCTAGTGGCCATTAATGGTGTAGCAGCATTTGTAGGGCTGTCTGTGTCACCTTCTCTGTATGCAGACGACTTTTGCATTTCGTACTGCTCAACCAGTACTGGTGTTGCTGAGTGGCGCCTAGCCCCCAGGGAGCCATCCACAAGGTGCAGTCATGGGCTCTAGCCCACAGTTTCCAGTTTTCGGCCGCAAAGTCGCGTGTTACGCACTTCTGTCAGCATCGTACTGTTCATCCAGAACCAGAACTTTACCTTAATGATGATTGGCTCACTGTAGTGGAGACGTATCGATTCTGAGGACTGGTTTTTGATGCTCGATTGACTACACTTCCTCACGTTCATCAGCTTAAGTGGAAGTGCTGGCAGCACCTCAATGCCCTCTGCTGCCTGAGCAACACCAACTGGTGTGCAGATCGCTCTACACTGCTGCAGCTCTACAGAGCCCTTGTTCAATCCCGCCTTGACTATGGAAGTCTGGTTTATGTTTCGGCGGCGCCCTGAGCGTTGCGTTTACTCGACTCAGTGCACCACTGTGGCGTTCAGCTAGCGACGGGAGCTTTTAGGAAGAGTCCGGTGACCAGAGTCCTTGTGGAGGCCCGAGTCCCTCCATTGCAGGTAAGGCATGCACAACTGCTGGCCAGTTATGTTGCACACGTTAATAGTTCTTCTGCGCATCCGAATTACAGTCCTTTTCCCACTCACGGTGGTTCATCTCTCACATTGGCGGCCCAGGTCAGGGCTTCCAATTGCAGTTCATGTCTGATCCTTTCTTTCCAAACTGGAGTCCTTGCCTTTACCACATATACTTCAGGGCCATTCACTTACACCTTCATGGTGTACACCTAGGCCGCAGCTTAACCTGGACCTTTAACATGGCCCTAAGGACTTAGTTATCCCCGCAGCTCTCCACACCCACTTCCTCTCGGTTCCTGACATGTGCTGAGGTCATGAAGTGGTTTACACCAACGGCTCAACGGCTGATGCTCATGTCAGCTTCCCGTATGTCCGTGGAGGACATATTCAACAGCATTCCTTGCCAGACGGCTGCAGTGTCTTCACTGCCAAGCTGATGGCTATATCTCGTGCTCTTGAGCACATCCGTTCTTGCCCTGGAGAGTCGTTTCTTCTGTGTACTGACTCCTTGAGCAGCCTATAAGCTATCGACCAGTGCTACGCTCGTCATCCGTTGGTAGCGAGCGTCCAGGAGGCCATCTATGCCCTGGAACGGTCCAGTCGTTCAGTGGTGTGTGTCTGGACCCCAGACCACGTCGGAATCCCAGGTTACGAACTTAGTGGCAGACTACGTGGAAACTGCTTATGGAGATCAGCTTCTCTGCAACTGACTTGCGTTCAGTACTACGCCACAAGGTTTTGCGGCTTTAGGAGTCGAAATGGCATAACCTGAGCTCGCAGAACAAACTGCATACCATTAAGGAGACTAAGAATGTGTGGCAGTCCTCTATGTGGGCCTCTCGCAGGGGCTCTGTGGTTCTCTGCCGGCTCTGCATTGGCCACACTTGGGTGACACACGGCTACCTTCTATGCCGTGATGACCCAACTCAGTGTTGGTGCGGCGCCCGGCTGGCAGTGGCCCATATCTTGGTGAGCTGTCCTTTGGCTGCCCTGTGACAGACTCTTAAGTTACCAGACTCGTTGCCATTAATTTTAGCTGAAAACGTCTCATCGGCTAATTTAGTTTTACGTTTTATACATGATGGTGGATTTTATCATACTGTATAAGTTTTAGCGCATGTCATTTGTCCCTTTGTGTTCTTCACTCTAATGCTTTTAGGGTGCATGTTTTAATGTGTCACGGAGTGGCTGGCTTTTCCTTTTTAATCTCATGGTCTGCCAGCCACGGTCATCTGCTCTCTTGTTCTTATCCCTTCTACCTGTTTCTTGCTTCTCTCTGTGGTTTTCTTTTCCTGTTTTGTCCATGGTAGTGATGGTTGTTCTTCTGTCGTTCTTCTGGTTCTTCCTTTCTCCTGTTTTTGTGCTGTACGTCTCCTTTCTCTTCTTCTTTCCCTTGTTTAATTATTTTGCCGGGAACAAGGGACCGATGACCTTGCAGTTTCTTTCCTTCCCCTCCCTCTTTTAAACCAACCAACCTTGTTGAACAACTGTTTCTCATGGTTTTCCTGCTCGGTATGCGTGTTGGTTTTCATGCAGAGTAATCTCAGTTAACCTCCTTTCCCTAACATGCTCATTAACCAGTTTCTAAAACTTTTTTTCGAGAGGATGTAGCCATTGTATGATCAATTCACTCTAGCTTACAAAGGAAAACAGCTGTCACCGTCCTCCAAGTATTAGGAATGATTCCTGCTGCCAGCCTGACTGAACAGTCTGAATAGCCATCTAATTAATCCCTCTCCAGCATGTTGCAGTAGAGCTGGGAAAATTCCATCTGGACCTGGTGACTTGAATGGCTGAAATGGTCGTAGTGCCCATTCGATTCTTTGAAATCAGCACATTTTCTGGCAGATTTCCAGTTCTCCATTTGGTGGTTACCTGTAAACTACTGCTTCACAGGAACTGAGTGGTGGTCTGTGCTCTGCATTAAGGGAAGTGAGTGGTGGGGAGCACATCCAGCATTTCATATGCTATCCTTGTATACCTAATGTCATCCATCCTTAGTGTGCCTCCTGGACTTGTTCATACTCTTGTGAGGATTTTGTGGAGGTTGGCCCTGACAGCCATAATTTCCTCACAGAAAATGTCCAAGGATGAGTGTTCTGGTTGCTTAATAGCAAGATCCTATTTGGCAAGATACTTTTAGGAGTTTACCTGTTGTCATTCCCTTCTTGAAAAGCTCAACAGTCTTAAGTTTTCAAAGGCTTTAGCTTCTTCAGAACCGCAGCAGCATCCAGGTATCAGTCGCACATGCTGCAAAGGAATCCTGGCACCTCGTCAGTGTGTTGTGACATTGCTGCTGCAGGCCAGTGCCTTGGCTGCCTGTAGAAGTGTTGGCAGTGGGTGAAGCAGACAGGGCTCACCATACATGCTCCCAGTGAAGTTGTACAGCTCTCACCTCAGTGCTTTCGATGATCCATCCCGTTGCGCACTCAAGTGGAGTCTGCCAGTCGTGGACAAGGTTGCCAGTTCTCGTGCAGAGAATAGTCACCCACCATGGATCGATCAAGACTGCAAAAGGTGTTCACATGTCGGCCAGGAGGCTGTGCAGGCGTGCCTCGACTGGTCAGTGTGAAGACAGTAGCTTCTAAATAAACTGTGATGACCTAATAATATTGGTGGTCAAGAATTTTTGAATTGTAATCTACGCTTATGCCGTTTCAAAATGTCAGTTAATATTGTATCTGCACCTCCTGCGGGTTCGGGGATAAGAATAGGCCCGCGGTATTCCTGCCTGTCGTAAGAGGCGACTAAAAGGAGTCTCAAACGTTTAGGCCTTCTGTGATGGTCCCCTCTTGGGTTTGACCTCCTTTTTTCCAAATTTCCGTTGTTAGTGCGTGCCATTTGGGGAAGGACACCTTACGTGGTGTTTTTCTATTGGTCCATCATGCACCACCATCTTGCATGTTACCTATTGTGTGGGGGGACTACACCCAACATCTTCTGGGTTGTCTCCTTCTCGTCTTGTGCGCAATCTTCTTCTTAGCGCCCACGACAACTGTGGACCCTTTCAACACCTAAAATCCAGCACGGTAGCCAGTCCGTTGTGGTGGGGTCGTCATGTACCCTCTTGGTGGTAGCCCCCTGACCACGCAGGGATCGCACTACAGATGCCAGAGCTGTTTCCTCCCCATGCATGCCAAGGAGTATGTGGCCGTCTTGTCTGGGGCACGGGGACTCCGGGCAATGGGATATCGGCCAGGTACCCATTGCTTTGGCTGGGTGGCGCCCTTGGGGAGAGCCCTCGTTCGGAGTAGGTGGCATCTGGGCGGATGTGGCGCAATGAAGCGCAATAAATCACACCAAGCTGGTGGTCGCACGGCCACCAGCATCTCTAAGCGAGGTAGAGTAGACTTTGATGCTGCGCAATATGACCCTCAGTCGTTCCCCTCATTGGCTGCGCCATGGGAGGGACGCCGATCTAGTGCCAAGCGGGAGCCTTACGTACCGCAATACCTTGTCTGCAGCAGGACTGATGGTGACTCCTTTCTTACGACGAAGCCTCTGGTTTTTTGTGGAACACCTGGAGGATAAGTTTGGGGAAGTGGCGGGGTTGTCTAAAATGAGGAATGGGTCCATCCTCCTCAAGACGTCCTCCCCAGCCCAGTCACGAGCGTTGCTCTTGTGTGATAAGCTGGGTGACGTCCCTGTTGCTGTCACTCCCCACAGTAGCTTAAATATGGTCCAGGGGATTATTTACCATCGTGACCTATTGTTACAATCCGATGACGAGCTGAGAGCCGACTTAGAACGACGTGGTGTACATTTTGTCCATCATGTACAAAGAGGACCCAAGACTAACAGGGTGGCCACCGGTGCCTTTATCTTGGCCTTCGAGGGTGATGTCTTGCCCGAGAAGGTCAACGTGATGGTTTACCGTTGCGACGTCAAGCCATACGTCCCTCCCATGATGCGGTGCTTCCAGTGCTGGAAGTTTGGGCATATGTCCTCCCGTTGCCCATCCAGCGCTACATGTCGCGATTGCGGACGCCCCTCTCATCCCGATTCTCCATGTGCGCCTCCGCCTGTATGTGTCAACTGTGGGGAGCACCACTCTCCATGCTCGCCGGATTGCCCCATTCTTCACAAGGAGCGGAAGATCATGGAATTTAAGACCCTGGACCGGCTTACTTATCGAGAGGCAAAACTGAAATATGAAAGGTTGTATCCTGCTTCCATTCGAACATCTTATGCTGCAGCCACGTTATCGTAGCCCCCGCGAGCGACGGTTGTCGCCTCATCTGTGCCGCCTTCAGTGGGCCCTCGGGGCCGTGCATCTCTGTCTGCCCCCCTCGTGCCTGGGGGCAAGCCTTCCTCTGTTGCCCCCTTAGCAGTTGGGGGCAAACCCTCCTCTGTCGCTCCCCCCAAGCTTACTTCGGGAGTGACAACTGCTCCACAACCGGGGGGCTCGATCCCTCCCCCTCCTTCTCCGCCGGCGTTGCCTCTGCCGGTTTCTCTCTCACGGAAGGGGTCCCTCGGGGCTCTCCCTTCCTCCGTTTCTTCTCCTACCCAGCCGGATGTCAGCCAGTGGCTCAAGGTTCCGCCACCTGCTGGTCGTAGGGCTTCTGCGTCGTCGTCAGCCTCCGACGCTCCTTCAGAGAAGCTCTCCCAGCCCTCTCACCCTAAGGGCCGACTCGAGAAGAAGGAACGGAATGTGTCCAAGAAGAAGGACGTTCCGGCGGTTTCAGTACCGCCTGCTGTACATAGTCCTGGCTCCGGGGATGAGGTGGAGATCCAAGCCTCTGCTGCGAATCTCGCCCTCACGGAACCCTTGGGGGCCTTTCCTATGGACACAGCTGACTCTCCTCCGGTGGCGGCAGTTGGCTCTAAGGCGCCGTCTCCCTCTTAGTCGCATTCACGCCCTCCCAGTCCCTTCCTGCTTCCGTTCTCCAGTGGAACTGCGGCGGTTATTTCCGCCACCTGCCTGAGCTTCGGATGCTTCTGAGTGTTTCCCCCATTCTCTGCATTCTCTGCATTGCTCTGCAGGAAACTTGGTTTCCTGCAATGCGGACCCCCGTCCTTCGCGGTTATCGGGGATACTATAAGAACCGTGCTGCCTGTCAACAAGCGTCAGGTGGGGTTTGCCTCTTTGTTCACCACTCTGTCTGTAGCTCGCCAGTACCCCTTCAGACGCCTTTAGAGGCAGTTGCTGCCAGGGTTGAGCTCTCGTCGGCTATTACTGTTTGCTCTGTTTACATTCCTCCGGATGGGGAGCTCCCCCGACATGTCTTGGCTGTGCTGCTGGCTCAACTCCCGCCACCTTTGCTGTTCTGGGCGATTTCAATGCCCACAACCCTCTATGGGGTGGGACTGTCTCTGATGACCGCGGTCGGGCCGTGGAGCATTTGTTGGCTCAGCTCGACCTTAGCCTCTTGAACACCGGTGCTCCCACGCATTTCAGTGTGGCCCATGGCTCATTCTCGGCCATCGATCTCTCTCTTTGCAGCCCCAGACTTGTCCCATCCCTCCACTGGAGGGTGCACCCTGACCTGTGCGGTAGTGACCATTTTCCCATCTATTTGTCACTGCCCCAGTGTCATTCTTCTGGGCGCCTGCCCCGCTGGGCTCTCCACAGGGCTGACTGGGCGGCAGCGTAAGCAGGAGTGCTGGGAGAGGTACGTATCATCCCTGGGCTCCCGTGTCTCCCCCTCGCTCGTGTGGTCCCGAATCCGGCGGATTTATGGATACCAGACCCCTATGGGTGTCCCTGGGATCTCCCTGGACGGCGCTGTCTGCACGGACGCTGCCGCCATTGCTGAACACCTTGCTGCGCACTTTGCTCAGAGCTCTGCAACTGCAACTTATCCCCCCACCTTTCGCTCTCTAAAGGAGCGAGCCGAGCAGACGCCGTTATCATTCCACATGCGTCGTTCTGAAAAATACAATGCTCCTTTCAGCGAGAGGGAATTCCTCGCTGCCCTCGCCGATTGCCCTGATACAGCACCAGGACCAGACTGCATCCACACGCAGATGCTGAAGCATCTCTCCAGGGACTGCCAGAGACACATCCTCACCATCTTTAACCGCATTTGGAGCGAATGCGTGTTCCCATCGCAATGGCGAGAGGGTGTTGTTGTCCCCATCTTGAAGCCCGGTGCGGACCCATTGGCGGTGGACAGCTATCGTCCCATTATCCTCACCAACGTTTTGTGCAAATTGCTCAAACGTATGGTGGGGCGGCGTTTGTGTTGGGTCCTTGAGTCGCGCGGTCTCCTTGCTTCATCCCAGGGTGGCTTCCGTCGGGGCTGGTCTGCAGCGGACAATTTGGTGCGGCTGGAATCTGCTATCCGTACGGCCTTTGCCCGACGTCAGCATCTCGTTGCTGTATTTTTTGATCTGCGGAAGGCGTATGACACCACATGGGGGCATCACATCCTTGCTACGTTGCATGAGTGGGGTCTTCGTGGTTGGCTCCCAGCTTTTCTTCAAACCTTTTTATTGCGCCGCTCTTTCCGGGTGCAAGTCGGTGCCACCTCTAGTTCATCTTATACACAGGAGAATGGGGTCCCGCAGGGCTCGGTGTTGAGCGTCTCCTTATTTCTGGTGGCCATTAATGGTCTGGCTGCAGCCGTGGGGTCGTCGGTGTCTCCTTCTTTGTATGCCGACGACTTCTGCATCTCCTTTAGCTCCATGACTACGGGAGTCGCCGAACGCAGGCTGCAAGTAGCCGTTCGCAAGGCAGCATCATGGGCTCTGACTCACGGTTTTCGGATCTCTGCAGCCAAGACTCGAGTTATGCACTTCTGCAGGCGTCGGACGGTCCACCCTCATCCTGAACTTTACCTCGGCGGCCACCTGCTTGAAGTGGTGGACACTTGCCGCTTCTTAGGACTCGTGTTTGATGCCCGGCTCACATGGGTTCCTCATATTACTCAGCTGAAGCAAAAATGCTGGCGGCACCTCAGCGCCCTCCGCTGCCTGAGCCACACGTCTTGGGGTGCAGATCGCTGCACGCTGTTGCGATTGTACAGGGCCTTTGTGCAGTCCACGCTTGATTATGGCAGCCTGGCCTATGGTTCTGCATCGCCCTCAGTGTTGAAGTTGTTAGACCCCATACACCACTGTGGGGTTCGGCTTGCAACTGGCGTTCTCCGTATGAGCCCCGTGAATAGTCTACTGGGCCATCCCAATCTTCGCCTGCTTTTCCCTGCCACGGTCCTCCATCTGCCCGAACGGCGACCTCGGTCTGGGCTTTCCATAGCTGTCCGCGTCCGGTCCCTGCTGTCGGAACTGGGCTCATTCCCTCTACGCCTCCCTGGTGTTTGCCCCAGCCGTCCGTCCGTCTGGACTTGGCACAGGGACCCAAGGACTCAGTTCCGCCTGTGGCCCTCCGTCGCCGTTTTCTTGCGCTCCTCGCCTCATTTCCGAGCTGTGAGACTGTCTACACTGATGGTTCCCTGGTTGATGGTCGCACTGCCTACGCTTTTGCTCACGCTGTCCATGTTGAACAGTGCTCCTTGCCGGCTGGCTGCAGTATTTTTACTGCAGAGCTGGTGGCCATATTGCGCGCTCTTGAGCATATGCGTTCCTGCTCAGGTACATCCATCGTCATCTGCAGTGACTCCCTGAGCGGCCTCCAGGCCATCGACCGCTGCTATACCTCTTCTCCTCTGGTGTCCTCTATTCAGGAGTCTGTTTCCGCCATTACCCGCTCTGGTCGTTCTTTCTTTGGACGCCAGGTCACGTTGGCATCCCAGGGAACGAATGTGTCGACAGGCTGGCCAAAGGGGCGATCGACGCCCCAACTTTGGAAATCGGCCTCACGGCTCGCGATCAGCAGCTGGTGTTGCGCCGTAAGGTGCTTCGGATATGGACTGCTGAGTGGCGTGACATGACATCCCCGAATAAACTGCGGGCTGTTAAGGAGACGACCGATGTGTGGCGCTCCTCCCTGCGGGCTTCTCGCAGGGACTCTGTTATCCTGTGTCGGCTCCACATCGGCCATACATACCTGACGCACGGCCATCTTTTGCGTCAGGAGGATCCCCCTCTGTGTCGGTGTGGGTCCCGGCTGACGGTCGCCCACATTTTATTGGAGTGTCCCCGACTGCGCACCCTCTGGCAGTCTTTTAATCTCCCGGGCACTTTGCCTTTGGTTTTAAGTGACAATGCCTCCATGGCTGATGACGTTTTAAATTTTATCCGTGGTAGTCCTTTTTATGGTTCCATTTAGGGAGGTCCTGCTCCTTTCCCTTTGTGTGTCTCTTATCCTCGAGTCTCTCATATTTGGTTGCAGATTTTAGTGTGTAGTCGGTTGGTTGACTCTTTCCCTTTTTTGTTGTCGTGGTCAGTCAACCAGTCTCCGGCACTCTTCTTTTCTTCTGTTTCTTTTTGTCTGGTGTTCATCTGTACTCTTCGTGTCTGTAGTGTTCGTTACCGCATTTGTGTTCTTTTAGGGCCTGGGGGAGAGTCTCCTTCCCCTTGGGGTTTTACCTGCTTCGTGCATTTATGTCTCGCCTGTTTTTGGAATGGGGGACTGATGACCTTAGCTGTTTAGTCTCCCTTAAACATCCCAACAACCACCACCACCACTAATGTATCTGCGATTGAAGACCTCAAGAGGTGTAATACACAAGGCAACATAGTAACATAAGTCAAGGTAACGTGATACAGAAGTGTATCTTAGTGTAATGAAGAGTGTCTCAGAGTTACAAAGTGAGATATGGATTGTTGCAGGTTTGTATCTCACTACAGCCATATATATTTTTAATCACCTTGGCGTTTCCTGATGCTGATGCGCATTGATTGTTGAAGGAGACTAAATAGCGAAGGTCGTCAGCCTCCTCATCACCCCCTCCTCCCCCATGACAAAAGCAATGTACAAACACTGTGTAGAGTAAATTCTGTGTGGAAGTGGGACAAAGTATTCTCCATGCTTGTGTAGCGTGTATATGAGGTGGAACATGGGAATCAGCACATAATTCACCTAGTGGGATGAGGGAAAACGCCTAAAAACCATATCCAGCCTGGCTGGCACATTGACCATCGATCTGGGGCCGGCACACTGCCCATTCTGAGACTTTCTTGTTAATTTAATAAAAGTCTGTTTTGTAATATATGATACGTAAATATTAGTGCACCCTCTCCAATGAGTGTTTGGTTGGCTTTACCTACAAGTGAGCTTGCACTTCTTGCAGGAAAATGTTTTGTACTGTTTTGTTTTGGCTTTTATTTCACATACTCTACAGATTTTGCAACTGAATAAAAACAGAGGCCGGCCGTGGTGGTGTAGCGGTTCTAGGTGCGCAGTCCGGAACCGCGCGACTGCTACGGTCGCAGGTTCGAATCCTGCCTCGGGCATGGATGTGTGTGATGTCCTTAGATTAGTTAGGTTTAAGTAGTTCTAAGTTCTAGGGGACTGATGACCTCAGATGTTAAGTCCCATAGTGCTCAGAGCCATTTGAACCAAAAACAGAGTGGTTTACTAAAAAGTGCGAATGATGAAATAATTTTTGTGTTACGTGAAAGACTATTATAATTTTTGTCTCACTATTTGTTATGGAACATTTACGCACAGGTGACGAATGCCATTGGATATCTACAAAATCGTGTAGGACCTCCTTTTGCCTGGCGAGATACAACAACTCGACGTGACATGAACACAAGAAGTCGTTGGAAGTCCCCTGCAGAAATATTGAGCCATGCTGCCTCCATAGCCGTCCATAATTGCGAAAATGTTGCCAGTGCGGGATTTTGTGCACGAACTGAGCTCTCGATTATGTCCCATAAACGTTAGATGGGATTCATGTTGGGCAGTTTGGATGGCCAAATCATTTGCTCGAATTGTCCAGTATGTCCTTCAAACCAGTCGTGAACAATTGTGGCCTGGTGACATGGCGCATAGTCATCCATAAAAATTTCATCAATGTTTGGGAACATGAAATCCACAAATGGCTGCAAATGATCTCCAAGTAGCTGAACATAACCATTTCAAGTCAATGATCAGTTCAAGTGGTCCAGAAGACCCAGTCCACTCCATGTAAACACAGAGCACATAATTATGGAGCCACCACCATATTGCACAATGCCTTGTTGACAGCTTGGGCCCATGGCTTCGTGGGGTCTGCACCACATTCTAACCCTACTGTCATCTCTTACCAACTGAAATCTGGACTCATCTGACCTGACTACTGTTTTCCAGTTGCCTAAGGTCCAACCAATATGGTCATGAGCGCAGAATAAGTGCTGCACGTGTTGTATTACTGTGAGCAAAGGAACTTGCATTGGTCATCTGCCACCATAGCCCATCAACGCCAAATTTCGTCTCGTTGTTTGAACGGTACGTTCATCGTACTTCCTACATTGATTTCTGCAATTATTTCACGCAGTGTTGTTTGTATAATGGGCGTTCAAAAACAAATGAGCCGGCGTCTGGAATGTGCAAACCAGTGACAGGTGGGTAATGTGGTGTGTGTAACTAGGTGTGGTTCTGACCAGAGTGTGGAAGTTCACAGCCTGTCGCTAGAGGGCACACGTGCACATCAGGTGACTATACAGAGCTAGCATCAGCATGCATCAATTGTCCAATGCTGCCAGTCGCATTGCAGTGACATGGATGCGTCACAAGAAGAGCAAAGAGGTGTTGTTCGTAATCTGACAGTGGAAGGAGGAGGAGGAGGAATGGACATTCATTGACGAATGTCACAAGCGTATGGCAAACACTGTATGCACAAGGGCTGCAGGGAGGTATGGGTGTCGTTAGCCAATGATGCAAGATCTGGAGCACCACACTGCATTACCGATGACATCATCCAGTAGGTGGATGCACTCATTACCCAGGACCACCAAGTGAAAGTGAAAGCCATAGCCACCGTGGTCAGACTG
Organism: Schistocerca piceifrons; assembly: GCF_021461385.2. NCBI lineage: Eukaryota > Metazoa > Arthropoda > Insecta > Orthoptera > Acrididae > Schistocerca > Schistocerca piceifrons. The sequence goes on from NC_060149.1 coordinate 267,574,184, forward strand.
AGTGTTGGAAGTGTTCACTCCATCATGAAGGAAAGACTGCACAATGGCAAAGTGTGTGCCCAATGGATGCCCCACAGTCTTCAACCACACCAGGAAACATGTCGAATGGCCCACTGTCTTGCTCACCTGCAGTGCTATGCTCAGGAATGGAATGAGTTCCTGGCACAAGTGGTGTCTACACTTCAGACCAGAATCAAAACGACAGTCTCCAGTGGAACCATCCAGGGTCACCATCACAAAAAAAAAGTCAAGGCCATCCACATGAGTGCAAGAAAGGTTATAGGCTATGCTGACATTCTTCTTTGACCAATATGGCCCCCTTCTGATTCACTTCCTGCAGCAAGGGACAGCAGTGAATGCCTAGCATTACTCACAAACCTTTACCACCCTTCACCAAGCGATCAAATCAAAATGACCAGGCAATCACCCGTGGGATCATTCTGCTCCACGACAATGCAAAGCCTTGTACGGCCAACAATGTCGCGACACTCCTGCAGAAATTCAAATGGGAAGTTCTTGGCCACCCTCCATACAGTCTGGACCTCTCTCCCTTTGATCATGCCGTTTTTGGTCCCCTTAAAAAGGCTCTGAGGACCAAACGATTCGCCTCGGACGACGACGTCCAGCTGTACGTGCGGAACTGGTTAACATCGCAGCCCCGGGAATTTTATGACACAGCCATTCACCGCCTTGTCACCGTGGCACAAGTGTCTCAACAGCCAGGGTCAATACTTCTAACATTCGGGTACTGGTTTCTGTAATTACGCCTCCGGCTCGTTTCTTTTTGAACGGCCCTTATATGTTAGCACTGACGACTCAACGCAAACGCCGTTTCTCTCGTTCGCCAAGTGAAGGCCGTCACTTTCACTTGGTGGTCCTGGGTAATGAGTGATACCTGAAATTTGGTATTGTCGGCACACTCTTGACATTGTGGATCTTGGAATATTGAATTCTCTGACGATTTCCGAAATGGAATTTCCCATGCTTCTAGTTCCAGTTACCACTCTGTATTGAAAGTATGTTGATTCCGTCGTGCGGGTATAATGACGTAGGAAACATTTTCACATGAATCACCTGAGTACAAATTACAGCACCGGCAATGCACTGCCCTTTTATACCTTGTGTACGTGATACTGGCGCCATCTGTAAATGTGCATATCGGTGTCCCATGACTTATCAATTCTGTGAAAAGGTAATGCGCTTACCGACTGAACATGGAACTTTCCTTTTGCCTTGTAACCTGTTCATGGGCATTGAAGCTTATTTTATGTATACTACAGACAGAGCAACATGACCAGCATTTGAACAAGAGAAGAAATGTGCGTTTTAATAGAGGTAACGTAGGAATTTTACGCTCGTCCATGTCGCAAACAAACTGTGAGATTTACGAGTGAGATACAGCCGACATCTGCGCCTGGAGCGCACTGCGATCCCGTAGGCCTATACCACGTTGAAGCTGTGATTTTCTAGGAGCAGGAATTTTGCGCTGAACGAACAAAACAGAGTTTTGTGTCGACAGAGGCAAAACTTAAAAATGTAGCTCATTTGTGTTTTCCCAGGTAATGAAATTACAAGCATATTAACGATTCAATCCACACGTGATATCTGGGAAGTACAGTCGTGGACAAACCGAGCGAGACCCCTCGCCTCTTCGTTATGCTGATCCGCACAGCTTTAAAGTCTGCTACACAGCATAACAGGCAACGTCACGAAGTGCTACCAACATACTATGCACAGGTGTGAAATTAAAAAACCACCTGAAATTTGTCAGACTGTTTTCAATCATGTGTAAGACTATATTAATGCTGATTGTGTTAAACACAACACACAAATATAAGAAAACGAAAGAAGAAACGCTAATTAGTATGAACTGTACTCATGAAAATGAATTTCACCTTATCGAGATAAAATAACTGTTTTAGTAATACAAAGTGCCCCAGATCGTTGCGAATTAGCAAAATATTATGAGCAATCGGCCGCGAAACGGTCTGTGTCAACGTTTAGACCAGTCATACTAGATTACCGTTGCTGACCTACCATCAAAGTGTGCAAATTTACCAATGCGTGAAGATTCATAACGAAATTCAGTTAAAAATCATTCAGTGCCACACTTATGTCAGTTCAGTTATTGACAGAAGCGGAAAAAGTAGGCAGTAACAAGTATGGAATTCTACAAGAGTTTCATATTGACATCCGCAGGACGCCGGTACAGAATAAAGGTAACAATAAAACGTATCGGGGGCACGAGAATTTCTTAAAATAGCTTTACTGGTAGTCTATCTGTCTCCATCGAGATTAGAACCGAAAACAAAGCAGACCTCTCTTGTAGTAGCAAACACCTTTCACAACGCTAGCAGATAACCCAGGCAAGCAGCCCTTTATTATTATCCCAGACATGAATAAGCCGGCAGTTTCGCAATGAAAGTGTCAAAAAGATCTGCAGTTTCTGTTGTATAAAGCTTTATGGACTCAAAAACATGAATTTTCTACCTTTGTGTCACCGCTTATGTGACAATCATTCGGGATGTTTATCGAAATAACAAAATACTGTTATTAGCGAGTAAATTTAGTTGGATAATTCTGCACCACCCCAGGAAATAAACGGCTACATAGCTGCCAAATGTATTCTACAATTAGACTCGCCACAGCCAGAAAACGTTCATTAGCCGAAGTGTTTCTAAAGCTAGCCATCAATGGGAATGCTCGCACTTCTAAACTGCGGTGGCATTAATACTGGCATCTGAATTACCACGTGTATAGGCAAATGGATTTTATTTGCATTTCTGTAAACATGACTTGGATCGAAAGCGTAGCTACGATTAATATGCTGATGTGTCGACTGCAACTAGAACATTTCGAACAAAGAGTAGCGGGACTTATTTATGCGGTCCTCATCTTCAGTAACTGTCGTAGCTATTTTCGTTGTTAGGATTTCGTCACCTAAATCGGTAAAATTGGGACCCTACTAGTCTCACTTTCTTGACCGTCTATCTTTCTACCCAACCCTTAAAGCCCGTTTACCTCGAGTACGGGTAGATATAATAAGGGGAAATGTATCGCACTTACTGCGGTATACGGTCCCTTGGTGGTGCAAAAAAAGTGAGCATCTTTGTCAACGCAATCTAAAGATACGGCCGTTTATGTAAAGAAAATTTACGCGAAAGGTCAAAAAATGGCTCCAAGAACTATGCGACCAAACTGCTTAGGTCATCAGTCCCCTAGACCTAGAACTACTAAAACCTACGTAACCTAACTCACATCCATGCCCTGGGAAGGATTCGAGCTGACAGCGCAAGCAGCCGCGCGGTCCGCGGTATGACGTCGTTGAACACACGGCTAACCCGCGCCGGCAAGCTTTTAATATCATCTGGTGTTGCTAAAAAGTTATTCACTTCTGGTGAATGATTTTCTGCACAGTTCATTTAAGATAGAATAACTAAAATATATTTGATGTTACGGAAGAGGAAGGGCGCATAATTCATTTCCCTTGTCTTTTTGTTAATGATGTGATTCGCAGTCTGAGCATACGTACTATCTAAAACCACAAGTTATAGTCACAGATAAGCGAGTACAACACAGTGGTTTGAGGTATTTCGTTTCCCACGAAGTGGTGGCAGCCGATGCTGTGGCGTCTTCGAAGCACATCAGCTGAGCGAACTTTTTCTTCTAGTCTAATAGACAATGGTAACATCGTAGAATATGTTTGACAACTATGTGACCATCGAGTTACGTTCTGGAGTGGTTCATAACTATGTTAGTAAGTTCTTTAAATTACATTTGCTACATGATTCGCACCAAAGACGTAGGAAATGTATGTTATTTAGTCCAGGAAGCACGTTCTAACAGAAATTGCTACTTACATTGCGAATTAGTCGTCTTATCCATCACATTGACAACGAGGATGCTCTGTTTTGCTACAGTTGTTTCATAGCTTAGTGGTATTGTGTGTTGGTGGTGTTGCCACTTTACATTCTTTGTGCACATGTAAAACACAATAAAAGTGTTGGATGCCTACAGTGATCAGTCTACTCGACAAACGTTTGTTGTCATCGTAATTTATGTAACTTGTTCTTCAACTTCCAGTTTGACAGTTTGTGGAAAAATGTTTTACCTTGCTAGTCCTAGTTTCAAACCTTGTCTGACTGAGGAAACGTAGGCATGAAGGAGTCAGTGAAAGCAATTATTTGCTATTATAGCAGACTTTTGAATACACTGGACACTTGAATTCTCTATATTGATTCTGAGAGTTTTGTTATTCCTCTTGTTATTTACTGTCTCCATGGTCCGCAGCTCGTGGTCGTGCGGTAGCGTTCTCGCTTCCCACGTCCGGGTTCCCGGGTTCGATTCCTGGCGGGGTCAGGGATTTTCTCTGCCTCGTGATGACTGGGTGTTGTGTACTGTCCTTAGGTTAGTTAGGTTTAAGTAGTTCTAAGTTCTAGGGGACTGATGACCATAGATGTTAAGTCCCATAGTGCTCAGAGCCATTTGAACCATTTGAACTGTCTCAGTGTTATCCGTGAGAATAAATTAAAGGCAGTGGGATTAGGTCCCTGATCTATATACTGTGTATTAATACTCTGCGCTGCTACGTACATTTTAAAGGTCATATTCTTTACGTAAAAACAGAGTATCGGTTTCAGTCCTACGATCGACGATAAACTTCAGAAATACAATTACAGAATAGTGGCATATCGATTACGGCTCCTAACCATCAACAATAGTTGTTACCCATAATTTTGTATTTCCTATTTGTCCGTCGTCACCCTTTAGAGACCAACCTGATCTTTCCACAATGCCATTTTTGACTTGCTTCTTAATATGTTCTATAACTACAGATTTGTTGAAAATATTAACTGTTAAATACCCTATTCCACAAATTAAAAACTTCCAGTTATTCTTCATATCTTGAAACTTACTACCGTTCACTTTCACTTAAGAAAAGATACATAATAATAAAATGAAATCATAGATTAAAATCTCAAAGCATACTGTGAATGGTTAAAATAAAATGAACTAAAAATCATCATCTTGTCTAAAACACGTTACTGTTCCAGAGAACTTTGGCACCTCTCAAAATTTTCTGCACCCCTGATGTTTAGCCACATGTGGACAAATAGTGGGTCTCATGAAGCAGCACTGTTTAGCCGTCACAAAATAAAGCCTCAAAAATCAGTAAATAAAACTATTCTTCTGCTGTTCCTCCAAGTAGCATATACCAACCGCTCTCTGCTGCGACGACGACTCGAAGTCCATTGGATATTTGATTTTTCTCTTCCTTTTCGGGCCTCCTTACCTCCCCTTCTAGCCCAAACTTCGCTCTCCAATTACGCCTTCACCGGCGAGCTTCTCCTCAATACTTTTCATTTGTGCTGAATTTTTTTACCCTTCTTGCATATACACGTGTGTCATGTATTTTTTAGAGACTACATGAATATATAACGTATGCCTTCTCTTAGCAAATTAAATATTATAGGCCTATATCTTGTTGTGAATTAATTTGTTTGCCCAGATTCCACTTACTGTGTTTCCTTAAAATTATATAAAATAACTTCTGGAAAAAAAAAGCTTGAAACATCTGTTGCATCTGATTTGTTAAGGGTTGAAAAAAAACCTCTGCTGATGCTGTTTAGTATCGCATATAACCTCCTTCGGCTTCCACGATGGCTCGAAGTCTGTTGGGTATTGAGCCCACGATTCTAGCCACATAAGTAGGAGATTCAAGTAACTCATTCCAAGCGTCATGAATCACACCAGAAAGCTGTCGGCGAGTCGACGGTGACTGTCCCTTTTCCCGTATTACTCTGACCAAATATTCTCAATGGGATTCATGTCAGCTCCTGTATGTGGCCATTTAATTACAGTAATATTACTATGGTCGTCGAACCACCTCTTAACCACACGTGCCATATGAACAGGCGACCGATCTTGTGGGAACATGATCTGATCACCGCCAACTATTGCTCTCACAGAAGGCAACAACACGTTCTGCAGAACTGATATGTAATTGCGCGCATCAAGTCTTCTTTCCACTTTCAACAGGAGCCCACACCCTTCGTCCGATATCCATGCCCATACCGTTAACGTCTCCCTGCCACTCCTTCGGCAACTGTAAATATATTTTGGATTCTACCTAGCACCTTTCGGCCGGTAAACAAGTACTTTTCCGGTTGATGCCGTAGAGAAAACTTTTTCGTCCGTGAAAACCACTCGCCTCCAAAACTGGAGAGATTTGACGACATTTTCAGCAGCAAAAGCAAGGCGGGCTTCTCTGTGGGAAACAGTCAATTTCTCTTTCACAGCATTGCTTCTTGCTCGCAATGCACCTTCCAGATTGACGGTCTTACTGCTAACATTGAGACCCAAAGTCTGCTGAATTTGTCGTGCGTTGACAAATGGGTGGTTCTCACTGAAACGGCGTATCTGCCGATCCTGAGCTGCTGCTGTTTTGCGGCGACGGCCATGACGCTTCCATTCAGGTTACCACCCTCTTCCACCCGGCTACCGTTGGCTTGTGAAGACCCATAGTTCTTACTATATAGCCATTTGAAAATCCCTCTGTATGGAGTGCTATTATAGCGCCCTTGTCTGGCTCAGCCAGATGGGCCATTTAGTGTTGACTGAATGATCCGTCGCGGTTAATATCTGCTGCGAAAGCAGCGCTAGTAGGGAACAGACTGCCTCCTCCACGACTGCAGCCGCAACGCAGGGTCCAAGTATGTGTAATACGGAAATCGATGGCATAAACGAGAGATCGCAAGCCTGTACCCATGTCATTACATAGCGGAGCAACTTACAATCTGTAATTTTTCTCAGAAGGGACTGGTCCGCTCATGTCATGTCCTATCCTGATATATATTACATGAAATGAAATGTTTACGTTTTGCATATACGGCAGGCCTAACGCAAGAAACATTTCTGAAATATCTGAGGCAACCTGAAGACCACTCCGTGAATTTTAGCTGTAGAAGGTTGCCTTATTAGAAGGAAAACGTGTTTATCCTCGCTCGCTGTGTTTCCAAGTGGCGCAGTTTACTCTGAGGCATACATAGTTCTTGCCGGGCGTAATAAGCGACTCGACTAACAAGGGCAACTCGCCAGGTGCCATACGCTGATTGTCTGGAAACTTTGCTCAATAAAGGAGAGGACAAAATTAGCGATCATGTGTTTCGGCTTATCTGCAGTCACTCGACCCTTTCCGAGAAAACGACGGTCAAAGTTATCAACTCGCTGTTCCTATAGTGTAGATACCTTTTGCGCCCGAGAATGCAATTGAAGCGTTGGCTCAGTGGCTACCGTCGTTCCTTCTTAATTCTGATTCCCAACTTCGGGACCATATTGTTTTTTTTATTATTACTTTTTCTCAGAATTATCTACAAATGTTTTTTCCAATTTATGTTGAAATAATGTTGTCGTTATTCGTCAATTAACTTTCTGTGTAATTAATGAATTAAAAAAAATAAACTAATGAGAAAATATGTCAAATATTTTTGTACCTCCTTACAATCTGTAAGGTTGCAGGGGCATTCACAAATATTTCACATCATTTTCTGATTCGTTTATTTTTTTAAACTTTTTTCAGTACACAGTAAATTAATTGACGAATAACGAAAACATTGTTTCAACATAAATTGAAATTCAGAGAGTGAGGGGGGGAAAAAAGGAACAACCGGGTTTTGAGCTCACAGTTCTGAAGTCGCGACAGTAGCCGCTGAGCCACCGCTTCAATTGAATCCTTACACGCTGAAAGATATCTACACTATAGCAACAGCGCATTGAAAACTTTGACCGTCATTTTCTCAGAAGCGGTCGAGTGTATGCAGATAAGCCGAGACACGTGTTCGCTTATTTTGTCCCCTCTTTCACTGAGCGAAGTTTCGGCAAGATCGGGGTATGACACTTGGCGGGTCCCCTCGTAAGTGGCGTGCGTTGCGATTCGGTAGACAGAATGCGTCCACTTTCCTCGAACACTCATTGACATGTTTGGAAACTTTCGTTCTTGTACTGGCAGTTTACATTATGAGGGCTGCCTTTCCTGATAACGATCTACTAATGGACTTTGCTCCTAATTTACGTTACTGTGTAGTAGACCTACTACAACGACTTGAACCGGAAATGTTTGTTTATCTGGATAGTCCGCTTTTGAGTTTCCATATTTCGCTGTAACATTTTCCTTTGTTTCAAAACGGCAAGTTTAGATGACCACTGCAACATGGTAACATCAGTAACAATTTAATACTTTGAAACAGTTACGTGTTGTGCACGGGGAGTGTACTCTGTTGAATGAGGAATACGTTAAACACACGAGCTGCGTCCAGTAACAATAATTAACTTTCGGTTATATGACAAAACACAAGTCGAAAGACTGTCAATTCATCTCAGTACCCAGTAAAACTTAAACTGGGACGATCGCAAACATACTTTTGTGGGGAAGGCAAACGAAAGACTGCGTTTTATTGGCCTCACACTAAGAATACGCAACAGGTCTACTGAAAACACTGACTACACTACGTTTGTCCGCCCACTGCTATAATATTCCTGCGCGGTATGGGATCCTTGACAGAGGTGATTGACGGTGCACGCCAATAACGTCCAAGGAACGGTAGCACGATTTGTAATGTCACGAAACAGGGGAAAGAGAGTCCCAGATTTGATAAGCGAGTTGGGGTGACATTCATGAGAACAAAAGCGTTTTTCGTTGTCGCGAGATCTTTTCACGAAATTTCAATCACCAACATCTGTTCTGTATGCCAAAACATTATTTCCTCGGGAACTCACACACGAAGAAATGACCGCACTAATAATGTAATTCAGCGCTCGTAAGAAAAGATTTAAGTGGTCCTTTTTCAGGTACGCTGTTAAAGAGTGGGACGGTAGAGAAATAGTCCGAAGGTGGTTCGATGTACGCTCTGCCAGGCACGTAAGTATGGATTGCAAAGAAATCCTGTAGATGCAGTCATGTACATGTAACAACCGAATTATGTTGTAATTGCGACATGTGAGTTATATTTGATTTGAACACCGAAGTTGTTTGCTGTTTATTTATTTTTTGTTCGTTATTTTCAGCCATAGACAATCACCTAGGTGCGTTAAATTGATACTGAAATAAAGTGTCATGCATGGACCAATAACAATAAATTCTTAACTACTTGTTATGGTACTGCAGTATCTGCCAGCGTCTTCAGAAGTGGATATCACATACGACGTTCCTAGGGTGTTTATAAGTGGACATTGCAGACGACTTCGAACAAAATTTGAATGTAGCTTCGTAAAAGTTCCGTGATCAAACGATCTGAGTTGCTGGCGAATACAGTTTATCCTTACTAGACAGTATAGGGTATTATCATTATACATGAGGTGAAAAGGGTTTCGCTGGGTGCGGTGGCCGAGTGGTTCTAGGAGTATCAGGCACGAAACGCGCGGCTGCTTTACTCGCATGTTGGAATCCTACTTCAGGTAAATTTTCTTTACATAAACGGCCGTATCTTTAGATTGCGTTGACAAAGATGCTCACTTTTCTGCACCACCAAGGGACCGTATACCGCAGTAAGTGCGATACATTTCCCCTTATTATCTCTACCCGTACTCGAGGTAAACGGGCTTTGAGGGTTGGGTAGAAAGATAGACGGTCAAGAAAGTGAGACTAGTAGGGTCCCAATTTTACCGATTTAGGTGACGAAATCCTAACAACGAAAATAGCTACGACAGTTACTGAAGATGAGGACCGCATAAATAAGTCCCGCTACTCTTTGTTCGAAATGTTCTAGTTGCAGTCGACACATCAGCATATTAATCGTAGCTACGCTTTCGATCCAAGTCACGTTTACAGAAATGCAAATAAAATCCATTTGCCTATACACGTGGTAATTCAGATCTCAGTATTAATGCCACCGCAGTTGAGAAGTGCGAGCATTCCCATTGATAGCTAGCTTTAGAAACACTTCGGCTAATGAACGTTTTCTGGCTGTGGCGAGTCTAATTGTAGAATACATTTGGCAGCTATGTAGCCGTTTATTTCCTGGGGTGGTGCAGAATTATCCAACTAAATTTACTCGCTAATAACAGTATTTTGTTATTTCGATAAACATCTCGAATGATTGTCACATAAGCGGTGACACAAAGGTAGAAAATTCATGTTTTTGAGTCCATAAAGCTCTATGCAACAGAAACTGCAGATCATTTTGCCATTTTCATTGCGAAATTGCGGGCTTTTTCATGTCTGGGGTAATAATAGAGGGCTGTTTGCCTGGGTTATCTGCTAGCGTGGTGAAAGGTGTTTGCTACTGCAAGGAAGGTCTGCTTTGTTTCCGGTTCTAATATCGATGGAGGCAGATAGACTACAAGTAAAGCAATTTTAAGAAAGTCTCGTGCCGCCAGTACGTTTTATTGCTACCTTTACGCCGGCCGTTGTGGCCGAGCGGCTCTAGGCGCTTCAGTGTGGAACCGCGCTGCTCCCACGGTCGCTGGTTCGAATCCTGCCTCGGGCATGGATGTGTGTGCTGTCCTTAGGTTAGTTAGGTTCAAGTAGTTCTAAGTCTAGGGGACTGATGACCTCAGATGCTAAGTCCCACAGTGCTTAGAGCCATTAAAACCATTAGCTACCTTTATTCTGTGGATCAATATGAAACACTTGATGAATTTTATACTTGTTACTGCCTACTTTTTCCGCTTCTGTCAATAATTGAATTGACATAAATGTGGCACTGAATTATTATTAACTGAATTTCGTTATGAATCGTCACGCATTGGTAAATTTGCACACTTTGATGGTAGGTCAGCAACAGTAATCTAGTATGACTGGTCTGAACTTTGACACAGACCGTTTTGCGGCCGAATGCGCATAATATTTTGCTAATTCGTAACGATCTGGGGTACTTTATCTTACTAAAACAATTATGTTATCTCAATAAGCTGAAATTCATTTTTATTAGTACAGTTCATACTAATTAGCGTTTCTTCTTTCATTTATATCTTATATTTACGTGTTGTGTTTAACACAGTAATCAGAATTAATATAGTCTTACACATGACTGACAACAGTCTGACAAAGTTCGAATAGTTTTTCAATTTCACGCCTGCGCATAGTATGCTGGTAGCACTTCGTCGCCTTGCCTGTTATCCTGTGTAGCAGACTTTAAAGCTGTGCGGATCAGCATAACGAAAAGGCGAGGGGTCTCGCTCGTTTTGTCCACGACTGTACCTTGTGTGAAAGCATATTTATTATTATTATGAATAAATTATTTTTATTTGCAAGAAATTCTGTGACAAAAGAAACATTTTACATGTCAGTAACATCAAACAAAAACCTCATATACATATAACCACAAAAGTTTTCCAGTGAGTTTTTATATAAAGTATGGAACATTATACAAAACATTGTGTTGTTCTTTATTATTTGTTGCGTAGGACTGCTATCAGTAAGATCATTTGGTGGAAACCGGAGTGCGTGAATGACAATGTCAGTTGTTTGAGTGATTTCCCCAAGACATGTTGTAGGTGTATCAGTGGTAGACCGTGGGAACGGTGCTTACGAGCGCTGCGAGGACGAATGACTTTTGTTATAATCCACATTTGGTGAACTAGAATCGTATTGGCTCTATTAATATTTCCATCTCTGTGAAGATTTGGAAAACTCCAGTCTTTGCCTGCATGGCTTGGTATGGGCGAAAATTTTACATTGACATAGCCATGCTTTTGAAGAACACTCTTAGCTAATCCTCTTGTGGTGGTGGTGGTTTCTACAACTCTTCCAGGAGCGTTTTAAAGCGGTGCTGCCTTCTTTGTACTCATATAATGTATGAAAAGGGCATCACTTTCGTTCGTCTTTTTAGTCGGAGGACGTTGGCATGTGGCAAAAAGTGGTGTTGTGGGAAAGAGATTCACACTCATTTGTTTCTGGACAGTTATCGTCAGCGCTGCTTCAGAGGTCATCAATGTGTCTCGCCGACGCGTTACGCCAATTTTCTATATTTTCGGTGTACTGTATACGATTCGAAAAAGTGCTCCTTTTGTCTTCTATACATTCTAGAAATCTCAGCCAATCCCAGTAGCTGGCTGTTTTCATTCTTTTTTTGGCAGCAGACCGTGTGATACCGTTTTTTCTGTTCTATGTGTTCTGCAGCAATCTCGAGTACTCTTCCACCGTCTTTGACAGTCATTTAGTAGAACGCAGCGTACAACGCTTTAGACTCGCCAGAACCTGTTGGCCTATCACGGCTGGTGTAAAACGTTGGCGCACTGCACATTGTACTCTGACGGAATGAGTGCACGGTCCGTTTGAGGACGTTGTAAGGGTGTACACTTTGTGCTCAGTAACAAAGAATAGTACTTATAGAGACTGTAATATTCTGAGATGTGCTTAATTTTGATTGACTTTGGTGATTTCGGACGTGATTTAATTGAGGTGGGTGTCTTGGCTTAGGGGCAGATGGTTAAGCAACACGGCCACTGCGGGGTTAGGAGATGTGAGAGGGGGAATATTTTACTGTTTGTCTTCCAGTATTGACAACCCACAGGCGTGCGCGAATCGTACCGATCAGCTGCTGCTGTATAAATGTTGACACGGAAGCAACATGGATTCGTCAATGCGCATTACAGAGAGGGTCATCGTCAAATTCACTACTCGTGTGTAGCAAGAAACATTAAATTAAGGCTGTTGTAATAAATCACAATGAGTAGAAGAAAAATGAAACACACGTTTGTAATCGTGTCTCACACTGCATAATGCATTTAAATAAAAGTACAGTTACTGTTATTAATCATCCGCCCAAACAGACAACGCAATTATTCGTCATCAGGCAACTACTGTGTCACAGCTTTGGGATCGTCGAGGGTGGCAGCAGTCTGAAACAGATAAGTCGGCACGAAGTGTTCCGAATGGTGCCGACGACTACTAACGATCAGTTAGTGGGGACAGGCGGCGTACTTACCGCACCGTTACTTTAGCTAATCTATTTAAGTCTCATCATATACTAATTTTTGTAGGTTACCAGTTAATAAGAAGAGCCTAATACATGCTGTACGGAGTGCTGCCGCACAATGTTAATATTGGCCCTTGATCAAAAAAGTTTGATGACCGCTGTTCTACAGTATTCCATCAATTTAATTACCTAAATGTCCTGGGTGCAAACTCAGTTGCACTCAGTAGTTAGTTATATAGATACTTCTTTACTTTACCTTAACATTATAAAGCGTATGATCCTGTTCCAAGAAAATTACTTTGGAGAGCACTACATATGGCAAACATAAACCCTTCCTTGATTAAAATAATACAACAGATGTATAAAGATAACATTTGCCAAGTGGAAGTTGGTAATAAACTTTCACAGAAATTTAGAACAAGCAAAGGCCTTTTACAGGGCTGTCCCATGTCACCATCATTATTTAAAATCTATATAGATATTAGCCTTAGAATATGGTCTCGTAAATGTAATAGTATGGGATTAGAAATAAGAGATGGAGTTTACCTACATCATTTATTATTTGCTGATGATCAAGTAGTCGTAGCACAAGATGGGGAGGATGCTAACTATATGTGCAATCAACTAGCAGTAGCATACAAAACTTGGGGTTTGAAGATTAATTACCAAAAAACAGAATACTTGACTAATGATTCAAATGAGCTATACATTGAAGGAAAGAAAATCAAAAAGATAAACACTTTCTGTTATTTGGGATCCATTTTAGAAATCGAGGGAAAATCAGAGTCAGAAATCAATAAAAGAATTAGCAGCGGACGGAGGGTCATTGGGATGCTTAACTCAGTCTTATGGAGCAGGAATGTAATGAGCAGAACTAAAAAATTAATATACAAATCCATATTAGAGAGTGTGGTTCTGTATGGAACGGAGACCTGGACAATTAACATGAAGCACATTAAAAAATTACAAGCTCTAGAGATGGACTTCTGGAGAAGATCGGCAAGAATCTCCAGGAAAGAAAAGATAAGGAACACCGAAGTAATAAGGAGAATGGAAATAAAAGAAAGAATATATGACGTAATGGATAGGAAGAAATTACAGTGGTACGGGCATGTACGACGAATGGAGAAAGCCAGAATACCAAAATTGATACTGGAGTTGGAACCGGAGGGGAGAAGAAGAAGACGACGACCTATGACCACCTGGCTCCAAAATGTGCAGCACACAATGAGGAGAATGGGCGCAGAGGAAGAGGACACTCAAGATCGAAACACCTGGAGAAATATTTTGAAAATATAGTTTAAGAACGTTTATTGTTTGTATTGTAATTTCCAAGTAAATATTATGTTGGAGATAAGCCTCTGTAATGAGGAAAAGCTCAAAATAATAATAATAAAATAATAAATTCTAAAGTTAGAGCCTTTCTCAACAATTCTTCTAGTTTTTTTTTAAATCTTTACTAACACAATACAATCAATACAATATGAAGATACAATACAACCCACCACCTTAATAATTAGTGGGTCTACATATTATACTACACATTCTACAGCATTGTTACATTGCATTTTTTACAACTGGCTTAACTTTGAGCAAGGTTCATCTGTTTGCTTAGCTATCCTACTTCTAACTGATCTATTCTGCAGCGATTATAGGTGTGCCAGTTGATGTATAAACCTACTATTTGTGGCCTGCTCACTGAGCTAAACCCATGTGAGCGTGCCCCTGGCACTGGGCTGGCAAAGTCTGTTTTGTCGCTGCAGTCCCTACTTATTAGTATTGGTTAGTGCTCGACTCTACTACTACTATTACTATTAAGTTCTAGTTCTTAAGTAAGAGTGCAGTTGTCATTGCCTTGGAGGTGATGCACCCGCTGACCTGGTCCTGTAGTGCGGCGGATTCCAGTCGTGAAACGACTGGCCAGTTTCGCACTCAGTGGTATGGCGGGTACATCTCAGTCTATTCCGGGTTTGTTGTTATCCATTTTGGTTCCTTAGAAAGTCTCTCAAGATCTTCTGTGATACCTCGTTTGCCAGAATGTTAAGGACACTAAAGGTATCGGCACGTCGTATTGGGGCATAGGTGTCGTTGTTGGGTAATTGTGGTCTTACGTCATGCGCCACATCTTCGTATAACAAGCAGTCATAGATGATGTGCTCAGGTGTACCGTCTTGAGCGCCACAGTCACACGCTGGTGTAGCTCTTTTCCCAGACCGACATAGATATGTCAGGTATGGCCCATGTCCCTTGAGAAAGTGCAGTAATCCTCTACTTGGCTCAAAGTAGGTCATCTCAAGTCACTCTTTGATGTTAGGCAGCAGTTGAAAGACCCTCCTACCAGTTTCTTCGTTTTCCCATGATATTTGCCACAACTCCTCCCCCCTTCTTTTAACAGCAAGCTTGTCTCCTACCTGAACCACTAAGATGTCTCTCGTCCTGTCTACCTTTCCATTGGAAACCCAGTACCATGCTGCCTGTTCTCTTATATTTACGTCTAGTGGACATAATCCCCCCGGGAGTTGTTCTGTATGCCCCTACAGATCGCATAGTCATGTTTCTCTGCACCCTTCTCACGGCCATGGCTGGCATCACCCTCGTGAGCCTGTGTGCCCAGACCCCACACGCATATCCTACTACTAATGATAAGACACTGTTATGGTAGAGTTTGATTAGTGCGGGTGGCAGATGAAATCTTTTATGACCTATGTTAATGAGATTGTTTAGAGTTTCTAGGGCTCGTAGTGTTATGGTTTCAATGTGAGATGTGTATCTCCATTTTTCATTAATTATGACTCCTAGGCATCGTGCTTCGCGACGCCAGAGAACTGGTGTTCCATCGATTCTGACTATGGGGTTTCTGATCAGACTGCCTTTTAGAAGAAGGTGTGTTGACTTGTGCGGTGCGACCTTCATTTTTGCTTGTTGGCACCACTCAGTATTGTTATTGCTCTTTCTACTTTTGGTTCTAGGTCTTCTCGGCTACGGCCGCCGTCCAACAGGAGGAGGTCGTCAGCGTAGGCTATCACGTCTAGCACGTCCTCGCTGAGTTGTAGTTTCTCCAACAGCGGTTCTACATTTACGTCCCAAAAGAGTGGTCCCAGTACGGAGCCCTGGGGACACCCCTTCGTGATGGTTTTGCTTATTTTGTCGCTAGACAATGATAACCAAACCTCCCTGTCCATGCAATAGCTCCTCAGACAGCCATAGAGGGGCCCTGGACACTCCTTCTCACGCAAGTGGGAGAAGAGTGAGGGCCACCACAGGTTGTCAAAGGCGCAACTGATGTCCACCATGATGCCGATCACGTATTTGAGCGGGGCTGAGCTGCAGACCTCAGCCGCCAAGGCGATTGCGTCAGACGCCGATCGCCCTGGCCGGAAGCCGAACTGTCTGTCACTCATCCCACACAAAACCCTGTGTGCAGTCAGTCTGTCAGCCAATAGCTTCTCTAGCAATTTCCCCATGATGTCTAGGAGACATATTGGTCTATAGGACTTTGGCTCCATGAGATCTTTGTCCTTGCCCTTTTTATGATGACCATGTTCGCCATTTTCCAGATCTTCGGGAATTTACCGGTCCTGAGACATTCATTAAATAACCCTGTAAGAGGTGCTATTAGCTGTGGGGCGAGGAACTGTACCACCTCCGCTACTATACCGTCTGGCCCTGGTGCTTTTCCCCATTTTAATGACTTAATCTGCGCAGCAACTTCTTCTTCAGAGAACGGGTACAGCCTGGTGTCATTGGCGTACTCTTGCTGATCCGCGAATTTGCTGTTGGGTCTCTGTTTCTCCATTTTCCTCATCGTCTGGCAGCACAGTCCGCAGGAGGAACTCGGCAGTCTCACGCCAGGACTCAGTTGTTCTGCCATCTTCTCTGACTGTGGAGAGGACCGCTGGAGACCTTATCTTTTCCCTGACCAACTTGTAGGGAACTCTCCAAGGGTTAGTTTCAAGTTGCCTCAGTACGTAGCCCTCCCAGCTCTTGATCGTTACCTCTTTCAGTTGTTTTTGAAATGTGTCCTTCGCCTCTCTATATTGCTGCAGCCAGTGTTGTTTTTCAGGCCAGACGGCACTTCGCTGGTAGTACTTCCTCGCCCGTCGGACAGACTGGCGCAAACGTTCGAGGTCAGCTGTCCATGGTGATGAGGAGGCCACTACGGCCCTTTTCCTACTTGTCACAGCAGCTTTTACTGGCCTAATCACCCATCCCACCAGTTCTTCGGCGTACCTATCCACGTCCAGGTCACCCTCGGGCAATGGAGGAACATCAAATTCTCGAGCTAGGTGCTCCCAATCTGTTTTATTGAAGTTGTATTGGATTTTCCACCCTAGGTCCCAGCGGCATTCTTCGTGACTGAGGTGAAAGACAATCAGGTTGTGATCGCTTGTGGTAACTTGATCCTTAACTACCCAGCTTTTGATGTTGCTACTTACGTTAGGTGTGGCCAAAGTGACGTCTGTGTTAGTCCCTAACCCACCTCCAACTGTATAGGTGGGGGGAATTCCCTGGTTTATTGGCCACAACAAGCTGTTGGGCAATGATCAGCTCTTCAGCCTTTTCACCGTTTGCGTCTCTGGTGCCACTGTACCATAGGGAGGATTTCGCGTTCATATCTGCTGTGATGATGACCCTTCGCCCCTGCAACACCGTGGTGGTTCTTGCAAGATGGTCTAGGTGATCTTAAAAATTCCCTCCATATTGAAAATACATGTTTATGATGTATACCAAAACCGAGAGGCGTCTGTAACTCCACGACGTTAAGCGGTTGTTTGATGAGTGCGTTATTGTTGTTGCCCTCAACCCCTTGTTTGCTATAATCGAGACTGCCTGAGGTTCTTCCCCGGTGGAGACTACTTGCCAGGAGGCGGACATGAAGGGGATTTGCCCAGCTCGAGAATATGGCTCCTGCAAACAGATTACGTCCAGCCTCAACTCCTCCACTATCCTTCGCAGCTCCGGCATGACAAGTCGGCTGTTACGAGTGTTGAGTTGTCCTACTGTGATGCTGGGTGTCATTATGGAAAGTATGTTTGGAAGTTGTAGTCAGGCCAGGGTTTGTTCCAGTCTGACGCAATTCGCCCATTTGCCAGGACGGACTGTGCGTATATTTCCTCCATTTCGAATTTTTCCCCCTCCTTTCAAACATTTTCTTAAGCAAGTCAGGTTGGGCTCCAAATTCGGTGGGGAGGTTCATTGACCTTAACTGTATCCTGTCTACAGCCTCCATTGTTGAGAAGGTGACCCTTCTTCCGTATTTGTGCTCTACACGTACGACGTGCCTGAGTGCTGTTGTAAGGACAGTCGGTTGCTCCAGGTGGGAGAGCTGCATGGCAAATTCTAGGTTGGGATAAATTCTTCTGGGGTCCACTCCTGTGGGTCTGGGTGCTGCCTCCAGTTGCGTTGTGCTTGCATGGGGATTGTGGTGTTTGTGTTTGGAGCCTGCGAGTCGTTGTCTGGCGTGTGGCCGCTTTGTGTTGTGGTAGGTCGGCCCATGGTTGCTGATCGCGCGACTAAATTTGCAGCTTCAGGGTTGAGTGTGGAGGAGACAACTGGAGAAGCATGAGCCACAGGTTCAGTCTGTATGGATATATCCACTTTGGATATTTTTTGTTCGTCTGACTCTTCTACCGATTCTATTCCCGGTCGGGTCAGGGATTTTCTCTGCCTCGTGATGACTGGATGTTGTGTGATGTCCTTAGGTCAGTTAGGTTTAAGTAGTTCTAAGTTCTAGGGGACTGATTACCATAGATGTTAAGTCCCATAGTGCTCAGAGCCATTTGAACAATTTTTTTCTTCTACCTGTTCTGTTTGTTTACTTATATCTGTCATAATTATTTCTTGTTGTTTAGTTTTCTGTATTTCATTTAGGAAGCCTCTGAATTTGCGCTCCCTTTCAGCGTCTCTTCTTTGTTTGCTGGGGGGTTTCCTTTTCTTGACTGTTTGGATTTGGTTTGCAGCGTCAGCCATAATCTGTTCCAGCTATCAAGCGTTGTTCCAACAGGACTTTTTTCCTCTGTGTGTGCATGAAACGCAAACGCTTGTTTTGCTGCAGTTTTTCCTAAGGTGGTCTTCAGAACCGCACCTGGAGCAAGCCAGCTTCCTAGTACAGTATTTGTGTATGTGATCAATGTCCGCGCAATTGTGGCAATGAGGTACCACCAAGTAGTCTTTGACATTTATCGTGTGAAAGCCAATGTAAACCTTGCCCATTGTCGTTAGCCTCTTCCAAAGGGCCCTTGAGACCTCTGTCACATGGTGGACTACGTCTCGGTCCCTTGGTCCTGTCCGGAATCTTAATTTGAAGTTTTTCATAAAGCTTTCTATGTCCATGTCGTCTAAATTTTGTTGGTACAGAGTGTCACAGAGGTCTTAATTTGTTAGTGTTACTGGTACGTCATACAGAATAACTAGTGGATTTCTTTTACGCGGAGGCTCACACCGAACTGACTTACATAGTTTTTTATTAGCATGTAGCTTATTCTTGTCTTCTTCTGTGGGAACGTCAACGATGACAACGTTCTTTGTTGCCTTGCCCCTGTTGATTTTAATTTTTTCTCTAGCCGGGTTTACCAAGGTTGCAAAAACTTCCTGTACTTTTTTGATGTCTTGTCCTGGTAGTGGTCTTAGAAAGACCGCTGTATCAGGTCGTTTCGAAACTTTTGCAATTGTTTCTCTTGTTGATTGGGCCTTTGTGGCTGCTTGTGCAGCCACGCCAGCCCATGTCTTCGTCGGTTGTTTCCTTAGTCTCTCGTTTTCTTTTTCTAGTTCTTCAATTCTGCCCTCCAGCTTGGCGCTGGCAATTGACCATGCTGCCAGCTCATTATTAAGTGTTTGAACGGCTGCCTGACTAATCTTCCCGTTCTTAACATTGTGGTCTATGAATTGGCTTAACCTCATATATCTTTCCATAGTGCTCTCCTTCGATGCTTGACTCAAGCCATCTTGAGGCGAGAGATCAGCTAGCATAGAAGCCCTGGTGGGTGCACTTGAGTCGCTTGTCTCATCGGTAGCCATCATTTCGTGCTTGACAAGCAAAGAATTGGGAGCCACGTCTCTTACCCCGACTTGGGATTGGATCCCACTACGGCAAACCAAGCCACTGGCACAGGGACACAGTTGGTGGTGTGTCCCTGAGTTCTGGGGAGTAGCGATGCCGGGCAGGGGCAACATGTCGCAGCCGAGGCCAATGTCACGTCGCACCCATCCTACACCGCTTCTCAACCCAGTACCTGGAGGGGACAGATGTAGTGTCCCCGATTGCGCTGCTCCCCCTGCGCCATGCACCCTTTGCTTTCGCTTTGAGTTGGGAGATTTTTAACGTCGTCCAGGACGTGAGGAATCACAGCAGCCATACTGCAGGGCTCCGGGATCGTCGTTTGACTTACTCTCATGCCCTCACCCGACTGCCAAGTTCGACTCAGAAGAGACAGGTGGTGTGTCTCTCGTAATGCAGCTTCCCCTGCACCATGTACCCTTTGCTTTCACCTTGGGTTGGGGGCGTTTAACGTCCTACCCTGACGGGAGTTTAACGTCGTTCCTTGACACAACGACAACCCTCACCTTTCCACAGCCCGGAGATGGTCTGAAGTTGTGATGATGTTGATGAATGGTGTTATGGCCCGGGTCTTATGTTGTGGAGTTTGACATCATCGAGACGGTGCGGCACTCAAACCAGAGTGCATTCCCCCGGAGGGCCTCCACACATACTGGGGGATCATGTCCGACCATGTCTCACCCACCGCTTTTGATAATTCATGGTGGGCCAATGCGGATCAGTGAGGATTGCACCCAGTTAAGGGCTAGCCTTTTAACGTCATGCATGGATGGCCCTTTGCGTGTTAGCTTAACCCAATCTAAGGGGGCTACTGAGCGCCGGGGCCACGTCAAGCCCACGGGATAGGACATTATGGTCCCTGCCCCACTCAGGTTCCTCTGAGCCTCAAGGCCACTCCAGAACAATCGGAAGATTCCCGGGAATCAGAGGGTCTCCTGGCGGTTTTAACCCAGTTATGGGAGGCAACACACCTCCCCCAGGTGGCGCCACGCGGACCGCTTTCCCGTGCGAGTTTCTTCTAGTTTATTCTTATTAACAATTACCTTATTCTATGTTGCAGTTTGTCCTAGTTCACCACTCCACATGTATTTGATGTGCTTGTAAGACTGGCGGATGTACACTCCTACGCCTATGACAAAAGTACAGAAATTGCTATCAGTAACACGGCGAAGCTAGTGGTCGTAACGCTTATGGTTACTGCGTTTCGTCATCGGTTCTCCTGGTATTGTTGAAAATGTTACAACATTTGCCTCGTGGAAATTTTTCACAGCTGAGATGCTGTCAGTGTGGCTAAGGGATGTACAAGCTCGGGATTCAGGGTGTATATTAAGGTAAGTCAAATTCTGAGTTGGCAGTTTATAGTTACAGTTTCTGGTGCAAAAAAAAAAAAAAAAAAAAAAAAAATGGTTCAAATGGCTCTGAGCACTATGGGACTTAACAGCTATGGTCATCAGTCCCCTAGAACTTAGAACTACTTAAACATAACTAACCTAAGGACAGCACACAACACCCAGTCATCACGAGGCAGAGAAAATCCCTGACCCCGCCGGGAATCGAACCCGGGAACCCGCACGACCGCGAGCTGCGGACTGCAAAAACTGAGTGCCGTAGCAACAGTTGTGTCTCGCATATCTGTACGTCAGTCTGCACTTTGTTGGCTGGACAAATAGTGATCTCCATCTCCTGCTCTTGAAATCACTTGCTGACATGAGACTATGAGCTTCTCTATGCTCTGAGACGATCAGTACTTCTCACGTCTTTACTTGAACCCATTTCCCTACCCCTGTCCGTCTTACTGCATAAGGGCGAACTTGTTACACGGATACCACGCGTTCATCCCTACCACGGGTAGTCGAACTAACATGTATAGCTTCACTCTGTTAATTTTTACTCCCACGTTTGTTACGTGGCAAAACATGCGTCCAGTTTTCTCCGTCACTTATGTTACGGGCCGTGTCTCTGCAGGGAATACTCTCTCTGCTGGTCATAGTGCTGTCAAGAATTGTTTCGGAGGTACTAAAACAGAACGTAACTGCTTGTTTGTCGCATGGTAGGCTGCCTACAAAGGAAACGAACTTCCATCATCTCCTCCCTCCTTACAGAATAGGTAATACAAAAACTAAGAAATAATACACAACTATTACAGAAATATAACACCCCCTTTAGCACAACCCTGAGCAGAAATACATATCTATAAAACAATTAGACTACTGCCCTGCCTGTCTACTGGTATCGAGAATATTCAAAGTCGTTCGCATGCATTTCGACTCGACTGTCGGGACTTGCAGCAATACATCTACCGTTCCCTTAAACAGTTTGACTCACATGAACGAGATTTTTGGTTGGAAATTGTATTTTGACATTTATGGAAAAGTCATCTCAGTGACCTGATAAGGACCCTGATACTTCGTCAACAATTTCCTCATTTTCCCTTTAGTTGTGTAGCGGTTGGTAACCAGTACCCTTGACCCATTCGATATTGTTATACGTTCAAACTACATATTACAAATATGTACCCCAGGGAGACCGCTGCTAACACAATAACTCAACGTTTGAGAAATTATCTCGTGTGCTTGTTGCATTCTGCCATTAATCTGTGGATAGAATGGACTCATCCATAATTTCTGTATACGTAGTATATGACACAACTGTTTCATCAAACTTTACACAAAATTTGTGCCCAGATTCATGACTAATGTATCAGGTACTCCACATTTAAGTATCAAATTGTTCACCAAAGCCTGGGCTGCTGTATTGGCCTGCTGATCACGAATCGCCAACATTTCTAAGAACCTCGAAAAATGATCTATGATTGTGAGTACAAATTTATTCTCGGTGGGTGTTCTATTAAAATGCCCCAAAATATTTCATCCAATCATTTGAAAAGGTTTAAATGCATCTGGTGGTTTTTATAAAGGAATTTTTTGACGAATAAGATTGGCTCTCTGTGCACATGGTGTGCAGTCCTTCACACATTGTTCAATATCATGTTTCAGTGTTCACCGTAAAAATCATCCAGCTAAATTTTTGTCTGTCTGTCTGTCAGTCTGCGTCCTCCATAAATTCATAACACATGGTCATGCACGTGATGTAGCACGTAATTCTTGGATGTTGCGGTCCGCATTCCGTCATCCTGCAGAGCAAGCCCCCATGCATCACGAACTACAGTTGTGACCTGAGTAGCTGACAGCCCTTGTTGGTCATCTGTGCTCTCTGTCACTCTGCTAAGCTCTTGCCCAGTGCCTCTAACACTGCCATTTTCGTGCTTACGGTATCCGCATTTCCGTATTTCTTGCTAGGTTTGTCAGCTACATTTCAATTAAACTGTGTTTGAGTGCCCACCTCGTTAATCTACTTGACGGGTCTTTTAGCCCTAGCAACCATTTCAGTGACATGTGGTCTGTGATGAACTTAAACTTCCATCCACAGAAAATAGCAATGAAAGTACATTATCCCATAAACGACTGCTAACATCTCCTTTCTCATGGTGTAGTAGTTCCGATTCGATTGCCTTGTGATGTTCCGGCTTAAAACATAACCAACAGCCCCATTGCTAGCATCACAGGCGAGGATAAATTCCTTCTCGAAATTGAGAAATTTCTCGCCCTGCCTCAACAGATGATTTAAGGGTTCCACGATCCACGCAAAATCCTTCAAAAATCTGCGATAATAATTGCATAAACCCAGAAACGACTGTAGTTGTTTTGTCGTTTGCGGCACCGTGGAGTTTTGGATTGCGTCTGTTAGTTGTGTGTCTGTGCAAAGTACACGTCTGTGTGAAGCGTCAGACATGCTGATCGTAACGTGCTGAACACATTTTCTAAGTATTCCGAATGCACTTGTGTATCCCTCGAAAATACACCATGGAAGTTGTTGACTTTAAGCCCACCGTAGAATTCCATCCAATAACCTTTGGAATGTGACTGGCGCGTTTTTGAGCCCAATCAGCATTCGTTTATACTGATAATGTCCGCCGGTATCGCGGAAGCGGTTTTCGGTCCAACTTCTGGGACTGCCTCGAACTGGTGGTACCTGCTTCTCAGATCTATTGTTGTAAAGCACTGGCAGTGCCCTCGATTGTCTAATGTTTCCATAATATTGGGGATTGGATACGCATCCTTCACGGCTTTTTAATTTAAGTAGCGATAATCGCAACAGAACCTGTACTTCCTGCCACCATCTGCTGACTTCTTTGACGCAGTAACAACATACGTGCTCCATGTACTGTCACTGTATTGTATTATGCCATCTGCTAACTGCTGATTTATAAGCTTTTCAGTTACAGATCGAAGATGCCTTACTATGCGGTATGGCTCCCTATTCATGGGCGCATCGTCATTTGTAGGTATATGGTGCTGGCTAAGTGGTATTACTGGTAAAGAACTCTCCATGTTAAATAAATCTGTGAATTGTAGTAATAATGTTTCCATTGTTTGCTGATCATTGCCTTGCAAGTGACACCACTTTATTCCGTAACGTTGCTGCGTTGATGGTTTGCTTACGACTCTGGTCATCCTGACACATGTCAACATCTTTCTCATCTAATACCTATAATTTGGCTAGCATTAGAACATCTTGCTTAGGCGATGGTTAACAGCAAGTACAAATTTTAAAAACTACGTAACTCTGGGTTGTCGGTAATAACGTTGTTTCTATTTTGCTACCGCTTTCGGTTCATCAATGACAGGAAAGTTATCACAGATGTATCACATGTTACCACAGAAAAAGATTAGAATATGACAGCACATTGATACAAGAACAACTTGTGATGTGCCACACATCACATGTTGTTCTTGTGTCTTGGGTTCAATTTTTGATTTTTCTTGGCAATTATTGTTTTCTGTGGTAACTTACGTCAAAGCATGTATGATATGTGATACATCTGTGATAATTTTCCTGCCGTTGATTATGGTTCAGAATCGAAACCGGTAGCAAAATAAATTAACATTATTACAGACAGCACAGTGCTATGCATTTTTAGAACCTCTCATTAGACACTTCGACAGACCAACTACTTCCTCACCAAAGTTTTCCAGACTTATAATAACCGTTAAGTTCATCATTAATGTAACTTGCACATGCTACTTTTCTGCGCATGAAGCAATGCTTTATATCCATTCTTCATTTTGTTTTAGTGGCTCTACAACATATGCTTCCTGTGGCAAATCGATATTAACATAAACCCACACTAATTTCTCTGTACCTGCTGGTAGTTTTTCTTGAGAATCAGTCTTCAGCGTGTGTGTAAGCAGTTTATCCGGCAACACCTTCATGAGGAATTCACCTTGCGACATTGTTTTGCTTACATCTGTACCCCAATGAAAACAGTGCAACAGATTTCCACCGTATAATGCAGAAGGTCAATTTTGGTATGATGTTAGTCGAGAAAATCCAGCCTGAGTTTTACTTAATTCCCTTCAGCTATGTATGGTGATACCTCCTTACTCTTCTGGAAGTGACTAGTTCCAATACTGGACTTGAACAGTGTCGTGCCCAACGACTCCACCTTGGTATCAACCACTCCTCGCAATTTATAACGTGGTGAATCCAGTATCCTTCTGCGTATGATGTCCAGACTGATGACTGACATGTGTGCACCAGTGTCCACCACAAATTTTTGCCTTACCTTTTACATGGCTTGACAAGCGGCATTCCTTGCGTGCATCCATCTGTACGATGTTACGTGCTATTGCGAATGCTTTCCAACGGACGAAGCACTCTCGTTTTCTGTTTAACGGCTGCATCTGTTGCCTTTTATTCCCTTTCCTATAATTTCCGCAATCCAGTGACTTGTCGCACTCGACCACACGTAGAGCATTCAGGTTGTTGACACTACTTCCTTATATGCCCCTTACGTCAACCTCTATAACATTTTACCTCCATAGAAAAATCACGGTGGTCTGTACATGCTTTAGTTGCAATGTCGATTTCATCTCGCTATGTCATGACCCTAAGAACCGCAGCTAAATAATCAGGATTTCCCATTCTCACCCTACATGACATCTCTGTTGGAATACCACGTCAGAAAACTTCTAAAGCCCTATTTTCGGCTTCCTGGAGCAAAACTATTTTCCTTCATGTTTTGTGTCAACTAGGATATCCGTGCATCTACCCTTCGGATCCTATCTGAAAAGGTCTCCAACGCCTCCTTCACTTTCTGGATCAATGTAATGAATTTTTCTCGTAAAAACATTGCGCTGTTCTGTTTCTGATAACGTTGTGTGAACCCATCATCCAGCTGCTGAAATGGATCCGCTTTACCCAGAACTTAATGGTACAACAAATACATATTTGCTTTGCCTATTAATCATAAATTTGCTACACAGAGAGGACAAACCACTCACTGCGGCTATAGTCCTAACATTATCAATAAATGCAGTTGCTTCGTTCTTGAATTTACCAACAAAATGGTGGTGGTAGCGCAACTGCGGAGGATCTAAAGAAGCAGAGGAGGGCACACACACTACTGTTTCGACTTCATGAGACCCCCAATTGTAATTGCTGAACCACAGCTTGTAACGCCTCTAGTTCCATACGTAACACTTTTTTTTATGTTGCCGTGAATTGAATGCCGGGAGTATCTGTACTTGCTCTGTCAAAGCAGCAGCAATCTCACACGTGATAGGAGAACGCGTGTCTGGCATTCTGAGTAACACATCAAGCACTAACTATCCTCTAATCTTTCTGGCATGTCATCAGCCAATGAGATTTGGAACAATCCTGTACCACATGCCCAAATCATGTATAGGTGTCACACGTAACTGGCACGGCCCTGGTACATGGTAACTCATGTCCAGAAAGGTTACAAAAACTACAGTGAACTGGCTCAAATGGCTCTGAGCACTATGAGACTTAACTGCTGAGGTAATCAGTCCACTGAACTGGAACTAAATAAATTTTCCAAACAGTGCCTCTAAACAGTGATTTCACCAGCGTTAACAAACGACGCTTTAAGGGTGCTACTGATACCCCTACGAACTGACATAGCCGACAGCAACCCAGTTTACTCCAAAGAAGGCCTTAACCCTAGAACACTAAAGGAGGGGAAATGTTATATTGCTACTGAACCATTGCAAAGTGTGTAACTCCACATTTTATTCAAAGGAAGTCCTAATTTATAGATTTTGCATTAGTTAACTACAACTACTAGATCCAGAATGCTACGTTACCTACCACATTCAGAACAAAATGTTCAGTTTTATACCATACTGCAGTCATCAATTTTACGAGGGTTTAGTGATTACGATTAATGAAGAAAACAAGATCACTTGCAGCAGTACATTGTGCTGATACTGCTAGACGGTGTTGTAGACGTAGCCTCACTGGCACCCAAGTCTTCAAGTGACAGTCACTCTAACGCTAACATTATGTGTAGAGCTACTTCTTGACAGAATTGTTACCTGGCCCTGAGGGTGCGTTGGAATCAGGTCATCGAGAGAAGTGTGGGAGTGAGTGGTCCACTGCACTCCCGTTATCTGTAAATACTTCATTGTCAAGCAAAGTTTACAAAGGCTTTAGCTTCTTTAGAGCTAAAATGGCGACCGGCCATTTGGCGTACATGCCGTGAAGGAATGATGGCGCTTCGTCAGTGCATTGTGATATTGTTGCCACAGGTCAGTGCCATGGCCACGAGTGGGCATCGGCTGCGAGAGAAGCAGGCGTGGCCCGCCGGACGTGCTCTGGGAATCCAGTTCGGCTTTCACCTTGCCATTCTCGATGATCCCCGCGTCCTGCACTAAAGTGGAATCTGTCATAGTGGTCCAGGATGCCGGTTGTTGGATACAGGCTCTGGTCAGCCACCATGGATCTACCAAGACTGCAGCAGGTGTTCACAAATGCGGATGCACCTTGATTGGTTGGTGCGAAGATGGCAGCTTGTAGAACATCTGCGATGACAAAGTGGTGGAGGAGGGCGGCCCGTGCAGTTTTCTCACCTGCGACGATCCAGCAACCGGCAGCAGCAGAAGCAGGCCATGGCTATGGTATACTTATAGTTTGGCTGCCCCAGCGTTGAAGTTGGTGAACAGGTAGCATGCTGGACTTCATCGAAGAGCACGTCGTGGTTTCACTGGAATGCAGCCTATCATACTCTCTGGTTCTTTGACAGAGACTGACTGGCAGCACGACAGAATGTGTTCTGCGCTCTGAAAGCTGCGTTATTTATAAGAGCTGAGCCCCCACCTATGACGCGGTAGCTCTGAGTACATGGTACGCCATGTTGACATAAAAATTTGGACATCTGTTCAGCTGAACCTACTCCATTCAAAGCTCGCCTGATGGAACTTTAATAAAAATCTTAAGCCTGCACAATAAAGTTACTCTGCTGTGCAACACCAGAATTCCTACAGGCCATGGTATGTTTAACACCCATTTCAACTTCAAACTTAATACAAATGTGGTCAGATAAGGATGGCTCCAATGCCACATCCCACTGTTTGACATAACTGCCCATTAGAGTGGATCCAGAATTTCTGTCAATTACTTCTTCCATTCTAATCACGAAGGTAGGTTCCCTATCCCTACTCAATGTATCTAAATTGCTCTCCAGCAGGTATCTAAGTAGATACTCACCTCTGCTGCTGGTGTAGCTGCTTTCCCGAAGCAGGTTGTGAGCAATGCATCACAAGCAACCCACAGGTGTTCATTTAGCTGTGAACAGCTGTCTTCTAGCCTCACTTCCTGGCAACGAACACTTCTATCCTCGTCAGGTAGGTAGGCTGAGGCCAATACAGTTTGCCTCGTGCTCGTTCCTCAAGCTGTTTCATCCTGATGGTCATTAAGTCCCCAGAGCAGAAGTCAGCTATTGGCATGAAAGAAATTCCATTCTTAACATAAAAGTATATTCAGGGGTTTGTAGATTTCTAGCATAAATCAACTTACCTCCGGTTCGTCTGAGACCTTTTAAAATAGGGTTCTTGGATTAGAGCCATGTCCACTCGTTGTCTTCCCATAAGACGACTCAAGGCTGCTGTTGTCGCCTTACTGTGTTGCAGGATTATCTGCAACACTTAGAGCCATCATTTCCGCTTCAGATCTCCGTAATTAATGTACAGTAACTTGTGAGAACCCTAAATACTGTTTCTTACATTGTGCAACTGTCTCATGAATCAGTACTGAGAATATTACGCAGAAGTTGTCAAACGAGATATATTTACGCAAACATTTTTCGGGACTACGTTATCCCAAAATCAAGTGCTATAAAACAAGGAAACAAATCAGTGCATTGCAATACTACACGTACTGACAACAATGTAAATATTTATATCATCCTGTAGTACAACATACATAAAGTTTCTGTCCCATTAGGCACCATAAAGAATAAAAAGCCAGCGGCAGACATACATTGCTAAACATAAAGGAGTCATTCCATGAAAAGCGGTAACCACATGTGTATTTAAAAAAAATGTTTTTGATTGTTACAAACTGTAGTAAAATAGATTAACAGCAGTGCCCTACATAGAACTTAAGGAAATTTGCATTTTATCAGTTGGTAGCATTAGGTTAAAAATGGCAAACCATAAGCTGATTTGTGTACGTGGAATTAGTGTATCTTCAAGTGGTAATATCGAATACTGTGGTGTGATACATTATTTCTGAATATATTAAGCATTGATATACTCAGCATGTATATTTTATTAACATTATCTGTAACTTATTACATTATCATTTTGAGTTCAATTACGCAAAATCAGTTGTCCTGCACGTAACATAATGAGGTTGTGATTTAAAGTGCATCCATAGAAAAAAAAGGTTTAAAATTATGATTGCCCTCTTTGCTAAGATCGGAGTGGAAGCACGTGTCCTTGCAGTCATACTTATCTTAATTTTGCTTTTGTCCCACATGTGACACCATATACATGTGAAAGTATGTAAAGGATACTAATTTTACTCAAATAATGCTGAAAGAGTGCGAATTTACTCCTTTCTCTTCATATTTAGCTTCAGCCACACGTAAATAATTCAATTTACGATGCTCATAAGTATAGTCTGTCGACATTAAAGTTTGGGTATGGTTCCGCGTCATAAAGTAAAAAAAAAAAAAACCTACTGCTGCTGGAGAAAAACCAACGTTTCGGCTACGGTTGCAGCGGCCTTCTTCTGGGTCTGGGTCTAACTTTCCTTATGTATCTTTGGAGCACCGTAAAGTCTAGGAGAGATTGGTACTCTGGGAATAAGACCCTTGGCTGTGTCAGCGTCAAGTTATCCTTTGAGGCCAATAGTGAATGGGATCAATTCACCTACTTACAATTTGGCAAAATATCTAGCCTGCAAACTAAGACGTCTAGTTGGCAAGACGGACTCTTATGTGAAGAACTCGACGCACTTTATAGAACGCCTTAAGGGGGAAACAATTTTACCTACGGACATCATGGTCAGCTTTGACGTGAAATCACTATTTACGAACGTGCCAGTAGATGAAACTATCCGCATCCTTCAGGAGCATGTCCCGCCAGAGATATGCGACCTGGTTGAGTTGTGCGTGACTTCAACGTACTTCAAATGGCAAAAAAAATACTACGAGCAGACAGACGGCGTAGCAGTGGGGTGTGCCCTATCTCCGCTGGCAGCCGACATATTCATGGAAGCCTTCGAAGCAACGGCCCTCGGTTCAGCTCCTTTACGCCCACGTTGCTGGTTCAGATACGTGGACGACATGTTCGTTATATGGCCTCATGGTGAAACGGAGCTACACAAGTATCACGAATATTTGAACAATATGCACGGGAAGGTACAGTTCACGCTCGAAGTAGAAAAGAATGGTGCATCCCATTTCTAGACGTCGATGTAAGCCGGCCGCGGTGGCCGTGCGGTTCTGGCGCTGCAGTCCGGAACCGCGAGGCTGCTACGGTCGCAGGTTCGAATCCTGCCTCGGGCATGGGTGTGTGTGATGCCCTTAGGTTAGTTAGGTTTAAGTAGTTCTAAGTTCTAGGGGACTTATGACCTAAGATGTTGAGTCCCATAGTGCTCAGAGCCATTTGAACCATTTGAACGTCGAAGTATACAGGAGAACGGAGGGCACACTGGGCACAGAGTACATTTCAAACCTACACATACAGACAGGTATCTGCACGCCACTCCTGCCACCAGCCATCGCAGAAGAACTCTGTCATCCGGTCTTTCGCAATCCGTGCGCAGTGCCTAAGTGATGCTCAAAACATCACACGTGATCTGAAAAGGCTACGTACAACGTTTCTATCCAATGGCTACAGCCGTAAGTCGATAAACACAGCCTTGTAGACGAACACAAACAAGAAAGATAAGCAAGAAAAAGACTAACTGCAGCCAACAGTGCGCTTACCTTACGTGAAAAATGTTACTGACCGAATAGGCAAACACCTTCGCCGTGTTGGGGTGCAGCCTGTCTTCTATAGTGGTCGTAGGATCCAGGACGTGCTAGGCTCCACTAAGGACAAGGTGGATGCATTACACACTGCAGGCGCTTACAAGGTGGAATGCGAATGTGGAGAGGCATACATCGGCGAGACTGGTAGGCCATTAGCAACGCGCATCCGGGAACACGAGCGCTATATTCGTCTAGGGCAACACAACAAATCCGCAGTGGCAGAACATCAGCAAGACTGCGGAAAAGAAATAAAATACAGCGAAGCCTGTGTGTTGGCCAATCAGCCAATTACTACGAAACGCAAAATCAGAGAGGCCATCGAAATACTTAAACACTCTAAGAACATGAATGGAGAGGATGGACTCAGGCTTACCCCATCTTGGCTGCCAGCAATCAGAGCCCAACAGACCGCACTGTCAACACGAGGCACGAGCACTAACGGCCAGTAACTGCCGCCTCGCAGCCGACGTCCAGCAGTTGGTAAACAGCAGCCAACTTCTCATTCGACGGTGTCCACCAATCATGGCACATAACACAAGACCCAATAGACAACAGAGGTCACGTTCGCCCCCCCACCGCAATAACCTATTAAAATAAAGTTCCCTCTCCTTCTTCCTTAAGTGACCAAT
The DNA here is from genome assembly GCF_021461385.2 of Schistocerca piceifrons. Classification (NCBI taxonomy): domain Eukaryota; kingdom Metazoa; phylum Arthropoda; class Insecta; order Orthoptera; family Acrididae; genus Schistocerca; species Schistocerca piceifrons. The sequence continues at coordinate 267,606,131 of NC_060149.1, forward strand.
GAAACTAACTACCTTTTTAAAATTATGACGTAATGGCATGCGCAGCGAACAGTAACAACAAAATATAAGGACACTGCGTAGCTAGAACGCACCATTAGACCCAAAAGAAGGCCGCTGCAACCGTGGCCGAAACGTTGGTTTTTCTCCAGCAGCAGCAGTTTTTTTTACATGTGACACGGTACCATACCCAGAAAACTATTATGTCGACTGACTCTGGTCGCAGAAGCCTACGCATTTATAAGTATAGTTTAGTTTACGTTTTAACAGAAGTAATGGATCAACCAAAACAGACGTCCACAAGCGCAACCAGGATAAGGGAAATGAGAAGTTGGTGCAAGGAAGAAAATCCATTGTTTCAGAAAGAAGAGAATGAAAGGATAAATGAAATTAGAAAACATAAAAATGAGCGTATGACGGAACTGTAATTCCATGAGCTTCGAAACAAGGAATGTGATCGAAAGTGCCGTCAGAGGGTAAAAAAGAATACTATTTTTCTGACCATTCCAATGCCAACTACACTGAAGAGCCAAAAAAACTGGTACACCTGCCTAATACCGTGTTGGGTCTCCGCGAGCACGCAGAAGTGCCGCAACACGGTGTGGTATGAACTCGATTAATGTCTGAAGTAGCGCTGGAGGGAACTGACACCATGAATCCTGCAGGGCTGTCCATAAATCCGCAAGAGTATGAGGGGGTGGAGATCTCTTCTGAACAACATGTTTCAAGACATCCCATATATGCTCAATAATGTTCATGTCTAGGGAGTTTGGTGGCCTGCGGAAGTATTCAAACTCAGGAAAGTGTTCCTGGAGCTTTTTGATTTGACATTTGAAATTAAAAGTGTGTTCTAAAAACCAGCTGGAGCAACATTTTAAGAACTATCTCTTATAAGTACAGTTAAACTTTCCTTAAGCACTCCGTCTTCAGGCCACAAGTGGCCCATCGGGACCATCCGACAGCCGTGTCATCTTTGTCTGAGGATGTGGATTGGAGGAGCGTGTGCTCAGCACACTGCTATCCCGGTCGTTATGATGGTTTTCTTTGACTGGAATCACTGCTATTCGGTCGAGTAACTCCTCAATTGGCATCACGAGGCTGAGTGAACCCCGAAAAATGGTAACAGCGCATGGCGGCTCGGATGGTCACCCATCCAAGTGATGCCACTCCCGACAGCACTTAACTTCGGTGATCTGATGGGAACCAATGTATCCTCTGTGGCAAGGAAGTTGCCAACCTTTCCTTAAGACCTGATGAATTACCAGTTAACGGAAATAAGTGTCCGCTGATACTGTCTTCAGACTATCAGTTTTTTTGTTCATTACTAACAAATTATTACTGATTAAATGAAAATAGTTTGAGCGTCTGGAATAAGAATTGCAGAGAAGAATTAAAAAATAAAAATGCTAAACTCTTTCCTAATTAAATTCGATGTACAGTAATTGGTTGAAGTGGATGTGGAAAAACCAGATTGATTGATAATTATATTTTAGTCCTAGGATGGTTAAAAAGGGATAAAATCAATATACATTTATTCGAAAGGATCAAATCAATCAAAACATCATGACCTTACTAAATGCGTAAAATAGTTAACTAGAATGTTGCTACTTTTATCGAAAATAACTGAAATTATACCACTGGATGAATGCAAAGATAGTTCAGTTGGTTTATTTGATAAATAAATGTTGTGTGGCTAGGGCCTCCCGTCAGGTAGACCGTTCACTGGGTGCAGGTCTTTCGAGTTGACACCACTTTGGCGACATGTACGTCGATGAGGATGAAATAATGATGATTAGGACAACACAACACCAAGTCCCTCAGCAGAGAAAATCGACGATCCAGCTGGGAATAGAACCCAGGCCGTTATGAACGATATTCTGTCATGCTGACCACTCAACTACTGGAGGTGGACACTTTATTTGATAATTTCATTCTTGAAAATTGGGATGTATTTAGATACTTTACAAGAGCCAGGAATAAAGGGACAGATTTTTCTTATTTAGCTCAAACACATTCAAAAGTATCTAAACACTGAGAGATAATCTAAATTTTTAAATATATTTACACAAGATGATAAAAATGTTAATATGTTTACCATGAGTTTGTTGGTGGTGATTTTAATTTTGATGATTTTAAAGAAAAATGTAGTAAATGTTAGAATGAGTATCATTTATGATTTCTTATGACAGACATAAGAACGAAAATTAACTATTGAAAGTATCAAAATAAGATAAAAGATTTGCTAACGATATGAATAATGTTTTTACTTTTAATTTAATGACTTCTAGACGATATTAAAAATCTGTTCGATTTTTATGTGAACATACATCAGAATGATCAGAAGCTCTTGACTGTTTAGGACATGTTGGTAATTTAGCAGTAGAGTTTGCTGGCTATAATTTAAAAATTGGTGAAGTTAAATATGAAGGTACAGATGAATTGAAGAATCTTGAGAGTAAAAAACATATTACCATAAACGATGCAAACGATATAAATACAAAACCTGATTCAATTTATTTACACAATTATGCAAATATGTTATTTGGTTCAGGAGTGCTACATTGTGATAACAATTCGATTAAAATCAAACCAAGTAGAGATATTAAATACAATACTTTAATAAAAGACGTTGTTGAAGTTTATTTTTTAAAATCAGCAGCAGAGAAGGCACAATAAAGTATAGGTACTTCGAATGAAGAGAAAACAGTTCAAGAATCAGTAAAAACTATGTAGAAAAACTAACTGAATATGTTTGGATGAATGATTTATGTGAATTAGCTGATAGATTTGCAGTAATTCATGGTGAAAAATTAGCTGTAAATAAGAATTACCATGATGGAGAATTTGGTATGTCAAAACTGTTAAGTTCACTGATACTGTTATCAGTAATCCAAAAGGTATAGCTTATTTAATTAGGTTTTTGAACTATTTAGTGTACACATATTGGAAAAATGAAAAATATGGGAAAGGATTAGTTAACACTGTAATTAATAGTTTAACATTTGAAATGCATCTATCTGACTATAATTACTGTGGTACAGGATCAAAATTAGAAGAAAGGTTCAGAAAATCTGTCAGGAGCAGCATGTAAAAACAAAAACTTCAGAAATTCCTAAAATAAGAATGTATGCTCAAGATACATCATTTGGAGAAAATTTAGCTGCAACAGCAGTTACAGGAATAATGTATGAATGGGAATTGAAATTGATGATAATGGATGGAAATTAAAATTTTTTTCATTTATATAAATCAATACCTTCAGCATCCATTACTCTGTACTACTGAGTGGCAGAACTGAAGCTAAGGCAATTGAAATGAAACTGAATAATGAACAATTCCTTTCATCTGATGCTCAGGAAAGAAAGTGAGATAAGAAAGATGGTGGAAATTTGCTCATAACATTAGGTATACTTGTTATTAAGAAAATTATTGAATATTTAATGAAAAAGAAAGAAGGGGCGGGTTTAACAAAACGTAAGGGAGGTTTTTCACCCAACATTAGGAGCTATTTGTTCATTAGCCAGTGGAGCAGCGTCTATAGCTAAATCATTTTATAATAACCAAAAAATAATAAGGAATTTGCAGAACAAAAAAGTCATAATTTAGCAATAGAGCAGAAAGATAAATGAAAAAAAAATCGATGAAATGATTAAGAAGTATGATGGACCATTATAAAATTTTAATCTAAAAATTTAGTTAAACAATTTAATAGTAATCACTTATGTGGGGTATTCATGAGTGACAAGTTACATAACAAAGGAAGTTTTTCATGTTGACTAGTTAATTTAAATACTTCAAAACATACTGGTACACACTGGATTTGTTACTACAAAGCAAGTAATACGAAAATTGTATTGAACTCACTTGATGTCAATGTACCAAAGGAACTAGTTAATTATTTGCAAAATATGAACTATACTGCAATTTTGAGAGAATAGAAGATTATCTTTATTTAATATGTGGTCTCTTGTGTGTGTCTGTGTTAACGAATTGTCAGATTGTTATACATTCTGTGATACACTGCCAGAAAAAAAATTAGTGGACCTGGAAGACGACACCAATTTCGATCCGATGACAGCATATGCCACATGGTGGATAGTAGATGTTGTGATAATGGTTTCCATGTCATCCACCAAGAGATAGCAGAATGGCATATCTACCAGAGAGCCATCTGTGTCTACCCTTTAACAGGTAATACTCACAGCTGACATGAGGAAAGCAGGCAACCATACTGCAGAGACACACTCATGCTTCCTACAACGAATGAAGCGAATTTGAAAGTGGTCAGATTGTGGCCTTCTGAGTGGTGAGAATATACTTTTGGGGAATTTCCACATATGGTGGACGTGATGCATCAATTGTGCAATGATGATGTTATCAGTGATCGAATGAACGTTTTCACACTGGTAGATGAAGTTCAGGATGCCTGTGCACTGCATAAGCCTTCCAGGATCGTCGTACTTTTAGGACACATGTGGCAGATCATACACCTATCTCCAGAACAGATAAAAAGACTTGAGTACCCAGATGTCTCAACATGAATTGTTACAAACTGGTTATTAGAGTGGGACAATGGGCACATACACCTGTAACCCATCTTTCACTCATGCTACGACATCGACATGCATAGGTTAACTGGTGCTGCCACAAGATCAGTTGGAAGATGAAATGATGCATCATGGGTTTCAGTGATGAAAGTAGAGTTTCCTTGCTTGCAGGTGATGATCGTTTGTGCATATGATGTACATCTGGTGCATTCATCCAAGATATAGTGTCCCCAACCCAGCCCTTATGGTCTACGATGCTATAAGCTACAGCTCTGTTTCATTTTTGGTGTTTCTGGAGGGAACGCAAACCAGCACTTGGTATGTCAGAACATTGTTAGACCCATTGTCTTGCCGTTCTTGCAACAGGAAGTTGATGTGTTGTTCCAATCAGATAATACTCGCCCACACAGTGCCTGTGAAACTCGACATGCTCTGCAAGATGTTTGGCAACTTACATGGCCAGCACAATCTTCAGATTTGTCTCCAATTCTTGAGCTCGTGTCAGAGGTGATAGGATGACTTATGCAACTCATCAATCAACATCTCATACTGAACTTCGTGAACAAGTCGAGCAGACATGGAATAACATATTCCAGGACAGTGATTGAAATGTGTACGATTGACTGGATTCCAGAGTCAGCATCTGCATCACTGTCTGTGGAAGATACATCACACACTAATATGGTTGTTTAAATATTGATCAATACCTGATACCTAAGAACCCTCTGTGCTATTGATATGTAAATGTAATCATTCTGTGTACTTGATGTGCACTGTTACAATGGCTAATCTTGAGTGGATTGGAGTCCTCTAAAGGTGCGCTAATTTCCAGAAGTGAACCTAAAATTAATGAGAAGAGAGATTTGGAGAGAAGGAAAATGTGCAAAGCACTGAGAAAAAAATTAGGAGAATAAGAAATAAAAAAATGAGATTAAAAAAAGATTTGGTCAAAAATAAAGAATTCAGTTAAACAATTACGTAGTAAACTAGTAATATTTTTCATGTAACTAAGAGTTATATTTATTTTAATGCTAGAAAATTAGTAGATGTAAGTGATCCAGATGATAAAACAGATGTAGTTAACAAAAGATGTTTAGAAAATGAATTACACAATCTTCTATTGCAAGCTGAATATGCAAGTATTCTAATACAATTCAGTAACTATGACACTAAAGTACATCTTTTTATAAAGATTAATCGGCTTCATAGTGATAATAATGTCAGTATAACACATCTTAATGAAGAGATTAGTAATGTAAACAGAGAAGTAGAAGTCTGTGCAATATACTTTGCTGATGTACAAGAAAGAATTGTATATGAAATACAAATAATTGAATTTTCATTTATGACAGGAAATCAGGACCAATGTGTAATTTTGAGTATGATGTTACACTGAAAAAATTATTTTCTTTGGTAAAAAGGAAAACAAAAATTTGATTTTTTTATATCATGTTAATTGTGTATAATAACCCATATGAAATAAATAATTGTAATCATTCTGTGATTAAACATAAATCTAATTATCTAACTATAATGTTGAAAGATATAATTAAAATTGCGCCAGTAGATGTAAAAATAATTTTATTTGTTGAAATTTACTCTTTGTAAGTGACTGACGTAACTTCATTCTCCATCCTTAAGGACGATCATATTTGGTGTCAAAAGTGCAAAAAAATATTGAAACTCATCATCCTTGATGAACAATAACTAAAAGTGGAAGTTTGAGGATTGCAGTGTGTAAAACTAAAAAAAGTAAAGATGTTAAAAAATTGTCAATATTCATGAAGAAATTGTTAATGAATGACACAAGCCAATGAGAAAAATTGTTAAAAGTAATGTTGTTTCATTTGGTGTGGCTGATTTATGTCAAGTAGATTTGTTAGACATTGATTTAACATCATAAAAGGAATTTTAAAAAATTTAAATATTTATTAACTGTATTTCATACTGTTTCAAAATTTCTTGAGCTATTTCAGACAAAGGTAAAACAAGTAAAAATGATTCAGAAAATTTGGATAAAATTTTGATGCTAAGAATGCCAAGAAATCTTCAAATAGACAATTGAAAACAATTTTACAATAAAGAATTTCAAGAACTTATGAAAGAATACAACATAAAACCATTACCCAACTTATACAAAAGGATTTGACAGAACATTGAAGGAAAAAATGTGGAAAAAATTTATACTTCAATATAGTTAGAAGTAGATTGATTCATGGATAAAACTTATTGATGACTACAATAATGGAATACCTTCATGAATAAAGATGACAGGTAAAGATATAAACAAATTTAGCTTAAATCTGTCTAAAATTATAAACCAAAATTTAAGAAAAGAGATAATGTGGGAATATGGAAATTGAAAGGAATTTTTGGAAAAAGTTATACTGCAAACTGTTCAAAAGAAATTTTTGAAATTAAATATTTACATTTTCAGATGAAGTTACAGAAAAACTGAGCAATATCAAACAAATTTTCATGAGCAAGAGGTACAAAAAGCAAAATATCAAGCTGTACATCTTGTACAAAAAATTATTAGAAAGAAAGGCAAAAAATTTATGTTAAACGGTTAGGATATGCTAATTCACATAATAGTTGGGTAAATGAAAATAAAACTATTTTATAAGATTTTTATACACAAATTGATAGTGTCCCAACATAGTAATTTGGTCTTTTATTTTTCTATCTGTTTGTGAATGTGATGATAGTATCTCTACATTCATAAATCGATTGACTGATAATTGTCTGAAGTATTAGTTCAGTTAAGTGGTGATAACATATGTATTATTTATAAATATTAAACTGACAGCTAAAGCAGACTTTACTATGCCAGAAGTAGACTACTGTACACACTAAATTTTTATCCAAAGTACGTCTTTAGTTGAATTAAATGTAAGTCTCTTTTTCTTTATTTTATAACTATTAGGATATAAGTGTTCTTCTAAAACTCTTATTATTTTATCAACAATATGATATATTTAGTAGCATTCTCTTATTGTTCGTTTTACATCTTCTTCACTGAAATTAAGTAATTCACTTTCATTAATTGTCACCTGTTTGATATTTATTGTTCCTTCAAGGTGATGACAACTGTATATGAATATGTCCTGCCGATGTTAGAAGGGTGTCATATAACTCATTTTTACATTCATATTTATTTAGTTCATATGACTTTAGCATTAAATTATTTTGATCATCAACAAAGCGATCTAAATAATATTTAATGGCATCAAATCTCATATTGCTTATTCTGTAACTTCTTCTATTCCAAGTCTTAAGGCAGATTTAAATTTTTCTTTGATTGCTTTATAGTTCATACAGTCTTTGATATATAAAGAATAATATTTATTATCTGGGTGTTCAACCAGTAGGTAAGATAATCTTGATGTAATTAATATTTTAGTTGTAACACCAAATTTAAAGGAAATGATATTTTTTAGATAAATATGTTGCAACTGTATATATTATGTCATTGATCAATATTTTAGTTTTTTTGTAGTTTGGAATGTTTAAGTTTTTGTCCGTTTTGCTCCTCTTCTAGTTTTAGTTTAATTTCAAATTCGAATGTAATTTGTTCTTTTTCTTTTTGTAAATTTTAATCACTATATTTTCAAGTTGATGGTAATACACCTTTTGTTACCTACTTTTAAAACTGTTTTGCATCTTAGTTTTTAGATGAGAAAATAAGGGAATGTATTTCAGATTCATTATTGACTATAGTTTTTACGTCAATATTCAAATGGTCATAGCTAGCTACTCCTGCAAAATTTTTAAATTTAATTTTGTCTTCCTTAACTACACATTTTATAGTAGCAAGTGTAGTATATTTTTATTCTAGTATCTTAGCTATATCTGTAGCTTTAAACTTAGAATTACTTTTCATCAATTAACACTAATACTTGTTTATCATTGTATGTAACTTTATTGTTGATGTTGTCAATCAACAAATCCATCTAACAGAGAGACATTTTGTTAGAAAAGGTTGCTATTTCAGTTGCACTTCCTTGTATTTTAAATATATATAAATGAAGATACTTGTACTGTTGTGGGTCATGAAAGGAATAGTTGCAAATGATAGGAGTAAAGCAATAAAGTAATTAAATAACTTTGGTTACTTGGATATACTAGCTAATTTAAATAATCAGTCTGATGGTGTATTCCATGAAATGTTAATGTTATTTCAGATAACATCTAAACTTGAAATAAATGTTGAGTTAAGTGAAGATACACTATGTGATCAAATGTATCCGGACACCTGGCTAAAAATTACTTATAAGTTCGTGGCGCCCTCCATCGGTAGTGCTGGAATTCAATATGGTGTTGGCCAACCCTTAGCCTTGATGACAGCTTCCACTCTCGCTGGCATATGTTCAGTCAGGTGCTGGAAAGTTCCTTGGGGAATGGCAGCCCTTTCTTCATGGAGTGCTGTACTTAGGATAGGCTTTGATGTCAGTCGGTGAGGCTTGACACAAAGTCGTCGTTCCAAGTCATCCCACAGATGTTCTATAGGATTCAGGTCAGGACTCTGCGCAGGCCAGTTCGTTACAGGCATATTATTGTCGTGTAACTACTACACCACATGCAATGTATTATGAACAGGTGCTCGATCGTGTTGAAAAATGCAATCGCCATCACCGAATTGCTCTTCAATTGTTGGAAGCAAGAGGGTGCTTAAAACATCAATGTAGGCCTATGCTGAAATAGTTCCACGCAAAACAACAAGGGATGCAAGCCCCCTCCATGAAAAACAACACCACGCCATAGCACCATCAGCTCCGAATTTTACTGTTGGCACTACACACGCTGGCAGATGATGTTCACTGGGCATTCGCCATACCCACACCATGTCATCAGATCGCTACATTATGTACCATCATTCATCACTGCACACAATGTTTTCCACTGTTCAATCGTCCAGTGTTTACGCTCCTTATACGAAGCGAGGCATCATTCGGTATTTACTGGTGTGATGTACGGCTTATGAGCAGCCACTTGACCATGAAATCGAAGTTTTCTCACATCCCACCTAACTGTCATAGTACTTGCAGTGTATCCTGATGCAGTTTGGAATTCGTATGTGATGGTCTGGATAGATGTCTACCTATTATGCATTACGACCCTCTTTAATTGTTGGCGGTCTCTGTCAGTCAACATACGAAGCCGGCCTGTATGCTGTACATGTCCCTTCTCGTTTCCACATCACTATTACATCGGAAACAGTGGAACTAGGGATGTTTAGGAATGTGGATATCTCATGTACAGACACATGACAAGTGATACGCAATCACCTGACCATGTTTGAAGTCCGTGAGTTCCGTCGAGTGCCCCATTCTGCTCTCTCACGACGTCTAATGACTACTGAAGTCACTGACATGAAGTACATGGCAGTAGGTGTCTGGATGGTTTTGATCACATAGTGTACCTTAAATTTTATTAATGTTCCTGTATGTGATGTAAAGGTTCATTTGGAGGCTGTTGTACAAGCCTTATACGAAGTGAGGCATCATTCGGCATTTACTGGTGTGATGAATGAATGAATGTGGAATGAAAAATTTAAAAATTAGAATTATAATGGAGCAAATAAGAAAGGACTACAATTAACAGAAGCAGCATTTAATTTATGGAATAAATATATTGTTATTCAGCTCAATCTTGATATCAATAACTCTCATATTTTAGTTACAAATAAAAGACAGGTGTGTAGCTATGAAATTGATAAAAGTATTCAACGTCCATGGAAAATGTAAAGTGATAGCTCATGCGTTTTTCAAATATTAATTAATCCAGTAGAAATACATACAAATCAAGATCAGATGTAGTACCAGGATATTGATATTAATATACCAAAGAACATATAAACACATTTGCAGTATTATTACATTAGCTGTCACTCATTTGGTGTACAGCATACAGATGTCTTTGGATCAATAATGTAACCGTATTATCATGGAAGAAAACTAAATTTAGCTTAAGAGGACACTGATACTATTCAAAAATTTTTTATAACATATCAGTACAACATACACAAACATCTGGACCCAAAACGACACTAGTTGTATCATTTACATCAGTTGAACCGCTTTGAATCAGTATGTAAAATGGCGAATATTGATCACTTGTTATATATGAATGGAATGTTAAATGTTTTTATCGGAAATTGTTGTGGATTTTTAATCATCAGGACTGATGACCAAGCAGTTTAGTTCCTTCCTCCCTTTTAAACCAACCAACCAACCATTCAATTATGAGAAGGCTTTTTAACCACATTTAGTAACTAATTGGTTAACAGTTTGCCCACAAAAGCTGCAAACTATATCTACTATCTACCGAGAACCAAGTGGTGAAGTTGTTTTGTTTGTTTATAATGTGATACATTTGATAAATTTACATACACTGCTGGCCACCGTAAATGCAACACCAAGAAAGACAAGAGGTAGCACAACAAAATTTATTTTGTAGATAACATGTTGACCAAGTATCAAATGATTACGTTTACAGACGTCTGTGACATGTGGTTCCTGCCAGAATCAGTTGCCAGAGTAGCCGCCATTGTTGGAGATCACCGCTGCCACACGTCTCGGCATTGAGTCAAAGAGACGTTGGATGTGTTCCTGGGGTACAGCAGACCAAGCAGCTTCCACACGTTGACAAAGATCATCTGGTGTGGCAGCTGGGGATGTAATCTGGGTCACTCGTTGAGCAACCATGGACCACATGTTTTCTATCGGCGAAAGATCCGGAGAGCGAGCCGGCCAGGGAAGCAATTCAATCTGGTTATTGACAAAGAACCTTTGGACAATGCGTGCCACGTGTGGTCGCGCATTACCCTGTTGAAATATGGCTGTGGCCGAGCCCTGAAGGTAAGGAAGGACAACTGGCTCCAGCACCTCGGACATGTAGCGCCGGCTATTTAAAGTACCGGCAATGCGTACTAGAGGCGTGCGAGAGTAATATCCAATACCGCCTCATACCATAATACCCGGTGCAAGACCAGTGTGGCGGTGCATAATGCAGCTGTCCAGCATCCTCTCTCCACGGTGTCTCCACACTCGAATCCGACCATCGTGGTGCTGCAGACAGAAGCGTGCCTCGTCAGTAAAGACAACGTCATTCCATTCTGCCGTCCACATCCGTCTGTCATCACACCATTGGCGACGGAGACGTCTGTGGTTCTGCGTCAATGGTAGACGAAGCAATGGACGTCTTGCGGACAGACCACTCTGCTGTAAACGGCGTCGAATGGTACGCGTAGACACTGGATGATGCGTTACAGACGCAATGTGCTGTGCTATGGTTCGGGATGTCACTGAGCGATCCGTCACTGCCATGCGCACAATTTGCCTATCAGCACGTGCAGTGGTGCACCGAGGTGAATGCGATCGACCACGTCGGTCCGTCGTACCCTCCTGCATCCAACGGTCACATATCCGCATTACAGTTGTTTGGTTTCGTCCAACACGACTAGCGATTTCTCTGTATGATAATCCACAATCTCGGTAAGTCACTATCCTACCTCTGTCGAACTCGGATACTTGATCAAACGATGTTCGCTGTTGTCTACGAGGCATAACTGATCGTCTTGTGGAACAACCACAAGGTAAACACACGTGCCGAACGTACACTCGTCGAAATCGCCAAGCCTTAACTGGCGCTATGAGGTGGCGCCACAGGCGCGCGTGATGTGCGTCTGCGCTGAAATTCTAATCAGTTGCATATCTCATCGCTGCAAACCCATGGTGTAAATTTCACTTGATTCGGATGCTTCCTTCAGGGTGTTGCATTTACGGTGGCCAGCACTGTACATAGCATCAGGATATCCAAAATCACTATCTTACATAGGATTATGTCAAAATTATCTATTAAATTGTTCAGGCAACACATATTGAGGTAGAAAAGCTTTATTCTTTCATGATTTCCTCTGTACATAGTTGGATGAATATAATTTCAAATATAAAGTATGTGTAGTTATAAGCAGGGAATTTTCTGGCTTACCAGCAAGAATTGACCCTAAATGAAGGGAAATTATGAGAGGTACATTTTTAAGGATAATACACTTCACATTATTGTTGGATAGAAAATCTCTGCAGATTAGTTTCAGCTCAATATAGATCACGTACAGAACCGAAATTTATTTGTGATATGCGGTTAATGAATTACAAGTATAAAGAAAAATTAGTCACATTCCAACTGTTCAGCTATTAAACATTGAAAGTTGAATTACGAGATGAAGATTCTTACACAAGTTTAAATATTTTTAACATACAATGGCAGTTCCTTTTGTTATTTATGTTGATTTGAAAGTTTGCGTTTAAAGATGGATAACTGTCAACCAGATACAGAAAAATTCGTATACAAGGAAAAAACAAGAATCAAGTTGTTTTAGTTATTACATTAAATATACATATGGACAGTATGGAAATCCAATTTCGTATTGAATGGCAATCTGTCATAAATAATTTATTGAATGTATCAAAAGAGAAGTTGAAAAAATTGGAATGTTTATTCTGAAATTGAAAAAATAAAACCATTAATACCTAAAGAATAATCAGTACATGTTAAATCAAAGGCATGCTTACTATGTAGATGTCTTTATTCAGGAAAATATAAGAAGATTCATCATCATAATCACTTAAGTGGAAAATATGTAGGTTGATTAAGTACTAACTGAAATATAAAGTTCAACATCCAACTTTTGTAACAATTTATTTACATAATCTCGCAGTATATGATGCTCATTTCTGCATTAAAGACATTGGGTATCATGAGGAAGAATTAGATTTAATACCTGGGTAAAAAGATTGAAAATTTAAAAATGACATTTATTGATACATTTAAATTTATGACTTCAAGTCTTGGTATACTTTCATCAAATTTAACGAATAATCAAATGACATACAGTAGAGTATATTGATTTATATCTCAAAATTGATGTTTTATAGTTGTCAGCCTTTTTGAAAATTTTAGGGAACTTGTATAAAAGCATATAGTTTGAATCTATCTTGCTTTTTTACAGTACTTGGTTTAACTTGGGCTGGAATGTTAAAAATGACTTAAGTTAAATTACAATTACTTGCTGATTATATCATGATATTAATGATTGACAGAGCTGTCAGATGAGGTATATTTTAATGCTGTAACAGGTATGTCAAAGCAAATAATAAATATTTGAAACACAAATAAGAACTAAAATAATTTAATGTATTTAGAAGCAAATAACCGAGATGGCTGATGTATTAATCAGTATTTTCCACATGGAAATTTTGAGTGGGAAAATAAATTAGATATTGATGTGATGAAAATTGCTGATAAATCTGCACATGGATAGATATTTGAATTAGATTTAGAACATCCAAAAAAATTTACAAAATGAACAGTAAGATTTCCCATTAGCTCCTGAAATTAAAAATGTACCTGGTACTAAAGAAAAAAGATTTACTGGCTACTCTGATAACAAAAATAGCCATATAGTTCGTTATAAGAACTTAAGCAACATTTATATCAAGGAAAGAAAATAAGAAAAATACATTGAGCCTTAAAATTTAAACAGTCTAATTGGCTACAAAAATATGTATTGATCTGAATTTAGAAGTGAGAACTAAAGCACCAAATGATTTTGAAACAGGTTTTTTCAAACTCATGAATAATGCAACATTTAGAAAAAATGGAAAATATAAGGAATGGGGTGGATGTAAAACTAGCTACAGATGCAAATAAGGGTGAAACACAGTGAAGTCAAATGTCAAAGTAAGAACAATATTCAATATGAATCTTCCTGTAATTCACATGAATAAAACTAAACTTACATTTAACAAGCCCATTTACATGGGAATGAGCATAATCTATTTATCTAAAGAATTGATGTATGATTTTCCCTATAGAATTTTGAGACCATGATATGAAGCAAAACTGAATTTTGTTGTTACGATTATGGCAGGTACATTTACAATACACAGTACAAACTGCAGATATTTTTGAAGATATGAAGGCAATGCTCAATTCATTTGAAAACAGTGAATATTTAGGTGATTATATTTTCAACATTCCTCAAGTAAATAAAAACGTAATAGGTAAAATAAAAGATGAGTGCAATGGGAAAATGATTGAGGAAATTTTTTGGTTTTAAGATAAAAAATGTGTGCTTGAAAATTTTGTAGTATTGTGGAGAAGAAATCTGAGGAAGAATTATGCTGGAAAAGCTAGAATAAGCTTACAAGATTATAAATATTGTTTGCTTAAAGATATAAAAATACAGAACTATGAATTTATTGTAAAGTAATACACATGTAAATTATTCTGTCGATAGGAAAACATTAAGTCTTCATGTTGACAGAAGATAAAACAGATACATTGCCATATGGAGATTATAAAATAGTTAGTAGAATATCTAAAAAATATACATTTAATGTATTTTGAATTTTTATAAAATTCACAGTTGATAGATTTATGTTCTCCATTTGAAATGTAGACCCATTACTTGCTCTTTGATTCCTATGCTATATCCTAGCCATCATAATCACCTTTTAAACTAATAATATCACTCAAAATTGTAAAATTCTCTTATCATAATTCTCATTAAGTAATTAACAATCTTATAGAGTTTTGAAATAATATCTTTGATATTTCTTTTAAAATATACTCAATGTTCCTATTTTCTAGCTCTCCACAAATGCTGAAAAACCTATTTTTATTGTAAAATATTTCTTAATATAAAATTTTTAAGGAAAGTAATGAGTGAGAGAAAGGAAGAAATTATTACTTGTATTACTGAGTTTTTCCATTTTCTTAATTTTCATGAAAAAGAGGGTTTAAAAATGGGGATTTGATTTGAAACTTCTATCTCGATTTTATGCCTGCAACATTTCTGACCTTTTAAATATTTATTTTGAGGAGATAAAGTTTACATATTCTTTTCAGTTTCCATGAAAATGAAACATATCGTGAAATTTCGAGTAAATATAATGAGAAATGGTAGAAAATTTTAACAAATAATAGGAGATGGTTGGTGATCAAAAACGATTATGAATAAAGTGGTGAAAAAACTTTAAAAATAATTAAAATGTTGGGAAAAACGATGAAAATAATCGAAAAAATTATGAAAATGAGATAAAAATTAAAATCATCCATTTTTATTCGATGAACCCCACTGAGCATTTGTTGTTGTGATTTCTGATATTTTCGGAAAATATGGGAAAAGCGTGTCTTTCATCGTAATTTCGATCTTTTCCATGATATTACTTGAAAGTTTATGATTTATGCTTTAGTAGACACATAGAGCTTTCTTATGTCTTATGTATCACTTTACTGTAAAGGATGTAAATGACAGGTGGTGGTTATGTTCTGTGTTGCTTACAGGAAACATGTCGACTATCTGGTGGGTAATAAAACTTTTCATCTTCGTATGTGCAGGATAAATACTACAGTTATAAATCGAAGGCCAACGGCCTTACTGCAGTGGTAACACCGGTTCCCATCAGATCACCGAAGTTAAGCATTGTTGAGCTGGGCTAGCACTTTGATGGGTGACCATCCGGTCTGCCGAGCGCCATTGGCAAACGGGGTGCATTCAGCCCTTGTGAGGCAAACTGAGGAGCTACTTGAGTGAGAAGTAGCGGCTACGGTCTTGTAATCTGACATACGGCCAGGAGAGCAGTGTGCTGACCACATGCCCTTCCATATCCTCATCCAGTGATGCCTGTGGGCTGTGGACGACGCGGCGGCCGGTCAGTAATGTTGGGCCTTCCAAGGCCTGTTCGGACGGAGTTTATAAATCGAAGTCGAACACACAAACTAAATGACCCATATGCTGCAAATCTTAATAAAACAGTGTCTTGGTTCCCTTGTTAAATAATTTAAACTATAAGACAGGTAGATAATAGTTTGTGTTTGATATAGTGGTTCTCTTTTTCTTCTTAAGACGTTCAGAAATAACGTTGCTTGACGATATCGTGGTAATGGTCAATACTTTTAGCCATCGCCGACTCAGTAGAAATGTATGCATGAGTACAGATGGGGCTAAGAGTTGGAAAAAATACGAGTGCAGTCGAATATTCAATGTAGATGTGCACAGAAGGCAGTGCATGACGTGTTTTGTCATTAGGAGTGGTTTCGACCTTTGCACCTACTGTGTTATTTATGTAAAAAATCAGCTAAAATATTCCGCTGCAAATTGTGAGATACGAAACTTTAAGGCAGCCATCAGTTATGTTAATTATACATATACCAACTATGTTTTTGACAAGTACATCTACATTTTAGATTTTGCAGTGTACCAAATCGCCAGTTTTACCAATTTCCATATTTGGTGCCACCCGATTAACATTCTTATAGACTATGTTATGATGTTATCATTTTATAGTGTCAGTGTGTTTTATATCAACATTTTTTTACTCTGTTTATCATGACAACACTTGATCCCCTAGCTACAGAGCAGAGGCCTGAAATGGATAGCAACAGCATATGACTGACAAATAATGCAAATACTTTAGAGCACTAAATTAACTGTGGGCGTTGGTGTGGCGTTACGGCAGGGTGTGTCACATGTGAGATGCCGGTGTCACACGGGTCCCACAAGCACGTGGCTTGCTGCAGTGATGTCAGATAATTTTAGCATAAGAAGTTGTCTTTTCTTTTGGCAAGCATAGTTGCAAGTGCATAACTGCTAATAATAATAATAATAATAATAATAATAATAATAAACATAGCCTTATTCTGTAGCAGTTTCCAACGATGATTCAATTTCTACTCCCTCCCACCCCTAATAAATGCTCCATTAAAAAAATGTGTCAAATACATGACTTGCTGATTTCGAAATGACAAATAGAGACACATCGATATCACTATCGCTTTTTGATAGTTCGTGTAACCAGTCATGAGTCCTAATTACCTGAAAGATGTTGGTTTCGGCCCCACAACAGTCGGTCTTAGTATCTGTACGATTAGAAGTCTGAACATCATTGGCCAGTAATGCAAAACCTAATCAGTTTGCAACATATTCGATGTCCGTGATCTGTAATGTGTAGCGGCATCCGCCGAGCCGAGAGGACGCTTAGTAGAGCAGCAGCAGCAGCAGCAGCAGCACTTGTGTGATAAACTGTAAATTAATACAGCCTTTGTTTTTTGTTCAAGTGTTTCTGCAAAGAAGTGAACTGCACGTGTGTATTTTACTGTGTAGACTAGTGGTTAGAAAATTAAGCGAAATTTTTTCTTTTTGCGTAAGTCTTGTGAACATCGTTGTGTAGGGCGGCTTCCTAGAGTACATTTTCTGTGTAGAGAAATTTATTTCTGTTTAATAGCTTGAGGTCTCGGAGTTCAGTGAGAAATCTGCACACCAACTTTTAGTGTTACTTTATTCTCCTTTGGCATATTTTCAAACTCAGTAGCGCCATTTGAGACCTGATATCTATTTTACACACAGTACGATATGGCTAGGGAATGTGCTTGTTGTGAGCGGACACAAGGAGAGTTGGATGCTGTCCGTAAACAGCTGGAAGCTGCGTTGGCTACCGTCGACAGGCTTCTAACTAATGCTCGAAGTTGCGATGGCGTCGGGGCGCCAGTGACGAGACCAGCGACACTTATGGTGTCACTGGAATCCCCTGGCGGCCCGGACGTCACTGCGGCTTCCGATACGCATCATCTGACCGTTCCGTCCTCACTCCAGAGTGGGTGGCAGACAGTTTGCGTGTCACTGGGCTGAAGGCGAAAGGCCCGTTTCACACTAGGACACTGGTGACGGTCACCAGCGACGGTCACGGGCAGAGGTACATTCGTTTGAACTGGAGCATTCACACCGGGACACTACACCGCCTCACCGGGCCACTGTAACGCAGCAGTGACTCACCCTCGCCACATGTGATAGACACGGTCACTGTGTTCACAGCAGTCACCGCCGGACATGCAATAGTTTGAATTGGAGAGTTCGCACTTGGACACAGATCACAGACACAGCGCTGCAGATTTGCCAACAGACAGGCAGCCACTTCTGAGACAGTGCCGCGAAACATTCATTATATATTATACTGTACAAAAAATGGCTCTGAGCACTATGGGACTTAACATCTGTGGTCATCAGTCCTCTAGAACTTAGAACTACTTAAACCTAACTAACCTAAGGACATCACACACATCCATGCGCGAGGCAGGATTCGAACCTGCGGCCGCAGCGGTCGCGCGGTTCCAGACTGTAGCGCCTAGAACTGCTCGGCCAGTCCGGCCGGCTATACTGTACACAATGTAACCATGAGTTTAGATTTCATGAACACGGAAGATTTTATAAGTGAAGTAGAAACTCGTCCCGCTATTTGGGGGTGTCAAAAGCTATGACGATTGCAACAAAGTGGTGGCTAGGAGGGTAGTAACCTTCAAGTACATTTGCACCCCTCGCCTCCTTTTCTCCTGAGTCTTAAGGCGTTCCACCATATGGTGCAAAAAATAGAGTTAAAATATTATTCTTCATTACAGTTATTTACGCATATGTGGCTACTGCAATAATGAATTTTATTTATTTATTGTAATATCATTGAAGTACAAGTTTCTGACGCAGTGTAATTTTAATTTTAAATTCCAATCAGTTCAGTGAATACAATAATGTGACTTCATACAGTTAACATAGTAATAATTGCACAATCCACATAACAAATAGAATGCCAAATGAACTATGATGCCTAACCACATTAACGTTCACGTAACATTTCTAGCAATTACATTTTTTGCAGCAGTCAAGCCACTTCACCTTCAGGGCTAACGAAGTAGTTTGCAAAGTCATCTCTGACACTGTTCGCAATATTTCCTCCACGGACTAAACGAGGTGATATGTCCTTCAATCCCTGAATAGTTAACGTATCTTCAAACGACATAAAGAGTATAAAACAATCCTTTCTCCAACCGATCATGTAGCAGTGGATGTACGTGTAATAAACGTTTTGTCTTCATTCTCCTCCTTCTCCTCCTCCTCCTGCTTAGAAGTACCAACAGAAGTTCCTCCTCGCTCTAGTCCATTTCACTAACTAATCAGGTGGCAATACCTGCAGTGTCGGACAGCGGTGATCCAGAAGCGTTCACCACAATTACCGGTGACCGTCACTGGCGGCAGTCACCAGTGTCCCAGTGTGAAACGGGCCAAAGAGGGAGCAGGACGTGTGGTTGGCCCCCTAGGTCTTAGCAACAGGTACGAGGTGCTTCCCAGTGTTGATGATAACTTTGAGCTAGCACAGGATGCTTCTCCTGTTAGGCCAGCGGTCGATTTTCCTCCCTAATCCGGACAAGTACTGAGGGTGGGTATGGTAGTCATTGAAATGGAGCCCCTCAGGGAGATAGAAGGCAAGGCGAGAAAGAATTCCAGTGCGTATTCGGTATGTTTGCAGAAAGGTCTCATCCGTGATGCGGAGGAGGCCATGCCGGCGGCTATCGAGCGCACTGGGTGCAACCGGCTGCATGTAGTGGCGCATGTCGGCACGAATGACACCTGCCGCTTGAGTTCTGAGGCCAACCTCGGCTCCTTTCGGCGGCTGGCTGATTTGGTGAAGGCAACTAGCAACTAACGCGGGGTGCAGGCTAAGCTGTCTATTTGTTGCATCGTATCCATGGTCCTCTGGTTTGGAGCAGAGTGGAAGGTCTTTACCAGAGGCTCAGACGGATCTGCGACGGTATCGGATGCGAATTTCTCGACCTCCGCTATCGGGTGCAGACTTGTAGGGTTCCCCTTAATAAGTCAGGCGTGCACTACACGGAGGAAGCGGGTACTAGGGTAGCGGAGTACGTGTGGCGTGCACATGGAGGTTTTTTAGGTTAAAGGAACGCTCCCTTGGGAGCAAACACGATTTGCCTATTAAATTAGCCACAGCGACCTCAGAGAATCTTGGTCCTCGCAGATCGGAGACAGAAAAGATTAATATGGTTCAAATGGCTCTGAGCACTATGGGACTTAACTTCTGAGGTCATCAGTCCCCTAGAACTTAGAACTACTCAAACCTAACTAACCTAAGGACATCACACACATCCATGCCCGAAGCAGGATTCGAACCTGCGACTGTAGCGGTCACGCGGTTTCAGACTGTAGCGCCTAGAACCGCTTGGTCACCCCGGCCGGCGAAAGATTAATATGATTTTAGCCGACAAACATAAGCTGAACGATGATGAGTTAGGTTGAGGGGGCGCTCGACATCACGGTCATCGGCGTCCTGACGAAAAGTCAACATGAAATCTCATGAGTGGGGACGAAGACTCTCCCCTCATGCAGAGCAGTTTATAACGAACTAAAGTCTGGCCCCCTTCCCCACCAGTTTAGGGATGAGGCCTGATAGTTCACAAAATTTCACCACTATGTTAACACAGGTATCGGTATCTGCGAGGACAGTGGCATATCTCCAGGGAGACCAAGGGCTGCCCTAATATAAGTATACAGGACACACGCAGCCACAATATGCTGAACTGAAAGTGGCACGCCACAAACTTCACAGAAAGGTGGATCCCCCACCCGGAGGAGGAAGCCATGTCTGAAAGGGCTATGCCCGATGCGCAGTCTGGTAAGCAAAATCTCCTTCCAGCAGCGAGGCTGACACGAAGTCCGCCAAGCTTTTGTGGTCGGTTTGAGTGACTGCAGTTTGTTGTCTGACACCTGCAACCATTCAGTCTCCCACTGACGATTGATGAATCTGTCAGAAAATGAGATAATGGCGCGCAACGGGATGGGACATTGATGGACGGCACCATCCCAACATGCTTCCTTGGCAGCTTTATCAGCCCTGTCGTTACCCTGTATCCCAACGTGGCTAGGTACCCAGCGAAAGATCACCTCCTTGCCACAGCATTGGAGCCGCTGTAAGCAGTCATGTGAGCTGAATCAGCGGGTCTACTGGATACATTTGGTGAAGCGCTTGCAGTGCACTAATAGAATCGGAACAGACAAGAAAACTCGTACGGTGATGTCTATGAACCCTCTCCAGTGCCATTAGAATGCCACATAACTCCGCATCATAATTTGTAAAGTGTTCTGGAAGATGTGCTTTAAAACCCCTATCAGGGGAAACCACAGAACAACCGAGAGCATTCCCCTGCTGGGATACATCTGTATAAATAACGATAAAACTATGGTACATACTTAAAATAGACGAAAACAAAGTTGTAAAAACCATATCTGGAGTACAATTTTTTGGGTACCGCGTCAAGCTTAAAATCACTTTGGGCCTCCGAAGATACCAAGGCGGCAGTGTGTTCCATCCCTGGGTGTGTATTTTCATGCCCGAGAGATCCAGATCCTTGAGGCAGGCCGTAGCATGTATACCAAATGGCTGGGTGGCTTGGGGCCGATTCCTGAATAGTCGTTGTAAAGTGGGTTGGATCACTGAACTAAATGCCACTGACTGGGGTGACGCTGAGATTTTCAGCGCCTGTCGAGCCAAAAGGATACGTCACCGAATCCAGACTGGTGGTTCACCAGCCTCTGCACACAGACTCTGAACTGGGCTGATCCGAAAGGCTCCAGTCGATATCCGAATGCCTGCATGGTGGACAGCATCTAACATCCAGAGGTAGGAAGGACGGGCCGATCCATAGACCACGCTGCCATAGTCTAAGAATGATCGAACACATGCCCTATAAAACTGTAGGAGGCGGGACCTGTCGGCTCCCCATGTTTTTCCGCCAAGGCATTTCAAAATGATCAACAACAGGAAGCCCTTTGCTCGTAGGTCTTTCAGGTGTGGGAGCCATGTTAATTTCGAGTCAAATAATAAACCCAAAAAGCGCACTGTGTCTTGAAAAAGTAAAATACGGTCCCCCATTGTAAGCTCTGGTTGGTTAAAACTCCTACGAGCACAATTGAAATTGACACACACACACAGCCTTCTCAGGTGAGAACCGAATGCCGGTTGTCTGGGCCCAGGTTTCCAACCTCCTAATGGTCAGTTTTACCTGCGTCATCGTCGTAGTAAGATCAGAGGAAGAGTAGAAGATTGCAAAGTCATCCACAAACAAAGAGCATTTGACAGGGATCCTGACGGCAGAGGAAATGTCATTGATAGCGATGGCGAACAATATGACACTGAGGACACTGCCCTGGGGCACACCATTCTCCTGAACATAGCAATCAGACATGGCATCGCCAATGCAATAGCTAAAACGCCTGTCCTCGAGAAAGGATTAGATCAGAAGCGGCAGGCGTCTGCGTAGTTCCCATTCATGAAGTTGGGGAAGGATGTTCTACCTCCAAGTAGTGTCACATGCTTTTTTGAGGTCAAAAAACACACAGACTAAACGGTTTCGGCGTAAGAAGGACTCCTGTATCGCCGTCTCCAGTAGAATTAAATTGTCAAGAGTGGAACGGTAGCGCCTGAAACCACACTGGGAGCGGCTCAGGTAACCTCGGGACTCGAGCAGTCAGACGAGGCGGCGGTTGACCATGTGTTCAAGAGTGTTACCCATACAACTAGTAAGGGCGACACTGATCACAGTTAGGGGCACTACGGTCCTTACCTGGTTTCCAGAATGGAATTAAGGTTACCTCCTTCCAAGTCGGGGGGTACTGTCCATCGAATCAAATCTGATTGAAACAAGAGAGGAGCTGACCTTTCACTTCAGGACACAGATGACGAAGCATGGTATAATGGATCTCATCAGGTCCTGGAGCAGTGTCTCTGGTTTCAGATAAAGCTGATTCCAGTTCCCACATGGAGAATGGAAGGTTGTATACTTCTTCATTTCACAAGAAAAAACTGAGCTTCCTCATCTCTGCAGTCCGACGGAATACCTGAACAGCAGGAGCTTGTCTGGATGACTTAGTGTTCAGCTAAAACGTGAGCCATCTCTTCTGGCGTTTCCACCAAGACCCCATTAGTTGACAAGACCGTGAGGGGATGTGGACTGCCCTTCCCTGAAATCCGTCTTATTGATTCCCAAACGTGCGCAGCGGAAGTGGACCGATTAATGGAAGTATTGAATTCCCTCCAGGAAGCCCTCTTCCGTTCTTGATCATTCGCCTTGCCTGTGCTCTCGCAGATCCGAAGACATGAAGATTGTCTATAGTTGGACACCGTTTGAAGTTCTGAAGAGCTGTCTGTCTGGCCCTGATTGCCGATCGGCAGTCGTCATTCCACCAAGGTACAGGCCGTCGTCCGAAGTGGTTACTAGACCTGGGGATGGACTCTGCGACAGCCCTCAGCCCTTTGGATCTCATGAGTGATGTGGGCCACCGCCTCTTGTGCACAATCCTTTCGTTCAAAAATAGCCTGTCGACTGTACTGTAACAAATTTGCCCTTGGTATCATCCACCTGCGTGGTCTCCTGCTTGTCACTGCCCTAGGCAGCAGACGAATCCACACTGGGAAGTGGTCACTAGAATGTAAATCTGGAGCCACTTCCCACTGAACTGAATCTGCAATGGCTGAGGAACAAAAGCAAAGATCAATAGCTGAAAAAGACCCTGTAGCTGTGGAAAAGTCAGTCATCTGACCCGCGTTCAGAAGGCAGATATCCACAGAATGGACGAGTCGCTCGATCAGCCGACCCCTGGAGCAAGTAGTAGCCGAGCCCCACAGCACATTGTGGGCATTGAAGTCCCCCACAAGAAGGAATGAGCGAGGGATTGCCTGGAAGAAGTCTCCCAGTGCGTCCGAATCCAAAGCGTCATGAGAGGGGGGGGGGGGGGGCAGGTAGAAAGAACACACTGTGATAGTAATCAGTGAGAGAACATTCACAGCAATTGCTTGGATGGTCGTGGTAAGAGGGACAGGAGAGGAGTTGTATCTGTCATCAAGAAAAATATTCACTCCACCTTTAGCCCTGCCTACAGTAGTATCGTCTTTCCTGTATATGTGGTAGCCCAATAATGTAGGTGTGTCTGTGACTTTAAGGTGCGTTTCTTGTAAGCAGATGCAGAAAGGTTTATCCTGGACCAGCAGCTGCAATTCTTCCAAATGTGAGCGATATCCATTCAAATTTCACTGCAACACTGAAGTCCCTATGGAATTCATTGTTTCATTTCTCCCTCGGA
The DNA here is from genome assembly GCF_021461385.2 of Schistocerca piceifrons. Lineage (NCBI taxonomy): Eukaryota > Metazoa > Arthropoda > Insecta > Orthoptera > Acrididae > Schistocerca > Schistocerca piceifrons. The sequence goes on from NC_060149.1 coordinate 267,630,662, forward strand.
GGCGGTGATTTACCGGTGAGGTCAGGGGGAACGTTTGTCGGTTCCACGTTCTCTAGTTCCTCCGACTGGCAGTCCATATCTTCAAGAGCATAGTCGCCATCAGAAAGGGAGAGGGCTCATTGGTCCGAAGGCTTACCTACGGCTTTCTTGGACTTATAACTACTTTTAGAAGGACTTTTTCTTTACTAACAGGAGGAGGAGGCTGCCTGGGTTGCAGGGATGACTTAGGTGGCTTCTGAAGTTGGGGAGTGGTATGTGGCTTAGGTGGTAAGTCTACTGCTGACGGATTCCGAGCGACATCAGTTGCAAGTGGAGCGTTTCGCCCATGGGTACAGCGATAAGTGCAATTTCTCGTACTTGAATCTGTGGTCTGAATTTGTGTGGAGGCATCACACTTAGCTATTGGTGTTTTAAAAGCTGATACAAAAGAAGTTGCAAAAACCGGTGGTTGCATGGCTTTGTAAGCCTTTTTAGCTTCACCATAGGGTATGCGTCTCTGTACTTTCAACTCTTGAATTTTCTTTTCCTCGTTGTAAACCCCACACTCTCTGCTCCACACTGGGTGACCGCCAGAGCAGTTAACACATTTTGGAGGAAGTGTACAAAAAGTCCTTGACTCGTGAGCAGAGCCTGCACAATTGCCACACGTAGCCTTTCCGTTACATCCCACAGTGGTATGGCCAAATCTTTGACATTTATAACATCTAAAATGCAGACTTTCACGGCCAGAAATGTCATGTCCATTGTAATTATCCCGGACTGTTATGCCGTGGTCGGTTGATGAATTCTGTGTCAATTCCCAACGTTTCGTCCCCGTCTGCGGAGGACATCTTTAAAGGGGTCTATAGCTCCATCGAAGGTCCAACACACCCACTGGCTCGCTACTGACTGTCAGTCAGTCAGTAGCGAGCCAGTGGATGTGTTGGACCTTCCATCGAGCTACAGACCCCCTTGAAGATGTCCTCCAGTCCTCCGCAGACGGGGACGAAACGTTGGGAATTGACACAGAATTCAGCAACCGATCACGGCATAACAGCCCGGATAATTATAATGGACATTTATAACATCGCATGGGATTAGGAACAAACAGGCGAACCTTAAACCTTAAGGCGGATTTAGCCGGCAAGGATATGTTCCGGTAATTCATGAGGTTCGAGACCTCCCACGGGCATGGGTGTGTGTGTTTGTCCTTAGGATAATTTAGGTTAAGTAGTGTGTAAGCTTAGGGACTCATGACCTTAGCAGTTAAGGCCCATAAGATTTCACACACATTTGAACATTTTTGGTAATTCAGGAGAACTAAACGTTAGAATAAATGTTGCCGATTTTTCCAATTTGCCATTGACTCTCCTTATATAATTCTGCACCTTTGTGACGCCCACATCTTCCACTCTTCACGCAACTCCGCGGGGTCCATCTCCATTATATCGGAGCAGGTAACCACGCCCTTATTATAGTTAAGGGTGTTATGCAATTCAGCCTCGATTGGGTAGTGACCTAAGGCCTTACATCCCAAAAGCTTAGATATTTGGATGGAATTAGCAGTTTCAACCAAAACCGTTCCATTACGTAGTCGTTTGACGCTTTTCAGAGACCCAGCAATACCTCCCAATGCTTTGTTAATATAGAAAGGGAATATCTTCTCGAAACTTCCCCCGTTCCGCTTGATTACAATAAAAGTGTTATGGCACACTAATGCCCTGTTACTATTACTCTGAGACTTCTTTTCGCGTGGACTCACAACCGAGATTTCTTTGAGGAATAGGTTTAGGTGCTGCCTGACGGTACACCCATCCCGTCAGGAGTAGTAGTTTCATGAGACAGTTCCATAAGGATCCCACGAGACGCTAGGGAAACAACCGTCGACCCAGGCAGAGCCCTGCATGCCTGAGCAAGCCTGATTGAATTGGGTGCGGCAGGTGCCCCAGCGGTTTCTCGCTAAAGACTGTTTCACCTCAACAGCCATTCACCTCCTCAGCACGTAGCACACCTTGAGGTTGAGGTGTTTTTTTTGGGGGGGGGGGGGGCGCATTCCTCGCAGTCCAGGCGGTGAAGCTAAGACCCCGTTCCCTGAACACACAACGTTCCACCGCTGCGACGCACGGTGGTCGTTGAAGTATGACCAGAGCCTACGGTAAAAGAGGACTGGTGGCGCTTACCAGTCCCCAACTCAGGAACCCCGGGGTGGCCAAGCCCGTACTCAGCAAACGAATGCTGAGCCCCTGAGGGGAAAAAGCTGAACGAAGCGAAAATGAGCGTAAGGAGAGCAATGAGAGAAGCGTTCAATGATTTTGAAAGTAAGACGTTGTCAACCGTTCTGAGAAAAATCCTAAGAGATTCTGGTCATATGTAAAATCAGTAAGTGGGTCAAAATCATCTGGTCATTCTCTCAGCGACCACACCAGCACCGAAACGGAAGATAACAGAGAGAAGGCCGAAATACTGAATTCGGTCTTCCGAAGTTGTTTCACGGTGGAAAATCGTAACACTGTCCCTCCTTTCAATCGTCGTGCAAACGTAGAAATGGCAGATATTGAGATAACTGATCGCGGAACTGAAAAGCAGCTAAAATCGCTTAGCAGTGGAAATGTTTCAGGACCGGATGAGATACCTATAAGATTCTATAAAGATTATGCGAAAGAACTTGCTCCCCTTCTAGCAGTAATTTATCGTAGATCGCTTTAGCAATGAAAGGTACCTAACGATTGGAAAAAAGCGCAGGTCATTCCCGGTTTTAATAAAGGCCGTAAGACAGATCCACACAATTATACACCTATATCGTTGACGTCAATCTGTTTATGCTTAAGAATTATGACGTTCTTGGAAAATGAATATCTCCTCTATAAAAATCAACATGGAATCCGCAAACAGAGAACCTGTGAAACTCAGCTCGCTCTGTTCCTCCCTGAGATCCACAGCGCAGTGGACAACGGCCCTCAGTCTGATGCCGTGTTCCTTGATTTCAGTAAGGCATTTGACACCGTCCCGCATTGCCGTTTAATGAAAAAAACACGAGCTTACGGAGTATGGAAGCAGACCTGCGATTGGATTGAAGACTTTCTTGCAGACAGAACTCAAGAGGTCGCTCATAACGGAACTAAATCGACAGAAGTAAAGGTAGTATCTGGAGTACCAAAGGGAAGTGTGATAGGACCGTTGCTGTTCACAATATATATAAATGATCTAGTACAAAGCGTCGGATGCTCTTTAAAGCTATTCGCGGATGATGCAGTTGCTTATACCAAAATAGCAATGCCAGAAGATTGTAAGAATTTGCAGAACGACCTGCAGAGAATTGATGAATGGTGCAGACTCTGGCTGTTGACCCGGAACGTAAATAAATGTAACATATTGCGCATACATAGGAAAAGAAATCCACAACTGTATAGCTACACTATTGATGACAAACAGCTGGAGACAACGTCTGCCGTAAAATATCTAGGCGTAACTATTCAGAGCGACCTTAAGTGGAATGACCAGATAGTGGGAAAATCAAACACAAGACTCAGATTCATCGGAAGAATCTTAAGGAAATGTAACTCATTCACAAAAGAAGTGGCTTATAACGCGCTTGTTCGCCCGACTCTTGAGTATTATTCATCTATCTGGGATCCCTATCACGTAGGACTGATGGAGGAAATAGAGAAGATCCAACGAAGAGCGGCGCGTTTCGTCACGGAATCGTTTAGCTGGCGAGAGAGCGTAACGGAGATGCTAACAAACTCCACTGGAAGACGCTACAAGAGAGACGTTGTGCATGTCGTACAGATTTACTACTGAAATTTCGGGACAGCACTTTTCAGGAGGAGTCAGACAACATATTACTTTCCCCCACATACATCTCGCGTACTGTTCACGAGGAGAAAATTCGAGAAATTAAGAGTCAACACAGAGGATTACCGACAATCATTCTTCCCACGCACTATTTGCGAGTGGAACAGGATAGGAGGGATCAGACAGTGGTAACGAAGGTATCCTCCGCCACACACCATAAGGTGGCTTGCAGAGTACGGTATGAATGTAGATGTAATCAGAGATCTGTAAATATACAGGGCTATTCATGAAGATATGAAAATATTTTAATATGCTATTCTACAAGTAAAACTAAAGAAAAAAGTTCATATAAACACAGATCCGCCAATGATTAATAACGAAGTTACGGCTAATAAAAGATTTTGTCTGAAAAGTAGCAACTTCGCTAATATGAAACCATCGCAAAACTGAACGAGGTTAAAGTAAAACACAATTTCCATTTATTTTGTTGTTGTTGGTCTGGTGAATCTAACAAATCATGTCCTAAACGTGTGTCTGCAGTAGTTACCTAGAACGTCCAGAGGAGCAAAGATTATTATACAAGTAAATTCGTTTTCCTTCCGTTACGAATGTAGAAACGTTTATGTCATTGTTGGCAACAGTTGATGAGAAATTTCAGTCGTTTCCTAACCTTGAACCCAGTTAGTTTTCTGTATTGTTCAGTAAAAGAACATAATAACAACAGTGTATTTAAGTGAAACCACAGAGTAACTGTTGTAGTTTGTAGATTACTTATGAAAATAGGGATGCCTTTCAAATTTACGACAGAGGAATACGCCGATATGATGGTTATTTATGGCAAATGTGATGGCAATGCTACGTTATCCAACTCGGAGGATTCCGAATTCACGAACAATTACTGGAGTATTTCGAATGTTACGGGAGACAGGTTCTCTACCTAGCGTTTATTATCAGTATGTGCGCTCTATACCTGAAGACGGTGACGAGGATATTATAGATGCTGTTGAACATAACCTGCGTACCTGTACACGACGTATCTCTTAACGATTAGGCATTTCACAATCTAAGTTATAGCGTACACTGAAGTACAATAATCTGTTGTTGTTGTTGTGGTCTTCAGTCCTGAGACTGGTTTGATGCAGCTCTCCATGCTACTCTATCCTGTGCAAGCTTCTTCATCTCCCAGTACCTACTGCAACCTACATCCTTCTGAATCTGCTTGGTGTATTCATCCATTGGTCTCCCTATACGATTTTTACCCTCCACGCTGCCCTCCAATACTAACTTGGTGATCCCTCGATGCCTCAGAACATGTCCTACCAACCGATCCTTTCTTCTAGTCAAGTTGTGCCACAAACTTCTCCCCAATACTATTCAATACCTCTTCATTAGTTATGTGATGTACCCATTTAATCTTCAGCATTCTTCTGTAGCATCACATTTCGAAAGCTTCTATTCTCTTCTTGTCTAAACTATTTATCGTCCATGTTTCACTTCCATGCATGGCTACACTCCACACAAATACTTTCATAATCAACTTCCTGACACTTAAATCTATACTCAATGTTAACAAATTTCTCTTCTTCAGAATCGCTTTCCTTGCCATTGCCAGTCTACATTTTATATCCTCCCTACTTCGCCCATCATCAGTTATTTTGCTCCTCAAATAGCAAAACTCCTTTACTACTTTAAGTGTCTCATTTCCTAATCTAATTCCCTCAGCATCACCCGACTTAATTCGACTACATTCCATTCTCCTTGTTTTGCTATTGTTGATATTCATCTTATACCTTCCTTTCAAGACACTGCCATGCCGTTCAACTGCTCTTCCAAGTCCTTTGCTGTCTCTGACAGAATTGCAATGTCATCGGCGAACCTCAAAGTTTTAATTTCTTCTCCATGGATTTTAATACCTACTCCAAGTTTTTCTTTTGTTTCCTTTACTGCTTGTTCAATATACACATTGAATAGCATCGCGGAGAGGCTACAACCCTGTCTCACCCCCTTCCCAACCACTGCTTCCCTCTTCATGCCCCTCGACTCTTATAACTGCCATCTGGTTTCTGTACAAATTGTAAATAGCCTTCCGCTCCCTGTATTTTACCCCTGCCACCTTCAGAATTTGAAAGAGAGTATTCCAGTCAACATTGTCGAAAGCTTTCTCTAAGTCCACAAATGCTAGAAACGTAGGTTTGCCTTTCCTTAATCTTTCTTCTAAGATAAGTCGTAGGGTCAGTATAGCCTCACGTGTTTCAACATTTCTACGGAATCCAAACTGATCTTCCCCGAGGTCGGCTTCTACCAGTTTTTTCATTCATCTGTAAAGAATTCGCGTTAGTATTTTGCAGCTGTGACTTATTAAACTGATATTTCGGTAATTTTCACATCTGTCAACACCTGATTTCTTTGGGATTGGAATTATTATGTTCTTCTTGAAGTCTGAGGGTGTTACGCCTGTCTCATACATCTTGCTGACTAGATGGTAGAGGTTTGTCATGACTACCTCTCCCAAGGCTGTCAGTAGTTCTAGTGGAATGTTGTCTACTCCCGGGGCCTTGTTTCGACTTAGGTCTTTCAGTGCTCTGTCAAACTCTTCACGCAGTATCGTATGTCCCATTTTATCTTCATCTACCTCCTCTTCCATTTCCATAATACTGTCCTTAAGAATATCGCCCTTGTATAGACCCTTTATATACTCCTTCCACCTTTCTGCTTTCCCTTCTTTGCTTAGAACTGGGTTTCCATCTGAGCTCTTGATATTCATACAAGTGGTTCTCTTTTCTCCAAAGGTCCTTTTAATTTTCCTGTAGGCATTATCTATCTTACCCCTAGTGAGATAAGCCTCTACATCCTTACATTTATCCTCTAGGCGTCCCTGCTTAGCCATTTTGCACTTCCTGTCGATCTCATTTTTGAGACGTTTGTATTCCTTTTTGCCTGCTTCACTTACTGCATTTTTGTATTTTCTCCTTTCATCAATTAAATTCAGTATCTCTTCTGTTACCCAAGGATTTCTACTAGCCCTCGTATTTTTACCTACTTGATCCTTTGCTGCCTTCACTATTTCATTCCTCAAAGCTACCCATTCTTCTTCTACTGCATTTCTTTCCCCCATTCCTGTCAATTGTTCCCTTATACTCTCCCTGAAACTCTGCACAACCTCTGGTTTAGTCAGTTTATCCAGGTCCCATCTCCTTAAATTCCTACCTTTTTGCAGTTTGTTCAGTTTTAATCTACAGTTCATAACCAATAGATTGTGGCCAGAGTCCACATCTGTCTCTGGAAATGTCTTACAATTTAAAATCTGGTTCCTAAATTTCTGTCTTACCATCATATAATCTATCTGAAAGCTTCTAGTATTTCCAGGGTTCTTCGATGTATACAACCTTCTTTCATGATTCTTTCATGATTCTTCTAATATAACAGAAATTATCTAGACATCAGTGTGTAGTAATCATGTCACTAATACAGTAAGTAGTAAAGAAGTAATAAATGAAAATGCAATGCTGCATGTGGCATTTTTACTGCTTGAACGGCGAAAATGTAGTAAGCGTCAATCTTTCTTCCTTTCATCAATTTGTGGGGATCGACAGATTCATGAATGTTTGAAATTGCATGTAAAGTTTGTTGAATGTCTCTAAGTGCTTTCTTTCTAAAACACCGAATAACTAAAGTATGGGTATTCTCACGTCATGGGCTGCGCTGTGTAGGGAAGCAGCCTACTCACACTGTATAAAATTCACATCAGTCTTTCCACTGTGTGCCAGCCTAGGCTGCTGTAATTAGCTCTGACGTCATAAATGTTGCGCAATACTTTAAAAATCAAGTAAATAACCTGAAACGTTTCTAGCATGTCCGGAGTAATACTAAATCAATATGTCTTGAATATCAGTTCATTAACTTTAACCATTTTCGAAATTAGGCCGTTTTTCTGTAAAAATCATTGACGCAACAGAAAAGAGCTAGAGACTTAAAAATTTATATTTAGATTCCTTTTTCATAATAATTTAATAGAAACAGTACCTTGGATCTAACAAATTAAGATTTTAGTTGAAATTCATGATTTTTCTGGTTTTTGTCTTAAAAATTAAGGAAGCAAGATAGATTAAGTAGGCTAATAAATAAGGCTAGGATGTTTATATTTAAGTAGAATGGAGATCCGCTATAACCATAAAGATGTGAGAAGTTTCAGTTGAATAACTATAAAACTACAGCGATAGCGTATCTCCAAAGGGCAAGTTCAGAGCTCGTCTACTGCGTGGAGTGTAATTAAATTAATTCTCTCGCCCAAAATATTTTACTTAGCCACGTCAGACTTTTATTATGAATACTTACTTGTTTGTTGAATGCACATTTAAATTGAGAGCTTCATCGGCCATCAGGAAAGGAAGCGATGTTTTATTCAATAACTTAATGTGGTGCATTACTAGCCCAGCGGCTAGTCGGGAGAGCCGATTTGATCAGGCGTTCCCTTAGCCGTCCGCACCACGGCTTTATATATAAGAACGCTGCGCTAGGAAAAAAGGCACCAGTTCTCTCCAGACGCTGAATAGCACACCACCTGTGTCGGGAGCCGCGTCGCGTCGGTATCATTGCTATAAACATCCTCGGATGCCGTATTAAGTTTCTCGGGATACGTGTAACCGTGAAATCGTTTTCGAGTGAAGTGTTAATTCTGGGATGACTTTAATGATCTATCTTCAGTTTGCGTATGTCGTATTTTCACGTGCCGCCGCGGGACAAACATTCTACCATTATTTAGCGTGGCGTTTGATGAACATTATCATCAAATTATGGCGAGCATTCACTTAAACATTTAATTTGCACAGTTATAGTTGCATCAGCGCATTGGACTCTGAACTGCTCTGTTAGTCAGATTGTGTGGATTCTTTTTTTTCATCTGTGACTTTCAGAATATAGCGAACGTTTTTTCACTATCGTTTTTGATTATGAATCCAGACAATCTCCTAATTCCTCAGAGCTATAAGCTGTAGCTATAAGTGTATTTCTCAGAAGAAGTGGGCACTAGGAATTCTAATTACAGGCTTCACGTTTTGCTAATCACTTTCTGGTTGCCAAAATTGTAGTTAGAGAGCCAGTATTGAGAACGGCAAAAGACAGCATAAATAATAGGAACATTTATATAACAATTAATTCCACCCACCGCCCCACATATTGTTAAATGGCAGGGAAATACATCTTTTCTACATTACAATTCTGCATTATATATAAGCAACATAAAAATTTCCACCAGCTGCGCCACATACGGTGCATCCGTCGGGAAATGCATCTTTTCTACATTACAATTCTACATTATATATAAACAACATAAAAATTTCCACCACGCGCCCCACAATTGGTGCATTGGCCGGGGTATGTTTCTACATTACAAACCAAACATTAAATAACAGCAACCTAAATTTCCACCAGCCGCCCCACATATGGTGCATCGGCCGGGAAAGAAACTGAGTAATAGTGAAAGTGATTTTTAAATATTCGAATTGGGGAGTGAAATGCGACATGCAACTGAGTAATAAAACAGTGATTTTGTTACGTGTGTATGTGAACGACGCAATTGGATTAACAACGCATCTGGATTGACGGAGGTGGCACTGAGTCAAGCGGTGCTGCCGGCATCGTGAGAAGCCAGTTTAGCCTCACCGCAGTCGTCCGCCAGAGCAACCGGAGCCACGCCTGCAGTTGCGGGCCACACAGCAGCCGTTGGAGTGCCGTCTGCAGTTCAACGTGCTGCATCGCATCAGTAATCCTGGTACACTGCGCCAGCAACGCCATACGTCGTGCAGGAGGAACTAAGTTAAGTGAAAAGCTGTTAAAAATTTTACTAACCTGCACTAAAAGACTGTCGGCGATGGAACTGCCAGAAGAAACCGAGGTTAAATTTAAATCAGAACCTATGTCTGCTGAAGGAACTGTAAATCCAGATAACGGTTCAAGTGTAAATATGCACGAAAGTAGTAATGTTAAAGTGAAATATGAAGTGTTGTCTCCTGACAGTAGTGTGGAAAGGGGCAATGATTCAATAATAGGGACCCCTGTAGTAAAGCAGAAATCAGAAATTGTTAATTTATTGGATGATAGTTTATCTGATGAGTTAAAAGCGAAACAGCCATCAGAAGTGGTAGAGTTTAAACAGGAGAAGTTAAATATGACTGATCAATCAGAAGTTACATTTAGTTTTGATGATTCTGGTGTTGGAGCTAGTTTTTCGTCACCTGAGTGTGATAAGAAACCAGCTAGTGAGCAACCCAAAGATACTGGGGCTATTGATTTAAATGTTATATTACAAGCAATAGCTACCAGTAATGCTGAATTAAAATCTGATATAATTGAGGTAAATAACAGGATTGTGGCCAGCCAAACTAATTTTAATAAACGATTGGAGGTAATGGACGATACCTTCAAGGCTGGTTGCAATAAGTTGAAAGAGGATCTGGACAGTTTGAATTATAAAATTGATTACAACCATAAGAATATTAAGAAAAAGGTTGCTCAACAATTTTATGAAATGTATAAAACAGTAAAATCCGAAGTTGCTGAGGTTCGCAAAGACTTCCAAATGGAAGATGCGAAGCTGGAGCACAAGTTAACAGAAAAGATCGAGGCAGAATCTGAACTGTGCTCGGATAGGTTTAAAGATGTTAATATAAAAGTAAACATATGTCAAGCAGAAGTAGATGCAATCAAAACTGGTACTACTCATATTGTGCAAAGAGTAGATAATGTTGAAATGAGAGTAGAAAATATTAGTACTAACATTGCTAACATTGAGAGTAAGGTAGCTTCAGTAACTTCTGGTAATGGTAGTATGCAAAAAGTTGTAGCTGCAAACGCCGCTTTTATCGGGTGTCGGCAGTTCTTGCGGTTCGATCCAGATAAAAATATCCACCAGCTAGATTTCTGGAACGATTTTGAAGATGTGATTCCACCAACTTGGTCTGAACGAGAGAAAATCTCATTTATTAGAAGCCATTTAGCAGGTGACGCCATGCGTTGGTCAGCTGATGTTATGTTGAAGTGTAAAACATTTGCGGAATTTAAAACAGCTTTCATTAATGAGCATTGGTCTAGTAATAAGCAAAATGAAGTGTTGAGAGAATTTTGGAGTGGGAAACGCTTCAATGTAGGCAAGGAATCTATTGAAGAGTTTGCCAGGTCATGGATCTCACGTTTGTCACATTTGGCCGAAAAGCTGAAACCTGAAATGATAATACTAGGCCTTGAAGCCAAACTGCCATGGTATTGGCAAACTAGAATTATATCTGCCCCTAGAGACAATCTGGATCGTTTCATTGAATATTTGGAATGTGTAGAGCGAGTGGCTGCCAATGAGGAGCAAGCATGTAATAACAGAAATGCTAATAACACTAGTAGTAATTTTAAGAACGAGCAGAATGGCAATGTAAACATCAGAACAGTAGGTGTTCGCTATCCTAAGAGAGGTAGGAATTGGAGAAATAATTATCAGAACCAACAATGGCATCCAAATGATAGTAATTTTGTCCGAACAAAATTATGCAGGTAAACAACAGTGCAGAAAGCAATGCTGTGCCAGTTAACTATAATGGAAATAAAGGAAACAGTAGTAGGCCGAGGCAGGGAAACTAGTTCCCGTCTATGAGGACACTGGCGCTCACCAGGCGGTTACTTTTCCTAAGCCAGTAATTACAATAATTGGTAAGACAGATCAGAATACTCAAACTGAACATGTGGATGAAGGGTCGGTAGCATCTAAGGATACAGCAGAAATATTAGATCACTCACAGTATTTGATAGATACCGTGTTAGAGACGCTTTCTAAGTGGGAAGAGGAAGAGAAAGCGCAGCAGTGTAACGGTAGGGAAGAGCTACAAAATACTGAGTTGTCAGGTGAAGAAACAGAGGAAATTCATGCTTATATTTACGATCAGGATGATGTGCTCGTGTCTAAAGTGCCTGTGCAAGATGTTGATACTGTACTAATAGATTTAGGGCAAGAGGTAAGTGAGAATGTAGAGGATAGCCTGTTGGGGGTCGATGAACCCAGTAGCTGTGACCAGTTGTCACTTGAGAAGGAACGCGACGAAAATAGTGAAAGTGGTTTAGCTGTAACTAGTGTTATGCCCGGTCTGGAGGCGCAGAATCGCTCAGACTACAGTAATTTGGGTCATGTTCAGCAAACTAAATGTAATGAAGTCGTTCGGTGTTTCGATTTGAAATTAATAGACCGACTGGAAAAGGCAGCTGAAAATGTAATTCAGGAAACCCCTACACACTTTGACCTAAATGTAATGAAGACAGATGTCGATCACTTTAGTTGGAGACAAATCCAAAAGGAACTATTGGATGAGTTTGAGGAACCACCTGTACAAACTAGAATAAGCCACCCTATAATAATAGTGAATATGTTGGGTATCAACGTACGTTGTCTCTTAGACAGTGGAAGTGAGGTGAGTGCGATATCTCAGTCCTTCTTTGATGCATTACCTGGTAAAGACAAGCTTACAGTAATGAGGGTATCGTGACTAAGAATAATTGGTGCTACTGGCAAGGTGTCAAAAACGGTAAAGCAAGAAGCTTTGCTGCCCTTTAACATTAATGGTAATTTAATTGATCATCCCTGCTTAATTGTAAACAATCTCAGTATTGAGGTTTTAATTGGCATAGATTTCTTGTCGAAATATCAGAGTGTTGTTGACTTTGAAAGAAGCCAGTTAAAAATGGTCTTGCCGATAACCGGAGTAATTACAGTACCTTTTATTGATACACATGTAGTAACTAACGATGAAACTTGGAAGCTGCCTGTCCGAGTTCTGAAAAATAGGAGATATTGGGACGAAGGTGTTAATTTTAGTAAAAGTAAGCTAAACACAGAAGAAGAAGAAGCAATTATTTTGGACAAAATAGAAGCTAAATTGCAGGAAATTGATAAAATTTCAGCTAATCAGAAGGAAGAACTGAGACAGGTTTTAAAAAGGCATCATAAGGTATTTTCAAATCGACCTGGTGTGGTCAAAGGTTACGAATATCAATTAGAGGTGAAACCTGGCCAAGTGTTTTTCAGGAAACCATACCAAATACATGTAGCTAGGAAGGAGGCGGTTCGAAAGGAGATACAGAGAATGCTAGAGTGGGGTGTGATTGAAAAAGCGGTCAGTGAGTAAAATAATCCTCTTGTTGTTGTACCAAAAAGAGACAGGAGTGTCATATTGGTCTTGGACGCTCGTTGGTTGAATGAAATAGTGGTTAGGGAAAGTGATAGACCGCAGAACATGGACGAGTTATTGCAAAAGTTCTGGGGAGTAAAATTCTTAACTTCTATGGACATCACGTGTGGATATTGGAATTTGCCGCTGGCGGAAAGTTCAAGGAAGTACACAGCTTTCTTGTACGAAGGAGTTTGTTACCAATACCGTGTGGTACCTTTCGGACTTAATATCTCTGTTTGTGCCTTCGTAAGTGTGATTTGCCATGTTTTAGGACCAGCCTTAATTAATAAAATAACAGTCTACGTAGATGATCTGTTAATAGCAACTCCTACCTGGGAAGAACACATAGTTTTATTAGAGGAAGTGTTAGAGGCTATTGAGAGAGGTGGCATGAAACTAAAGATTGAAAAGACAGAGTGCGTTAAAGAGGAAATAGGTTTCTTGGGATATATGATAAGTGGAAAAGGTATTCTGCCTGACCCGGGCAAGCTAGCAGTCATTGAAAAATTTGAGGCTCCCAGAAACAAGAAGCAGTTGAGATCGATGTTCGGTCTTTTCGGCTTCTATAGGCGTTTTGTTAGTGCTTAGGCTTTTAATGCGCCCTGTCTTCACCTCCTTCTGAAAAAGAATACCCCTTGGGTTTGGGCAGCAGAATGTCAACAGGCGTTCGAGGTGCTTAAACAATCTTTAATTAATAGTCCTATTTTACATCATCCTGATTTTGAAAAACCAATCTGCATGTCTGTTGATGCTAGTGGCTATGGTATAGCTGTGGAGATATTCCAAGTAGAAATAGAGAACGAACAAGAAGTGCACAAGACTATAGCTTTCGCAAGTCGATCTTTACAGGCAGCAGAGAAAAAGTATGGCATCTCAGGCCACAAGATATTAGTTTACAGTGACCATAAGGCGTTGACCTTTTTAAAGACCTGTAAGTTGAGGAATGCTCGTTTGGTAAGATGGTCATTGTATCTCCAGCAGTTTGACCTTGAGGTTAGATATATTCAAGGGAAAGACAATCTGGTAGCTGATGGGTTATCTAGAAGTGCGGAGCTCTGTGATGACGCGGGAATTATAACAACAGACGTAAGTGAAGTACGAATGTTTGCGTTGCACGAAGTGAAGGAAGAAAGTGCATTAAAGAGAGTGATTAAGAACTTGAGACGTGAGCAGAATGCAGATGACCAGCTGAAATTGGTGAAGAGCTATTTAGGAAATGCGAACTATCCTAAGGTCTCGCAATACTATTGTCTGCATAAAGGTATTCTGTTTAGGAGGAAAAAGGTAGGTGTTTCTGAGTGGAAGCTGTGCTTTCCCTCACAACATGTAGACTTACTTATCGACTATGTACACCTGAGGTATGGGCACTATGTTGCAAAGAAGTGCATTGCAAAATTAAAAGAGAAGGTTGTGTTTGACAACATGTACCGCCGTGTCGCCAAGCGTCTAGCATCTTGTGTAGTGTGCCAGAAAGTCCGTGCTGCTAACACAAGAATACAAGGGGATATGCATCCAATAGAGCCAACTGAAACCCTGGAAATACTGGCTTGTGACTTGTTTGGCCCTCTTCCTGCTTCGAGAGGTGGATGCACCAAGGTTTTTGTTGTTGTGGATGGATTCAGTAAATATGTTAAGCTATACCCAATTGAAAGAGCAAATGCAAAAACGTTGGTAGAAAAGTTGGAAAAAGATTTCTTCGTAAACGTTGGCGTACCGACGAATTCGCTGTCAGACAATGGGCCTCAAGTTACTTCTGATAGATTTAAAGAACGTCTGGATAAGGCCGGAGTGAAACATCTAAAAATATCTGCGTATTTCCCCCAAGGAAATATTAGTGAACGTATTATGAGAGAATTGAATAGGCTTTGCAGGACTTATTGTGCTCGGAAACACTCTAGTTGGGCAGAGCACATGAGGTATTTTGAGAATGTAATTAACAACTTAAGGCATGATGCAACTGGTTTTGCGCCTTGCGAATTGATGTTTGGCCAAGAACTGCACAATGTGATTGCAAATATGGTAGAATTCCCAATTCTAACGCAAATATCCACAGACGAGAAGAAGTTAAAGGCTAGGGCAAATATAAGAAAAAGAGCATTGGAAAGGAAGAAGCGTCATGATGCAAAAGTTGTACCCACTAGTTTTGAAATAGGTCAGTTAGTCCTTGTCAAAACCAAGGAAAAATGAAAGAAAATAAATGCAGAAACTAAGAAATTCATGTTCGTATACGAAGGACCTTTCAGGATCATAGGAAAACCACATGTCAATGCATATAGGCTAGAGTACCCAAGAGTATAAAGCTATTAGGTCTCAGGAACGTGATCGACCTAAAGAAGTTCATAGGTAGTGAATGAACTCTCTAGGGAGGAGGTTGTTCTGTAACCTCTACACAGTGTGGCAGCTGTGCAGTCCCAGCTGTGTGAGATCTTCTTTCCCATTTCAGATCTCACTCACTCTTCATCTTTCCTATCTACAAAAAATTTCGACCCCTTCTTTCCAATACGAAAATTTTCTGAAACCAATGAATTCTATAGCGAGGAGATTGTTCGGTAACCTCTACACAGTGTGGCAGCTGTACAGTCCCAGCTGTGTGAGATCTTCTTTCACATTTCAGATTTCACTCTCTCTTCATCTTTTCTATTTCTATCCACCTAAAATTTCGACCTCTTCTTTCCAACACGTTAAATTTTCCGTTATGATTATCAAGCCAATAGTAAACTAATGAATTATGTAGGGAGGATGTTGTTCTGTAACCTCTACACAGTGTTGCAGCTGTGCAGTCCCAGCTGTGTGAGATCTTCTTTCCCATTTTAGGTCTCACTCATTCTTCATCTTTCCTATCTACAAAAATTTCGACTCCTTACTTTGCAATACAAAAATTTTCCGTCATGACTATCAAGCCGGTTCCCGGGTTCGATTCCCGGCGGGATCAGTGATTTTCTCTGCCTCGTGATGGCTGGGTGTTGTGTGCTGTCCTTAGGTTAGTTAGGTTTAAGTAGTTCTAAGTTCTAGGGGACTTATGACCACAGCAGTTGAGTCCCATAGTGCTCAGAGCCATTTGAACTATCAAGCCATGAGTTCTGTAACCATTCTATCCACCGATTAGTGAAAAAAAAACCTACTGTGACAAACCTAACTATGACATAAACAACAGAGAAGTATGATGTAATTAAGATACAAATGTATTTGAGTAACAAGTATGTATAGAACCCTGGTAATATTATAAGTAGAAAGTTGTTGTTTTATTGGAAATGGTCCACCAACAGTAATTTAAAAAGATATACATATTCGTGCACAAGCAGGATCTGAAGTGGCAATGAAACCTATTGTATGCTGTAGAGCTAACTAATAAATAGTAAAAGAGATTGCTTAGTGTTATGAAAAATATGCAGATAAGTTGTAAAAATGAACTCACCTTGTGTAGCAAGGTGTGGCAGTGTAATAGAATTGAACAGTGTTTGTGGTTGAGACGTGAAGGACACGTCCCTGAAGTATTTATAAGGTTGGAGCTGGCCATTATTTTGGTGTAGTGTGTGACAGGACACACCTACACATATTGAGGTTATGAGTTGGAGGCGTGAATGCGACCATAGGTACCCTTATGTTAGATGAGACAGAGCAGCTCATGGTGTCCTATAGGTTTAAGGAATTTAGCATTACGCTCGTCCATAATTACTTGATGCACTTTAGTGGTAGGTCGAGAGAGACTACCTGTGGTTTCAGCGTCCGATCGAGTGGAAATGGATTGCCATGTGAGCAAACTGATCAGCTGCAATACACTATAGATATAAAATAAATGTGCCATCCTATGCTTTAAATTTTAATGGAGTGAGTATTACTTAAGTACATACACTAGCAACATAATTGAGTAACATAATGACAGACGTGAAACATTATTTATAGCTCAGCATAAATACACTTCGATGAAGTAAGTACGTAATTGCAGATGTGGAACTGAAAAAGCAGCAGAGGACCAATAAATGGATTTAGTAGTCAACTAAATGTAGTGTGTTTTGAACACTCAGAACTGTACTATTACCACAAGTTACTCACATGTACAAAGAAGCTGAGAAGACAACTACTAATCAAATATACTCATACTATCTCTAAGAATAAGGTAATTGAAGATGAGTCAGCTAAGTAAATAAAATACAGATTTATCAGGATTGTACCGAGCATTGGTTCAGTGTTCCGGCCCAGAAATAATAAACTGAAATTAAATAGGATTTATGATTGTATGCCTTGAGCATAAATTTTCTCTAGTACATGACTAACAGCGTTTTGAGCCATTTGTTTACCGATTTTATGACAGTTAAGTAACCGTGAGAGTAAAATTGAAAAAATTCTGTTAACTTTGTTTCAGCAACATATTGAAAGATAAAATGTATATATCCCCATTTCATTGTGACCCACCCTTAGATAATAAGTGAACAGAGTCTGAGACACTCTTTTTGTTTGTTCTACAGGACAAACCAGATAATGGCAGCCTGGTAGCTGCATGAAAGCGTGGAGTGACTTGGACACCACTCACAGTGACTCCTCCCCTCTCCCCATGTAATTTAGAGTCAACGTGAAGGACGCACACCATAGCAACTTCCCCTCGCCTACCCTTGGGAATGGAAGTGTAGAACGCCAGCAAAGTGGCTACAACCACGTGTGTAAAAATGAAATTGTCATGAGTTGTGAAATTCTCTTTCAGGTTTAGAAAAGACTGCTAAGATATAATCATCTGTTTATGTATAATGAATAACTGTGTTATTTTCTTTGAATTTGTGTATGTAAAAATGTATTTAATGGATTTAAGATTTTCATAATTTTACATAATTTTATGTGTTTGTTTGTCTAAGGCAATATGTATGCCAAAGTGTTTCATTGATTTTGCTCAAATTTTGAGGGATAATGTTGCTTAAGAGGCAGTGAACATGCCAGCAATTTAAATAATTAAAGTAGGTAATCAGTTTTCTTTTAATATTTCTATATGTTTACATTTCAATTTTAATATTCATAGGGAGTTATGCTGTACTCTTGCTTCCCTTTTTGTAATTAAATTTTTATTCATTAACATTAAAAAAAAATTTAAGTAGAGGGTGATGTAGATGTAGGGAAGCAGCCTACTCATGCTGTATAAAATTCACGTCAGTCTTTCCATTGTGTGCCAGCCTAGTCCGCTGTAACTAGCTCTGACGTCTTAAATGTTGCGCAATACTTTAAAAATTAAATAAATAACCTGAAACGTTTCTAGCATGTCAGGAGTAATACTAAATCAATATGTGTTGAATATCAGTTCATTAACTTTAACCATTTTCGAAATTTGGACATTTTTCTGTAAAAATCATTGGCGCAACAGCAAAGAGCTAGAGACTTAAAAATTTATATTTAGATTCCTTTTTCATAATACTTTAACAGAAACAGTACTTTGGATCTCACAAATTAAGATTTTAGTTGAAATTCATGATTTTCTGGTTTTTGTCTTAAAAATTAAGGAAGCAAGATAGATTAAGTAGGCTAATAAATAAGGCTAGGATGTTTATATTTAAGTAGAATGGAGATCCACTATAACCATAAAGATGTGAGAAGTTTCATTTGAATAACTGTAAAACTATAGCGATACCGTATCTCCAAAGGGCAAGTTCAGAGCTCGTCTACTACGTGGAGTGTAATTAAATTAATTCTCTCGCCCAAAATATTTTACTTAGCCACGTCAGACTTTTATTATGATTACTTACCTGTGTGTTGAATGCACATTTAAATTGAGAGCTTCATCGGCCATCAGCAAAGGAAGCAATAATTTATTCAATAACTTAATGTGGTGCATTACTAGCCCAGTGGCTAGTCGGGAGAGCCGATTTGATCAGGCGTTCCCTTAGCCGTCCGCACCGCGGCTTTATATATAAGAACGCTGCGCGAGGAAAAAAGGCACCAGTTCTCTCCAGACGCTGAATAGCACACCACCTGTGTCGGGAGCCGCGTCGCGTCGGTATCATTGCTATAAACAGCCTCGGATGCCGTATTAAGTTTCTCGGGATACGTGTAACCATGAAATCGATTTCGAGTGAAGTGTTAATTCTGGGATGACTTTAATGATCTATCTTCAGTTTGCGTATGTCGTATTTTCACGTGCCGCCGCGGGACAAACATTCTACCATTATTTAGCGTGGCGTTTGATGAACATTATAATCAAATTATGGCGAGCATTCACTTAAACATTTAATTTGCACAGTTATAGTTGCATCAGCGCATTAGACTCTGAACTGCTCTGTTAGTCAGATTGTGTGGATTCTTTTTTTTCATCTGTGACTTTCAGAATATAGTGAACGTTTTTTCACTATCGTTTTTGATTATGAATCCCAGACAATCTCCTAATTCCTCAGAGCTATAAGCTGTAGCTATAAGTGTATTTCTCAGAAGAAGTGGGCACTAGGAATTCTAATTACAGGCTTCACGTTTTGCTAATCACTTTCTGGTTGCCAAAATTGTAGTTACAGAGCCAGTGTTGAGAATGGCAAAAGACAGCATAATGAATAGGAACATTTATATAACAATTAATTCCACCTGCCGCCCCACATATTGTTAAACAGCAGGGAAATGCATCTTTTCTACATTACAATTCTACATTATATGTAAACAACATAAAAATTTCCACCAGCCGCCCCACAGCTACTTCTTCTCCCCCATCCCCTTTGATGGATGGGTGATTCTTACTCCCACAGTGATTCATTTCAGACATTAAATTATATGTGTACCAAGTTTGGTTGAAGTTGGTCCAGTTGCTTAGAAGCAGATGTGGAACAGTCATACATGCATATACACATACATACATACATAGCTACATAATATGTACATCCAATTTTCTAAATTGTCCTTAAAAACTAAGTCTTGTACAGATCCACATCCGACAGCCACTGTGCACAAGATGTGTTTCTGGCCTTGTGTTGTTCAATAATGCATTGGCAAAGCTGCAGCAGCAAAACGAGCCCCTGATGCAATGCTAGCAGAACTGGTGGACGAGAATACGGAGGTGTTCCGTGACCTACTGTCATCTGAGTCACAGCCGCAGCCTTCCATGTCGAGATCTGATAGTGTATTGGGGTTGCCAAGCAATCAGGAGGAATATAATGTGATAGTGAGTGGCTGTTACTGTAGTTGTGAACTGCAAATTCACGATATATGTAAATATAAGGTTGTTAGAAACAGTCTGAAAAGATTGTAAAGGCGTTGCAGGATAGGTTGGGCTGAGAAATAACTGCTGAAAAAGAAATTCGATACGCTACATCGTTTCCGAGTTAATTGGCATTGAATTTAGCCAATGAGGCTCTTGTGTATGCAAATTCAAGAGGACCAGCAGAGATGGGGTTGCCAAACATGTACTGTGTTTGGGTTCCTAAAACCAAATGGGAGAGCGGTACAAAAATTGGACATGGGACGGAAATAAGGATCGAACCCCAGCCAAAGGCTGAGCAGTCTCGTGCCCTATCATCTGCACTTTGAGAACAACTGGCCCTAAAAGTATCCAGCGGGCCGCTCTTATTTTTCGCGCACAGCTGCTTGATTGGCCGACTACAAGGCTGAATAACTGGGAAACGGTGCGACATAACGAATTTTTTTCTTAATAATTATTTCTCAGCATAACCTCGTTCCAAGCTCCTCAGACTGTTTCCGACCACCCTGTATATGTCATATGAAACAATTTATTTTTTAAATTTTTTTAAATTTTCACCGCTGTTAACCAATAAAAGCACACACTCTTGCAGTTTATAAAGGGCTACCGATCGATATTGCAGCAGCAGAGACTTGTAACCTTCAGTTGCACCATGTTTGCCTAAACTTTTACTTGGCTGTAAAATTGTAAGTTGGTAGGATATTAAATCAAGAAATAGGTAAAATTGCCTGTACATTTCACAACTTGGTACGACTCCAAAATCCACAAATTGGTAGTATTGGCAATATAGCTGATCAGTTGGTAGGATGTTATGTACATAACACACTACGAAACTCCGAAAAGTATTATGCAGGTGGTTAATAATTATAGACTGGATCGAAAGTGACTGCTGATTGTGTGTATTTTTTTAAAACTGCATATTTACATTAGTGTTGTGTGGTGGACCTCTAGCACATTTACTTGCATATGGTGTCTGTTATAGCGTTGGAGCACCAGCCTAACATGTCGAAAATCGAGACTGAGATTTTCACTCTGCAGCGGAGTGTGCACTGATATGAAACTTCCTGGCAGATTAAAACTCTGTGCCGGACCGAGACTTGAACTCGGGACCTTTGCCTTTCGTGGGCAAGTGCTCTACCAACTGAGCTACCCAATCTCGACTCATGCCCCGTCCTCACAGCTTTACTTCTGCCAGTATCTTGTCTCCCACCTTCCAAACTTTACAGAAGGTCTCCTGCGAAACTTGCAGAACTAACACTCCTGAAAGAAAGGATAATGCAGAGACATGGCTTAGCCAGAACCTGGAGGATGTTTCCCCTTCTGGGAAACCCCTAGCCCCCCTCTCTCATCTGGCATTCGAAGGGAATAAGACTAAATTGATCGGCTGTCTGACAGGGAATTGATTGCAGTATATGGTTTACTGTTTAAACAATTTCTGGTAGACAAGGCAATGCGTGGAATATTGCTTATTTAAATAATTTGTTGGATTCGAGGTAGTCTATGGGATACAGTTTATAGTAGATACATTTTGTAGATTTTGTACCACTTAAACCAATTTGACATTTTCTAAGTAATTTAACTGATTATTTCAAAATTAAGTATATTTAATTAACTAAACCGATTTTAGAATGGTAACAACAAAAACACATTACTTTATAAAATCAGATTGTGAAAGTAAGTAAATAATAAAAATGTGTAAGTTAATAAAAATAATACAATATTTTAAATAAATCAGATTTTTAAGGTAAGTAAATAATTAAATAACTAAAATGAATAAGCTAATAAAAATACGTTATTTTAAAAAATATGATTGTGAAAGAAAGTAAATAATTAAAATGTATTAGTTAATAAAGGCACAATATTTAAAAAAATCATATTGTGAAGGTAAGTAAATAATTAAATAATTAAAATGTGTTAGTTAACAAAAATACATTATTTAAAAAAATCAAATTGTGAGGATAAGAAAATAATTTTAAAAATGACATTGTGAATATAAGTAATTAAAATGTATGTAAATATAAATAATTACAATGTATTAGTTAACAAAAGTAACTTATATTAAAATTATTAGTTTTTTTTCTATCTTTCTTAACATGTTTCAAAAATGTATATATCAATGAAGTTAACACTTTTATAAATTTTTTACGTTTTTCATTCATTTATATGGAAGAAGTTATAAATAATTAATAATTTTCAGTATCTATCTATGTTGTGCATCATAAGTATGATTCTTTTTGCCGTACATAATTATATAAGCAAATGTTTCATTTGGAATTTTGTTATTAAAAGTTGCACAATGTTTCATATTTGCTTTTGTGTAGTTATAAGATTTTTTCTTCATGTCATATAGATTACATAAATTGGATAATTAGTTATAAAATCAAATGGGGTAATATCAATATCTGATTTTAGTAAAGTAATTCTTTTAAAATCTAGAAATGCATCACATGCTTTTAGAAAATTATTTGTTGGATTAGTAATCCACATTTCTTGAGAAAAATCTTCATTTTTACTACTTTTTTATATATATATTCTGTAGTTTAACATGATATAATAATTATTTATCAAGTAATTGATTAATTTTACGGTTTGTTTGAAATACATCAAAAACAGAATATGGTATATAAAATTCTATACAATTATAGTAATTTGTTATATCTAGTCCAAAATTGTTTTTACCAGATAAAGCAGCAATTTCTTCTGTTTGAAGTTCATAAAAGGAAATGGGAATTTTAGGATTTTTAAAAATATTTTCACATTGTTCAAGTTCTTAATTAGGTACACATTTAACAACTGGTACACGAATTTTCATAGACTCTATAATAATTTTACCTTCTTTTGGGAGAGTATCATTTATTTCAACACCAGCATTATTTTTATCAAACCAATATAAAATTGCATCTCTAATAGATGAACTATGTGCAAAAAACTGCAGTTAAGTTTCCTTCAAACATAATTCATTTATAATCTTTAAAAATTTCCAAAGTAATGATAATGGATAAAGAACTTCATTTGTTTTCCTATTTATTTTTCCCATATTAAGAATATGTCCTTCTAAACTTAGTGACTGATCACCACAGAAGTTTAGTCGCATAGTGCTCAGAGCCTTTTTTTCTAAACTTATTTTGTCAGTAACAGGTGAAGGTAAATGTAGTAAATCTATTGATAAAATAAAAGGATGTTCAATTCTAGATAATATAGTATTTCCTATTTTATTGCTACAAAGTCAAAAAATTTAGTTACATAATTATCAATTAATTTTTTATATGATTTTCTATCATAAATTCCATAATCAATACCATCATGTCCTATAGTACTAATTTCATGTATAGTTGTGCATAAATTGAACGTGGCCAATCATCACTAATATTTATTCAATTTCTGTATCTTTGTTATGAAAATTTAAATTATTTATAGTAATTTCATGAACAGGAACTGAATAAACTGATAAAGTTCAATTCTATGCATTATTGTTTTAGCAATAACAAGTTTATTAAGGAAAAAGTTTATGAAGATATTTTTAAAATAACTGCTACAGAAGCACCATTAAAGTCAATTAAATCATCATTTTCATCAGATATGGTAACTTCTAATTCTTGAAATGTATTAAAAATAGGAACAGTTACAGCATAATTTTATTCATAAAATATTGGTCCATCAAATTCTGCATTATGTTTAAATGATGCAATAATAGTTTCTTAATGAAAATGATCATTACATTTTACATACATTCCATCAGCAAGATTAAAATTTAGATTTATTAATTCAAAAGAAATTATTATAGGAACATCTTTAGCTATAGCTTTTTCATTAGACTGAATAATTTGATTGTTAAAAACAAATAAAATAAAAAAACTATTGTTTACATCCATATACAGTTTTACATCACTTTCAATAAAAATTTTGTTTATAATTTCATCTGCTTTAATGTGTATATTGGGATTTTTCAAATGTATAAATTCTTTTAAATTGTTTAAACCATATTGACCTACAGGAATTTCTATTGTTTCTCCATCACAGTAAAGTTTATTATTCTTTGTTGTAATATTTGGTCTTAAAAAAGTTGAATAAAAAGCAAGTAATGAAAATTAGTATAATTATCACAAATTGGACCAGTTATTCTTTTCCTAAGTATAGAACATTTATCACTAAGTCGAAATAATCTACTCATTTACTACTGAAAATTATAACAAATGAAAAATATAAATAACAGAAAAATATAAATAAATGAAAAAATTATTAATAAATGAACAAAACAGATTGGGAACCTAAAATAAGAATTCCAGAAAATAATTTAAAAATCAAACGTAGTAAACATTTATCAAATTCTGTAAGATGTGCAATAATTGGACCAAGTGGTTGTGGAAAAAGTACATTATTGATTGATAATTATATTTTAGCTCTAGGATGGTTAAATCGGAATAAATTTAAACATTTGTTTGTATATTCAAAAAGTTTAGAACCACCAAAATATCAAGAATTGATAAAACGATGTAAAAATTGAAGATAAAATTAACGTAAACCTTGTTAATTTTATTGAAAATAAGGATGAAATTATTCCTTTCGATGAATTTGAAGATAATTCAGTTGTTGTAATTGATGATTTTATTCTAGAAAATCAAGGTATGATAAGGGAATATTTTACTAGAGGTAGACACAAAGATAGAAAGAAATTTGTAAAACATCAATTTAAATTTTGGATAAAGCAACCAAGAACAGAATATGAAAAATATAAATAGGTAGATCAACCTGTTACTGATGTTGCTGAAACAGTAGAACAAAGTATTGAAGGTATAGGTGATAGTGTTTTAAAAGCAATTGAAAAAAATAGGGAATTTGAAAAACAAATAATTCCATATACTCACAATATAAAAAGTTTTTTTTGAGATTTATCACCAATTAAAAAATTAACAGATTAGTCTGATGATATTCCTGGAAAATATGATTATACATTAATTGAAAGAGAAATTAATGATATATTTAAAAAATATGAAGAAGAAAAAAAAGAAAGAATAGAAATGAAAATAAAAGTGAAAATATAAGTGAAACAATAAATAAATGTTAGTCAAAGAAACTGAAAATATATTAATCATAGTGAAGATAAAGTACTTGATTTGATACCTATTGGTATGTTTAAATAAGTCGGTGTATTTATACACACAAACACACACACACACACACACACACACACACACACACACACACACACACACACACACACACATATATAGGTATAATATATATATTATTAAATTCAGGAGCATTATATTCTGATAATATTCCAAATGAAATAAGATAAAGTACTGGTAGTAAATGTTGCTAATTTTTATTCATTATTTTTCAAATGTCACTAAACGACGTATAGATTCTTCAGTTTCTAGTTCTCCTGAAAAATAAAAGAAGGTCCAATATTTAGTTAAGAAATATGCAGAGAATCAATGGAATATGATTTGATAAATGATGTTAAATTACTAAATGGTGGATTAGCACTAAATCATGGTGATGAATTAGCTGGAAATAATAGTTATCATTATGAAAAAGTTAGTATTGTACAAATGCTAACAATGAAATTTAGTAATTTTATAATTGATAAACCAAAAAGAATTCTATATTAAATTAAGTTTTTAAATAGTCTTCTACATATATTTTGGAAAAGTGATAAATATGGAAAAGAATTAGTAAATACTTTATTTAACGAATTACCATTTGAAATGCAACTTCCAGGCAATAATTATTGTGTTCCACGTACAAAAATAGCAGAAAGATTAGCTTAAGTTGATAAAGATGCATATCCACTAGATAAAGCTTGTAAAAAACGTGATATTGCTTATAGAAAATAAATATTGAAAAAAAGATGTATAGCTGATGAAGACCTTGAATTAACTGCGCAAGAAAGAATGTATTAAACTGATGCTTCATTTGGTCAAAACGTTGATGCAGCAGCTGTTAGAGGAATAATGTATGGAATAAGAAAATTTGGTATGGAAATTAATGTCAATATTGGACAAAATGATTGGGAATTAAAAAATCTTAATAAATTTATAAACTATATAAAAAATTTATAAATTTTTAAACTGTATAAAAAACCTTTATTCATTTTTAAAGGATATAAAAAATCTTTATACAGTTTAAAAGTACGTAAAAATGTTTATGCATTTTTAATTTTATATAAAAACTCTTTATTATAATTTTTAGCTATATGTATTAATAATTTTTCAATTGATTAATCTTTGCTACCTAGTGGTTAAACTAAACTAAAATCAATTAAATTAAACTTAAATGATGAACAATAAAATGCAATTGAACCATTTTGAACCATTGTTCAAAAAAGAAAAAAAGAAAAGAAAGTAGGTGGAAATTTAGTTATTCCATCAAGTATTTGTGGTTTAAAAATAATTATTGAATATTTAGAAAAAAAGAAAAAAGGTATAGGATTAACACAACATGGTAATTTTTTACCATATTTATTAGCTGCTTGAATATATTTAGCAACAATTGGTTCATTATCTGGTGGATCTGCTGCAATTGCAAATGGAGTATTAAAAAAAAAGAAAAATGATGAAGAATTAGAAGAAAAAAAAGACATAACTTAGAAATGGAAAAAAGTTGGCAATGGAATAAAGAAAACAAAAACAGATCAATAAGTAATTGATAAATAGCCTAAATCATTAAGTAATTTTGATATAGAAAACTTGACTACACAATTAAAAATTATAAAGTTTAGTGGTGTATACACGAATGATGAATTAGTAAATAAAACAACATAAATTCAAAGTGGTATAGTATATTTAGATACATCTGATAATCCTGGTACTCATTGGATTTGTTATTATAAAAATGATAATAAAAAATTCCAGTTTGATTCATTTGATGATGATATACCAAAACTATCAGTTTACTATTTAGGATAAAATGAAATATACTACAATATAAAGGAATACAATATTTTGATTAAGTAATATGTGGTTATTTATGTTTATATGTTTAAAAATTGCTATGTGAGAATTATAATTTTAATGATATTTTAGACTTAATAAATGGACATTTTTGGAAATAACATACATCTAACTCAACAAAATGAACAGATACTTATTACACCTACATTCAATTTAGAAAAATTTGAAAATATCATTAAAGAACCGCCATCATCAATTTATTTAAAGATAACTAATGCAGTTCAACAATTTTAAAAGAACTTAATGCTTTTAATGCTATTTTTAAAATAACGAAAAGTTATATTCATTTTAAAAATAGAAGACTCGTTAATGTAAATGATCCATTTGATGAAAAATATTTAATTAACAAACATTATTTCTTTAATGAAGTACCAAATTTTATTACAAAACCAGATTCCACAAATATTTTAACACAATTTAATAACTATATTAATAAAGAAGATTATAACAAGTTTCATTCAGATTTATAGAACAGAAATGGTATTATGGATGGTAAATGCAATGTAATAATAAAGAAATAAACGACATGAAAAGAAATCTTATTTGTGCAATAAATAAAATTGATTCAGTAAAACTTCATGCTAAATCATTAGAATCAGAAGTTATTTATAGCTTAGACAAAAATGTAGATAAAGATCTTGAATTATTTAAATCATTAGTTTAATTTTAACTTTATTTAATTTTTTAATCTATATAAATTTTTTATATATGTAAATGGTAAATAATACTTCACATGACTGTAATATTTATTACTTGAAATGAAAAATTTTACTGAAACACATAATCCACATAGATCTAGAACTAAAAATGGAAGACAAAGAATTGGAAGTATTTGTACAATTTGTATATTTAAAAATGCAAATTTGTTAAAAAGTATGTAAATTGTGAAAGTTTAAATACTTATATTCGTGCAAATGTAATTAATGAATTACATAAGACAATTAGAAAACATTTTAAAAGGCGAAATGTTGATTCTTTCATGGCAATCTGACTTAGTTGAAATGGCTTGAGGTTATTTTATAGGAATTTCAAAAATTAATACAGGTTATAAATATTTATAGACAATAATTGAAGTTTCTTCAAGATATGCATTTGAATTACCTATTGAAGATAAAAATGTAAAAGTATAGTCATTGCTTTTCAAAAATTTTAGTAGTTAAAAAACCTAAAAATTTACAAACAGATAATGGAAAATAATTTCATAACAAAGATTTCAAGAATTATTGAAAAAATACAAAATTAATTATTATTCAACTTTTTCAGAATAAGAAGCTTGTGTTGTTGAACGTTTTAACAGAACACTTAAAAAAGTGTGTAAAAGTTATAAATGGATAAATTCAATAAAAAATCAAATTGGTGAAAACGCTAGAGGTAAATGAAATATTTAAAAATAAGCGATATTGTAACTAATGAGGAACATTAATTTAAAAAAGGTGATAACATTATAATTTTAAACTTAAAAACTTTTTGAAAAAGGTCATACAGCAAATTGGTCAACAGAAATTTTTGAAATTGAAGATGTTATTTATTCTATTCTTGTTTCAAATAAATTAAAATATATAAAAGGAAATTTTTATGAACAAGAACTGCAGAAAACAAAATATCCAGATGTATACTTAGTTGCAAATTTTAAGAAAGAAAGGTAATAAAGATTATGTTGTTTGCTTAGGTTTTGATAATTCACATAACAGTGGAATTAATAAATATAAAGTCATTTTATAAAGAAATAGTTTACTATTTAGTTTAGCAATCAAATAGTTTTTAAAAAAGTAGTTTTTTAAAGAATTTGTTTTCTATTTAGTTAAACAATCAAATAGTTTTTTAAATGGGTGTGAACTCATTCTATGAAATTTTGAATTCGAACCTTTTGTACTTTAATTATTTTCTCTTTTAGTTGAATTATGTCATCTTTCATTTCAGTTTTATTATCTTTCAGTCCAATTATTTCACCTTTGATTTTAATTCTATCATCTTTTATTTTAGTTATTTAATTATTTTATGTATTCAGTTTTTGTAGATTATGTATAGAATACTCTTTGTGTTTAATTTGACTATTGTAAAATTTTATTAGATATTTGTAAAAGGTTTGCATTTATATAGAAAAATTTTAGATATAAAGATATTTAATTAACTTTATATAGAAGTAATTTTATTAATTTAATAATTTATAATGACTATATGGCAATGTATCTATTTTATTTTGCGATTCATTTCTTTTATTATAATGATGACTTAGTGTTTTTTCATGAACTTGAATTGTATATATCTCATGTTTTTCACTTTTAATTTTAATTACATTTTCTATAATGTTCTTAATCGTTAATGTTTATAATCTTATCGTTAATCGTTATAATCATCTAGAATAATTTTGTTTTTAACAACACATTTTGTAATATCTTCAGATTTTTTGTCTGTTTTATCACCAACTTTATAAACATACATTTTTGCTTCTAAACCACCCAAATCATCAATTACTTTTCCTTACATTCTTCTTTCATTTTTCCAACAACTTTTTTGTTTACTTGTCGAATACCATATATATTATCTGTTGGATCATCACTGGTATAAAAATAATCAACCGTTGATTTCATATAATCTTCATTTTTAATATTATAAATATAAATATTTGTATCTTGATAACATAATTCAATGTTTTCTCCACATTTAGATTTCATAATTCTTTAGTTAAAATCATACATTAATTCTTTAGATAAATTAAGTATACTAAATTCAGAACAAATACATCTACATCTACATCTGCATCCATACTCTGCAAGACACCTGACGGTGTGTGGCAGAGGGTACCCTGAGTACCTCTATCAGTTCTCCCTTCTATTTCAATCTCGTATTATTCGTGGAAAGAAGAATTGTCGGTAAGCTTCTGTGTGGGCTCTAATCTCTCTGATTGTATCCTCATGGTCTCTTCGCGAGATATACGTAGGAGGGAGCAATATACTGCTTGACTCTTCGCTGAAGGTATGTTCTCGAAACTTTAACAAAAGCCCCTACCGAGCTACTGAGCATCACTCCTGCAGAGTCTTCCACTGGAGTTTATCTATCATCTCTGTAACACTTCCGCAGTTACTAAATGATCCTGTATTGAAGCATGCTGCTGTCCATTGGATCTTCTCTATCTCTTCTATCAACCGTATTTGGTACAGATCCCACACTCCTGAGCAGTATTCAAGCAGTGGGCGAACAAGCGTACTGTAACCTACTTCCTTGTTTTCGGATTGCATTTCCTTAGGATTCTTCCAATGAATCTCAGTCTGGCATCTGCTTTACTGACGATCAAATTAATGTGATCATTCCATTTTAAATCACTCCTAATGCATACTCCCAGATAATTTATGGAATTATCTGCTTCCAGTTGCTGACCTGCTATTTTGTAGCTAAATGATAAGGTATCTATCTTTCTATGTATACGCAGTACATTACACTCGTCTACATTGAGATTGAATTGCCATTCCCTGCACCATGTGTCAATTCGCTGCAGGTCCTCCTGCATTTCAGTACAATTTTCCATTGTTACAACCTCTCGATACACCACAGCATCATCTGCAAAAAGCCTCAGTGAATGTCTGACGTCATCCACAAGGTCATTTATGTATATTGTGAAATTGATGAAATATTATTTTAGTTTTATTCATATGAATAGCAGCAAGATTTTCATTAAATAGTGTTCTACAATTTTGTTTGGTTTAGCTACATTATATCACATATTTTACATTTTGATACTAATTTTATTTGTTGTCTATATCTGATATTCTCCATTGTTTTACCAAATACAGAAATATTCATTAATTAGTAGAGATATTTTTCAATATTATTAGTAGCTTTAGTACTTAACTGTGTTTTTAAATCTATATACCTATTGAACCCATTAGTTTGTTTAAATTTTAAGCATTTATGTATTTTTGTAAGTTGCATTCCTATATGTAAATATTGATTAAGATTCCTATAATGTACTACATAATTATATTTTTTATCTAATATTTTTTTTAATTTACTTTCGTTTTTACCTGGAACAAGTTTTGATTCAGTGGCTAATGGTAAATATTTATGCAAATCATGTAATTTTTTGATACTTTAAATCCACTTCAAATATATAACCATTTTCAAAATTTTATTTTCGTACAGGTATAATAATATGGTTCAACCCATTCAAATCCACCATATGGTAAATATTGGTTCATTGCATAATTGTATAAATTATTCGCATCTTAGATACATCGTATCTTTGATATTTCCTTATTATTAAAATCTTTTAAAAATTTATTAAATGCTTTTACAACATTGTGAAATTCCTCCTCTTATTCCTTTTCCAACCTTTAAAAGCATATCATAATCATGTAACAAATCAAATTTTTATTCAATTTTTTTAACATTGAATCCCAATATAAACCTGGAGCTGTGAAATACCAAGAAGGATCAAGGTTATATGTATGTATACACGTTTTCTAAAATTTTCAAAAACATCACTTAATAATAGTACTTCATTTTTAAGGTACAAGTCATGATATTCAGCAAGAATTTTTATATTGAATTTTTTCGAAACTAATTTTGTATGTTCCTAATTTTCATCAGTTATACAGGGTGATTCAAAAAGAATACCACAACTTTAAAAATGTGTGTTTAATGAAAGAAACATAATATAACCTTCTGTTATACATCAGTACAAAGAGTATTTAAAAAGGTTCTTTTTCACTCAAAAACAAGTTCAGATATGTTCAATTTGGCCCCCTCCAGACACTCGAGCAATATCAACCCGATACTCCAACTCGTTCCACACTCTCTGTAGCATATCAGGCGTAACAGTTTGGATAGCTGCTGTTATTTCTCGTTTCAAATCATCAATGGTGGCTGGGAGAGGTGGCCGAAACACCATATCCTTAACATACCCCCATAAGAAAAAATCGCAGGGGGTAAGATCAGGGCTTCTTGGAGGCCAGTGATGAAGTGCTCTGTCACAGGCTGTCTGGCGGCCGATCCATCGCCTCGGGTAGTTGACGCTCAGGTTTCATAACTAACCTTTTTTGTAGGACTCTCCATATAGTTGATTGTGGAATTTGCAGCTCTCTGCTAGCTCTGCGAGTCGATTTTCCTGGGCTGCGAACAAATGCTTGCTGGATGCGTGCTACATTTTCATCACTCGTTCTCGGCCGGCCAGAACTTTTCCCTTTGCACAAGCACCCATTCACTGTAAACTGTTTATACCAACGTTTAATACACCACCTATCAGGAGGTTTAACACCATACTTCGTTCGAAATGGACGCTGAACAACTGTCGTCGATTCACTTCTACCGTACTCAATAACACAAAATGCTTTCTGTTGAGCGGTCGCCATCTTAGCATCAACTGACGCTGACGCCTAGTCAATAGCGCCTCAAGCGAACAAATGTACAACTAAATGAAACTTTATAGCTCCCTTAATTCGCTGACAGATAGTGCTTAGCTCTGCCTTTTGTCGTTGCGGAGTTTTAAATTCCTAAAGTTGTGGTATTCCTTTTGAATCACCCTGTATTAATCATTTAATTTACTGTAAAATTTTTCTTATATTGGTAATTGTGTTTCTTCAATTTTTTTCCAAAAATCTATATAATCATATAGATAAACACCTTTTTCAATTACTAAATTAAATAATTCTGCAGAAAAATAATTTTTAATAATTTTTAATTGATTTTTGTTGAAATTTGTTGCAATCTTAGGTTTAATTTTTTGTATGTTCACTAAAACTTATGTATTTGGAATTAATTCTATTCCATTCATAACTTAGTCCATTAACAAAAAGATGAGAATAAAAACGAGATAAATTACATAAATAAATATGAAAAAAGATATTTTAGTTTTAAATTACAATTATTGCATAATGGGGCAATATATTTTCCAGATGCTCATGATGACAAACGTTTTTATTATTTTTTGTGTTATAACATTTACACAAAGTACTAACTTTAGAATTAATATGTATTTTAATTTGTTCAAATGTAAGTGGTTTTATTTCTTCAATTTCAGAATAAATTTTTCCAACTTCTTTAACTTTCCGTTTTATACATTCAATAAATTTTTATGACAATTTGATCCTCTATAAACAACAGGATCTTTAAAATTTCCATTTATATATTTCATATAAAAAAATCCACTTGGTTCATATTTCTGGTATTTCTTTGTAAATGTTTTTTCAAGATTTGGTTCACAATTGTCCATTTCTAAAAGTAAACTTTCAAAATCATCATAATAAACAAATGGAATTTTTGTGTATATTGATAATTTTTAAAATATACAAATTCTCCTTCACTTGGCATTTCAACTTTTAATGGTTTTTTGGTTAAACAATTTGGTGTATGCCTATCTAATTTTTCTTTACTATTGAAATGTAGTAAACATAAATCGCAAATAAACTACTACTGTTTCATGCTTGGTGATTTGACTTGATACAAAACTAGATAAAGTGTTTATGTAACAATAGTTTGAATTATCTTTCTTGAAATAAAGTACCTAAAATATTTTTCCTTTTTACATTTTTTTATTTTTAATGGATACACTTGATACTTTTCCTTGTCATCATGAAATGAATAAACATTGATAGATACATTAATTATATTTTCTATTTTTGGTATATGATCAACTAATACAGGGAATTCAATATTTTCAAGTTTTTTATGAAGATCAAGACAACATTTTTATATCTTCTTATTCTGTCACAATGTTCATTTTTTATTATTTTTGGTAAATCAATATAAGATAATCCTTGTAGTGGAATATATTAAAATATTTAATTGATAATTAAATTATGATTATGTTTTTCTTTCTTGTTAGAAGTGGAATAAAAGAAAGTTTTAATCACTAGTTGTGAACCAATAATTCTATTTAATGACCATCCTGAACCCTGTGCTTGAAAATTAGATATTTTTTCTAAAATATCTCTTTTACCTAGTTTAAATTTTTTACTAAAACCTTTTTTGTTAAAATAGTATAATTGCGTGTTTGTTATAGAAATTCTTGAACCTTTACATCGAATTCATTTGTTTGTAGTTTATATTCACAATACAAATTTTCAAGTAGTCTCTAACAATTTTTAAATTTTTTGATTTTACTGCAGTTAATAAATCAGGTACACTATTTGCAAAATTTGTAGTTTGCAATCTATTTTCTAATGCTTTTTCAACTAAGTAGTCTTTAATTGTATTTCTATCTGTTGATTTCGGTTTTACAATTATATTTGTAGAAAATGGAAATAATCTTTTTAATGATTTGTCTTCTTTATTTAGACAAATATCATAAATATCATAATATGGTAACGTTTTCCAAAAATCATAATTTACTTCAGATTTATTGTTTTTTATTACGATATTTGTTTGATTGTCAGTTACTTCTTCAGGTATAAAAATATTAACAATATTTGTATAATTTTTATTCATTTCAGTTATATAATGTTTATGTTTTTTACTTACATCAGCGACAGCTGTAGCAGTCCTAGACCTGTATTGAGATTTATTAACATTTTTAACAATTTTTGTATTATTTTTACTTAATTCAGATGTATAATTTTTAGTATTTCTAATAATAAATGTAGTCATATCAGCTTTACATAAATTTGAATATCCTTGGATATTATTTATTTTAGAAACTACAAGAAGTATATCATCAGTGAATATTTCTAGATGAGCAGCAATGTATCTTCCTATTTTGCTTTTTCATTTATTACAAAAAATTCATTAGATTTGTAAATTTTTTTTATAAAGTGATAATCATTTACTAGATTCAGAATGATTATTATTTAATAGACAATTAATCAAAAAGATAATTAATTCATTATTTAGTTCAACAATCATTTAGGTTAACAATCAATTAGTTTTTACATAATTAGTTTAAATGATTTATTTTATTAATCAAAAAGAATTGTTATTATTATTAGATAATTAATAATAAAGTTCAAGATGCTTCTTCTTTATCTTTCTTATTGTTAATGGATTCTAAGTACATTTCTTACATTTATTATTACGTTTGTCTTTACATGAGGGATTTATATAAAAACAATTTAAGTCTTTAATTTCTTGACATCTGTTACATTGGTTTGTAGTTCTAGATGTTTCTTCATTCACATCTTCTTCATTATCATTGTGAATGTAGATTGTAATTCTTTATCCATTGTTAACAATCATTTAGTATATTCTTCACTTGCATTTCGTCGTAATTGTTATTTGAAATAATATTGAGCAACGCTTTTTCCACATACACAAGGAATTCGATTTTTAGTGTAATTTTGTACATGATATTTATTTATACATGCTCTACATACATTTCTTTAACAATATTTTGCCTATTTTTGTAAAGTAAAAATATCAATTAATTTCTCTTTATTACAATATTTACAAAATTTAGATTTGGCAGAAGAATCTTCTTGAACCTTTTATATAAACAAATATTTATTAGATTTGTGAAAAAGTAAATTTTTATATTTTTTATAATTTTTTTAATTATAATGTTAAATTATTCTTGTAAATTATTTAAATAATATACGTCATCAGAATCATCATCAGAATAATTATCAGATTCTTAAATCTGATTTCTAAATATTTGAATTCTTTCAAACAAAGGATTGAAATACTTTGCAGTTACTGGTAAAGAATAAAAAAATACTAAAAAAAATCTAATTTTAGTTACTGGTAAAGAATGAAGTGTTGCCAATATGTCAACTGATGTTGGTTCTTTATATTTAGTAATAATTCTACATAGTGGACAATTTTCTTTTCGCTTTAACAATTCATCAATATATTCTTCATGAAAAATATGATTGCAACTTTTTTAACATATTATTATTTTCATTACTTAAACAGATAGGACAATCAATATCTTCTTCACATAGCTTAATTAGTACATAAGTCCGTTTAGTTAAGTTTCCATTTAGTTTAGGTTCTCCATTTATAAGAAACAATTTCATTAGATTTATAAAAAATAAAAAAGAATAATTTTCAATGAATTATTTAGCTATAAGTTCAAATATACGATTTTTTAATATAGGTTTAATTCAACCTATAAATTTATTTTTGTAAAAGTAATAAAATATTTTCTATATAAATGGAAACCAGAGGATGTTTTAATTTCCACTGTGTATAATTTTACAAATAAATTCATAAAACTTTGTCAGCATGAGCAGGAAGGATTCAGGATTCACACTCATAGCAGTGGAAGTTCAAAAACATTACAAAATGTTTTTTTATGTGTGAAATTTCATCTTTTTTCACTTATTATTGGCTTCATTTGTTGCTATAGGTACACCTTTCGTTATAAGTAAAAGAGATTCTTTGATGGATTTTGCACAGCTTACAAACCATACTTACACGGAAATGGAACTCTAGAATTTATTTAATTTATGAAAAAATGAATGAGCTGCTACATTTTAAGCTTCATATTTAGAAAAAAATCAAATTCCATAGTTATTGTATAAATTTCTATCACAGTTTTTGGTAGATTTGAAAAATTCTAGAGTTTCATGTACCTGTAAGTATGATTTATATACTGTGCAAAATTCATCCAAGAATCTTTCTTACTTATGAAGAAAAGCATACCTATAGCAACAATTTCAGCCAACAGTAAGTGAAAAAATGATGAATTTCACAAGTAAAAAAATTATTTTATTATATATTTTATCTTCCACTGCTATGAGTGTGAATCCTGAATCCTTCTTGGTCATGCTGACAAAGTTTGATGAATTTATTTGTAAAAGTATAGATAGTCGAAATTAAAATGTCCTGTGGTGCCTCTCCTGCTCTAAGTATGCCCATTTCACGTCCTAACCACCCCCCCCTCCATAAGCAATTTTTGGGATACAAAGCTATGTCTGGAATATCGTTTATTTATTTAGTTATTTAGAGAATTTGTCAGGAATTTGTCTGCAGTGTATGGAATACTGTTTATTTAGACATTTTGAGGCTGACGTGGCAGTATGGAATATTTAAACAACTACAGTGCTCTTTTTATTTCGATTGCGCAAGGAATCACACGTAATTGAAGTGTTTAAAATTTTTCAGTCCACTGGCCCGCACTCAGCACTGGATTGTGCTGCCTCAGCAGCCGTTGGACTGCATTAACCCAGGAACAAAAGCTTGCGGTGGCTGCAACCCTTCGATATTTGATACCTGAGCAATTCCTGTAGAAATACATGCTCTCTATCTCGCAAGTGGTCACGTCCCGTCAGATGCCACTGCAGAGCCTGCATGCACTGTCAGTCACTGTTGGATCAAACTGCAAACAATGTAGCATTTAGCTAGTTAATCCCCCAGCTGTGGATGTATTGGAAATTTCGCTCACGCTACCTCATTGACTGATAAATTAATTAAATCGATACCCTTTGTGTGGGTCAATATTTCCTTGCTTCATATTGGTGGATACAGGGATTGGAACATTTGGTGGGATTCGATCCTACAACCAGCTGGTTTCCAAACTCTACCAGACATTTTCCCCCTTTCCTCCTACTGGTGGATACTGGCACAGTTAAGTCATTTGGTAGGAAGTCGATTACGCTGGAGGTAGCTGAAATTTCAGTTGCGTGGTATGTCCTGAAACAATGTACAGGGGGCTAGACTAGGGTGTGTGCTCGCAGTACCGCTATTGGAACAATAAATTAATCAATCGGGAATTTGGCGTTGCGATTGGGTTTTTAAAGCACTATATAACCCATAGGTTGGTTCTCTCAGTTACATATGATTGAAAAATTAGCAGGAGGAGGTGGTTGAGGAGGAGGAAGGGTCAAACAAGTAGTAGGATAGTATCAACAGCAAATGCCGTTAAAAGAGAGAGCACACTGCAATGTACTGAGAAGCATTAAACCACGACCCTAGTAGTTGTTACTAGTTGGAGCTCAGTTAAAACAGTCATACAAACAGCCCGCTAAGCTCCCAGATGTCCACACACAGCATGCCTGTCCCCTTGCACACCACCAGCGCCAGTGCTCAGAGACCAGAGAAAACTGCCACGGTCGTGGACGCGTATGTATACCAGAATGCACCATCCCCATCACAGAGGGGATCTGGGGATGATTGGAGTGGTAGAAGTTCGGATGTTATCAAAACGTCCGGCGACAGCACTTGGCAGTGATCGATATTTACTGCTCAATTTTCCACAATGAATACCTGCAATTAATGCAATCACGGAGACAGCCCAATGCATACTGAGTATTAGTTCGCTATTCAGCTATCCAGAGGGCCCCAGAGCTGGGACTTGCCCCTACAGCTGCAGGCAAGAACCATCTAGCCGGCCGCCAGGAACTCTTCTTTGTACCCACCATTCGCAAGAGCCTTAAGCCGGAAGTGCCCATTTGTTATGGCAACAGGCTACCTACACCATGCGCCATGCACGCCACAAGGCGTCGTCCTAGGAACCAGCCACATAATTATCACCATAATTACAATTAAATGTTATGATTGCAGGTCTTATCTGATGACATTCGACCTTGATCGAAGTATCGGAAATACCTCCTCCAGATGGCTGGGGCTCTGGAAATATGAATATGTATATCCCTCTTATGACTGGACATGATTTCCCATGTAAAATCCTTCACTCTCCACTTACGGCTATCGGTGCATTGACATCACAGTCTCCCACATCAAATCCATATTTCCCTTGTGACTGGACATAGCCACTTTCTATGCACATGTCAGAACAATGACCACAGTAAGTTTACACCCCAACACAAACTTTATAAGCCTGCCAATAACAGCGAATCTATCACACATGTTCTACTAAATATAATACTTCGCCAGTAACTGAATTCTGGTAGTACCAAACAACATTGAGCGAAAATCCGCAATCATGAACTGCCTCATATGTTTTCCTCGTGAGTGGCATCAGTGTGTCTTGGGAAGAGAGACGTAATCGTCTTACAAGCGACCAGAAGGTAAAAACACGATTGCAACGACCATGTTACTCTCACCCTGCATAAAAAGCGCTCTAGGTTCTACAGAGACACACTAGTTTCGCTAACGATATCCATATTGAAAACTATACATGCTTTAGGAATCGAGGTATAGCATTGCTTCTGGATGAAGTGTTCTCCCACACAAATACCAAGGCGCTGAATGTAGATGGTGATTGAGGGGTGCATATTAAGACATCGGAAGTGTGGGTGCATGTAAACGCGGAATAAAATCATCATTATCATCGAATTTAGGAAATGATTTGGCTAAGGAACGTGGTATTAAGCCGATATTTGCAACTCCTTCTTTCCAGTACTAGATGTTTCCCAGTTTCAGAAACAGTATTTGTAGCGCATTCAATCTTGATACACTATGTGATCAAAAGTATCCGGACACCTGGCTGCCCGCCCTTAACCTTGATGACAGCTTCCCCTCCCTCAGGTATACGTTCAATCAAGTGCGAAAGGTTTCTTGGGGAATGGCAACCCGTTCTTCACGGAGTGCTGCACTGAGGAGAGGTATCGATGTCGGGTGGTGAGGCCTGGCACGAAGTCGGCGTTCCAAAACATCCCAAAGGTGTTCTATAGGATTCAGGTCAGGACTCTGTGCAGGCCAGTCCATTACAGGGATGTTATTGTTGTGTAACCACTCGGTCACAGGCAGTGCATTATGGACACGTGTTCGATCGTACTGAAAGATGCAATCGCCATCCCCGAATTGCTCTTCAACAGTGGGAAGCAAGAAGGTGCTTAAAACATCAATGTAGGCCTGTGCTGTGGTGGAGCCACGCAAAACAACAAGGGGTACAAGCTCCCTCCAAGAAAAACACGACCACACCATAACACCACCACCTCCGAATTATACTTTTGGCACTACACACGCTGGAAGATGGCATTCGCCATACCCACACCCCGTCATCGGATCGCCACATTGTGACATGATTCATCACTCCACACAACATTTTTCCACTGTTCAATCGTCCAACGTTTACACTCCTTAAACCAAGTGAGGTGTCGTTAGGCATTTACTGGCGTGATGTGTGGCTTATGAGCAGCCGCTCGACCATGAAATCCAAGATTTCTCACCCCCCACCTAGCTGTCATAGTACTTGCAGTGGATCCTTATGTAGTTGGAATTCATGTGTGATAGTCTGGATAGATGTTTGTCTATTACACATTACGACCCTCTTCAATTTTCGGCGGTCTTTGTCAGCCAACAGACGAGGTCGGCCTATATGCT
Source organism: Schistocerca piceifrons (assembly GCF_021461385.2). NCBI lineage: Eukaryota > Metazoa > Arthropoda > Insecta > Orthoptera > Acrididae > Schistocerca > Schistocerca piceifrons. The sequence continues at coordinate 267,670,915 of NC_060149.1, forward strand.
TTTGTGCTGTACGTGTCCCTTCACGTTTCCACTTCACTATCACATCGGAAACAGTGGATCTAGGTATATTTAGGTGTGTAGAAATCTCGCATACAGACGTATGACACAAGTGACACCCAGTCACCTGACCACGTTCGAAGTCCGCAGAGCGCCCTACTCTGCTCTCTCACTACTGAGGTCGCTGATATGGAGCACCTGGGAATGGGAAACGTATGTTTTTGGGGGTGTCTAGATATTTTTGGTCACATATTGTACCATGCAGACAGTGTAACACAGGCTCTGCTATATACCCACAGAGTTATAGGCGAGGGAGGATAACGGTTGATAGGGGATGATCACATAGAGTAGATGGTGTGATATGTGAGGAATCACTTAAAAATGTAACTCTAGATTGAATTCACAAGAAATGTACAAAATCCTATGACCAATACACTGGCTTTCGGATCTATAATGTTACGCTTTCTGGTAGAAATACTGTCTGCGATCTGGATCAAGCATCTCCATTCAACCACATACTTGCATTGGATTCTATAGAGGCGTCTTTTAATGATTACAGCCACTGGTGAATCATATTCATTACATTCTCATATCTCGAAACGAGTCACCTTTTTCGAACCTATCTGCTAATGAGCCCTTGCAACAAAAATCCAGCATGAAATTAGAATTTTATTAATGTCTTCTGCTGCTGACGGGCGTTGATATACGTCAAAGCGGACAGGTGAAAATGTGTGCCCCGACCGCGACTCGAACCCGTGATCTCCTGCTTACATGGCAGACGCTCTATCCAGCTAGGTAGCGCGACTGCAGGGACTATCTCGCGCACGCCTCCCGCCAGACCCACATTCTCACCTTGTATGTCGACACACTACACTCGTAGTGACCCACCCCAACACACTCATTACTCGTGGAAGACATTTTTACCAAGTCCTGTAAGAGCTCGGAGAATATGTGTGCGTCCGCACTGAAGGAGAAGGTCACGGCCGGTATTGCCAGAGCTATTTAGTTATGGATATGGTGTCCGTTCTTTCGGACATGTCCGAAAGAACAGACACCATATACATAACTATAGACTCCACCATGGTTTCGTAAACAATCTCTCTGTATCTTGTAACTCTTCCTCAGTGTATGCCCCAGTCTCCCTGCAGCTTTGTCCATGTGATCGGTCCAATTTAAATCAGAACTGAGTGGAAGTTGGAGAGCGTTATATCTAAAACCTTCTGCATCCCATGGAGAAAGATGGTGAGAAGAGTTAATGCGACAAGATCGTGTTTTGTCCACTCGGTGGAAAAGAGAGTGTGTTGTTGTAGCTCTGCCAACCGTGACAATGTTTAAGGGTAGCGCCGGACAAAGCTTTCTCTTGCAACACATAGCAGCATGAGCAGTTACAGTGGTGTTTCTTATCGGGAAAATTAGAAAGACTCCACATCATACGGGAACTGGAAGAAGGATGAGGATTTTGCTACTGCATTGCGACGCATCTCCAGACTAAATACTAGTAGTGAGTCTGAAAGAGATCTGCATCCCACAGGGTGCATTCATGTTCATCACCCAAACATCCTCTTTATCCTCGTTATTTTGTACCATCCAACAGAGAGAATCTACGAACTATAAAAACTCAGCTAACATCACGTTGTAGAGAAATCGATAAGATATTACTGCATCCCTCTCTTCTAATATATCAAAAACAAATACCATCTGCATGCTGGCATCGAGCATATCTCGCGATCCAATAAAATATATTGGTGTTGCTCCATTAGAGCAGGTGGCCGGTGATCAAAGTCGCTTGGACAGAACATTTCAAAAATTAAGTATAGTAATTTTCTTGTTGTAATAAAACTCACTAATACGAGTTGTTTGTTTGTTTGTCTAGCGAACTGAGTAGGCAGGATTCCTAGACACCACACCAAGATTCTATCATTCTCAAACAAGTGGTGTCAGTCAATCATTGTATGGTAATCAACAGCACACCAATGAATGGCTAGGATGGATAAGCCACTGGCAATTTACTGTAATAAGCACCACACTTGACAGTGCGACCAATCTGAGCAATTTTACGAATTTTTCCGTGGTTTCAATGCCGACCAATGACATGGCATCATTCTTACCAATTCGTGTATCATCGCTAAGCCATCCCTTCACTACCTTGCTTGTACCACATACTAGATCGCAAATGTAGATAGGTGACTGGAGTATATCCATTTATGGTTAATTCTCGAAAATATACACCAAAGTATACCAACAGCGTCCTATATTGGTGTAGTTGAGTTATTTACATATTTCTAGCTGTTTGCTCATAGGGCACAATTTACGATTGCGATTGCTCATCTTTCCCTATGTGGATCCTAGAGTATTCCCGCAATTTTAGGGTCATGTTGGAGACTGAAAGATCTCCCCGCATTCTCTTCGAACAACGGCACAACACTGTCACCGATTTTATTTGCAACTGGCCAGAAGTGGGAGGGTACTGACCTCAGCAGTTTGGTCCCTTAGGAATTCACACACATTTGAACGTGTTTTTGATATAACAGACGGTTAAGAAGAAACGTGTGGCTAATGCGTGAAGGAACGCCAGACGGATGTAGTTTAAAACATTTTACTTAATCAACCGTGTTATCAGTTTTGAAGTATTGTTCCCGTCTTTGGTGCCCACAACAAGAAGGTATAGGCAAAAGAGAAATTATCATGGAACATAGACACTTTCCAAGGGCTTCATGACTCCGCACTTGAACGCATAATAATGCTAGAGCGATGTGGTTTCCGTCTTATTAGTCGTGTGGAATGCAACACTGTCAATATTACAATGTAAGAAATATACACTCCTGGAAATGGAAAAAAGAACACATTGACACCGGTGTGTCAGACCCACCATACTTGCTCCGGACACTGCGAGAGGGCTGTACAAGCAATGATCACACGCACGGCACAGCGGACACACCAGGAACCGCGGTGTTGGCCGTCGAATGGCGCTAGCTGCGCAGCATTTGTGCACCGCCGCCGTCAGTGTCAGCCAGTTTGCCGTAGCATACGGAGCTCCATCGCAGTCTTTAACACTGGTAGCATGCCGCGACAGCGTGGACGTGAACCGTATGTGCAGTTGACGGACTTTGAGCGAGGGCGTATAGTGGGCATGCGGGAGGCCGGGTGGACGTACCGCCGAATTGCTCAACACGTGGGGCGTGAGGTCCCCACAGTACATCGATGTTGTCGCCAGTGGTCGGCGGAAGGTGCACGTGCCCGTCGACCTGGGACCGGACCGCAGCGACGCACGGATGCACGCCAAGACCGTAGGATCCTACGCAGTGCCGTAGGGGACCGCACCGCCACTTCCCAGCAAATTAGGGACACTGTTGCTCCTGGGGTATCGGCGAGGACCATTCGCAACCGTCTCCATGAAGCTGGGCTACGGTCCCGCACACCGTTAGGCCGTCTTCCGCTCACGCCCCAACATCGTGCAGCCCGCCTCCAGTGGTGTCGCGACAGGCGTGAATGGAGGGACGAATGGAGACGTGTCGTCTTCAGCGATGAGAATCGCTTCTGCCTTGGTGCCAATGATGGTCGTATGCGTGTTTGGCGCCGTGCAGGTGAGCGCCACAATCAGGACTGCATACGACCGAGGCACACAGGGCCAACACCCGGCATCATGGTGTGGGGAGCGATCTCCTACACTGGCCATACACCACTGGTGATCGTCGAGGGGACACTGAATAGTGCACGGTACATCCAAACCGTCATCGAACCCATCATTCTACCATTCCTAGACCGGCAAGGGAACTTGCTGTTCCAACAGGACAATGCACGTCCGCATGTATCCCGTGCCACCCAACGTGCTCTAGAAGGTGTAAGTCAACTACCCTGGCCAGCAAGATCTCTGGATCTGTCCCCCATTGAGCATGTTTGGGACTGGATGAAGCGTCATCTCACGCGGTCTGCACGTCCAGCACGAACGCTGGTCCAACTGAGGCGCCAGGTGGAAATGGCATGGCAAGCCGTTCCACAGGACTACATCCAGCATCTCTACGATCGTCTCCATGGGAGAATAGCAGCCTGCATTGCTGCGAAAGGTGGATATGCACTGTACTAGTGCCGACATTGTGCATGCTCTGTTGCCTGTGTCTATGTGCCTGTGGTTCTGTCAGTGTGATCATGTGATGTATCTGACCCCAGGAATGTGTCAATAAAGTTTCCCCTTCCTGGGACAATGAATTCACGGTGTTCTTATTTCCAGGAGTGTATTTTCAGCGCATGACACACATTCTCCCAGCAGGTTTCTATACGATACACTATGGTGACAATCTGTAAGGTGATAAAACAACAACCTGGCACACCAAAGAAAACAATAGTTCCTTGTAACACAAACACTACATAGGTTTTGGGGGATATGACGCCTACTGTTTACGAAGTTCAAGTCCGATTACTGTTCAGCAAATCATGATATGTTAGTAAAAGTCTTACAAATTATTCGTCAGCAGACCAAAATGCATATGAAGAAACAGTGACATCTTACTAGGAAGTAAACACATATGATCAGTAGCCAGAGGAGATGTAACAGTCTTACCTCAGGTTACCAACAGCGCTGCTAACCTTTCTCTTGCACACAGTAATCATGGTCTGATGTTAGGTTGTATTTCTCATGTGCAGGATAATATTACCGTTTCCCCTTGACGCAACGTCTCTACAGTGCCTGCTATTTCCACTATTGAGGTGTATACAGGGTGGAGAAAAATCGCGCCACGAAATTTTATCCCTGGATAGCTCATGCCAGTAGGAACCAAAGTTACTAATGTTGTGTATGTCGACAACGCACAATTTTTAAACTATGGAAACTTGGCACTACGCGCTCCGATTGGCCGCGGGATTGGACAACGCATGACCGTGAATGCTTTGCCGGCCAGAGATAGCGATCAATCCAAGGCGGCCCGCACGCTCGGTGGTAGTGGGCCAGCCTTTCACTCTGGGGGTGAATCCGCTGGGGTCCCGGCACATCCATTGTAGTTTAATGATAAGATATTCCGGGAACAAACCCGTCAACAGCTATTAGTTTACGTACAGAAAGTCTTTTACAAATTGTGCCGGCTCTGAAAAGGGACTTTTCCGTGGCTAGAACATTGTTTACTTAAAGCAGTTGCACGAACTGGTGGCTCTCTCACGTAACACAAACTTGGTAACGCCGAAAAGTGTTTTGCCGAACACTTTCAAAGATTCCAGGCACTGCCCTGATGTGCCTGGCGGCATGTTGAATGTGATCCATTAATTCCTCTTCGTTGTAGGTGGTTCGTGTCCGGGTGGGTGAACTAGAACCTTGAACAATCCCCACAGGAAACAGTCCAGTGGCGTGAAGTCTGGTGATCGAGGGTGCCCTGTCCTATGATCACCTCTGCAAATTACTCGGCCGTCGAAGAGTTCATTTAAACATCCGCGCACAGCACGACTGTTACGTGCGAGCGCCCCATCATACTGCAACCACATGTGTAACTGTATATCCAAGCGAACATCTTCCAGTAGACCGGGTAGAGTTCCTTGCAAAAAGTGAAGGTAATTTGCCCTGGCAAGTCGAGGAGATAGACGGACCATCCCAATCAGATGGTCACCCACAATGCCTGCCCAAATGTTAACCGAAAATCGTTCCTGGTGTCTGTCGACGTACATGACGTGAGGATTTCCCCTTGCCCAGTAATGAACGTTTTGGGTGTTGTAAAGGCCATCGAGATGGAACGTACACTCGTCGGTAAACAACAAAATGGCCGGGAAGTCGGGGTCTCGTGCAACACATTGCAGTAATCACTGGCAAAACCTCAGCCTGTGTTCATAGTTCACCACAGGATTATGTCTTGGACAGCGTGGAAACTAAATGGATGCTGGCCGTTCTCCCTCGAAACCTCCCAGACTAACCAATGAGTGACCCCCATGCCATGTCCAACTGCTCCAGTACTTGTCGTATGCGCTTCCTCGAAGCGCTCGAGAACAGTCTTTTCAAATGCAGCATCCCGTCGTGTCCTAGGTCTTCCACCATCACCATGATATCACGCTAACGAGCCTGTTTCGCCAAGTCGCCGGTGAATTGCTGTAAACGTTTGCGGGTGTGGGTGGTGTCTTGCTGGGTACCGTTCCTCATACAACCGTCGAGCTTCATGCGCATTATCGTCGGTCAGTCCATAAACAAAAACCATATGTCGTTGTTCTTTGAACGAATACTGTGCCGCCATGCTTACTGTGTGGCTAAATCGCAAGTAATGTGTGTGTGCTCTGAAGCGAAGCTTATGTGTGAATACCTCTGACGTGAGGTGGAGATAAACAGCTAGACGTATTCGCCACGTGTGCGTATCACGTTGGGGCAGTGACGGGGTGAGGGACGCTTGTATGTGTGAACCGACCGACAACCATAGCGCTGCCCGTCAACCGACGAAGGGCAACAGGGCAACCTCGCTGCCAATCGGAGCGCGTGGCGCCAAGTTTACGTAGTTTAAAAATGGTGTGTTGTCGACCTACACAACATTAGTAATTTTGGTTCCTACTGGCATTAGCTATCCAGGGTTAACATTTCGTGACACAATTTTTCCGCACCCTGTATATGTAGCCACAGTCTACTCTCCTTCTCCAGAACAAGCAGTTTCATTGATTTCACTTAATACTTGTTTCACGGTATCGTTTCTAATTTGATGGATTCTCTGTCAGTTTCCGTAATTGTTCTAGGTTTTCGTGATTTTCCTCAATTTTTACATGTTTCACATTAATTTGTAGTATTTTTCTGGTCGGACGGTATGCTATAGTACTGTACTCGAATGCATTCAGTCACCTCCAACCACATATTCTACAGTTGCAGTGCTTTTGTTCTGTTTTCTGCATTGTCTGTATCTGTGTGTGTGTCACAGATGGCTCCTAGGACCCAGAGTAGACACTAGTTAGTGTTTGAGTGTGGATCTGCCATGTCCAGGATTGGGATTGAAGGTGGATCCACCACATGTTATGTCTTCAGAGACGAATCCACAATATGCTACGTCTGGGATATGGTTCAAAGGTGGATTCACCACATCCTACGTCCTGAAATGTATTCTATGTCCGAAGGCGGGAGGACTGTGGCATGGGAGCCATCTGCGACACACTAGACACAGAAATACAGAAAATAGAGCAAAAGCACTACAACCGGGGGAATATATGGTTGGAGGTGACTGGATGCATTCGAGTACAGTGCTGTGCTATACAGTGCAACCAGAAAAATTGTGCATTTGTGCTATGTATGACAAATGTATTACATTCACAAGCAATTTTTGAATACGTGGCGAGAAGTAATATCACGGTTGTATGGCCAGAAGTGAGATAAAATCGATAAAATTACTAAAATTGACGGAAATATGTATAAATTTAGGGAAAATACGCGAAATTTACATATATGACTGGGAATTTATTGTGGATCATATATGTGTATAGACGCATGAATAATTGGAACAGTCATTTTATTTTTAGTTGTACCAGCTGTATTCATAGTTTATGTTTTACCTTGAGTTCAAATATCTTTCTGAGGAGCAACATTAATTACAAATTTATTATGAGCGATTCCAAATGTCAGAACATATCTAGTTTAACGAGTATGAGTAGGTTTTGCTGCAGATAATGCATTTTAAATAGCTTTTTTACATTTCATTTTGCATTACCATTTATTATTGGAGCTATAGCTGCAGCCCATTTCACAAGACAGTGCCTAACAACCTTATAAGGTTAAAGGAAGATACACAAAATATGCCATTTCCCATATTTTACATTCAAGGACTCTGTCACATTTGTATAAAGAACACCATTACTACTGGTATTATGCTTCCTTAATCATTATCTTTGAGGAGATCCAGATAATTTTGTACCAGCAAATTCTCTTATAACAGCAGTTCACATTTTATCAGAATGGTACTTTTTATTTGTGTATGCGATTTTATGATCAATTCCATCTAATTTGGATTAAGTTAAGATATTGTTTTTATCAATTATAATCTTAGAAATCGTAAAAATTTATAACAAAACACTGTTCTGGTTATCAAACCGTGTTTTGAATTGTAGTTGCTGCTGGATGTTTATTAACATGAAATGGAGATGACCCAGTTGAAGAACCTTATTTATGACACGACCATCTTAGCATTCGTGTCTTTTACCTACTTCTTAACTAATGATTGAATAGGAAATACATGAAATAAATTACTTAAGAAACAAATATCAAATGACTATAAACTTAGAACAAACTTAGAATAAACATGTTTTGTAAACATGAACCTTGAAGTATAACACTACTCTTAATTTTTATTTCCCAAAAAATGGTACTACATAAATAAATGAAATGAATAAATCTGTAGGTCAATAAAGAAAATAAAAAAATTAATGATTATGGTAAAAAACTATTCAAGTCAAATATATTACTTTTCCATATTGGAATTGTGGTAAAGTCCCCCAAACTCAAATAAATCCAAAAAATATAATAGCATGCTGAATGAAAAAGTAAAAGAATAAAAATCACAATCTAAAACAATTAAATCCAATAATATATTTATAATTACAGTTCAAGTGCAATCCCCCCAAAAGATTAAAGTAAAATTATCATCACCATATTCAGTTTCAAACCCTAAAAGTAATTCAGACTCTCCTTCAGCAAAATGCAAAGGCTGCAAGTAGTTTCAGCTAAACATGAAGCAATACAAGTAAAAAATAAAGGAAAAGTAGTAATAATAAATCAGCAATAAACCTGATAATTTATTAAACCAAATAATTAGAACTACCAATTAAAATCATTAAGGATGATAAAATCAAAGCTAATCTAATTTTATATGAAATGGTATGAGCAACTGATCATAAAGAACTTAATAAAGAATGATTTGAATCTGATGATCAACCAGCAATTATTACACCATAAAGGGTGATTTTTTCCTCTGTGTACAAACTGTAGGGAGAGGTTACAGAACAAAAAAAGTCTAATGAACTTATGTCTGGAAGTTCATGTTTTCCCTACTAGAGACCATTTATTCAATCATACATTCTTACAGAGACTGTGGTCTAACATGTGCTGTATCATGCTGCCACAGTTCCAGTATGTGTTGAAAATGGTTTCCATGTGCATCAACACATGTGCACATGCTGTAGCATGTACTGTCTCACATGCTCACAGCAGCTGGGCTGCATCCGAACAGTGTCAAAGGCAGCATGAATATGCTGCTCCAGTGTCTCCACATCTGGAATGGTCTCTGCATACACAACAGTTTTGAGATGGCCTCATAACCAAAAGGCACAAGGGTTGAGATCAGATGAATGAACGGAACCTCATCTGATACATCGACAGGGAAAATACAATTGAGATACGTCTGGATGTTGATGTCAAAGTGAGCTGGAGCATTATCACATAGCACCCACACAACCCCTCGAATCATCAATGGCACTTCTTCAAGCAGTGGAGGCAAAGTCACCCACAAGAAACGCTCATAGTTCCGGCCTGTTAGGTGATGTGGAAGGAAGGCTAGTCGCAAAATCCAGTCGCCAATTATCCCAGCCCACACATTATGGCTACACTGATGCTGATGATTTGCTGTCATCATACCAAGGGGGATTCAGCATACTGTCCCACAAATGACTATTATGAAGGTTGAAAGTTGAAGATACCACTCCGCTAAAGGTGGCATCATCTGTGGATAGAATGGATGACACAAATCCTTGAATCATGGTTCCCTTGTGAAGAAACCATTGACAAAACAGCTCCTGATGTGGAAGGTCTGTCGCTAGTAAGCCCTGCACACCCTGTAAGTGATAAGGGCAGTATAAGAATTGTAATGGAGAATGTTCCACATGGTCATCTGTCTTAACCTGTACTAGCGGGCCAACTGCTTGCTACTGACATGGCGGTCGCCTTCCACTGTGTTAGTCACATTTTCCTTCAAGTCTGGTGTTCGAACATTTTAGGTACATCCTTCATGATTGCCTGCTTCCAAAAACGACCCTGTCTCAGACTAACAGCGAAACACCGTTGCAAACATTGAATACTGTGGTTGTTGTCGGCAGTGATAGGTCTCCTGATACAACCTTGGAACCCCCCCCCCTCCCCATTGCCATTTGCCTTTCAATATGTATACACCAAATAGGCAAGCTCTGGATCCGAATATGGAACCATTGTGTATGACGCTGTATCACATCCATTACAAGGTGAGTAGGCAAGAGAAGTGAATCGGACACAACATTATCAATCACTATTTTTGTAAACCCTCGTCACCAGTTCTCTAAAAGGCCTTGTTGCTACTGCTGGGGAGGTCGAGTTGCCGCTATTATCACGGTCGGCCGAGTTTGTGAGTTCGTTCAAATGGTTCTAATGGCTCTGAGCACTATGGGACTCAACATCCTAGGTCATAAGTCCCCTAGCACTTAGAACTACTTAAACCTAACTAACCTAAGGACATCACACACACCCATGCCCGAGGCAGGATTCGAACCTGCGACCGTAGCAGTCCTGTGGCTCCGGACTGCAGCACCTGAACCGCATGGCCACCGCGGCCGGCTGTGAGTTCGTGAAACAGCGTCTGGTGCAGTACACTGCTAAGACAATTTCTCCCCGCTACTACTACACAACTATGCCCCAGGGTCAGGTAACAGGATAGGAGAACGAAGATTCTGCAATACACCAAAAGATTAGTAGCAAAGTCACACAAATGAGTTAAAAAGGTTTACTTAATCTTTGTGGCCAGTTGAATAAGGAAGTCTGCAACACTGCTTGTAATACAACACAAAAAAAGCCCTCAATGGTTAAGTGCTAATAATCGTAGGTAGACTTCACAGTATATAGCAAATGTAATTTACAACTACTGTCTGTTCACTTCTTAGAGTTCACTGAACGGCATTCTGCGTCTAAGTCAGCCCTGGACGATGATCTATAACCAATTGGGCGAAAGATGCTCATCTGTCTTCCAAGTACACTTCTACCCATTGTCGTCTGGGCATTGGCGGATTGCACTCGGCTGGCAATTGGCCGAGCTGAAGTCGATATTTTCACCCTCAGCGCCGCCCATGGAGTTGGTGGAACTCATGCGAGTCTCTATGGCACCTGGGCCAGTTCTCATCTTTGCGAATGTGGTGCTTTTGCCCAGGCTGTGTCTTGTTTGGACGACACAGCAACTATGGAAACAGAGTACAGTGTCACCCTCTATGAGGAAACTGTGCATACTATAACTGTGGCTACTTGGTGCAGTGCATATTAGACTCCAGCCTCTGTAACAAAGTACAACTGAATAAATGGTCTCTAGCATAGAAACTATGCATTTCCAAACTTAAGTTTATTAGACCTTTCTTGTTTCATATCCTCTGATCAATAAATCTCTACGGTTTGTACATAGTGGAAAAAATCAACCTGTATAAACCCAATCTAGAACAAAATAAAAAAACTGTCAGAGAAAGGACATATATAAACTAAAGAAAGAAAAATTACTCAAACAGCTAAAGAAATTATTAAATTAAAAACAGAAAGAAAAATGATGTAGCAAATAACTTTATACAATAGGAAAAATCTACTTCCTGCAAACTATTATAATTCCATTACTAAAAGGTCATGGTACACCTATGAAACCTACTTTATTTGGACCATTTCGAATTTGGATAAAACATGAAACCTTCCATTACAGTAAAGATAAAAAATCAACACTAATTAAAACACAAATAATGAAAGAAGAAAATTAAAAAATAAATGTAAATTAATTATGAAGTATATAAAAAATTGTAAAATATCAATACTATTTGTAGAAAAACCTACAAAAATGAATTCTAAATTCAACATGTTATTCTATTAAAACAGTAATCAATTAATATTCATCAACAATATAAAAAGGATCTTATCCACATTGTCCTTTCATACTAATGTGGATAAATAAACTTAGGATAGAAAACAACATGTCTCACACCGGTGTGAACTCAGATCATGTAAGAATTTTTAAAAAATGTTAAATGTGTGTGTAATCTTCGGAATTTAACTGCTAAGGTCATCAGTCCCTAAGCTTATACACTACTTAACCTAAATTATCCTAAGGACAAACACGCACACCCACGCCTGAGGGAGGACTCAAACCTCCACCAGGACCAGCCGCTCAGCCCATGACTGCAGCGCCTGAGAACGCTTGGCTAATCCCGTATGACAAGAATTTAAAAGTCAAACAAACCTAATTACACGGTTTGAGCACCCAAAATTTTTCTTAATCCACCATCAATATTGCAGTCTGATTTGCTGATATGAGGTCCCAAATGTTAAGCTCTATAGGGTTCTCTAGTCCTAAGAAGAAAATTAAGACTTTGACTTAAATGTTAAATTAAAAAATGTATTAAGAGATAGTTGATTTCTTATAAAACCATTCATTCCAGCCATTAATTAACTGATTGATGAGTATGCTACCTTTGCACAGTCAAAATACTACAGCTCTTCAAAATTTTCCTTAATGAGCCAGCGATACCTGAAAATATTACTGAGAGGACAAGTTTTTCATAAACAGGTAGAAACCAAATTTGTCTAATTCCTTAAGATAAATTAACAAGAAAAATTAATAAAAACAAAATAAATATTCTAATTTCATCATTATTGTAAAGAAATTAAAATTAAAATGAACATCTTAATAAAAAACCCTAAAATATTTATAACACCAAATTGAAAATAATAAACTAAAATGTAATCTTAAAGATCGCTGGTTTAAAACCGACTACCATATTTCAAAATAAACAAATTATGTTTTAGTAACTTTAAAGCTTATCTCCAATAGAATAAAAAAGTTATTATTTAGATCTAAATAATGAAAAATAATTTTTTCTTAGAAATCTAGTTATCTTAGGAAACAATTAGGATTTCATTTCAACAAATAACTCATTAATAATTATTTCATTTTCCCTATTAGTTATTTGTAAATCAATATAAACTGAGATAAGTAGAGAAATACTAACATTTTGACAAACCCTGATACAAAAGGTAAAACAATTAAATTTACTGTAATAAAATAAAATTAATATTTCATAAACCACTTACATTACCAGTAAACTAGAACATATAAAATCAGTTCTATAAAATATGGTAAGACAATATAAATACAATAAAATATGTTCTATTCAATAATAGAATAAACAAAAATCTAATACACCATAATTAATCAAGATAAAATGATCTGGACAGAAAAATTTTCAGTGTAAGTGAAATACTTTACTAATAAGTTATATCTTGAACTACTTCCTACATACACTTTCCAGTACATCTATGAGGTTACCACTTGCCTAAACTGAATCTACCTTATCAAAAAATTTTGTGAAACCAACAGCATGCTGATGGAAGTCTGTTTTTTGTACAAACACTGCTAAACATCTGTTTAAGGTGAAGGTTGGGGGTAATATACTGACAATCTGGTAAAGCATCTACATCTGAAAGCCACTGTCTACAGCATGTAGTCTTATAACAGTCAACTGTATCACATTTTCTTTTTAACTGGTAGGAAGTGGGTAGTATTGGTTGTACAGCTGGCAGATTGGTGTGATATTAAATCCATATATCGGTAAAATTAGCAATATATTTTAGGATTTGATAGGAGGCCAAAATCCAGAAATTGAAAGTACTGGTTGTCGAAGGGCGTGCTGACAAATAATGCATCCGAATACTTTATGCAAAAACTCTTAAAGCTTTTTAAATAAACAAATATTATTAACATCCTACACCATTTTCTTCGTATCTATGTATTTGCAGACCTCTGCTGCTAGAGGGCTCTGAACTGCAGCATGTAAAATGCTGATATGTAACTACGTCAACGCAAAATAACAGAGTGCTGTAATCAAGTGTCAAATTCGAACTTTGCGCCTGTACATGGAGCACCCTCTCCTTCAGCATGGCAATGCCAGACCACACATGAACGTAGCAATGTCTGTAATAATCAGTCGTTCAGTTGATTCTCATCAGTCATCCTCCACACATTTCCAACTTGACCCCATCCTATTTGCATAATTGGTAGGACGCCAAGCACATTACACACCACGAAAATTCGAAACGTGTTATGAAGGTGATAAACAATATAGATTGGATAAAACATGACAAACATTTGTGAGTATTTTTTACAATTGGAAATTTCCATTAGTATAGCGTGATGGAACTGTAGCACATTTACACATACAATGTTAGGAGTTGTAGCATTAGAGCATTGAACTAATACTTCACAAAGCACTGTCAGTAGTAGAGTGACAGGGCTACAAGCACAACTTACTAGTGTGGAGTTGCCTTCATCAGAGGCAACCACACATTCAGGAGCAAACCTACTGTTTTCTTTTGATTGACAGGTCCTATTGTTCTGCTAAGTGGATTATAACACCCTGAGGATAATCTGTCCTTCTGAAAAACCTCCCCCTCCTCCTCCCCCAACCCTCGGGGAGTTGCCCTCACTGATACAGGTACACCTTTAACAATAAATTAATTGACTAATTAATTAAATCGAACAATTAAGTAACCCCTCCCCCTCTGGGAAAGCTCCAACCCCCGTCCCCTTCCACACCTGGAAATTGGTGGGAAACAGACTAAGTTGATTGGCTATTTGGCGGGAAATCGACTGAAGTATGGAATGTTGTTTATACAATTTCTAGTAGACAAGTAAATGTGTCGAATATTGTTTATTTAAACAATTTATAGGATACAAGGTATTGTATAGAATGTAGTTTATTTATTCATTTACAGAATTTGTCAGGAAACTGTCTTCAGTGTGTGGAACATTGTTTACATAAACATTTTCAGAGTGACCAGGTAGTATGGAATATTCAAACTGTGGCACTTTTTTCCATTTTGATCACTCAAGGACTACCATCTACGTAACTCATCACATGTAATAAATGGTTAAAAATCTTTTGATTGCAAAGCATTTACTGACCGCCATCCACCGTCCACCAGCCGGCACACAGCACTGGCTCGAGCCACTGCAGCAGCCGCCAGACTGCGCTAATTACCTAACAAAATCTTCATGTGACAACAACCCTTTGATATTTGATTCAGCTAGCCAGAGGGTGCCATCGTCAAGAATTTCTCATGCAGCTGTGGGCAAGAACATCGATCCAGACAACCGGAACTATTCTCTGTATTCACCGCCCATGAGAACCTTAAGCCAGAAATGGGCAGTTGTTCCAGCCACAAGCTACCCATGCCACGCGTCCCTCATGCCAAATGGTCATCTGCATGCTGGCGTCGAACATATGTAGCAATCCTATAAAATATATAGGTGTTGCTTCATTAGAGCAGGTGGCCAATGATAAAAGTCGCTTGGACAGACCAGTGTAAAGTTTCATCACGCGTACTGGTGCCTCATTTTCTGTCGTAATTGCGTGTCCATTTGCTGTCCTTTGCTTCTCCTGCTCTTCGATTTCGTCCAAGGACCTTAAAATATTGAGGAACTGTTCTCTCGACAGTGCCCCAGCGAGTGCACGTTGTACACGAGCAGGAAAATGTGAGCGCATCGCGCTGCACCATTCCTCATCTGACATTTTGTTATCCAAGTATCCCGCCAGAACGACAAATTGAGCAGCATAGGTTGCCATGAATTGGCGTGACTGTGGCGCATACTGTCCTCCGTATAGGCTCATCTTTGCCCTCACCTGTGTGGCCAGGTTCCAATACTAGTGCAGAAATCCTTGAAACAACTGTTCTCGCAAATTGTAACGTCAAACCAGGCAGCCTCCTCCTGGTCGAGAGTCCGGGGTACAACGAGTAAAGCGTTACATTCCGTCACTCCTTTCGCACGCAGATACGTGTCTGATTTCTTTAGGTATGCCTTCGGGTGAGTGCTGCGTATTCGGGCGAACTTGGGCAGTGGTATGTCCACCACATGCAACGGTAGTGTGGCCTGCAAATTCGTTGGCGTGACCTGCGGTACAAGGACATTACCTTGTCGCATTGCAGGCACTTCTTGCTCGAGGACTGACACTCATGTCTGTGCTTCCTTGGAAAATTTCTTTCCTCATCTATGCACGCAGAGATATCAGTCACCTTTGCGTTTACCTGCGTTTCTAAGTTGTCAGCCTTTGTTTCACACTCTTTAATCACCTCGTCCGGGCTGTTGGTGACCTCCATCCTTATCTTTTCGGTTTCGGTCTCCGATTCGTACCAAACTTCAGTGATCTGCTGTTGGGAGAGCAGCTACACAACACTGCTTTATAAGCTTTCTCTCTGCGCGAGCCCTGGACAGACTTATGTTTGGATTCCGTCTCAAAATCTGCCGGCATCCGTGATTTGTAATGAATGTCCTCACTGTATAGGATAACATCTTCTTAAGAATTTTGGCTTCTTTCACACGTCTCCCTGCGCCAATTCCTCGCGCTTTATTTTTACGCTCCTCCCTGTGCCCGTGGGGCGCTAGGATTGTCGGCACATCCCTGCTTTCTGAAGCAGGTGAAATGACTGCCGCCGGGCCAGAAGAACTGAGATGCTTTCACGTGTGCATTCTTGGCATTCCGTCCTAATGGCTGGAGATGTCCATCAGATCTCGTCACGCTTCTCGTTGTCAGACAGGCCCTTCACATCGTGTCCCTCCTTGAGCGAGGTGCGGGCGTCCGCCCCGACTTCCCGCACTGTCCTTGCAGAATGACTGCAGAGTCCACTTTCCGAGGCTCGCCCCATGTGGTCTGGCTTCCTGCTTCTCATCGAGCGCTCGCGGCACGTTGGCGAAAGTGGCCGTGATCAGACGTATTACACTACACTATGATGACAGATTGTAAGGTGATAAAACAACTACCTGGCACACCAAAGAAAAAAATAATTCCTTGTAATACCAACACTACATAGGTTTGCGGAGATGTATGATAGCCAGCCGGTGTGGGCGTGCGGTTATAGGCGCTTCAGTCTGGAGCCACGTGTCCGCTATGGTCGCAGGTTCGAATCCTGCCTCGGGCATGGATGTGTGTGATGTCCTTAGGTTAGTTAGGTTTAAGTAATTCTAAGTTCTAGGGGACTGATGTCTACAGATGTTAAGTCCCATAGTGCTCAGAGCCATTTGAACCATTTTGAGGTGTATGATACCTGCTGTTTACAAAGTTCAAGCCCGATTACCGTTCAGCAAATTATATTATGTTCACAAAAGTCCTATAAAATGATCATTGGCAGCCGAAAATGCATGTGAGGAAAGAGTGACATCTTAAGAGGAAATAAAAAGCATGATTAGTAGCCACAGGAGGTGTAACAGTGCCGCTAATATGCTTCTTCTTGCACACAGAAGTCCTGGTCTAATGTTAAGTTGTATTGCTAATGCGCAGGATAATATTACCGTTTCGCCTTGATGCAACATCATCTAGAATGCCTGCTATTTCCGCTATTAATGTGTGTATAAGTAGCATTAATCTATTCTCCTCCTCCAGAACAAGCAATTTTATTGATTTTACTCATTACTCATTTCACAGTATTTTACTAGGTTTTCGTGATTTTACATATTTCATAGTATTTCCCCCAATTTTTAGGTATTTCACATTAATTTTTCGTGATTACACCAGGTTTTCCTCGGATTTTACCAATTTTCAGTCTTTTGCATATTTTTTCCACAGTTTTCCATACGCATATGGTCATATTTCTGACATAACCATGTGATGTTTGATTTTCTACGAGAATAGTTACGCATCTTATACACCAAGCTATTTATAAATCTTGAGACTTGTCCTCTCCCCGATGATCCACGTGCATGCATTTTGGATAGGACGATCATGAAAAGTATAGTAATAGTCGCTTCGTACCTATATGAAACTAGAGACTCGATTTATGTCCAAGTTGTGACAGAGAAATGGAATACTTCGCATACATCGTCATTCGTCTAGAGGAGGGTACCGAAACAGGTTTTCCATCAGTGAACATGATTCATCACACTTGTATTGGAAGCCCTCTGCTGACTGTGGTACGCAGACGTTTGCTGTTAACGACTGCTGTAAGTCACACACAGAACACGAAATTGTGTGTAAGTCGATCGCAAGTTATACCACACAACTGATACACTCCGAGAGAACAACGGAAAAAAGGATAAATGCGTTATAAATGATGTGTAGCAAAATCTTCCTATTTGTAGAACGCTCCATCAGTCTACCATTAAATCATACCTTGTTACAACTCATCTCAACGGATCAATCCAACTACTTTCTGTCATCCTTTAATGAAGATCCAACAGATTTAGAATCAGGTGCTTCTCTTTTCGGGGAAAACATGAAAGGCAGCAGTCAAATTGCATGTATCACTATTACCTTAATAGACACACAATTTAATGTTGTCAAAAAGACATATGACAACTGTTCTGTAAGGTATTTGTTAGCTGACACCGCATGGCTGTGACTGGTGGAGAGAAGAGAGAAGCATGTTGTAAATACTGTTTTTTAGAGTTTAAAACACTAATACAATCTTGCACAGAGTCAACACGCGATCCATTCTGCAGTTGCATATTGCAATAACCCAGATGGTAATACGATGCTCCTTAGCTAAAGACACTTTATAAAAATCTGTAAGGTGGTTGCAGATAACTTTTAGGTCGCACCTGGGCTTCTGAACCGAACTATATAAATTTATTACTCTACATACGGTGGTCATCCATGTTTAACATTCTATTTCAACTGTCTTATCGCTGTCGACGAAAGCTAATTGTTTCCCTGGTTCCTGGTGCTTCCATGTCAACTTTTTCTAGTATCCCTCTTCCTGTCACATTTTCCTACAAAAAGCAGAAGACATGCAAGAACTCCATCATTCCCCCTCCACTGCTGGAAGAAGTGCCATTGATGATTCGAAAGGTTGTGTGGCTGCTATGTGATAATGCTCCAGCTCACTTTGCCATCAACATCCAGACGTATCTCAATTGTATTTTCCTTGTCGATATATCAGATGAGGTTCTGTTCATTCATCTGATCTCAACCCTTGTGCCTTTTGGTTATGAGGCCATCTCAAAACTGTTGTGTATGCAGAGACCATTCCAGATGTGGGGACACTGGAGCAGCATATTCATGCTGCCTTTAACACTGTTCGGATGCAGCCCAACTGGTGTGAGCGTGTGAGACAGTACATACTACAGCATGTGCACATGTGTTGATGCACATGGAAACCATTTTCAACACATACTGGAACTGTGGCAGCATGATACAGCACATGTTAGACCACAGTCTCTGTAAGAATGTATGATTGAATAAATGGTCTCTAGTAGGGAAAACATGAACTTCCAGACATAAGTTCGTTAGACATTTTTTTTTGTTCTGTAACCTCTCCCTACAGTTTGTACACAGAGGAAAAAATCACCCTTTATGGTGTAATAATTGCTGGTTGATCATCAGATTCAAATTATTCTTTATTAAGTTCTTTATGATCTGTTTCTTAAGTAGTTTATTTCATGTATTTCCTATTCGATCATTAGTTAAGAAGTAGATAAAAGACACGAATGTTAAGATGGTTGTGTCATAAATAAGGTTCTTCAACTGGGTCATCTCCAATTCATGTTAATAAACATCCAGCAGCGACTACAATTCAAAACACGGTTTGATAACCAGAACAGTGTTTTGTTATAAATTTTTACGATTTCTAAGATTATAATTGATAAAAACAATATCTTAACTTAATTCAAATTAGATGGAATTGATCATAAAATTGCATATGCAAATAAAAAGTACCATTCTGATAAAATATGATTTGCTGTTATAAGAGAATTTGCTGGTACAAAATTATCTGGATCTCCTCGAAGATAATGATTAAGGAAGCATAATACCAGTAGTAATGGTGTTCTTTATACAAATGTGACAGAGTCCTTCTATGTAAAATATGGGGAATGGCATATTTTGTGTGTCTTCCTTTAACCTTATAAGGTTGTTAGGCACTGTTTTGTGAAATGGGCTGCAGCTATAGCTCCAATAATAAATGGTAATGCAAAATGAAATGTAAAAAAGCTATTTAAAATGCATTATCTACAGGAAAACCTACTCATACTCGTTAAACTAGATATGTTCTGACATTTGGAATTGCTGATAATAAATTTGTAATTAATGTTGCTCCTCAGAAAGATATTTGAACTCAAGGTAAAACATAAACTATGAATACAGCTGGTACAGCTAAAAATAAAATGACCGTTCCAACTATTCATGTGTCTATACACATATATGATCTACAATAAATTCCCTGTCATACATGTAAATAAATACAAATGAAAAATTTAAGAGCCCTATTTGCATGTAATGTTCGAATAATTCAACTATTATATGAACTACCGGTCTGACCGCCATTTCAATGCTGAGGGTGTGATGCACAGCTAAAAACACTCTGGCTACTATTTGAATTACTAAACACAGGATATAATTATAAATAGCTGACCAGTTGCAATGGATAAAGAAATTCTTTACCTAGGTTTGGACAAATGTAGATTTGTCTTCTTCAGCAGGCAACCTAAGGGCATTGAACAGCATAGCTTACATTATGAAAGTATAAAACTTATAAGCAAAAAATAAATTTTAAAACAAATTAGAGGACTCTTGTATTACAAAAGTATGATAACGACAACTGGTACTTACAATTTTACATTAGTAAGGACTAATGTACCATCGACATTTTTGTCATTGTCAGCATAGATCCATGTGTCAAAAATAAAATATAGTCCTAGAATTTGGGTTTGTCACGTTAATATAAAATAGCTCATGGATCTTGCAGAGCTCACAACCGACTGAGTGTAATCGGCGAGCGTAGTTACTCTGAAAACAGGGCAGGTGGCGCCAGTGCCACGAAACATGTGCCAATTGGCGTACAAAGGCAACGTGTGAATTATCAGTATTAATAACACCCTTAGGTTGAGTAACAATAAAAAAGAAAGGAAATTAACAGTATGGGAGCACTGGTACAAATAATGTAGTTATATATCAAAAAGGGCAGGTGGCGCTTACGCCGAGAAACTTACGCCCATTGACATATACAGCTAAAATATAAATAATTACACTAATATATTAGTGAAGCCCACAGCCTGTATACATGTCAGAACCTTAAAATTGACAATAATGGCTCTTGTCAACAAAGAATTACGAACACTGGTACACGATCCTGTTAATACACATTCACATGAAAAACAAAATTTTGAGAGCCAGGCAAAATCACATAAGGGCTGATGTGGTAGCAAACATATGTCATGATAAAACCACCATTACATAAGGGGTAGTGAACTTAAAGCACTGAAAGTGCATCATAGCTTATTGAGGAAATAAACCACTAAGGTTACCAGCATTAATGTTGTACCATAAACAGTACAGTTTAAAGCCTTCGAAAAATTGTCTACAAGCAAGGTTCAACTGGTCGTTCTGTATATTACCGTCCTTGAGCTCAAGCTGTTTGATAGTTTGTAACTCTCCCCACAGATCTAATCTACGCCCTTTGTCTTCTCTGTGTAGGATAACAGTGTCCTCTAAATGTTTTGGCGTATGACTGGCTATCAGCAGATGTTCAGCAAAAGTGGAATTGTGTGTATTCGCTCCTTTTTTATCTAATAGGTGTTCTTTATATCGTGTTTTCACAGCTCTGCCTGTTTGACCAATATAATATGAAGGACAGTTGTTACAGGTTAGTTTGTAAACCCCTGAATTGGAAAACCAATCGCCAGGGATCTCTACTGAATGTACAAGTTTTCTCTTTAAACTGTTATCTGTAGAGAAGGAGACGTTATAGTTATATTTTTTCATTAGAAGACGTTTTATCCTATATGATATATTGCCCAAGAAAGGAATAGAAATAAATTTTTTAGCTTCTGTGCTATCAGTGGGGAGGTTGTTGCTCAAAGTCGAACAGTTTTTTTGGGAAGTTTTCTTCCTGAACATGTAGCAATCATATTCTGATTGTACCCATTATTAACCGGAAACGCTTTGATGACATTCAATTCTTTTTGTTGATTGGTAGGTGATAAAGGAGTAGTTACCATACGGTGAATGGCAGAATGAAAAAACGCCAGTTTATGAGCTTTTGGATGAGTTGTGTCAGCAGGGATAACATTATCTGAATACGTTTCCTTACGGAAAATGTTGAAATTGAAGGAACTATTCTCTACAGAAATGGTTAAATCATTCTGAAGTTCTTTTGTGAAGGGAATTTTTTCATGTAAACCACTGAAAGTATTGAAGAGAAGCTCCAACTCATGATGAGTACCGTCAAAAGCAATGATAATGTCATCAACATAACGTGCATAATAACGGATTTTGTGGTGTAATTCTGAACTTGAATTGAAGAACATTATTTCCAGAGTGTTGATGAAAACATCTGCCCTTTCTTGGGCAATATATTGGGATTATCGTCCTGCTCCTTTACAAGCCAGTGTTTATTAGAAGTTTTGTATTTTAGTTGCTGGTTTACCTTTATTATTAGTTTTATTTAAGGTTTGTTATTTTGTTCATACACTCTATTTTCCTTTATTGTTTGACTTTTGTTTCTAATTGTTTGATGTTTTATATTTTTACAATTTTGGCTTTTTTGGTTAAGATGCCACCAATGTTTTTGGTTCATCTTTGACTTGCAAAGACTCCTGTAGAGTGTAGTGTTTCTGGCAGAGTAATTCTTGCTGGTGGTTCTGTTGCTGATATCAGAATAGTTATTGGTCACTTAATAACTATAAATTGATAGGTTGCATATGTTCACATTCTTTAATAATTTGTCATGGTTTCTGTTCTTCTTATTTATTTTGTTTATCAAATAGTAGTTATGAACATTTAGGAAGAGAAAGATTCTTAATTTATAATTGTAAAATTAATCATATGCATATTATAGCTTTGTGATGATTTATTTTCAGATTACCAAATATGGCTGCTTCTCCTTCTTTAAATTTGGTAGGTGAATTAAGCTTATTAAATATTATTATGTCTAGATTTTCTCTTAGATTTTTTATATAGATTTTTAAATCTGTTTTACAGCTGTTTATACTTTATATAATCATCATCATATTCATCTTTTAATCTTACATTGATTCCCTTTGCATATGTTTTGCTTAAGGGCTGAATATTTCTTGGTTGTATTTCAATTAAAAATATTGTTTTGGTGGATCAATTGTATTAAATTTTTCGTCTTACGGTTTGTATTTATTTTCTGTTTGTTCACTGAGTTCTTTCCTTGTTTCTACCTAGAACTGTAATCTTTATTATTAACTGGTTCCAACTATATTGATAGGGGGCTAAGAAGCTAATTTTGAAATCAATTTAAAAAACATTATTGCTCTTTCTACCTTTGGTCAGCTTTGATTAACAATAAGAATTTGAGAAATAGGTTATTGAAACTTGTTTTTTCATTTGTTGGTTCTGAATTATTTAAGGGATTATTATTTCTATATGCAAGCCCAATATTTCATAATTTAAAGTATTCTCTAGATAATTTATTTTACAGGTTCGATTGCAAATTTTATACTTTTAATTTCCAGTTGCTATAATGTTTCTATATTGTTTTCATGTGATATGCCTCTTTTTAGCCATTTTCTTTGAAAGGATTTAACTCTTAAGGTGGTTTGCTAAAGAAGAATTAATTATTTAATTTTTTATTATTTTATTCCACTTCTGTAACTGCACCTCAATCATTTCAGTTGATTTAGTTGTTAATATCTAATGATATTAATTGTTATTTAAGATTTTCTTTTAATAGTGGAGGTATTGCATTTCTTTCCCAATAATTGGTTTATTATTCATAGCTTTGTTTGGTGACTTACTTATATTTTGATTAACTTTTCCTATTTCTTTATGTCTAAGTTGGATTTTTCTTGGAATTTATTTTTGATAAATGTGTTAGCTTTTGTTAGATTTACTAGTTATATATGATTCATACATTTTCTTTCAATATATTTTTAGTTTGCTCGATATTTACCTTTGCAAATAATCTTTTCTTCATCAAAGTTCATTGATTGTGGTTCAGTAGAATTATTAGGTGGTCAGGGTTTATACGGTTTATTTATGTAACTTGTTATATCCAAAACTCTAATTTAAGATTTACGTTCTAACTTTTATTTTTTGGATATTTATTTTAGTTATATCATTTTTATAGTACCTAAATAGCTTATAATTAATGTGTCACTGAAGATGTTAAGGAAATATTTTTATGCACTATTTATAAATATAAACATAAGGTTTTTCATTGAAATGTGATGTTTTGTTTAAACTATAGAACAATTAGAAGTGGTTACAGAATTTCACCACTAATACAAAAAGTTAGCAGCTTTTGTATTGAATTTATATTTCCTTAATTGGAACTTAAAATTTCGGTACTATTATTAACATTTGTATACCTCATTTCCATTTCAGTTTATATGGAATAAGCATATTTTTACCAAACTTTGAGGTCGAAACTGAGTGCAGTAATTCGCTTCTTATTCAATATAAGGTTGATTGGTTAAAATTAATATTTTTTCATGCAACCCAAATGTTCTATTTATTTAAAACCTTTTCGTCTGCTCATTGTAGTGCTCCTCAATTTCATTCATCATATAATCCTCCTAGAAGAACTAAAAACAGTAGAATTGTTGATATTGTTCAGATTATAATATTTGACATTTTCATGTTGTTTCAGTTAGTAAAATTAATCTGCTTTTTACATCAAAGAGTAAGACTATTACCGAAATTATGAAAAATCAAAGAGAATGAAGTAATTAACATGATCTTCCTGGAACCAATCTGAATTCAGTGATTAATTTTTTGAAAGGGTTGTTGTAAAAATGATAACACTTATTGGAACAATAAAATTAATAAAAATTGTTGTAGATAAGACTAGGATTGTTTGTCATGGTCAATAATCAAATTTTTTGATTGAAGTCAAGTATATTACTTATACTAGGGAAACAATTATCCACCTCATCAGTAAACTGAAGTATATGGGAATAATCAAACTAAATCTATGAAATGAATCATGCTGTAGCCTCAAATTCAAAGTGCTGTTATAGTGAGAAGCAATTTATTGAACATCGAAATAAGCATGTTGTTTAGGAAATTATTGCAATAATTACATGAAGTGTATGAAATCCTGTGGAAACTAAAAATGTTGATCCATAAATTGCATTGGCAATGGTTAAAGTTACTTCTTAATGTTCATATACTTGTAATACAGTAAAATATAAATCTAATCATACTGTTAAAAATAAGCTTGTAATGTTTAAGTACAGTTAGAGTCTGTACATCTATAATGTGGTTGCATTAGAACTACTCCCAATGCAAGGAGAACTGTTGTATTAAGAAGTGGAATTCGTATAGGATTAAAAGATTGAATTCCTACTGCTGGTGATAATACAACTAATTCAATAGTAGGTGCTATTTTTCCACTAATGAGAGGTCAGAAAAATGATACAATGAATAGAACTCCTGATGGAATAAATTAAAACAATCCTCATCGTAATTCAATTGAAAATAATCCTGTATGTAGTCCTTGATCTGTATAGTTTCGAGCTACATTTTATTATAATTGAATTATTGTAAGTAATGAAAATCCAGATCCAATTTTAAGGAGAATAATATCAAGTAAGTGGAACCATTTCGCTAATACTAGAACTATTCCTCTGATTGCTCCTATTAATGATTAAGGTCTATTATCTACTAGGTGAAATATGTGGTTTAAGTGAGTTGTTAACATATGTTTGGTATTCACCTCTAGAAAATAAGGTTTTGAAAATTGAGGAGGTATAAGACTGAGTTATTGCGACTTCCGATTCTAAAATGAAGAATAATATTTGTTCAGTAGTCAGAAATGAAATTAAATTTATTGCTATTTAGGGTTCTGTATTTCCTTATAATTTCCAGCAATTATATTTGTATCTAGTCGTACTGCTGATGTTCCTGGTCAGATAACGTTTCTAATTCTTTCAATTACAACTATAAATAATGTTACTGATGTAGGTGTGCCTCATGGAACTATGTGTGTCAGTGTGTGGTTGATGTGGTTAACTCACCTGAATAATATAAGTCTTAATCATACAGCTAACATGATTGCAAATGTTAATTTTAGGAGTCTAGTTCTAGTAAAAATATTATGGGAATAATTATACAAAATCGGCAAATAGTATTATAATAAAATTGAGAAAAAGATGAATGCTGCTCCATCAAATGATTTTAGGTGTAATACTGCTTTAAACTCATTGCATAAGGTTAAGTTTAACTTGGTTCAGGTAATATTAATTTATGATGGTTTAAGTCAAAATAATGAAGGGATTAATAATAATTCAAGGAATGCTCTAGCTCAGTTTAATGATAAATTAAAGATGTTAGTTGGTGGATCAAATACTGAGACTAGATTTTTTATCATTTGTAGATTAAGTTATTTATTTCAGTTGTTGATTTTTGTCCATTTCTAATAAAGTTTTTTAAATTAAAAAAGTTTATTTTAATAAATGGAATTAGCACATAAAATAATTAATAGACGAAAACTTTTGTGTCATGATATTTGAAGGATGTTGAGTAATAATTTTCAATCAGAAGTGCTCACATAATTTACTGTTTTTGGTTTAAGAGCCCATTACTTACTTTCAGTCATGTTATGTTTTAAGGTGTACTTAGTCCTTAGTTATGTAGACTGACTAATTTTACATTTTAACTGATTCTTTAGATTACGTTAGATAATAATTTCATAAATAAATCTACTGAAGTTCTTTCAATTATATTTGGAATAGATCTATTATTTGCTCAACAAATCCCTGAACGTTGATCAAAGAATAATAGTGGTCAGTTTATTGTCAATGTTCCTTGGTTTAGTCATGTGAGTATGGCATCAGTCTTAGTTTCTGATGCCAGTGCTGTTCATTAATGTAGAAAGTCTGAAGTTGTAGTTAGAACTTGGACTTTATAGCTAAAATTGTTTCGTTATCTACATCTAATAATCGAAAGCTATCATTTATAAGGCTTCTTGTTGAGTTATGTAAATGTCAAATGCTACAGTATAGTATCTCACTATTCATTTCTTTAATATCATGGTATCCAACTGGTTGGTTGTAATTATTGCATCTACTGAGTCACTGAGTAGGTATAACAATTGTAATGAAGGTAATACAATAAATAGTGAAGGTAATACAATGAAAATTAAGATAACAGTTGGTAATGCTGTTCAAATAGTTTCAGTTAAATGTCCATTAAATATGTTTCGATTTGTATAAGCAGTATCTAGTATGTAACGAAGAGTATATCCTACAATTACTGCAATTAATAATAATACAACTATAGCATGGTCATGGAAGAATGATAATTCCTCCATTAATCGTGAGATGATAAATTTGATCTTTTTGCCATTGAATGTTTCTAAAAAAGGTCAAACTTTTATTTTTAGAACTTAAGTCTTAACTGTTAGACACTAATAATGTACAGTTGCACTAATAGTTTATTTGTTGCACTGTGGTTACTGCTCAGTGGTTGGGCTGTGCATGGAAATCAGTTTACATTATGGTAAATTACAATAATAGGCCTAATAATAAGTTTAGGGGGCCAATACTCAAATTCGGAAAGTACTGAGGAAACAGAGATTTTGCACTCTCGTTTCAAAAAATCAGGCGCAAATTTTAACAGGCAAAAGTTAGTATAAATTCGTGCTTCTGTAAGAAGATGATGATGATGTTTGGGTTGTGTGGCGTTCAACTGCGCGATCATCAGCGCCCATACAAAGGCCCAATTTTTACGTAGTCCATTTTTTTCACAATCTTATCTTGTCAGTGTCACAAATGATGATGATGATGAAATGATAAGGACAACACAAATACCCAGTCCCTGGGCAGAGAAAATCCCCAACTGTAAGAAGATCAATATGTGAAGCATACAACAACTGCCATCGTCTTATCTTAGTAAACAATCTTGCAAAGAACCAAAGAAAATTGTGGTCATGTGTAAAATCACTAAGTGGGTCAAAGGCTTTTTTTCAGTCACTCACAGACCAATCTGCGGTGGCAATAGAAGACAGCAAAAGGAAATATGAAGTTTTAAATTTCATGTTTAAGAAATCATTCACGCAGGAGGATTGTACAAGCATACCACAGTTTTACTGTCGTGCAGACTCCCAAAGGCACGATATATAGAAATAAGTATCCGTGGTGTAGAGAAGTAGCCGAAAGATTTGAAAACAAATAAGCCGCCAGGTCCAGATGGAATCCCAAATCGGTTTTACAAAGAGTACTCTGTGGCATTTGGCCCTTACTTAGGTTGTATTTATCACGAATCTCTCGCCCAGTGCAAAGCCCCAAGCGACAGGAAAAAAGGGCAGGTGACTGCTGTATGTAAGAAAGGTAAAAGAGAGGACCCACTTAATTACAGTCCAATGTCTTTAACACCGATTTACTATAAAATTCTTGAACACATTCTGAGTTCGAATGTAATACATTTCCTTGAGATAGAAAAGATTCTGTCCACAAATGAGCTCGTATTTAGAAAGCATCGCTTGTGTGAAACTCAGCTTGTGCTTTACTCATATGATACACTACAAACCATGGGCATCCTACAAACCATAAAGGGCAACAGGTAGCTTCCATAATAGTAAGGTGGCGGTGTATGTTCTGGCAGAGAATTTGCTGACATTATCATAAACGCTTTCTTATCTGTGGTGTGTGATTACAGCTGACCACTGCGCCTGTTATATTGCATGTTGGCAAGATGTCAGCCGAGCTACAAGCGGGATTACAGTCATCGTCAAAATCTAAGTTTTATTGTATTTGTTTATTGTATTTCCGTTCTTTTCTGTCTGTTTCGCATTTTGAATGCCTTTTGCAGTATATTTTAACAGGTATTATATTGTAGGTTTCTTTGTATATTCAATTTCCAATAGTCGTTTTCTGTGGATGGCTATTGTTAACATATTCATCTCAATACTCGTAACAAACTGTGAACATTCGCGTGTGTATTTATAAATACCTTTGGCTGTGAAGAGTCCCACTGGTGTCTTTTTTTCTTGTCGCACAACGGAAGATTAAGAATCTCTGTATTAGGTTTAGGAAATGTCCCAAGTTGTTCTAAATTTCTGTTAAGTGGTACTTCTGTCAAACATTTGTTTACATACGCTTGATCTTATATAATAACGTTATGTCTGACGTTACTGAACTTGCGCTAGTAATGAACTTAATACATTGTTGGGGGTTATGTTCTTTTCATAGAGAAACAAACGTAATACAACTAATAATATTGGTTTAGTGTTTCATATTTGTTTTTCCTTCACTACAGTTATTATTTGGTCATGGAAATGGAAATGCCACGTGGCTAGGGCCTCCCGTCAGGTAGACCGTCCGCCTGCTACAAGTCTTTCGAGTTGACGCCACTTCGGCGACTTGCATGTCAATGGGGATGAAATGATGATGATAAGGACAACACAACACCCAGTCCCTGAGCAGAGAAAATCTTCGACCCAGCTGGGAATCAGACCTGGGCCGTTGGGTACGACATTCCGTCGCACTGACCACTCAGCTAACATGGGCGGACATTTGGCCATGTGAAACTGCAGGTTAATAGAGGAGCAGGAAGAAAAGGTTAGTGGGGAGGAGTATCAGTAGTCAACATTTTAAAGCTGAGTGCTGGTATGGATCAGATGGTTGAGGGAGTAAGGATTTCACAAGGGATGATCTGCTAGTGGTAGTGGGTGGGGCAGGTGATAGCTTGGATAGGGTCAGGGCATACAGTATAGGTAGTGACAAAAAAAAAATAACTTCCCTAACTGGTGGCACCAAGGTGAGTATGGTAGATCTGTTTCGGCAGCACGATCGGCCTTGACTTGGCAGTACTGTGTGGGCTTTTATCTGCTGACTAGATGCACAGTGCGCTGGCGCTGGTGGCAGTCATTAGGAAATGTGGCTACACTAGTCTCGGTCTGCACCTCAACAGGTCTGGGAAATAGAGTTTGGTGGAGTTGATTGGTAAGGGTATATGGGATGGGTGTGGGGCCACCCATGATAAAATACCTGTTGTCATGGGTTGGAGAACTAGGGCTTTTTCAGGTAAACTATGACAACAGGCTCCCTTCTCTTAGAAATATCTCAAGCAGCTTAGAGATTTCTGTGTCATTTTTGCAGAAAATCGAATGTACCACACTGGGGTGTAGAGGCGCCAAGTAAATTTGTTCAGAGTTATCTATCGTTCATCAAAATGTGCAATTCATTAAAATGAAGTACACCAGCTTGAAGTTGAATTACAGTCTTTGAACAGCATGGTAATATGCATTACAGAGCACTGCTGTAGAGAGAATGAATTGCAGCATATCGTGCTAACGTCATTTGAATGAGCAGCCTGCTACTGTAGAACTCTCTTAAAGGGTGGAGTATCATGTATTTATATCAGGGGTGGCACAAATTTTAATGCTAGATAAGATCTGACCACAATTAGTGTAGTTAAACATTTTAAATTGGCAGCCCTTGGACCAACAAATCTACACATACGTAAGAAGTTAATCATTCTGCGTTTTTAGTGCTCGCCTAGTGGTAACATGGACTCTTCCAAAAAGTTACCTGAAGTTCTGAAAATAGCGTCAGACCCCAAAATTAACATAATAATATGTGGAGACATAAACATTAACACAGGTATTGAGAGTGAAGTTAGTTATGAATCTCTAAACGTTCTGGGCAGTCTTGCTTAGGACACAGGGTGAAAAAGATGGAGATAATTCACACATCTCCTGATGGTAAATTTTTAGTATGAAAACTGTCATACAAGAAATATATAAACATAAGTGTTCCTCAGGGTAGTGTATTAGGTCCAGTTCCATTCTTAAAATATATCAACAGCTATCCAGACGCTGTAAGACATGTAGAGAAGGTTCCCTTTCCTAGTGTCAGCAACATCCAGTCACTTATAAAATACCGGAACTCCTATAAGGGGAAGCAAATGAATCCCTCAAGGATGTTAACGATTAGGCAACGATTAACTCCGAAAATAAAGAAAGCGAAAGGAATGCACTTGAGCATATAGAGAGGAAGCAATTCTGTCACATTAAGCATAGATGATAAATCAATAGACTGTCTAACAAACACAAAGCCTTTATGGGAGAACATTGATTGTCAGCTAATGAGGAATGAAGACACAAAGACATTGGCAAAAAGACCGTCATCAGCATGTTATGCTCTTAGAGTGTCAGCATCAGCTTGCGACAGCCAGTGTCTTGTGGTGACATACTGTGCCTGTGTACACTGAATTGTTAGTTACGAGATTCTTCTCTGGGATTGAAGGCGCAAAACATGTACACAGTTTTTAAACTGCAGAAAATAATAATAACTGAAAGTAGTAATTGGGCTCAATTTAAGGAGCTATTTCAAAATTGGGCGTCCTTATTGCATCAAGTGCGTACATCAACCAATCTGTGCTGCATATTGAAGAAGACATTACTAAATGCTTCACTAATAGTTCTACATAGAATCATGGAACAAGAGCCAGTTTGGTCTTACATTTACCCATCACAAAAAAACAAAAAGCTCAAACCAGCACTTTGTGTCAGAGCTTAAGTAATAAACTATGAAAGGAAATGAAAAAGTTTATTAAAATACATGTATTTCAAAAGGCTGCTAAAACGTTATTCATACATAATGCATATGGCACAATTAAAGATTACTTAGATGACTCAGAGTAATGTTTGGTAATGAAAGGAGATGAGATAACTACATTCTCACATTTCAGTGCATGGTCATGGTTTACTGCTTTCACAAGGAAATAATGTGTCAGGATGTAAAATGCATAATAGTAATGTCTGCTGACTTAGTTTTTCACGTACCCTGAGGAGCCTGGTTTAATGTGTGTGGCAATGGAGTCTGGAGTTGGTGCAAGGGACTCAGCAACATCTTAACATCCCAGGAATCTCCCACAGGTGTCACTGCTGTGGGCAGAAATGAAGACCGAAACAATGTTTTATATTACGAGTTCCTGGAAACAGTCCAGTAATCATCAGCGGTGGCCTTAGTGTGTGCGATAATGAAGAACTAAACTATGTCTTACGTCGCAAGATACCCCAAACAAATTTTGTTTAAATCAAGGAACATCATAGAGTTATTCTTGTCAACCCATCCTGTTTTGGGTTTTCTGTGGTTTTCGTAAATCACTTTGGCAAAAGCCAAGATGGTCAACTCATGGTTGATCACCTGTTCTACCCTCATAGGCTACCTATCCTACCCTCATAAAGGATGTTATGTATACTGTGTGTTGTATATATTGAGCTATTAAATTGCATTAGATTATGTTGATAAATACTATCTCGTCTTGAGATGATTCTTGGATGCATTAAGATAAACCTCTCACCTACCCTCATTTAAGTGTTTTATTTCTTCCCTTTGTAAGTGTTCTCTAAAACAAGGGCCATGATGAGCAACCATTTGTTAAAATTCCAGTTCCAAAAAAAGTAACAAAAATGACTGGAGGGTCATAATCTAAGGACTTTACACCATATGTTGTCATATTATAAGTCATTAGCGTCTATCACGTGCCCACAGGCATTACTACCAAAATGGCTTAACATCAATGTTTTGTTTCGACAGCATGATGTCACTGAATTCCTCAGTAAATAGGGAAAATATGCTGCTAAAATTCACCTCAGACTTCAGCGAACCTATGGAGTACTTACATGGGTGCCAGCAGTGGAGATTTCAAAGATGGAAACACGAGTATCCAAGATGAGCCTCATAGCAGTTGCCATCTAAATGCGGAGTGTAACAAAGAAATAGTTGCTGAGTTCATTAGAGAAGACGTGTTATAACGAATAAAATCACTGCAAATTTGCAGTAGGGCGTTGAGCAGTACAGGAAATAATCAAGCGAACGTAGGCTCTACTTGTATAGCAATTCTTGGATTCTTCGAATTTAGGAAATCAGAAATGAGATATTTCGTGAAGCTGAACCTACCAGTGCTTTGTCTTATTTCAATGTTGGTTCTTGCTCTCTCTGCTGTTACATCTCAGCTCTGTCTCTTCAGCTACTCACTAGACTTTCACTAACGGAAAAAATGCAAAACAATCAAGGAACGTGTTCAGTGGTACCCAGGTATAACATATACACAGTGAGGGATTGTAGTGTTAGTGATTCATTTGTTACTGTCATGGGCGATCTGGTGGTTCTCATGAGTCCTATTTGTGCGCCTTCTGTTTTCACTCTGCAGGCAGTAACTGTTCTGTATTTAGAGATGAACTGCGTCTGCAATAATCGTTGTAGGGTACAACCGTCTTTCGCTGACGAGTACGTATGCCTCTTGAAGAACTTCAGCCATTTGAATGGGGTCACATTGTGGATCTGCGAGAAGTTGGATGGAATTGTCGACGGATTGCTGCACATATTGAGCATAATGTATCGATGGTATGTCGCTGCTTTCAGCAGTGTCTGTGGAACATTCCGACACACATAGACCAGGTTCAGAACATCGGAGGACTGAAAATCATCTAGGGAAGAAATCCCACTACGTGTTGCATTTGCTGTGTTACAAAAAGGACCATTGGGAAGCGTCTGCTTGCAGCAGCACTAAGATCACTTGTGCCTTTGGCCAAATTACCACTGACATCAAGACACCACCATGCACAACTCATCTGATGTCACTGAAAAGCCGACTGAAGAGCGGAATGGCACTCAGTTGTATTTGGGGATGGGAGAAATTTGTGTCTGTATGCAAGTGATGGACGTATACGTGTTTGTCATTGACTTGATGAGCAGTATACTTTGCAGTGCATTCGCCTATAACACTCAGGTCCTACCCCAGGCTTCATGGTGTGAGGGCCATCAGTTACAATTTGCAATCACATTATTGCTTCTGCTGGATAAAGTACCCAGCGTTTGCTACATTGCACAGGTGCTACTGCCATTTTTTCGCTGGGAAGGTGATGTGGTTTTTCAGCAGAGCAACGCACGTCCACATAGGGCTGATATGACGTGACGTGTTCTTTGCGGTGTACTACTACTACCCTGAGTAGGAGGGTAGTGGGTATTCTGGCCAAAAACGCTGACCCAGCGCAGTGCCATTTAAAAGGAGGTGGACCATCATACGTTTACGTCATAATGCTTACAGCAAATTTCGCTATAGGAAGGAAGTGCATCGTACTTAAACACTCGAGGCAGCCAGCAAACGTGTGTGAAATATCACATAATAAAGGAATACATTCCTTAGGAAACAGGTAATAGTCAATTGCACTCAAACTAAGACTTTTTCTGTAAGTTTTCTATAAATGTCTAAATGCGTTTTACTCATGTATCTTGATTTGAGCCACACCAACGTGTAATAAGCAGCAACACGGACCTCCCCTTTGAAACCGTACTCCTCCATCTGAATCACCGTGAAATATTCAGGGATTGTTGTTTCAGAATATTTAAGATGTCTGAACGAAGCAGGTTTCTTGAACACACTAATGTTGTAGAGTCACTATTCTCCTTAAGGAGCGAGTTAATGGCTGAGCTTAGAGAGCGAACACAAACATCAGTGGTCATAACCTGCAATGTACATTCACGGATGTCTGAAAAGTGATAGAAAAATCTAAGCAATCAACACAAAATTAACGCAACTGGGAAGTCTTATCTCTAAGGCGCTGCAGTCATGGACTGTGCGGCTGGTCCCGGCGGAGGTTCGAGTCCTCCCTCGGGCAGGGGTGTATGTTTGTCCTTAGGATAATTTAGGTCAAGTAGAGTGTAAGCTTAGGGACTGATGACCTTAGCAGTTAAGTCCCATAAGATTTCACACACATTTGAACATTTGAAGTCTTATCAAGGTAGTAGCTAGAAGAGGTGAGATGTTTAATGACAGAATAAGACAGGATAGTCGCAAACAGTCTTAAAAGCTTGCAAGGGTGTTATAGGGTAGTTTGTGCTGAGAAATAATTGTGAAGGAAAAAATCGATACATAGCACTGTTTCTAAGTTAATTAACATTGAAGTTAGCCCATCAGGCTGTTGCACACACAAATTCGAGTAGCCCATCAGAGGCGGTGTCACCAAATGTGTTAATTTGGTTTCCTAAAACCGGACAGGATAACGATACAAAAATTGGACATAGGATGGTGGTACGGATCGAACCCGAGTCGAAGGTTGAGCAATTTTGTGCACCATCATCTACGTTATGAGAACTACTGACCCTAATTGAATCTTGCAGGCTGCTTGAATCAAAGTGCGCACTGGTCTGATTGGCTAACTTCAATGATAATTAACTCGGAATCGATATAAAGTATCGAAATTTTTCTTAGAGGTTACTTCTCAGCACAAACTATCCTGAAACATCCTCACAAACTTTTCACACTGTTTCTGACCACCCCGTATATCAATAAAAAAATTGAGGACTACGGGATATGCTCAGCTTTATGCAGGCAACAGATATGAAAGCTGCGTCTGAATAATCTCAGAATATGTATAAGTTGTAAGCCATTTAAAAAACAGCTTAGTATAGGGCAACATGTCGACAAAAACGTAAAATTATTGTGGAAAAGTTGTTTAGAAGAAACTTCGATTCTTAAAATTA
The DNA here is from genome assembly GCF_021461385.2 of Schistocerca piceifrons. Lineage (NCBI taxonomy): Eukaryota > Metazoa > Arthropoda > Insecta > Orthoptera > Acrididae > Schistocerca > Schistocerca piceifrons. The sequence goes on from NC_060149.1 coordinate 267,706,287, forward strand.
GTACAGCTGGAGCGAGAAGTCTCTCTCTCTCTGAAACTTTTAAAACACTAACAGAAAGTATTAAACAGCTCTCACACACTACTGATCGAGGTAGCAGGGCAGAAGAAGAAGAAAAGAAAAGAAGGAGAAGAAGAAGGATGCACTATTAACGATTTCATTGGCCGTCGCAGTGATAATGATTTTGAATATGGGTTGAGTCATAATAAACAATATATGCTGGATAAGCACCCTATAAGTTTAAGCGAGTGTGCAATACGAGCTGGGAATAAGGAATTTGAAAAAAAAAACATCTTCTTTATTGAAACTAAAATTCTTAAAAACGTCGAACCCAGACATGTATTCCCTGAAAGAGATAAAAACGTCTAGTGAAATAGTGTCTATGACGAATGCACATGGGCGAAATAACACTTCAAATGGGGCGAAAAACATTTAGTTTTACATCTACATCTACGTGAGTACTCTGTAATTCACAAGTAAATGTCTGGCAGAAGGTTCATAGGACCATCCTCAAGATATTCCTCTATCGTTCCACTCTCGAGCAGCGCGTGGCAAAACGAACACTTAAATCTTTCCGTGAGAGTTCTGATTTCTCTTATTTTATTATGATGATCATTCACCCTTATGTAGGTGGGAGCCAAGAAAATATTTTCTGAAATTTCATGAGAAGATCCTGCTGCACGGAAAACGCCTTTGTTTTAATGATTGCCACCCCATTTCAAGTGTCATATCCGTGACACACTCTCTCCTATTTCGCGATTATACACTGAAGAGCCAAAGACACTGTACACCTGTCTAATATCGTGTAGGCCACCCGCGAGCACGCATAAGTGCCGCAACACGACGTGACGGACTCGAATAATGTCTGAAGTAGCGCTGGAGGAAATTGACAGGGCTGTCTATAAATCCGTAAGAGTACGAGGGGGTGGAGATGTCTTCTGAACAGCATGTTGCAAAGCATCCCAAATATACTCAATAACATTCATGTCTGGGGAGTTTGGGGGCCAGCGGAAGTGTTCAAACTCAGACGAGTGTTCCTAGAGCTACTCTGTAGCAATTCTGGACGTGTGGAGTGTCGTATTGTCCTGCTGGAATTGCCCAAGCCCGTCGGAATGTACAACGGACATGAACGGATGCAGGTGATCAGACAGGATACTTACGCACGTGTAACCTGTCAAAGTCGTATGTAGACGTATCAGGGCTCCCATATCACTCCAACAGCGCACACCCCACACCATTAAAAAGCCTCCACCAGCTTGAACAGTTCCCTGCTGACTTGCAGGGTCCATCGATTCATGAGGTTGTCTCCATACTCATACACGTCCATCCGCTCGATACAATTTGAAACGAGGCTCGTCGAACAGGCAACATGTTTCCAATCATCAACAGTCCAATGTAGGTGTTGACGGACTCAGGCGAAGCGAAAACTTTGTCGTGCAGTAATCAAGGGTACACGAGTGGGCCTTTGGCTCCGAAAACCCATATCGATGGTGTTTCGTTAAACGCCTCTTATCTTGCAGGCCGTAGGTTCAACGCCAAATACCTAAAACACAGTGCGCCCTTGCGCAACTGTGTTAGGAATATAGATCAGAACCAATCTTACATATGTCAGATCTTTTTCCAGCAGCAGCGATGACGGAGATTTGATGTTGTACCTGATTCCTAATACTCACGATACACTCGTGGAATGGTCGTACGGAAAATAGCCACTTCATCGCCACCTCGGAAATGCTGTATGACGAATGCACATAGGCGAAATAACACTTCAAATGGGGCGAATAACATTTACTTTTACATCTACATCTACGTGAGTACTCTGTAACACACAAGTAAATGTCTGGCAGAAGGTTCATAAGACCATCCTCAAGATATTCCTCTATCGTTCCACTCTCGGCTGATATCCTTTACCTAACGACCGAGAGCAGCAACGTTGCGTAGAGTTGTGAGTGCTAACAGACAAGCAGCACTGCGTGAAATGAACGCAGAAATCCATATGGGACGTACGATGAACGTATCCGTTACAACAATATGGCGAAAGTTGGCGTTAATGGCCTGCGACAGTAGACGACCGACGCGATTGCCTTTGCTCACAATACGACAACGTGTGCAGCATCTCTCCTGGGCTCGTGACCACATCAGTTGGACTCTAGACAAACGGAAAACCGTGGCATGATCAGATGAGTCCCGATTTCAATTGGTAAGAGATGATGGTAGGGTTCGACTCTGGCACAGACGCTACGAAGCCATGGACGCAAGCTGTCAACAAGGCACTGTGCAAGCTGGTGGTGGCTCCATAATGCTGTTATCTGTGTGTGCATGGAATGAACTGGGTCCTCTGGTCCAGCTGAACGGATCATTGTCTGGAAATAGCTAAGTTCGGCTACCTGGAGACCATTTGCAAACATTCATGGATTTCACGTTCCCAAACAACGATGGAATTTTTATGAGTGACAGTGTGCCATGTCTGAACATTCTGGAAATTTCGAGTGAATGATTTGGACACCCAGATTGCCCAGTATGAATCCCTTCGAACATACATGGGGCATAGTCGAGAGGTCAGTTCGTTCATAAAATCCTACACTGGCAACACTTTCGCAGTTATGGACGCCTATAGAGGCAGCATGGCTCAGTATTTCCGCAGGGGATTTCCTGCGACTTGTCGAGTGCATGCCACGCCGAGCTGCTGAACTACGCTGGGAAAAAGGAGGTCTGACAAGATATTAGGATGTATCCCGTGACTTTTCTCATCTCAGTGTATAAGACAGCGTATGAGAAGTCTTAGCTATCTAACTGGTCAACGGAGACATTTACAGTTTTCAAAGGGCTACGCACAAACCCAAGAACTTACATACTAGAGAACAGTGAAACTGAAGAAATTGTCAGAAGTTTTTTAACAGAGGGATTACAGGAAAGCTCTGAACTAGACGTGTTTCTCATAGAGAGTGTCATAAGACGTCGAAGGAAAAAGACTATAGTTAGCTGGCGCGGCTTTCCATCAAAGCACAACAGCTGGGCGAAGGTTCACGATTTTCTATATAAACAGGACACGTAAACCTCAAACCGTGTATTAATGTGACATGAGCCGTAGGAAACTTATCAACAGTGGTGGTGGTGGTGGTATTCTCGATAAGTTACCAGTTGAATTGCGAATCCCTTGATACAACGTCTGTGGACCTGGAACGAAGCTGGAAAAGTACCTAGCTCATGGTGAAATAGTATTAATATACTGGACCAGGCCTGCAAGGAGCACAATTTAGAGGTTTTTGAAAATCGTGATTTGGCTGAACGTCACGTTGCAAATCGAATTTTAGCGATTAAAGACAAGAAGATACACAGAAAAAGAGACATAGGCATAGGACAACGAACTGTTACATTCACAGTTGATAAAGTGACGTCAGCAATTGGGCCATTGGTAGGAAGAGCTGCCGCCATAGCCCCAACAAACAAAATGTATAAAATGCAGAGGAGTAACTACGGGAAGAGAAAAGACATCATAGGACAATGGCAGTTTCTCAGGTTATATCACAAAACCATCAGAAATGTAAATTTCGCTATCATCATCCACCCATGTGGTTACTATATCTTCCTACATTAAAACTTCCACATTCGTGCCCTGGCGCAAAGTCGCTTCTCCACCTTCACTTTTCTCTGTTGTCAATTTCTTTATTGCTGTCTTGTTCAATAAATACAAATTCTCCATGTGAGCCGTTCCATTGATCTTGGAAAGCAAACTTCGATTTTGCTACAATTCTTAACGTCTCAAACGTTCTGTACGACTATGCCTGAAGAGAAAGATGGACGAAAGAGTGCGTGTTATATTTCAGTGGCATTTCAACGCCAAAAGAGATTGTCCTCTTCAGTTTCAAATTCATAACCATGTTCGGTATGTATCTGTGTAAGACACTGTCATTTGTTCATGTCATATCTTTCCTGTCCCCACTGTCGGCACCTAGTCTGAATGTGTGGTTTGTCTGCAGCTGGCACTTTGGGTTTTCTTAGTTGCCAGGAGGTTACCTTGAATGTTAAGGGCAGTTTAGCCAACCTATGTGTAGGGCCTTGAACACGGCTAAGTTGTGTCAGAGTGGCAGTAGAGGAAACTGGTCAGCATCCATTATGAGGTTGGTACGGTGACGGAGCTGGCTCGCGCTCACACCACAGAGTGAGCAACCATGTATCTTTTCAAGGTGGCTCGTTAAAGCGTTTGGCGGCAAACTTATTTTTAAGACTGTTGTATTAATGAGAACTGAAAATGAAATTCGACGTAATGAGAACAGACAATCAAATTCAACAACTCTAAATATTTTGGTGATGCAGAGAACTGAGGACAGGTAAGTAAGAAACGTGGTATGTGAAGCCTTATGATGACTGCCATTTTAGGACGAAATTTAAATTGACAGATTTGTATTTAGTTACCGTTTTATTTAAACGTTAAAGATAAAAACACAGAACGTCAATGAATATTTTTTATTTTGCTTTTCGCTAAAGGATCAATGTCTGCTAACACTGTTTGAAAAATGTTCAAATGTATGTGAAATCTTATGGGACTTAACTGCAAAGGTCATCAGTCCCTAAGCTTACACACTACTTACCCTAAATTATCCTAAGGACAAACACACACACCAATGCCCGAGGGAGGGCTCGAACCTCCGCCGAGACCATCCGCACAGTCCATCACTGCAGCTGTTTAGAACGCTCCGCTAATACCAGGTGACACACTTTTTTGAGTCATGCTAATTAGAAGACCAGTTTTTGAGAGGAAGTCTACCAGCGAGCTTCTGTGGGTGGATTTCGTCTTCTTCATTGCGTAAAAAGGCAGCATGTACATGAAAGACGTAATGGTAGCTGCAGACCTGTAAAGTCGTGAAAACTTACATCGAGGAAACAGAAGTCTATGAGACTAAATTTGCTAAGAAACTAATCACACTGTAGGTGTATAAGTTCTAGCTGTAGCTGAGTTTCCACACTGTCAATATATAATAAAATCAGTGAAATTGCGCAACCTTTTGCGAGCTGAAAAGCAGTATAGTAACTTGATTGGACTGCAGATTCATTCGTTGAGTGTGTTCCTGGAAAACAAAAATATATTTTCAGAGTGAAAATGCTGGGAAAATTATTGAGTCGTTTATATGCTCCCATACGATGAATAATTTCTTCCATCATATAGCTTAGAAGCGGTTTTTATTTCATTTTATTTTCACATCGGCTTCTCGCTGTTCGCCTTCGGAGTGTCTGTAAGCTTTCGCTTGGAATCTAATGTAATGTTGCTGCAAATGAATTTTTTCGTTGTGTTCAAAGTTTTGAAGCACATTAATAGAACACTGCGTGTATCAGGACACCATCGCGCACAATAAACATATACATTAGGCATGCGGCACTGATACGTTGGTGTTTATGTGACTGACCGCGTTGAACCCGACCATCATGCTACTTTCCATCCCTTTAAAGACAGCTACTCTCCATTTTAATGAGAGTCTGCACCCTAGAACTTCAACTCTTTTCAAAAAATTTAATGGCTATCTCACATGTTTGCAATGTTTACTCTAAAATCGCAAAACGAAAAAAAAGGTTCAAATGGCTTTGAGCACTATGGGACTTAACATCCGAAGTCATCAGTATCCTAGAACTTAGAACTACTTAAACCTAACTAACCTAAGGACGTCACACACATCCATGCCCGAGACAGGATTCGAACTTGCGACCGTAGCGGTCGCGTGGTCCCAGACTGAAGCGCCTAGAACCGCTCGGCCATCGCAAAACGATTTGGCTGTATTCGAATTACGTCTAATAAATGTTTGAAAAATGTACTGCGTAAGGGGCTGTAGCGCATCAAAGACGCCTAAGATAATTTTTGATTTCTGTTACAATAAAACCGAACTCTCTTCACTCTGAACTTGGCATAAACTCAAACTGGGGAAAACAAGTTGCAAGATTTCCAGGAAAAATGAAGCGAAACAGTTGGCAGCCAGTCGTTGGAAATCAATTATTTTGCCTGTTGACTGTCTAAATATAAATTTAGGGAATAAATTGAAGTCCTGTTCAGTACAATCAACACGTTACAAGGAAGCAGGCATTGGCTTACAATCACATGTCCCTACCACTGCACTTCCTCCAGAATATTGTGAGTAGATTCAAGAGAAAGGCTACGCTGATCTTGACATTACAAGACGAAGCCTCATATAAGCAGGAAGGGAAAATATTATCGTGCCGGTGAATTTTTAGGGGTATGTGTCTTATAGAAACTTTCATTTTCTGGTAAAATGTTAAAATTCATTTTACCATAAGTTTGTTTTTCTCAGCTCAGTGCCAACTTTTTTATCACAAATATTAACCAGTCTGAATGAAATGTTTGCAGGAAGTAGACTTGAGGTGTTTGCATTCTTTTATTCACTAATACTGTATTATCGGAAATGTAATTTGTTTATTTTATCATCTAATTTATGTACCAACAATAAAAGAAAATTTAAGAGTGAAATTTGAAATAAACACTGAAAACATGTTATCAATATTTCTCACAAAGTGAATGCACAGAACTGTTGAACTACTTCTTGTGAATGTACCTACAAATCTGGCATGTGAAAATTGCGGTGTGAGTGCGAAAAGTTGGTTTTCAAGAGTAACATTAAAATCATGTTGAAGATTGGGAGCTCGAAAACCGATGATGTTATAGACTTCAAAAGTTGGGTTTTTCTGTATCTTTTCATAATAGACTCGATTTTAAATGTTGGTTGCTATCGCCAAAGTAGAAGAAAAGTAAAACAGCTGGGTGGAGTCTCCCCTTAAGCACTGCTCCATATATTCTGTATGTTCATATCTAAGGCTTCGCCGAACCTACTTATGGTTATTCTTCTGAAGGCAGTACATAGTTTGCACTTCCTCCTCCTACACTATCAGTAAGCCGTTCTCCGCTAGGTAATGACACCTGACCATCCGATTTTCTCGTGAGTGCATACAAACGAGGCGCGAGCGAGCGTTGAGTCCTGTTGCTCGTCTAGCCGTATTCTCAGCAGGCCTGCTGTAGTCTACATGTGTCTCTGTAATTAGTTTCAACGTATGTTGATAGGCTGAAAAACTGCGACGAGTCACTTTTTTATGACAATTTATTTTTTGTTTATCAATTTCATACTGGTTTGCTCATCTTCTAACGGAGGAAGAAAGTATGCATTTAACTGCATATCAATTGCCATCGTTTCCGCTGCAAATATTTTGTGTTCGGTGTCCGCCCTTACAGATTTTGAGTCTAAGAACCTCTCAAGGCGAATGCTGCGATTATTCCCTAGAAAAGGCTTGGCCTTTGAGACAGTCTTGATAACGATGATGATGTTTGGTTTGTGGCGCGCTCAACTGCGCAATCATCAGCGCCCGTGCAAAGTCCCAATTTTGTCACACTCCAAGTGTCTATTGCAGGGAAGACCATTGGGAGATAATCTCTTTTCGTACCACATTAAATTTATTTACAGTATTTACAATAAACTAATTTTGAAAATTTACAGTTTTCTCTATAGTTCTGATGTTTTTTTTCAACACTGTAACTTCTGTGCGTACGCTACACAATTCAGAAACGATTTTTTAGGTTCCCAACAGTTTGTAGTTGCTTTAAAGTCTTTGCAATCGTTTCGCCAGCCTCCACTGCTGTCTTTTTTTCTTCTTATCCCATCAATGTTTAAAATTAGTCAGCAAAACTGATGACCGTGCTGCTCTGCACCTTCTCGAAGATTTTTCACTAATAAGTAAACTTTCGAATTAACTATTGATATTAACGAATTTATTTTTCGGTTCCATCCTTCTGAGACGTTATTAGCGCGATGGCGCCTTCCATTGCATTCCACATCTCTCCTAACTCGTACTAAGTCAGGTTATTGACACACTTTTGTGGCAGTGGAACACAGCTAAAGTTTACGTAACTCACTTCACTGCCGAGGGCAACAGGGAAAACCGCTGCTACGGCATTCGCCAATAACTTCTTGCGTGAAGTCGGGCCGGTGAAGCGAGTTATCTCCGAGAATGAGCAGCAATTGCAGTCACAACATTGGTTACGGATGGTTAGAAGAAGAAGGATAACACCGACCTTCATTTCATTGTTCCTTCCATTTTCAGATCCTTCTAACGCGTAATAAGAGAAATAGGTAAGTTACATAGGTTGTACTGCCTCCGAAAATATAACGCGTGGATATGTATCTTGAGCCGTTTCAAGAAATCCTGAATGAACTGTTGAACGCGTCTACGATGTCACCTCCTGTCTTGGTATTGAAAAATAAGGAGCCACACAGTAGGATAAAAGAGGCTGTGCGCTGACTAGCAGAGCCCAGACTCCGGGACAAGGCTACCACCGAAATGACGTTGAATAGTATTAAACGTGCAGCCGAAGTGATGCAGAAGACCTAGCTAAAGAAAGTAAATAAGGTTGAAAACGAAGGTTGAGTTTCACATCGGTGTAAAGGTCCTTGTTCGCTCTCATAACCTGTTAAACAAGCGAAAAGGAGTATGTAAGAAGTTCTTTTGCGTTTTCAGTGGTCCATGCCGCATTCCACACCCCAGTGCGGCGGAGCTACAGACTCTCCGATCGCGCATACCACGGAGATTACATCATATCTCCAATGTCAAGCTGCTAGTCGAGTGAACTAGGTGACGACATTAAGCGTTAATCAGTATGTGAAAACAGGTTGTATGTATGTTCCGTTTGATTGTGTAATATTCTATTAGCGATAAGTTGTAATTAATCAATGCATTATGTGGACATGCGCGCGATAACTGGATTACTATATTGATAAAATTCAAAGTGTCAGAAGAAAATAAGAAAAGTTGATGATCTTCGAGAACATCATGTCACTGATGTATGTGTTATGATCCGATGTTACAGGTCGATGGAATTACGTTCTAGATATGGAGTATCCTCTGGTGACAGGTTGGAGATCACTGGAAGGTGCTGCATTGGGTGTGAGGAAGATATGGAGCGACGTGAAGCATGTAATTAGCCACAGAGGAGTATATACGAAACTGATGTTTTTGTAGTAATAGAACTGTTTGAGTTATATCTTGAGTCATGGTTCATGTTCGTAGTAATAGGACTGCTTTCTGTTGTGATATATGTAGTAATATGTGTTTACGTTGTTGTGACGGAAGGTGGTATGAAGCATGTTAGTAGTGAGCCTCATGTTTGGTTGTAAGTGTTTTGTTTGTATGTGTAGTTTGCTACATCACTTGCACTGTGTGAGAATGTGTCCTCTGATCTGTGAATGCATATGGACTGTCGCGAACCCTATTGTTTACTTTGTGGCTATTCATAGCGAGTTGTCTCCGTGTTCACAGTTAAGTTAGTAAGTAAATTTCCTTTTCATTCATTAAATTCCAAAGCATTAGCGATCCATAAAATTTTGAAATGTTGTGAAGCAACATATAGTATAAAATATTTGGGATATATGCTTCAATTTTGCGGCCTTAGTGAGACATAAGACTTGATGGAAATTCCTGAAGTATATTGTGGTGGCCATTTTGTAAATGTCTTTTTAGCACACTTTTAATATGGAAGAAGTAAAATTCTATAATTTTTCTTTAATGTTGTGAAGCCCATATTGTAAAATACTTGGGGTAAATCGTTCTTTCACATTCTAACTTAGGGTAAAGTTAAGATTAACTTAGGAGACAAACCCCCTTGTAAGGCTTACGTGGGGACGGCTAATGGATGAGGTAACTTTGACAATATAAATGTACTATGATATGCAGTTGTCTGTGGGTCCAGTAGTTGGTGAGAATGCGACCGCCGAGTTCCAGCGCAGTCACATAAGTACTGGTAAGAGTTATTAGCAGCAGCACAGATGGGGAATGTCGGCCATCTGCAAGGTGCCAGCGGACAAGCCCCAACCTCTCCTGATGTCACGGCTGTCGCTGCCTCGCCCGGCTGCAGATAGGCAAAGTTGACAGCGACAGTGGCCAGGAGTAAACACCTGTGTTGGCAGGGAGGCCGACTGGCCAGCGACCCTCTGTCGGCGGCGTAAGGAGTCGTCAGACCATTTGCAGGCGGACCTGCAGACGAGGAGGCTGCAATACATTATGAGCCATCCTGCTACAGCCAATCACTACACTAGCAGCAAGAGGTGTGTCTGATTCATGGCTGGAATCAGGCACTGCGATGTTGTGTGACCTACATCCACGGTAGTAGAAAGAAAATTTGCACACCCAAGGTAGTTTGTTAACAGTAGAGGCTGTCAGTACTCCATTCACTGAAAACGCCACACTACGACGAGATGTGCGTTGGGCGAGACCCTACACCCGTAACGAATCGGCCGACCATGGGCAACATGACACTTGGTTTTCTGCCATCTGGTCCTCGTGGGCGACACCCATCTACCGTATCTGCACGTGCCACTGAGTCCTGTGGTGCAGCTGCCGAGCAATACGATGTGGGGTCGACATGAGCCACAGACAGAGGAGAGACGTCAGAGGGAAGCAGGTGACTTACGTCGCAGATACATATTTCGTATGCGTACTACAAACAATTTACAATTAATTCACACATTATAGAGTAACTTGTTCTCTATAAAATTTACAATATTACAGTGCTAATTTGTAAAATAAAATACATGAAACATTATACACAGTATAATAAAATATTATGCAGTCTTTGCTTCATATCTCATTCTTCAAGAAGTCCACATATGCCCTGGCTGTTTCGCTGCACGCCATCAGGTCTTGGACCGTGCAATCTCTTTGATGGTTTCCTAGCGGACATTGAAGCAGGTGGTTCATGGTCTGGATGTTCCCACACGGACACAAAGCACTTTCACTAATTCCCCACTTGTGCAGATTTTTGTTACATCTGCCCATTCCTGAACGCAGCCTGTTCATGGTTTTCCATCGTTCTCACTCATGCTCCGCACCTGGTGGCAGCACTTCCTCAGAATCGTGAGCAGATTCTTGTTGTTCCTGCGACAGTCTTTTTCTAGAAGTGTTTGGTGGATCTGTGAGTGGCTCGGTTGAGTGGAGAAAACTATTTCTTGACTTAAGGCGTTTTGGTACCATTTGGTACCCATGTAGCGGATGACTTTGATCTTGAACCTGTTTTGTCCGTTCAATTCTGCTCTGTATTGAACGTCGTACATTTGGCGGAGCAATTCCTGATAAGGAGTGTAGGTATTCTACTCTTGCTGGCTTAAGAGATCCAGTAATATGTCTACACGTCTGGTTCAGGACAGATAAACAGTCAACAGTCGCTGACAACCGCACATCGAGTCCTCCAAGTGTCCTCCGAGTATCCCACAATCCCACATGGAAGTCCACTCTCGTACCCTGATTCACCAGTGTTTGTGTATGTGTGACGTGTCCCAAAGTGTTGTGAACATAAAGTGAATCACATGTGCTTTCTTTCAGCAAGACTGAAAATTTTGTTTTTTTGTCTTATATTGCTGTTTCTCTTGTGTTGGATGAACTTTAATCTACATAGTTAATTGAGGCGGAATATTCATACCCCACTCTCCTTAAAAATTCTACATGCTTTACAGCAGGAATAATCAACGTTTATCAGTGACTTATTTATTTAATTTTTCACTTGTAAGACTCATGACTTCAGTCTATTTGCCTAATTCATGAGACCACATTTTTAGCACTATCAACCAATAACTACATGTCCCATTTTGAGAACTATTGATTCATCTCAGTTTAAATGAGTTAATGTTCTGCAATGACTCATTGACAGGACTTAAATATACATCACTCCTGGAATGTGGGGAAGCTCTATTTTATGTCCTCTACATAAACATATTATGACATAATGGTTGTTCTTGTTTTACCTGTTGTTTTTCATGGCATTTCATCTTGTGAACTTTGTATAATTTTTTTCTCTGTAACATGATTTTCTCTCAGTATTTTCTTTCTATGATGATTTCTTATATTTCTTTGTTTTTTGCTTGGATTTGTTTGTAGACGATGCTTAGTTTTTATTGCTTCCCTTATGTGATTTTATCTTGTAATTTTATATATTTGATTCATTTGATTTCTTGCAAAGACTGAGTTCTCTATGACAATTTTTGTAAATGATATTGCTCATGAGTTTAGTCAAGATCTATATTTTGCACTCACTTCTCTTACATTCAGCATAAGATAAAATGTTCACTTTATCGTAAGATTCATACTGTAATGATTGGCACAAAAATTGGTTTGCAACTGACAATTATTTCTTACGATATACTGATAATTTTTACTTTATGGACCGTCTGACAGCAACTGAATGAAATGCAATTTCATTTCTTATTTCTATATCTTGCAAAATTTTCATTTGGTGCTGGCGCCAGCACACCATTCATCATAGAGGTTATGAGAGTATGGATAGAGGCCAACGACAAGACTAGCTGGAAACGCGCCGCTAACGCCCTCTCAGCCGCCATTATTTAGGATCGCGCCGCGGACCGGACGGCCTGTTTAGCCAATTAGTTCGAGCCTGTTATGCCAGTGAACGTTATGTTTTCCAAATATACAGTAGGTTCTGACGAACGTAAGATTAATGTTGTGTCTCATTCTTGCCGTAGTGCTGTGCAACGATGTTCTAACAAACTACAGTGCGGCGCACGAAATGTGTTACCAATTGTTTCTTTCACAATTTACGACTTATATTAGATAACCCGCTGGAATCTCTACAGCAGTACCTGCAGAGCTTGGAAAAGCAAATGAGCTACGAAATGACGTGTAGTTCACGATACTGCCGCTAGGAGACTAGTAAACAGCAATGGCTGACAGTGGAAGACTGACGACACAGCAACGATCGGCAATTGTGTTACTTTTCCATGAAACGAAAAGCCTTGTTGTGACTCAGAGGCGTCTTCGACAACAGTTTAACACAAGATGGGTCCCTTGCAAGAAGACCATCCACAGGTTGTACGATAAATTTGTACAGGAAGGAAGAGTATTGGAAGCGAACCGACCTCGGCCTAAGCCTGTTTGCTCGCCAGAGAAAATTGAAGCGGTAAGAGTTGCTGTACAGAGAAGTCCCAGGAAATCGTGTAGAAAGGCAGTAGTGCATCTGGGAATATCCAGACGCTCTGTTCAACGCATTCTTAAAAGTGACCTTCATATGTAGCCATACATGATGACCTGTGCACAGAAGCTCACTGAAGAACACAAGAAGCAGAGACTACTCAGTGGGCGGAGGATAGGGAAAAAACTCTCAACAACGTTGGGTTTTCAGACGAGGCGCATTTTCATTTAGACGGTATGGTTAACAAGCAAAATGTACGCGTTTGGGCCACTGAAAACCCACATGTGCTTCATGAACGACAACATTATGCTCCGAGGATTACAGCGTGGGCAGCAATATCCAGTCACGGAATTATTGGACCCTTTTTCTTTGAAGAAACTGTGAACAGCTAGCGTTATTTGAGCATGCTTCGCAATAGCTTCATTCCACAGTTTCTTGCTACTGCCTTGCCCTTCAACACGCAGTGGTTCATGCAAGATGGAGCAAGGCCACATACTGCAAAAACTGTGTTGGAGTTTTTACACGAGAATTTCGACATGCGGATCATTTCACTCAGGTTTCCAGGTCGCTTCAATGACGGACAAAATTGGCCCCCCAATAGTCCAGACCTCAATCCATGTGACTTTTTTCTTTGGGGGGTACCTAAAGGAATAAATTTTCCCGAAACGTCCACGTGATTTAATGGAGCTCAGAAGACGTATTCTTCAAGCTTGCAGTGAAATTACGGAAGACATGTGCTGTAGGGTAATCACTAACTGCAGTGTTCGTTTGAAGGAAGTTAGGAAATGAAATGGTGGACATATTGAGCATGTGCTGAGTTAGAACAAATCTCCATGGACGGCTCTTCATTGTAGTATATGTTCCTTTCAGATTTTATTGACAATAAAGTTTATATTCAAAAACAAAATGGTAACACATTTTGTGCGCCACCCCGTATTTGTCTCATTACGCATTGCTGGCCATTGAGTTTAACTTTCAGTTAGACACAGGTGACTAAGTAATCTTGCTTAATCGTGCCACGTGCGAACAGTTAGGCTCACCTCGCCTTCTTAAATCGAGCAATCACCTCATTGCTTACAACAGACAGGAAATTCCAGTGCTTGGACAGTGTAGTTTGCCTGCCACATGCAAATCTCACACCAGGACAGTGAATTTTATGGTATTGAAATCAAGAGACAGTGAGAACATTTTCGATTTAGATGCCTTTGATTTGTTTGGCCTTAGCATCCAAGACAATCTACTTTCCATATCGGCTTCTGATGCGAAAGCCAGCTTAAATAATTTCCTGAAGTATTTTCCGAAGGAATGGGAAAAGCTAATAGCTTTGTAGCGCACGTTACATTGAAAGACATTGCACAGCCTAAGTTTTTTCGGGCATGCCCCATTCCAATTGCCTTAAGAGACAAAGCAGCCAGTGAATTGCAAGATAATGTTGTAATTGCTCCCATTCAAGCTAGTCACTGGGCAAGTCCACTAATTTCGTTGCCTAAGCCTTCTGGTCGCATTCACATATGTGGTGAGTTCAAGTTTACAGTCAACTCGCAGACAATAGTTGACACTTATCCGTTACGTCGCCCTGAGGAACTTGGCTCTGAGCATTATAGGACTTAACATCTGAGGCCACCAGTCCCCTAGAACTTAGAACTAATTAAACCTAACTAACCGAAGGACATCACACACATCAATGCCCGAGGCAGGATTCGAACCTGCGACCGTAGGGGTCGCGCGGTTCCAGACTGTAGCACCTAGAACCACTCGGTCACAGCGGCCGGCTTGCGTCACAAAAATGTACCTTTTGTGTGGTCTAAAGATTGTCAAGGCGCATTTCAGAAACTCAGAAATGCCTTGCTTAGTGACTGATGTTTAGTGCATTTTGATTCTGCCAAGCCAGTAGTTTTGCAAGTCGATGCTTCTTCTTACGGAATCGGCGCTGTGCTTTCGCACAGAATTGGTGCACAAGACAGAGCTATTGCTTTTGCCTCAAAGTTGTTAACTCAGACTCAGTACAATTACTCTAAAATTGAAAAAGAATCTCTCGCTATTATGTATGGCGTGATAAAATTCCATCACTATTTGTATGGTCGCAAGTTCTGTTTAGTGACAGATTCCAAGACTCTGATTTTGATGCATCTGCAGCATCTTGTTGCCAAGTCGATGTGCAGGAATATTTTCCCTTTTCCCTGAACTGCTGGAATCTTTTCCCTTGCACTACAGAAAAATAGTTCAGGCCACGGAAGCAAACCCAGATCTCAAGATTTGTTTGCATTGAATTCACACATCTTGGCCTCGTTCATTGAACAGTATCCAGAACTCAGTTGTGCGCCGATGTTTTGCAAGTCGGCAAAGGCTTTCAGTTCAACAAGGTGTGAGTCTAGTTCAAAGTCACAGTGGACAATCCTGTTCAAATGGCTCTGAGCACTATGGGACTTAACTACTGAGGTCATAAGTCCCCTAAAACTTATAACTACTTAAACCTAACTAACCTAAGGACATCACACACATCCATGCCCGAGGCAGGATTCGAACCTGCGACCGTAGCGGTCACGCGGTTCCAGACTGTAGCGCCTAGAACCGCTCGGCCACTCCAGACAATCCTGTGAGCTTATTCCCAAAGCATTCCAAAGAATGTGTTACGGTTGCTCCACCAAGGACATTGCGGAATTGTTCGCAGTAAACAATTAGCACGCTGGCACTGTAGGGTTGTCAGGGCATGGACGACCACATTGAAGAACGGCACAGTGCCTCGAATGTGTGGAGAACTAATCTGCTTCGCCACAGACATTTGCAACTTGGCCTAAGACTCAGTCGCCATGGCAACGAGTGCACACAGACTTTGCAAGATCATTTTGGAACACTCGTTGGCTCATAGTGGTAGTCTCTTTCAACGAGTCCCCATTTGCGGTGCCTATGGCTTCTGCCATATCACATAGCACCATTCAAGGATTGTCCTCAATATTTGGCATTGAAGGTTAGCCAGAAGCAGTCGTGTTGGACAAAGGACCACAGTTCACTTCCCATGCCTTTGAACAGTTTTGTGAATGCAAGGGCATTCATAATCTAATACGTGTTCTGTTTCAGCAACAGTCCAACGGAGAAGCTGAATGCTTTACACGCACTTTCAAGAAGAAATGCTCAAGCTTCACACCACCCACACACGAGAACAGGTGCTGAACTCTTTCTCGCCTCCTATCGCTCCCACCCACGAGACAAGCCATCACCGGCGGAACTTCTGCATGGCCGCCGCCATCGGACACTGCTACACTTGCTACACCCACTGCAGCATCCGGCGCCGCCAATGGTCTGCAAGTATCGCTTTGTGCCGTGCAATCTTGTTCTTTTCAGTGTCTGTGGCAACCATGGGTGCTGGGAAAGAGGCATGATCCAGGAACGCATTGGCTCATATCTGTACTTAATTGCAGGTCCCGATGGTTTGCAACGCTACCACCAGTACCAAATTTGCTGACGTCATTTGTCCCTTGATTCTGCTGCTTTTTTTCTCCCAGGTTCATGGCTTCACGGGCCCTCACAGCCACCCACTGGTGCCACTAGGGCACCCCAGGAGGAGCGGAAGGATGATGCGCTCTTGCCCTCGCTGGCCCCACTCTCTGTCCCCTTGGACATGGACCCACCATCGCCATCGCCATCACCATCGTCATCGCCTTCGCCATCATCACCCCAGCACACTCTCTCAGGCCTGGATAGCGCCCTGACAGCAGTTTTCTGGAAGTGGTTTCTGTTACCTCGCAAGCCAGATGGCGGGGTACGGTCGGCAGTATGCCGTTCTCCACAGTCACGGCTCCTGGCCCACCACGACGTCCAGTGTCCTGCCTCCCTCCTCGTTGTCGTTCACAGCTCCACTACATGACAACGGTGCTGTATTTGTGTGTGTGTGTGGCGGGGGGGGGGGGGGGGGGGGTAGGAATGGGTTGGTCGCCATACGCAGGGTCAGCACACCATGTGGCATAGAGGTTACGAGAGTATCGATAGAGACCAACGACAAGACTCGCTGGAAACACGCTGCCAACGCCCTCTCAGCCGCCAGTATTTAGGATCACCGCCGGGGTACGGAGGGCCAGTTTAGCTAGTTAGTTCGAGCCTGTTACGCCAGTTGGTTCAAGTCTGCACACCGTGGCATGTTTATGAATAAAGAACCCAGTTATTAATTGTGTGCAGTTTGTATTATAGAACGAGGATACCGGCCACCAACCGACATCCTCTCCTAGCTTCCCAAGGTACAGCTCTACTGAGGCAACGAGACGACATAAAAGTAGCTAAAGAGAATACAACAGTTTTGATAAAAAAAAGTTTGGAAATACTATTCCATTGGCAAGGATACACCATGATAATTTTTTTCTCTGTGTGAACCGTTCTTCGAAAGCAACCTTCGGTTTCGCTACAGTTGTTAACCACTGAAGCGTTCAGTACGACTCTGCCTGGAGAGAAAGAGGGATGCGAGTGTGTGTGATATTACAGCGGCATTTCTCAGCGGCATTTCAACGCCAAATAGAACATCTTCTTAAATTTCATATTCATGACTATGTTCTGTATGTATCTGTGTAATCCATTACCATGTATTCATATCATACCCTTCCTGTCCCCACTGTCGTTTGCTGGTATGAATGTCTGATTGTGTATAGCTGGCACATAGGATTTTCTTAGTTGCTGGTGGCTACGTTGGATCATAGAGGCGTTAGTGTCCACTGGTTGGAATCCATTGTGAGGTTCGTACAGGTAGAAATTGATAACGCTCTCTGAACCCTTCTGGGTTTCTATGTAGACACCGGTGATGGGGCAGGTTAGGTTTACTCTTCCCTAGGACGCCGGTGAGTAAGGATACTGTAAGTAGTATCTCTAGATACTGAGTTTAAATGTGTAAGAGTTAGATTTGTTCGAGATACCGGTAGTCACTCTGATGTGTGGCACTGATAATCACGATGTACCAACTATTTTAGTCAGGGAATGGAGTTAATTTCGTTAGTATTCACTTTATTCGATGAGATCTTTTGTGCAACTGAAACTTAGCGTGGACGAGCGGTGCCACCACGTGATGCACAGCTATAGTTAGCTTCGTGTATCATGTACTAATGTGTCGTGTGCTTTGTGGAATACTTGTGTTACATTTTATTTAATTTACCGTCCAGTTTGTCTTTCCTTCCCACGGACTTACTCGCCTGTACTCTGGCACAGCGCGCGTTTCTTTGTAAACCGTGGGGCTCGAATTCGATGTAGACACCTCACTGAATCCTCAGTTTCAGCGTGGAGTAGATGTAGATGTGCTCACGTTTGGTATATTTATTTACAAAATTACTGAGTTGTACGGAATTTAGTAAGTGGGCTTCATTCTCTGAAACTGAACGTTTCAGTCAGTCGCGTTCTGACCCAGTGAGCTTTCGTGTGGAGTTTGGAAGCTTCCATCTAAATTATATCTTTTGTTGTGTGAGGGATCAGTGTGAACGTGGTGTGTGTGATCTTGATAAATCGTAACCAGTAATTTAGCAGACTTGCTCTCACACATGTCGGCTCTGTTGTTACGTTGTATAATGTACCACGTGCCGAGATTCAAGCGCCAGCATTCAAGCATTCCAAGTAACCGTGTTTTAACTTAATATCTGTGTGTGTGTTACTTTTAAAGAGGAAATAAACGTTAATTATTGCTATATTCGTTGCTATTACATCTCACAGCGCCATTCCGCTTCCTAGTCAGGATCCTTAAAGTCAGTCAATTTGCGTCTCCCCTTAATAGTGTTTCAACGAAATTTATCATGATGGTTGTATATGCAATATATGGTTTGGTATTTTATTAAATCGTCAAATGATCTATGAGGTGGCGCCTTTTTATCAGTTTAATTAATTAACATTTAAATAGATTTGGCCGACTAACCTGAAATTTTGTGTCTGGTTCTTGTTCCAGGGAAGCGAACGTAAGCCCTACTTGCATAACAATTTTTGGGATTTAGGATATCGGAAAAGAGATATTTCCCAAAGCTGATCCTACCAGTATCTTGCAGTAGTAAGAGACGACAGGTATCATTCACAATTTCAAACGTAACTAACACTCACGATCGTTACGACCTGCATTTGAAGAAAATATAATTTGCTACTAGCGCTACTCTTATGCGACTTGCGGGTAATTTGAACAGACACCATCTTTCAGATGTGGAAACATTCCTACCACCTTTCGTCCACGTCGCACAACTCGTTCTCGGTACTGCGATTTTTTTCCGTCAGTGTATTTCCTCCTCTTCCACCACGTCCATCTGTCGGCCATTGTCATGCGAAACGATAACAAATCTTCCTATTGGCACTTCGGATCTACCCTCACATAGATCTCTTACTTCATTTCGTTTATCATCATTTTCCTCAAGCTCCAATTGGTTATCCTTCGAGTCAACTGGTTCTTGTGCGACCAATTCTGTACTTACATGTATAGCGGAACAACTATGTACTTGTGATACTGGTATAAATTTGTAAACATTTTTCAAGTATTATTTTGTGAGAAAGATCGGTATGAGCGAGCCAAGTTAGGTTTGTCTTCGAGTCGAGTATCAGAAGTTTGAATCTTAAATGGTAAAGAGATAGTATTTAGTAAAGTAAACGAGTAGTTTAGGTTATTATTGAATGCAATGACCTATGAGCTACACCAAGCCTTTAAAAATTAATTAGAATTAGAACAAAAACTGTATAGAAGCTGAGTGCGAGTTCTGATTGGACGAGAAGAGTGGCGTCCATTGGTGACGCGTGCAACCCTAGCGGAAAGGCAGACGTACTACACGCGCAAACAAAGTTGACACTCGGTGCGATGGCTGACGGGAGCGACCGTAAAGGCGTTTCCCATTTACAGCCACCCCCAGCACGCACCGCGTAGTGTGTCAACTTTGTTTGCGCGAACAATAGCAGGGGCCTTGAAGTGAGGGGACCTGTTGCTCATGGCTGTGCAGGTGAGTGCAATTAGATGTAGAGCAGCGAGTAAGAGATAAGAGTTGGATAGAGGAATTACTGGAATTCCCCTCTAGAAAAGAGAAGAATGTTGAAGATAAAGAAAAGGTTGCTTAAAGAAAGAATGAGCAAACAAGCAGAAGCTAGGATAAGGAGACATGATGAAAAGATTAATAACCCAAAATTAAAAATTGGAAATATAATTTTGGTCAAAATGCATGAAAAGTCAAGTGAAATTGACCATGAGATTAGCAAGTTCAAATTCATTTATAAGGGATATTTTAAGATAGTGAATATTCCAAGTACCAATACTTACTATTTGAAGTTTCCTGTATGAGGAAAACCTTTAGGGATCAGAAACATTGCAGACATTAGAAAGTATGAGTAAAGAATTCTAAATATGATGATCAAAAGTTGTATGTAGTAACAAGGAAATGAAATGAAAATATTTAATAAGCTTGATGCATACATTGTAAAAAATGTTCTACTGAACATGGACAAGCAAATAATTCAAAAGTTGGAAGTTTCTTTAAAGTAGTTTCATGTTGAAGTATGTGAAAATTAATTGGTGAAATTGATAACAGTTATAAGTCAAGTGTTGTTATCATGAAAGATACATGAGAAGGGACTAAAAAAGTATCTGAAATGAAAACAAAAAAATAAGAATAGGAAATAAGGTGGATAGTACAATCACAAGCAGTATCTGAGTGAAAAATTTGATAAGCAAATATTTTAATTCTTGTGAAACATTGGTTTTTACAAGATTAAAGAATGATAATATGTCTCTTTCAAACATAATTGTTCGCAATATAAATAAAGCATTACAGTGTAATTTATATGAAAATTTAAAGTAAGAGATTTTTTGAATAAGTGAAAAAATACACTTTTATTAAACATGGAATATATACAGTAATCGAGATGAAATAGTTGAAAACTATATATTAATAAACATTGTATATATGTGTTCAGACTTTGTTTTCGTTTTTTTTGTTTTCGAGACTGTGAGTACAATAATACACTTGCATATACTTGTTGTAAGGAAACATTTCCTTGTGAGTATCCTTCTTGAAGGATATCTCAAGGAAATGTGGGGCACATATAACGGAACAACTTTTTACTTGTGATGCTGGTACAAATCTGTAAAAATTTTCCAAGCATTACATTGTAAGAATGATCGGTAATAGCGAGCCAGACTGTGTTTCTCTTCACTACTGTCGAGTCTAATATAAGAAGTTTGAATCTTAAATGATAAAGAGATAATATTTTGTAAAATAAAAGGTTAGTTTATGTTATTATTGAATTTAATGACCGATGAGCTATTCCTTGCTTTTTAAAATTAACAGAATTAGAATCAAAATTGTAGAGAAGCAGAGGGCGAGTTCTGATTGGACGAGAAGGGTGGCGTCCATTGGTGACGTATGCAACCCTAGCGGAAGGGAGAAGTAGCTGGAGCCTTGAAGTGAGAGGACCTGTTGCACGTGGCTGTGCAGGTGAACAGTAATACTGTGCAATAAGTGCTCTAAAGCGTGTGGTGTCGTTTATGTGCACTGTGGAAAGTCGTCTCGTAAAGTAATTCTATTTTTTTTCAAATTTCTATATTAAGAAAAAGTGAAATTTCAGTAAAGTTTCGTAATATTTTTATAGATGGCTCAATGAAATCGTCGCCATATTTTTTTCAAAATAGCTAGAGAAAATTACTCGTAACAGATAATTCAAAATTGCTACAAAGCACATAATATTTCAATAAAGCAATTAAAGTAATTAGCTCATTTAGAGCTTGGTGACAACAAACAATAGCACGTAAAATTTATATCAAACGGGTAATCAAGGTCAGTTTCATCGCAGAACAACCCCTGGTAAATAGTTTGCTGTTTGATGGGTGGATACAGTCCAATGCAGGCAATGATACTTGTGAAAAGTGAATTGTAAGAGGGAATGTTAGTTAGAGGATCGAACCCCCTAGATCCATTCATTGCTTGTGTAAAGAATAAAATAGGTCTTATCCAAAATAACAGGTAATACTGAGAGTTGGCAATGCTCTCTTAGGATTTAAAGGTTGGCTACAGCGCGCATACACAAGCTGTGGAATCTAAGATATTGTTGTCGCGCTTCGCAGCGTATGGATTAACTAGTGGCAGTTTTGAAGCCAGAGTAGGAGCCCGCCTGCTGTGGTGCGCGCGTGTGTTGGGCGAGGGGTCGTCGCCGGGCTGCCGTACTGCTGTGTCCGCCAGCAGCGACACAGGATTTGGTATTGAGTTGATATTTTTTATAATTTGCAGCGCGCTTATTAATTTAAAGAAAAGGGTTTGTGTATGTGTGTAGCAGCAGACGGTAATTTTGGTAATGATAGGAGTTGAATTCTTAATGGAAACCATTGCTAGGCGAATAGATTAAGTATTGATTTTTGTCATAGATTTCTTTTGTAATTGTCAGGGAATTGTTTCACTATGTATTTAATTGAGAAGTATTTCAGTCTGTCTCAAGAGTTTGATTAATTTGTAATATTGCTTTAATGCCACTGGAGGCATCTACATACGAAGCGATTATTCAAAGAGCTTCTAGCGTTTTGTTAATTGAATGAGAAAGAATCGCTTTCAGAATATAGTTTTTTAAAAAAATGGAATTAATTGCTTGGGTTATAATTTATCGCGTTTAGATTTGACCAAACCCTTTCTCTTGAATTATATGTAGTTGTAGTAAGCAGCAGCAGCTGCAGCAACAGCAGGAGCCGCCATACAGAACATGCATTGCACTCAGCATGAATAATAGGTTTTTTATGTTTTTGTCAAATAATGGAATGTAGCAGATCAAACAGTGGCAGCAGAAAGACCAAGTAAGTTATCTGTTGCGCACAGGACCAATTAAAAAATTAAATAAAGTTTAGGCGATCTCTGTAATAGTAAAGTTAACAAGAGCACAAACACGAGATTTTCAGTAGAAAACACGAGATAGAGCTCGCGACTTTCAATACACAGATTAAACAAAAGTCAATCATATAACATTTTACAGGTAAGCTTGCTAACTGAGTAGATATGGTACTCCAGAGAGTAAGAAAAGGGAACAGTGATTTTGTCTGTGCTGAGACGCAGTTTTAAACGCAAGCTAGGGAATAGCGAAAGTGGCAGCAGCCGGGGGTTGCTGGGGTTCTGTTGGCGCAGTGTCGCAACTTTTGTGTGTGTGTTGAGGGGTCGAGCTATGGGACGACCCGAGCAGACAGCGCGGCGCGGAAACGCTCTTAGCGGAGTTTCGCGCTAAACACGTAATGTAAAGCAAAGTTATTTAACGAAGGAATGAGAGTGTTGCAAAGAGAAGTGTCAGCTATTACACAAACGAATAGGGGGGAGGGGGTTTATATAATTGTCCAAATTTAGTATGATGACCAGACGGACATTTAGGTCACGGCATTTGCTCAATTAAAGATTAATTTTAAAATCGTGAGGGTTTAGCTGCACGTGCAATGTCTGCACTCCTATTGTATTCCTGTTATAATTAACTTTCCAACAATAACGCTTTAATGTCCTGCCTCTCATATCACCTCGAAAACACATGTTTCCTGTCGTTTTTTGGCAACTGCTTTTATCCACAGCCATAAGGTTCTGGACCTGTGTGGAAACTAGTTCTCCTCATCATTCTTCGTTTTGTTATTTTGGAAGTTAACTTGTTCACAGTTGGCAAAACTACCTGCAACGTTTCCTCTCATGTTAATTTGTGATCTCTTCCAGCCGTCCCTTTCAGCTATATTGATCTCCATTCTCTCCTTTTTCCAAAAATTTGTCAATCATTTTACGATCCCTATCACTGTATCTTTTTTATAGAATTTAAACTTACTTTCGGCTGTTCGAATTTTATTTTCAGATTGCAATTTCACCATTAAGTCATTTTCAAGCATAAGGTTTTGACGTACTGGCAGAGATATTATCTGTAGTGATTGACAACGCATCTGCACACTTTAAAGCTCCGCTACATTCTGCTTCCGGCAACTGTTGCACATGACCCCACTGAGCACACCAAGCCAGTCGTCAAATCAATATCCTTTCCTTTTGTTGGAATATTTTTCATTTTGACTGATTTATTATTTAACCTCTTGGAGTTGTGTAGCCATTTATAATAATAAAAACAATCGTTACATAGTTTTGTCTTTTCAAGGTAATATACATATAAAATCTTCATTTTATGAATTATAGAGATATCTACATTTCCAACATACACATATTGATATCAATCTCTCGACAATTGCATCAAAAATTATTTTAAAAAATGTATTATTTAATGTGCTTGGTATAGTTGTTCCATTAGACTGTGCCCGTTTACATTCTGTTTTAGAACGACACCAGCAGCGTGGGATGAGGCGTCTGAGAAAACCACTAGTGGGGTACTGGCAGTGGCAGTGGCAGTAGTTTGCTTGAGGCTTGTCTGGTAGGCTACAAATGCTGCCTGTGGTTCGTCAGTCCAAGTGACAGGTGTGGCAACACGCGCTTTGGGGCCAGGGAGGATGGCAAGTAGTGGCTCCTGGGCTTTAGCAGCTCAGGGTAAGAAACGACAGTAAAAATTTATTATCTCCAAGCAGTGACGCACTTATGCACTGTTTTGAGGATCGGATTACATGCAAGTACGGAGCTGCACTCCGCTGGAGAATGGGTAGTGGTAGTGGAAACCCTAAATCTTAGGAATGTCATTTCATTAGTACCAATGACACATTTAGGCAGAATTATGAGAATTCAGTAGTTTGCAAACTTTTGGAAAACACTTTCAGACAAAGACCAACTTACCACCCCGGCAGAAGTCCAGCAGGTCCCCCAGCTGAAGTGCAGGCAGCCAGCTACAGGTTTGAATGACATCTTAAACGAAAACCTCTGTCGGCTTCCACGCAAACCACTGGTCTTATTTACCAGTGTCCTGAACTGCTGTCTCACAACCAGCCTTAGCCCCCCCCCCCCCCCCTTGCACTCTGAAAGCAGGCCAAACTGATTGTCATCCCCAAGCTCTCTAAGGATCCTACAGTCCCTAATAACAACAGGCCCGTTAGTCTTCTGAATACTGTGGCTAAGGACCTAGAATCTTTGATCCTCCACCACATTTCCCAGCCTCTGGCGGCGGCTGAGACAATCCGTCCGGAACAGTACAGATTTGCTTCCCACGTGACGGCCGAACTCCAAGTTCTTAGGATCACGGGACGTGTTAGCAAGGGCTCTAACTCCACCATGTCGACGCCAGCGGTTTTCCTGAACCTGCAAAATGCGTACGACAAGATTTGGCAGGACAATCTTGCGTACAAATTGCTGACACAGACGACCATATCAGACATCCGTATCAAGATCGTGGATGATTTCCTCCTCAATAGAAACTTCTTGGTTACTCAGCAAGGAAAACGCTTGAGCTTACGTCACATGTCGATGGGTACCCCTCAAAGCTCCTTGTTGTCTCCCATCCTCTTTAACATTTACGTTAATGATACTCCAGTCACGCCACACTGCCACATGGCACAATACGCCGATGATACGGTACTCTATACGACCGACCGCAACATGGACCATCTCATTGCTCGTACCCAGAGGCAGGTGGTCGTGACAGTCACCTGCTGGTGTTCAAGCAAGATTGCCCTCAATGCCGCCAAAAGTACGGCAGTCTACTTCACCAAACAGCGCCCAATCCTTCACCACAGCCGGCCGGTGTTGCCGAGCGGTTCTAGGCGCTACAGTCTGGAACCGCGAGACCGCTACGGTCGCAGGTTCGAATCCTGCCTCGGGCATGGATGTGTGTGATGTCCTTAGGTTAGTTAGGTTTAAGTCGTTCTAAGTTCTAGGGGACTGATGTCCTCAGAAGTTAAGTTCCATAGTGCTCAGAGCCATTTTTTGAACCTCCACCACAACATCACTATTGCGGGCGTCCAGGTCCCATTGTCCATGGATACCAAATATCTAGGTGCCCAGATGGATAAGAGCTGCTATTCCATCGCCGTGCAGAATACGTCACCCGAAAAGGACAAAAGCTGATAAAAGCGTAGTACTCACTTTTCAACAGCAGGGAACTGAACTTAGAAACCAAGCTCCGACTGTACCGTACGGGTGTCCACCCTTCCCTCACCTATGGCTCCTCCGTGTGGGTCATGATTAAAGCCTTCCTGCTGCAGACCCCCCAGCGCCTGCAGAATAAGGTGCTTCGGTGGAGCCTGAATGTCCCTCCCCTTATGACTGTTGTTACCGTCCACGAGCAAACAAACATGGTAACGTCCATTCGAGAGAAGGCAAGGCATCTCTATGACAAAGTGGATTGGTTCCCCTTCGTCGAACTGTGTTCGAATCTGCTCCTCGTGTCACTTTTCGTGGCCATCTCGTCCAAATTCTTCCGTTACTGATCGCACAGTAGCTGCTACTGCTGTTGTATCTGTTGTTACTGGCACCGTAATTGTTGCTGCAGCTGTTCCGTTTCTGCTTGTTGCTATTGCAACAGTTCCATCATACTTTCATTGGGGTCACCACTTTGTGGGTACGTAAGAAACGGTACACTTCACTTCAAGATAGCGACATATTATTAGTGTGCTCGATAACAGGATAAACAACTGCTGTTACTTGTATTATTATAATCCTGTTCGCTACTTTATGTAACGCACGTCTGGCAACCATACACTCCTCAGCGCCGGTACTGTGGCAGGCTAAGGTGTACTGACTTTTGGAGATCGCAGTCTTCCCAGCATTGGTC
Source organism: Schistocerca piceifrons (assembly GCF_021461385.2). Taxonomy (NCBI): domain Eukaryota; kingdom Metazoa; phylum Arthropoda; class Insecta; order Orthoptera; family Acrididae; genus Schistocerca; species Schistocerca piceifrons. The sequence continues at coordinate 267,732,883 of NC_060149.1, forward strand.
GTTCGCGACGTTGCCGAGGGATAGAGGTGGAGTCACCTGAGAGTTGAGGTGGCTACCGATGAATTTGCAGGTCATTTGGAGCTGAACACTTCATAAATAATCTTTTGGGATAAAACTGTTTTAACACTCAGAAACATTCTGTACGTGCTTGAGCATTGTCCTGCAAAATGATGGTCAGGTCCTGCAGAAAGTTTCATCACTTCTGTCTCTATGCTGTTCATTTTTGGAACACAACCTACGATCAGCTTAGAGACAGAATTGATGAAACTTTCTGCAGGACCTGACCATCATTTTGCAGGGCAATGCTCAATCACGTACAGGCAAGCTGTTACTGATTTGTTTTACTGCTGGGCTACTAAGTGCTATATCACCTACTGCACTCCCCTGACTGAAACCCTCGTGAGTTCAACTCGATTTCTACACTGAATGAAACACTTCACGGTATTCGCGTCAGAACTGCTACAAATTCGTCGGGCAAAAGACCGCGCCGCTCGAACTGTCAACACAACTGGCACTGCTAAGAGTATCCTACGACTTCCACATCACTGGCAACGGGTTATACACAATGCTGGTGACTACTTTGAAGGTCAGTAAAACTTTGAAACCCATATCTACTTTGTACGAGCTGTAAATAAATAGTTGACACTATTAAAGTTCCAACCCTCGTATAAAGGGTATTAAAAGACTGAACTGGATGGTAATCACCATGCTTAAGAGCATATAGTTTGGCTCCTGCATTATCTGTTGATATGTCCGATGCTGAGATAATTCAATCACTGCATTGCTGTGGGGCCAGTGGCGGATACAGAAAATCCTCAAGGAGGGGACGCTGAAGATATCATGAGCTACCTTTACTTTTACTGTAATAAAAAATAATCAAATCACATGCAAAGTTTAAGAAAGTTTTATTTAAACTGATTATACACATATACAAGACAATGCCATCTTATGAAATAAAGAAGTTAGAATTGTGGTTCTCTTCCTTAAACGATGAATTCTATGCGACTACTCTTCCTTGCAAATTGATTGGTTACATCGTCAATAGGACAATCAATGTCAGCGTGAGTGTTCAACAGAGCTAAGCTATTAAGCCGATTTCCTTCATTGTCGACCTCAGAGAAATCTTTATACGCCGCAATGTTGAAAAACTTCTTTCTACTATAGCAATAGATGCAGGTAGACAAGCAAATATTTTGTACAGCGTTGCAAAGTAGGATAGTCAGATCTAGTACAAACAGACAACGCTTGCATAACAGAATCGTGATCGTTAATGGCGTTTATGCTCGTTAGCTTGTGTTGAAGAATCCCTCCCATTAGTCTCTTTTTAATCACAAAGAGTGATTCTTCTTCAAAGAACGGTAGTTTAGCTAAGCATTGACTCAATTTATGTGTCAGATCATTACCGTCATGTTTCAATAGTTGTGAGGGCAAAAGTATGTTGAATTTTAAAAGATAAATATTTTCTTCAGCAAAAAGTACTCTCATGTCAGTCGTAATATGGTCCAGTGTTGGAATAGAAACAGTTCTTTTCCAATATGTCATAGCATCAACATTATGACCGCAGTTTTCCCTGTGTCTTTGTCTGCCTGTAAGACGAGGAACACTCATCTCCACGTCTAACTCTTCCATAATCGCCTTCGCCTCTCCGACAATACGAGCAAAGTGGCTATCAGCATTAGCTCTCATGCCGTCGTACACCTTGGGCGTCGAATCTAATTTTTCTTTTGCCATCACGACGTCCAAGCTAGGGTCTTGCAAGATTTTGCTGACTGGATATGTTATGCTCATAATGTCACTCGGTGTAAACAAAGTGATAATAAACTCACAATTAGAGAGAGCTCGAAGAAGAATATTGGCTTTGGCAGCCGTTGTTCTAGCCCTCCAACACTGTATTTGTTTAAGAACTTTGCAAACTCTTCCGAGATCAGCTGCGAATTGAATAACAGCGTCATGTCGCTCAACCCGTCTCGTTTGACAATGTGACTTCAGCGAATGTTTAGGTGTCTCTTCCCTGTTGCGAACCGCTTGCCAGACGCTGTAAAGAACGATACTACTACTTTAATAGTACTAAGTAAGTTTCTCACACTTGTAACTTTGCAACTACGAGAGACAGCGAAGTGGAGCTGATGACTTCGACACGGTGCTACTTGCGCGTTGATAGCTTTCTTTCTTATTGTAGCCACAGCTCTTTTAAATTTTGACATATTAACTGAGCAACCATGACAGCCTATACCCACACAGTTCTCCAGTCACAGAGAAAGGCTATCCATTCTCCTGAGACTCGTAGTATCGGTACCTAATACTTCACCAGTAACACTACGCTTTTCATCTCGACTCTCTCGAGTTTCATCGTCAATGTTTCCACCACAATCAATGTCTTTATGGATGTCAACGAAACCCCAAAATCTTTCGTGTAATTTGCCGTCACCATCAACTTAGCTTGCAGCTAAACTCAGTTGGACGTAGTGCGCTATGTCCGTAGTCTCATCGAAGATTACGCTGTAATAACGAGAAGGTTTGATTTCCTCCAGTATTCTCGATAACATCAATGTTTGACAGCATGAAACAAGTTCGTTACAAGTTTTTTTACTTATGTAAGTGGCGTTCGCTTTAGTGGTCTCAAGGTGATGTTTTAGTTGCAAGTCTCCAAATCTTAGTAGACCTCTAAAGTTTCCCTTGTTACTCACTATACTTTCACGACCATTTTCGTTTTCTAATAGACTTCCATCATCTCTATGCCCCCGCAGGGGAATATTTTGCTTTCCGTGAAATATGATTGTTTTTATTATAGGTACAAGACGGTCTCTGTTTCCCCTAATGCTTTCCATTCTCTGTTTTCTCAACTGATTTATGACCTCAAGTTTGCGGTTGTCTTGTGTCGCCAAAAATAATTTTGCATTTGCTGACGCTTCAGCGTGGTACTTGAACTGAGAGTGGGTCTCAATGTCACCATCTTTACCAGTAAGTTTGGCAAACTTTGTTAGTGGTTCAGTCACAAGTTTCTTGGCGATAACGGATTTCTTTCCTCCAACCATTTTATTATTCACAAAAATTGAGCAGTTAGTACAAAGAAGCCCCTTTTAAACTTGTGAGGACACCAGCCATGGATACTGTTCAAAGTGATTATCGTGCACTTGTCTGGGTTCTACTCATTCCCTCTTGTTGTGCTCGGAAGTAGGAAAGATAAAACCTTTTTCAGGTTTCCTTGGAGCTGTGAGAAGCTTGTGTTTTATATCATTTTTAATATTTCCTGACGCTAATATATACAAATAATTGCCAACATCCGTGGGATTAAAGGAATCAGTCGATGAGCTTTGTTGTGGAAGTTTCGACGAAGTGCTGGGCTCTGCCTGTACATCTGGTGATGTTTTTGCGGCTGAATGGTGACCGGAATCTTCAGCTGTTTCTACTTGTCTTTTTATTATTACATAACGATCCATTTTATTATATTGTTACGACGTAGGTAAATTAGATGCCCATTATTCTCGAATAAACACTTTATTCGCACTGAAAAATGCAACACTAGTACACTTAGCACTAAAACACACACCACGTATTTCTAATATCACTAAGTACAACAGTGACTGAAGTCCGTGGTAATAGCCAATAATCGCAATTGTTCACTTTTTATCACTTCCAAGTTATTGCGACGATTATAGCTTTCAAACTGACTACCTGGCAGCGACTCTGCTTCCCTTATATATGTGGCTCGGTTGTTTCGGGAACATTCGCTGCCGGAATGTTCGCTTCCAGACTTTTATGGGGTGTGAACAAATACCCACTGTGGAAGCGACAAACCAATACGTACCTTGCGACGTATAATATAAGAGCGAGTTTCCAATGATGACATCATCGGACAAATTATATGTGTGAACTTTTACTGTCGATTCCGTTCCTTTCTAGTGCATTCGATAGAGGGCCTATACAGTAATAATGCGTTTTCAGGAATCTTCTCGAAAGTCACTATTACCGGAGATACAAACATCAGTAGTTTCCCATACGTAACTCGTATTACGAGTTAGGAATGTGAAATTATTGTTACGTTATTAGTAAAAATATTGTTATGCGTCTCGTAACAGTATTTTTACTGAGAAATTACAATGAATTACTATTATTAATACTTCAAAATCAACTGATGACTCTCACTCTTGACTAATCTTCACACTTTATTCAGTCGAGTCGACTGACGAAAGAAACGAACGAATAGCATGCGAGCTGACTGGCGAGGGCGGCGTGGGTGGCAGTGCGGGTCGGTGCCCCCCCCCTCCCCCCCCCCCCCCTTATTTATCCGCCACTAAGTAGGCCACAAGGTGACATTTGGTATTGCAACCCAGGTATAACAATATAAGTTGGTAAATACTGAGAACAGAATGTCAGCAAGCATGTCTGAGGTCCGGTAACAGGCTGACAGCAGGCTCATCCTGTTGTACACTGAATTTACTTTTTTCAACGTTTATGCCTTCACCGTCTTTCTGGAGATTCGCTGTATATAAATCAAGTGCACATTTAAACGATTTTCTCGCCTTACGATTGCATTTACTTACATTTTAGTTCATACGACTGATTAAAATTCTATGAGCATACTGCTCCTTCCAATGTTGTAACAATACCGTGGGTGGCCACTTTGAGCCATGAAGTAGTTTCCCGATAATTATTTATTTATTTACACGTCAAGTTTCGTAGGAAAGAATTGAGGAGCAAACCTCCAAGGTCATGGAACGTGTCAGTACATGAAATTGCAACATAAAAGTAATAACAGATAAAAATAAAAATTATATGAACCCAAAAAAGTCAAGCTATAAGTTTAAGTAAACGCAATCAACAATATAACGTAGGAATCAGCTTAATTTTCCAGGGAACTCCTGAACATCATAGAAGTGACCCACGAGGAAACTCTTCACTTTCGACTTGAAAGCGCGTGGATTACTGCTAAGATTTTTGAATTCTTGTGGTAGCTTATTGAAAATGGATGCAGCAGTAAACTGCTCACCTTCTGCACAAGAGTTAAGGAAGCCGATCCAAATGCAGGTTGGATTTCTGCTCAGTATTAACTGAGTGAAAGCTGCTTATTCTTGGGAATAAGCTTAAACTGTTAACAAGAAACGATAGTAAAGAATGTATGTATTGATAGGCCAATGTCAAAATACCCAGACTAGTGAACAGCGGTCGGCAAGAGGTTCGCGAACTTACACCACTTATTGCCCGAACCGCCGGTTTCTGAGCCAAAAATTTTCTTTTCAGAATGGGAAGAGTTACCGCAAAATATAATACCATACGACATACGCGAATGAAAATAAACAAAGTAGACTAATTTTCGTGTCGAACGATCACTTACTTCAGATACTGCCCGAATAGTGAAAATGGCAGCAATTGAACAAGATCCTGAAAGTGATCTTTCCACGACAGTTTACTATCCATCTGAACACCTAGAAATGTGAACTGTTCAGTTTCACTAATCACATACCCATTCTGTGAAATTAAAATATCGGGTTTTGTTGGATTGTGTGTTGGAAACTGCAAAAACTGAGTCTTACTGTGATTTATCGTTAGTTTATTTTCCACAAGCCATGAACTTAGGTCATGTACTGCGCTATTTGAAACCAAGCCAATGTTGCACACAACAGCTTGGTAGCTTGGTAGTAAAGGTACTACCAAGCTAGTGCAATTAGCAAACAGAAATATTTTAGAGTTACCCATAATACTGGAGGGGATGTCATTTATATAAATAAGGAACGGGAGTGGCCCCAACACTGATACCTGGGGCACCCCCCCATTTGACCGTACCCTACTCAGACCCCACACCACAGGCGTTCTCACCACTGTGAATAATGACTTTTTTGCTGTCTGTTGTTAAAGTAAGAGGTGAACCAGTTGTGAGTTACTCACCGTATTCAGTAAAGGACCAACTTCTGGAGCAATATTTTGTGATCAACACAACCAAACGCCTTAGTTAAATCAAAAAATGTGCCTAACGTTCGAAACCTTTTGTTTAACCCATCCAGTCCTCACAAAGTAAAGAGAATATAGCATTTTCAGTTGTTAAACGACTTCTAAAGCCGAAATGTACATTTGATAGCAAATCGTGTGATATAAAATGATCAATTATCCTTACATACACAGCCTTTTCAATAACTTTAGCAAACACTGATGGATAGAAATAAGACTAAAATTATCTACATAATCCCTTTCTCCCTTTTTATAAAGCGGCTTTACTACTGAATACTTTAATCGCTCAGGAAACTGACTATTCCTAAGGGAAAAATTACAAATATGGCCAAATACAGGACTAACATGTGCACAAAGTTACTTTAATATTCTGCTAGGCATTCCATCATAACCATGACAGTCCTTAGTCTTCAGTGATTTAATTATTGACTCAATCTCCATCTTTTCTGTATCATAGAGGAGTATTTCAGATACAAATCTCGGAAAGGCATTTGCCAAGAATATTATATGATTCCCTGTAGAAAGTAAATTTTTATTTAATTCACCAGCAATGCTACGAAAGTGATTGTTAAATATTGTACATATATCTGATTTACCAGTAACAGAAATATTTTTACTGCGAACTGACTTTATATCGACGACCTTGTGCTGCTGACCAGACACTTCCTTCAGAACTGCCCATATGGCTCTAATTTTATTCTCTGAATTAGCCATTCTATTTGCGTACCACATACTCTTTACTTTCCTAATAACGTTTTAAGCACCTTACAGTACTGTTTGTAATGGGCTACTGCAGCTTGATTGTGACTGCTTTTAACGTTTTGATATAATTCCCACTTTGTTCTACATGATATCATTATCCCACTAGTCAGCCACCCTGGCTGCCTATTACTGCTAGTGCCGCGTTTAGAACGTTCTAATGGAAAGTAACTCTCAAAGAGCATGAGAAATGTGTTAAAGAAAGCATTATGTTTATCATCTATGTTATCGGCACTATAAATATCCTGTCACTCTTGTTCCTTGACAAGGTTTAAAAAACTCTCTATTGCTGTTGGATTAACTTTCCGACATAGTTTGTAATTAAATGTGACATTAGTTTGAGTACTAAAGCCTTTTAGCGCTAAAAGTTGTGCATCATGATCTGAAAGGCCATTCTTCCTTTTACTAACAGAATGCCCATCTAGTAATGAAGAATGAATAAAAATATTGTCTATGGGTGTGCTACTGTTACCTTGCACCCTAGTTGGAAAAAGCACTGTCTGCATTAGATCATATGAATTTATGAGACCTACCAACATCCTTTTTCTTGCACAGTCGTATACAAAATGTATACTGAAGTCACCACATATAACTAATTTCTGGTACTTCCTATAAAGTGAATCAAGAACCCTCTCTAGCTTGAACAGAGATGCTCTGAAGTCAGAGTTAGGGGGCCTATAAACAACAAAAATTAGAAGTTTAGTTTCACTAAATTCAACTGCCCCTGTACAACATTTAAATATTTGTTCAATGCAGTGTCGTCATATGTCTACGGACTCAAATGGAATACTGTTTCTTACGTACATAGCCACTCCTCCACCCCACAAGGAACTCCTTGGAAAACTAGCCAGCTAGCCGCCTGCTTGACTCGCGGATGGCCTTTGAACCCAGGCAGCAGGCGTCATTCATGCCTAGATGAACAGCGATTAGCATCGGGGTGCACTCAGTACGCTGAACTGCTGCCGGCAAAGCCTCCTCCACATCGCAGACGAGGCCCCACGGTAGGCAAATAGAGTGGATAATGGCCATCTTTCTCGACCTGCCCGTAATTTTCCTGAGTAGCTCCATCACCCGCCTAGGACTTGACCTCCCAATGACAAGCGATATCACCCTCTGCGCTTGTCCAGACCTCTCAAGAAGAATGGCCATAATCCAACAGACGAGGCGACCCGTGCCGCCTCAGTTGTACTTTCAACAATAGGCAATACTTCCAGCACCCTTTTAAGACGTAAGGCGACTGCCGTGTTGCCGGTACCCACTTTCGCATTCCGCCCAGAGATTCACGTTCCCGCCACTGTTCGCCAATCTCCATAGGATTAGTGTCGACCGGCCGGGACGTGCAAATCGGAAGGCGCAGCAGCATCAGGGACCTCAGGCAACGCTAAGGGCTCCAGATGTGGCAAAGCAATTGACTCAGGTGCTCCGACTCAATTGCAGCCTGTCAACCGTGACAACACAGTTTCCAGCTGTTTACAGACAGCGGCCAATTCTCCATACAACCGTAAACAACAGACGCAGTCCCTAACCATCTTTAATCAGTTCTTGTCTGTACCACAGGTAATGTAACACCAGCCCAAGAAATTGAATTCATTTAACACTAACGACCAAAAAACATGGCAACTCTTACAAAAAAATAAACAGCACTACTACATACATCTAAATAAACAGCTACTGTTCACTTCCATTCAGAAGCACGTGAGAATACCACTAAACTAAACGATGTATACAATCTGTGTGCAAACGATGCGCTGCTGCTGCCGAACTCCAATCTGTTCTGAGACTGGAGCTCTCAAACTTTTTGAAACCTGGTATCATAAAAAAACAGGCTGCTACGGGAAGCAAATAAGGAGGGAAATGAATCACTTATTATAATAGGCATTATTTTTCCAAACCAAAGTTTATCCCTACAAGAAAGAGCATTTCATAAACTAATTTTCTACATAATTGCCACCATTGTTCAGAAATTTGTCATAGCGGGAAACCAACTTTTCTATGCCGTCTTCATAGAAAGATAACGCCAGTGAAGGTAGCCACTGATGAACACTAGCTTTTGCGTCGTCATCGCTGTCAAAGCACCTTCCTCCAAAATTATGCTTCAGGTTCAAGTACAAGTGGTAGCCAGAAGATGCCAGATGGGAGCTGTACGGTGGGTGATCGAATTGCTCCCAACCGAATTGGTGAATAAGGTCTTGAGTGACAGCAGAAGAATGCAGACGAGCGGTGTCATGAAGCAACACAGAGCATTCCACGCCTATGTTTCGAATCGTGCGTCGAAATTTTCTGTGTTTCACAACGTCGTAACACATTGACGGTTTCACCTCTGGGAAGGAACTCAACAGGCAGAATATCCTGTCTGTCGTAGAACAGAGTGCACATGATTTTTTGTGCTGACACCGTTGTTTTGAGTTTTTGTCTTTTGGGGAATCGTGAGTGTATACATTCCATCGACAGTTGTTTCGATTCTGGATTGACATGACAAACCGAAGTTTCACCACAAGTCACAGTTCAGTTCAAGAATTCATCTTCCACATCACTGTATTGGGTAAGAAATGTCAAAGCACGGCCAAGTCACATCGTTTTGTGGACATTCGTAAGCATTTTCGGAGTCCAATGAGAACACAATTTGCGAAAATTTAAGCGATTTGTGACAATCTGATCCAAAACCGTTTTTGAAATTTGGGGAAACTCATCACAAAGCATTCTTATTGTAAACCGTCGGTTTTCACGAATTCTGTCATTCACTTTCTCAACGAAACCGTAAGCGACAACAGAAGGCCACTCCGTGCTTCATTATGAATAGCGCTCCATCCATCATTGAACTGTCTCAACTACTTTCTCACCATTTCATTAGTCATTATTTCACCATAAATCTCTACAAGTTGACAATGAATTTCAGCTGTATTAGTATTCTTTACGTTCAAAAACCTTTTTAAGAACGCACCTCAATCGGCAGGCTCAGAGTGTCTTAGATGTTTTTAACGATCACTAACAAATGTAAACACAACACAATCTGGCTTTAATAGCGTCAGTGGGAAGACAATGAACCAGAGAGACAAGTGCAAATGCGCGGAACTGAGACACAATGCTGCGATGGCGGTAGAACAAATCGGTACTTACTTTCCGGACACACCCGTATGTTGAAGAGTAAGAAGTTCTATGGTTGGTTTGTTGGTTGATTTGGGGAAAGGGACCAAGCAACGAGGTCTTCAGTCCCATCGGAACAGGGAAGTAAGTCGGCCGTGCCCTTTCAAAGGAACGATCCCGGCCTTTGCCTGAAGCGATTTGGGGAAATCATGGAAAACCTAAATCAGGATGACCGGACGCGGGTTTGAACCGTCGTCCTCCCGAAACGTCTATGGGTATGATAAAATATCAAGTTGGCATGTGAGGACCAGTGCGCCGATCTCAGTCGTCTGTGAATTTTCTTTTTCAGTTGCAGATAGCTTCCAGTTACATCTGAATACTTATCAGTACAGAAATAGAGAAACACTTGGTGTAGGCAGTGAGTTTTCTTTCTACCAGCTTTCGAAAGTGTTTGAAAAAGCAATGTGTATCATTGCAAATAATTAATGTCAGGCACGTAGTATAGATTCAGAAAGCGAACATCAACAAAAACTACCGCGTCTTTAACACTGCGCCACCTTGGTAGATAACTGTACGGAATGCTCATTTAAGTCGACTATCAAAATATCTCGGGAACTATGGATCCAACAAGTAAAGAGCACATTCGAAAGAGTTGTAGGACTTATAAGATTACACTCGCTGATAACCTCGCCGTTTAGCGCCTTTCAAATGAAAAACGAAAGAGATTACACTATTCACTTTACACTAGATGAGGTTATTTCGAGTATTTTCGGTGAAACAAAGGGCATATCAAATTTTAAAATAAAAACCCTTATTTTAAGTGGATATTCGTGTTCTACCAGTAAAACTTAAAACTTTGTACTGAAATTTTTTTTTCGAATGATGCACGGAGCTGAATTTATAGGAAAACTGGCGCACCCAGCAAGGCTTCGCAATTGCGTTATGGCCTCTCTCTGAGCATCTCGTACCCCCTTCCCCTTTCCATCTCCCTCTCCCTCTCTCTCTACCCATCTCCTCCTTGCCCCCTCTGTGTCTGTTTCCTCCCTTCCTTTCTCTCTGTCCATCTCATTTGCCCCCTCTCTCTGAGCATCTCCTGCCCCCTCTTTCCATTTCCCCTTCCCCTTTCTCTACCCATCTCCTCATTCCCCCCTCTGTGTCTGTTTCCTCCCTTCTTTTCTCTCCATCCAGCTCATTTGCCTCCTCACTCTGAGCATCTCATCCGCTCCCCCACCCTTTTTCCATCTTCCCATCCCCCTCTCTCCACCCATCTCCTCCTTCCCCTCTCTGTGTTTGTTGCCTCGCTTCCTTTCTCTTTGCCCATATCATTTGTCCCTCTCTCTGACCATGTGCCTATTAGAAACGAAACCTTGACTGGTGAAATCGCTTAAGATCAATGGCAAAATTGGTTGGGATTATTTGTGTATGATGTACCAGAGAGACCTGTCCAGCTGCTGGACCTATGAGGATTGCAGCTTCAGTTACAGAATTTCGTATAGTTTTACTCTGCTATCAGGCAGAATGACAAAGTTTTGGGAGATTCAGATTCCGTAACAGTACCCTGATCTTAAGCCGATAAGCCATAAATACCATTTTCCTGTTTTCTGTTGAAACCCACTGCCAGGAAGAAAATAAACCAGCACATTGTTGTGTATATAATTTCTGTTTAAAATTATTTGCAAGGAGAAAGAATATATAATAGGAGAAACAATTTGTGTAACGGTTTTACTGGCCTGCTACGGCAGTTAAAAAGACTGCAATAAAGGAAAAAAAAACATATTTTCACAGCACAGCATCTTTTTTTCTCACAGTAGGTTTTAACAGAAAATCTGTACATTATCATATAAAAAAATATATAGCGTAAGTCCGTCAAAATGTTTATTGGAGTACAGTGTACAAATTTGAATTAAATCAGTCAATAATCTTCCGAAATTTTTGGAAACAACGCTAAACAGCTTCTTGTCTTAATATAGTAGTATGGATATACACATACAGAATTTAAGTGAAAGGTTATGCCAGTCGTACCACGACTATTCAAGGGGGGAGAGTGAGGGGTGTATTTATATACGTAATTACTGAAATCAAACAGAAGACTAGTGGGTGTTAATTCTTCTGAGTCTCCATTCAGGCAGTCTTTTGGAAGACTACCACGGTGTTAGAATTTCAGTATGGGCTTTCATGTTGTAAAAAGGAAAGGGTGTTGCTCTGTAATTGTATTCAACCTGTGTTGTAGAACACCACCATGCAATAGACTTTTATTACTCTTTTCTGTAGTTCTTTTTGTACTGGAATTTTCTTACATGTGTCGGTAGTTTGAGTAATGAGTAAAGTTGACAGCCGGTTGAACGAACTAATTAATTTCTAATTAATACATAACTCGGTAGAAACATCACGAATTCCATCACCCTTTTTGGTAAAATTTTACGGACAGGAATATCTGCTCTCGATCTGTTTTATCGCTTTGTGAAAGAGTATAAATTCTAAGAAACAGTACAAATTCTTTGAAAGTGTACAATCGAATGAAGGAACACGTATGAAGAAATGTATCAATGAAAGTAATGAGGTAATCGTTGCTGTAAACGGTAACGAAGCTAATGAGACGAAGAGCACCCATCCCAGAGGCAAGGGGGCGGCCGCGCCCCCCCCCCCCTCCCACCAACCCCACGAAAAGATATAGCGTGGAGAGATGTTTCTCTATCAAGAAAATGACTGAAAATTCGTAATTGCTCACGTATTTAATAGGATAGGAAAAATGGTTCAAATAGCTCTGAGCACTATGGGACTTAACTTCTGAGGCCATCAGTCCTGTAGAACTTAGAACTACTTAAACCTAACTAACCTAAGGACATCACACACATCCATGCCCGAGGCAGGATTCGAACCTGCGACCGTAGTGGTCGCGCGGTTCCAGACTGTAGCGTCTAGAACAGCTCGGCCACTCCGGCCGGCAATAGGATAGGAACTGGATATTTTTAATGGCTACTTAAAAGTCGCCATTTGACTTCCAAAATATTGTCTTGCATCCCGCCACCCTTCCCCCCTCCTCCACACTATAAACTATGGGCTTCCTTGAATAAGACTTATACGAGTAAACAGTTCCTAAAACTTAAATTCATATTCGATGTCAAGAAGTTTCTCTACTGTTTTTTACTATTTCCAGTGTTCCTTTTTTTTCTACTTCAGCCATCGTCACATATTTTGCTGTTCAAATTATTGGAGTCAACTTTATTTTTAGTGTCTCATTTACTCTCGTGATGACTGGGTGTTGTGTGATGTCCTTAGGTTAGTTAGGTTTAAGTATTTCTAAGTTCTAGGGGACTGATGACCATAGATGTTAAGTCCCATAGTGCTCAGAGCCATTTGAGCCATTGTCTCATTTACTAGTCTAATTTCCTAAGTATCGTCTGATTTATTTCAGTTCCATTCCTTTACCTTTGTTTCTTTAATAACCGTAGTAATTTAAGAAATTAATCACCCTATTTAGTGCATAACATGAGAATGATGCATTTAATTAATCTGAAGAAGACTGCTTTTTCATGACCCTTTTTCGGTATGCAGACTCGAAAATGTCTTAGGAGCACGAGTGGCTCATCTGAAGACTTTGTTGACCTCAAATGCACAATAATCTTGAACGTTACGAAATCACTGTATGTCATTGTCATACTACTGTTGGAGTGGTGTACTGTGTCGGCCATTACTAGCTAATAGAGCGTGTGCTGAAGCGTAGGACCCCAAGATAGCTCCGCGGCGCGTCAAGTCTTGGATCGAAGCGCCGAGGGCCGCAGTGGCTCTGGGCTGTCCCAGAATGAGCTTTGGTGTTAAACAGCGGCCGTGTTGCGCCGTGTACCTGTTTGTCGGCCTCGCCAAGCCTGACGCAATTCTGGCGACCGGCCAATTATCGATTACATCTCGGTGATGTTAACAGTGGCCACATTACGTTTCAGTGGTCGCTGGGGACGCTGCCGCTGTTGGAAATAATCCGGCACCCCGCGTTCCGCGGTCGCGGCCAGCGGCTACCTTCTCAAAAATATACGAGTCTCGTCTCAACGCTAACATTTTACGGTTGACATGTGCCCATTTTTCTACCTATCCTATTTCTTTTTTCCACGATGTACGCCAATAGCCCTTTTGTAATACATAGGGTTGTTACTTACTTGTTTTATTGACCTAATAGCTCCGTCCCGCTGTGTTACACACAGTTAAACAGTTATTTATACAAAAAACAAAAACACCAGGGCGTGTATTTAGGCCACTCTTCTATTAGTCCGTCTCCTCTATCTTCTCTCTCTGGCCGGACGGGGTGACCGAGCGGTTCTAGGTGCTTTAGTCTGGATCGCGCCACCGCTACGGTCGCAGGTTCGAATCCTGCCTCGGGCATGGATGTGCGTGATGTCCTTAGGTTAGTTAGGTTTAAGTAGTTCTAAGTTCTAGGGGACTGATGACCTCAGATGTTAAGTCCCATAGTGCTCAGAGCCATTTAAACCATTTTTTGAAGACGGGTTGCTTGTGCCCGGGAAAGAGAAGCGGTCGTCCCAATGTGAGTGAAGTGAATTTGGAGCGCGTATGAGAGACACTCATAAGGAGTCCAAAGAAATCAGTGGGTCGTGCATCCCGAGAACTCGAAATGGCTCCAATGACAGTGTGGAAAGTCCTGCGATAGAACCTGTCTATGAAACCATTGAAATCGGAGCTAGTGCAGAAGCTCAATGATGACGACAAAGACAAGCGGTTTGAGTTTTGTTCGCAGTTACTGCAACTGAATGAGGATGGGGATGGCATTGTTGATCGCTTAATTTTTAGCGACGAAGACACTTTTCACACTAATGGGAAGGGAAGAGGCATAATTGTCGAATCTGACGCACAAAACATCCACACGAATGCATTGAATTTGAGCGTGATTCACCAAAGGTAAATGTTTTTTTGTGCCTTGTCACGTCGAAAACTGCACGGGCCATTCTTCTTCACCGAGAGCACTGTCACTGGATATTCCTACTTGGACATGCAGCAATGGCTGATGCCTGAAATGCATTCGGACTCTCCGTTAATCTTTCAGCAGGATGGGGCTCCACCCCATTCTCATCTTGAAGTTCGTAGATAACTGAACAGGGAGCTGCTGCGTCGATGGATCAGCTATGCTACAGAAGGGGACAGCTGTTCCATGAAATGGCCTCCCCGATCACCAGACCTCACTCTGTGTGACTATTTTCTGTGGGGATACATTAAAGATCTGGTGTTGGTGCCGCCCCTACCACGTGATGTAGCAGAGTTCCGGAAGAGAATACGGGAAGCGATCCCACAGTCGACGATTCCATGCTGGGACGGGAATGGCAAGAATTCGATTACAGTATTGACGTCTGCCGGGTCACTCATGTTTCGCGTATCGAATGTTTGTAAAAAAAATTTCAGAGTTTCTCTTCAAAATACAATATGGATGACACCTGTACAATGTTTAGTTCTTGAGCAATAAATAATTGAAAGTGTACCCAGACTTTATGTATACCGTGTATACTTCACAAGTATGTAACATATTTCACACGTTTTAGATACATATTTCACCGATATTTCTAGCGAATTTCGCCCTTCAGTTTCATTTTCACACAACACAACGTTTATGTAATCATATCTCCTGAACCATGGTATAATGTTTCAGGCACATACACTGGTATATGTGGCTTCTGTCTGCGAAATGTGTCGTAAATGGAGTTAGTAGCAAAGCAGTAATAAATTAGAACGTCGTGCACGATGCTGCAGTTTTTCACGAATTTCAGTATTCGACGTCACATCTCCTGAACTCTGTGTCGTACAACGATATAATTTTGTTGGTACATTCAGAGATATATATGAAAACTGTGTGCGAAAAGTGTTGCGTATAGAGTTAGTAGCAAAGAAGTAATAAATTTAAACATCATATATGATGCGGCAGTTTTTCACGGATCTCAGTGTTTACGACGTCATATCTCCTGAACAATGTGTCGTAGAGTGATATAATTTTGCTGGCAGATTCAGTGGCGTATGTGAATACTGTCTGCAAAATTTGTCACGAATACAATTAGTACTAAAGGAGTAATAATTTAAAATGTCATTCTTAGTGTATCGATTTTACTGCATGAACAGCGAAAATGTGCAAGTGATAAACTTATAAACTTTTTTCCTTTCCCTTTATGGGGGTTGTCAGCGAGAGGAAGTTTGATAAAGGTTTGATATTATCTGTGAAGTTTGTTGCAATACAGAAAGTGCTCTCATTCACAAATACTAGATTAATAAAGTATGGGTATTCGCGCGTAGTGGGTTCGCGCTTAGTGGGCTACAATTCTTTTGACATGCACCCCCACTCCTTTCATAGGTAGTGATATGCAAGGTAAGCTATTTGTAAATTCAGGGTATAAGCCATTTACAGTCCAAATTTCATCCAAACACGTCTAGCCTTTTCAGCGTGGAGCAACCTTTACAGATTTGACATACTAAGTCTCTCTCTGTCTCTGTCTCTCTCTCTCTTACACACACACACACACACACACACACACACACACACACACACAACGTTTGCATCTATAATACATGTAAGTTTCTAAACTGGCTACTAATTTTATAGCATTAAAAAATCAGAACCAGAAAACTTTACAGGAACGATGGTTTTCAAGACTCTTTTGCGAGGCTGTCCTCAGCTGCTTTCGGTCAACACACTGTTTTTGTAGAGTTTTAGCCCGACTCAATAAATACGGGGCTTGCAATAACACTGCTGGCCATTAAAATTGCAACACCACGAACGATAGCAAACAACGCTATATTAGTTGTTGTGGATATATTGTTTAGTAGGAAGAATACGTGATTAAATTTGTAGGTGATCTAGGGTATACAGGGAGAGAAATTCTCTACAGAGAGCTGCCCACCACTGGCAACAACAATGGATCTAAGCCGGCTGGGTTGGGTTTGAACGAGCTTGGATGACATACAGAATGCCAGAATTCATCCGACCGTAGTGGCTGGCAAGTGATGGCGTGCCAGTCTTTCAGAAAACCGAGACCAGATATTTTCAGCTGGTGAGAGATCTAGAGGACATGCTGGTGAGGGCAACAGTCAAGCCGGCCGCGGTGGTCTCGCGGTTCTAGGCGCGCAGTCCGGAACCGTGCGACTGCTACGGTCGCAGGTTCGAATCCTGCCTAGGGCATGGATGTGTGTGGTGTCCTTAAGTTAGTTAGGTTTAAGTAGTTCTAAGTTCTAGGGGACTGATGACCACAGCTGTTAAGTCCCATAGTGCACAGAGCCATTTGAACCATTTTTTGAGCAACAGTCAAATACACACACCAAAAAAAGTTTTGCATCACCCCATTTCCCAGAACTCCTGAAGACAGACGTTGATTGTGGATATTGTATCACAGACACAGTCCCTTTCACTGTTCAGAGATGTCATTAAACCCGCCCAAAGATGTAAACAACCATGCATGAGCAACGCCTATTACACGGAGAGGGTCCGACAGCCGAGCAGTTCCAATCATTCCACCAGGAAGGAGGTACAGAGCTCGTGTTGTCTGTAGCCCAACCATGCCTAGACGGTCAATACCGCGGTTCGATCGCGTCCGCATTTTTACTTTGTGCCAGGAAGGGCTCTCAACAAGGGAAGTGTCCAGGCATCTCGGAGTGAACCAAAGCGATGTTGTTCGGACATGGACGAGACACAAAGAGACAGGAACAGTTGATGACATGCCTCCCTTAGGCCGCCTAGTGCTACTAGTGGAGTGATTGGCCGTTACCTACGGATTACGGCTCGGAGGAACTCTAACAGGAACGCCATCATGTTGAATAACGCATTTCGTGCAGTCACAGGACGTAGTGTTACGACTCAAACTGTGCGCAATAGGCAGCATGATGCTTACCTTCACTCCCAATGTTCATGGCTAGGCCCATCTTTGCAACCACGACACCATGCAACGCGGTACAGATGGGCCCAACAACATGCCGAATGGACCACTCGGGATTGGTACCACGTTCTCTTCACCGATGAGTGTCGCATATGCCTTGAACCAGACAATCGTTGGAGACCTGTTCGGTGGCAACTCGGTCAAGCTGAACGCGTTAGACACACTGTCCAACAAGTGCAGCGAGGTGGAGATTCCCTGTTGTTTTTGGGGCCGACGTACGCCGCTGGCGGTCATGAAGGCGCCGTACGGGCTGTACGATACGAATACCATCCTCCGACCGATATTGCAACCATATCGGGAGCATATTGGGGAGGCATTCGTCTTCAATGATGACAGTTCGCGCCCCCATCGTGCACATCTTGTAAATGACTTCCTTCAGGATAACGACATCGCTCGAGTAGAGTGGCCAGCATGTTCTCCAGACATGAACCCTATCGACAATTCCTGGGAAAGATTCAAAAGGGCTGTTTATGGACGACGTGACCCACCAACCACTCTGAGGGATCTACGCCGAATCGCCGTTGACGAGTGGAACAACCTGGACCAACAGTGCCTTCATGAACTTGTGGATAGTATGCCACGAGGAATACAGGCATGCATCAATGCAAGAGAACGTGTTACTGGCTATTAGAGGTACCGGTGTGTATAGCAATCTGGACCAGCACCTCTGAAGGTCTCGCTGTATGGTGGTACAACATGCAATGTGTGCTTTTCATGAGCAGTAAAAAGGGCAGAAATAATGTTTATGTTGATCTCTATTCCAATTTTCTGTACAGGTTCCGGAACTCTCGGAACCGAGGTGATGCAAAACTTTATTTTGAAGTGTGTAGTATATGCATAGAGGCAGATCAGGACAGCACGGGAAATATGCGATTTTGTGTTATCTTGTCGAATATAGGACACAGGCACCGGCCTTAACGTGTCTGAAACGTAACACCTGCTGTCCGAGTTACCTGATATGCGTACCACACGTGATAACGAATGCTGTCTGGAAACGTCCGTTCTTCTCGGAGTCACTATGCACACATATGTCAGTGGTGATGCTGTGATGCAGAAACAGGACCCCCGCCAAAGACGACATGGTCCGACAGTGTGGTCGTTGGGTACATCATTGTCGGCGCGCAGCTTTCTCTGCTGCCGCATCAAAGGAAGCTGCAACAATGATCAGCATGCTGATAGTAGTGCTACAGACATAAACTTCAGCAATGGGTAATGGTGGTGGGAGGGGGGGGGGAGGGGCGGCAAGAGGGAATTTCTGCCGTCCTGTAATCTGAAGATATAGACCTTCCATTTATTACAATATCCTCTACTGACCTGCAGAGCTGCAGGGTTTGGACAAAAATATGGAAACACTACAAACACAACACATTACCATGCCTAATACGATGTAGGAAAACCGTTAACATTCAAAACAGCTTTTAGTCTTCTCGGAACGGATACCATTCTACCTGGAAAATAGTGGAAAACTCAGGTAACGATGATGGAGGTGGATAGTGTTCACACAAATGGTTCAAATGGCTCTGAGCACTATGGGACTCAACTGCTGAGGTCATTAGTCCCCTAGAACTTAGAACTAGTTAAACCTAACTAACCTAAGGACATCACAAACATCCATGCCCGAGGCAGGATTCGAACCTGCGACCGTAGCGGTCTTGCGGTTCCAGACTGCAGCGCCTTTAGTGTTCACACATCTTTCTGTCCAAATCAGACCACAAAGGCTAAATAATATGGAGATCTGGTGACTGAGGTGGCCATAAAAGTTCCGACAATTCATGTTCGTGCCCACGAAAGCAGTCCTCGACGATACGAGCTGTATGAACAGGGCCCCTGCCATCTTGGAACACAGCATCACCAGTGGGGAACGAACATTGCACCATGGAATGGACTTATGCAGCCAAAATGGCCACATAATCCTTGCCAGTAATGCGATCTTGCAGAGTACCAATGGGGCCCATGTATACCACTGTGTGGCTTCTCAGACATCACCGAACCCATGCCATCTTTCACTATTGACGGTTAAAGTCCGCCACAAGTTAGAAACAGAGTAAAAAAATACTCACTTAACCAAATGTCTTCTATTTCTCCATAGTCCAGGCTTTATGGCTTCGAGTCACTTTTTTCTGTTACGGGCATTTGCGTGGATTTGGAATTCCAGCTGTCCCTGCAATTCCTTGCTTCTGGAGCTCCGTTCGTATTGTTCTGGTGCTGACAGCGTTCGCGAGTGCGACATTCAGCTCTGCCGTGACTTTTCAACCTGTTGTGCTCTTATTTTTCACCAAAATCTTCTTGAATGGACATCTGTTACGCTCACTCAACACACACTTTCGTCTGCGTTGTGAATTTGCTGACGATGTTTTTTCCGTTTTCCCTCTATGTGGAATAAATCTTCAATAGTGTGCCTCTCGAAACACAAACACTTCGACTGTCTTGGTTACTGAAGCATCCACCATACATGCTCCAACAATTAGCCCACGTTCCAATTCAGTTAGTTCCGACATAATGCACTCACAACTACACAGAACGCTGTTCAGACGACGACTGATACTTGAAACGTACTGAGGACACTACACAAGCGCTGTTTCTGATCAAATACAACAGTGTAACTTGCATGCTTGGCTAACACCTGCTGCATTTATGTTCAAGCATGCACTTCTCGCAGAACCTTTACAGATTTGTCCAATCCTTGTAAGGCCAAATGTACACAGAAGTGACGTAGCGCGTACATGTGGCGGATACGTGGCGCTGTTTCGTCTCCCTGTATTAAAAAATGGAACAACGCACACAGAGATGGTGACACGTCCTTTTGCACCCACGAGTGGTGCCCGGAAGCGACGCGTTGCAGAGACGTCAAAGTGGTGCGTTGTTGGTCTCATTCTCGGGTCAAATGCTGTGCGCACTGTTTGGTGGATAATGAGACCCAACTTAATAGCCGGCCGGAGTGGCCGAGCGCTTCTAGTCGCTTCAGTCTAGAACCGCGCGACCGCCACGGTCGCAGGTTCGAATCCTGCCTCGGGCATGGATGTGTGTGATGTCCTTAGGTTAGTTAGGTTTAAGTAGTTCTAAGTTCTAGGGGACTGATGACCTCAGATGTTAAGTCCCATAGTGTTCAGAACCATTTGAACCATTTGAACCACCCAACTTAATAACAGATATCACTTCAGAGAGTTTGTAAGTTTCAGACCTATCCGAAAGCATAAAAGAGGTTCATCTGATATAATCTATTCTTATCAGAAACATTTTTCTTCAGCGATTGACATGAGTAAGGCACCTAAATTGTCATCTGGAACATTGTTGCAAATAAAATTTTATACATGTGAGTGTTTATCGAATGCAATAGCATTTCTGTAGTGAAACAGAGAAGCTTTATTAAACCTTTGATATGGCTGTTGTAGCTGTAATTAATTGTTTGTTTGATTTCCTGTTATGGTTTGGTTTGGTGCTTACAGGCGAGCTATTATGGTAATGCCGCATTGAGGTTTTGAGAATGTGCCGTCACAAATCGGAATAATGTTGTGTAACATGTAAATGGTTCAAATGGCTCTGAGCACTATGGGACTTAACATCTGAGGTCATCAGTCCCCTAGAACTTAGAACTACTTAAACCTAACTAACCTAAGAACATCACATACATCCATGCCCGAGGCAGGATTCGAACCTGCGACCGTAGCGGTTGCGCGTTTCCTGACTGAAGCGCCTAGAACCACTCGGTCACACCGGCCGACTAACATGTAAATACTCGAACGACAACATCAAGTTTTGAATGTTGCAGCACAACTGTGCATTAAAAAGTTCCTAAATTTTTTATATTAACACACCAACACACATTGTGCTGATTTTGTGCTCTTAAAAACATACCATCGAGAATTTTTCGCTCGTTTGTGAAACAGATCCTATGAAACTGATCTCATTATATTTTCGCCAAGAGGGAACACGTTATCTGTAACAGACAAGAAAGGAACCTTACACTTTCATCTGATAATGTAACTGGTTATTGCAAATCGAGTGTTCTTGCTGCAAAGTTAGGCCAAAAATTGTTGCTGTGAAATGCTCGTCTATAGATAATGTTTCCATATTCACCTATATAAACTACTACAAATGTACTATTGTGACAATATGTCTTTTGCCGTTATTAATGACTGTACAACAATTCGCTCTTTGCCACGTAGACGTTAAGAAACAAAGTTGTAACAAAATTCTTTCTTCGAATATCCGCAATTGCAACTGGTTAGTAGACTGCTCGCCTATTAATAAATGTTCAGTTTTATAGGGAAGAGATACTTTTCCCAACGTTTTTGTGCCTGAGCTGCGCTCTATCAATGGTTCAAATGGCTCTGAGCACTGTGGGACTTAACTTCTGAGGTCATCAGTCCCCTAGAACTTAGAACTACTTAAACCTAACTAACCTAAGGACATCACAGACATCCATGCCCGAGGCAGGATTCGAACCTGCGACCGTAGCGATCGTGCGGTTCCAGACTGTAGCGCCTAGAACCGCTCGGCCACTCTGGCCGGCTGCGCTCTATCAAAGCTATGGTTTGGTACATAAATGACGTACTAAATGGTAGGATTATCGGTAGTACTGGTACTACTGATAGGGAAAGAAACATAAGTAAATTTACAACCGGAATTAGGTATTATTTGATAGGCTGTACATGTGTATATGAATATTCGAAGATGATTGACATTGTCACGTACACCTTGTATATAGTTGTTAACGCTTATTGCATGAAAGGTGATGGAGTGTGTTTATTATCAAAACGGCATAATGAATGATTGCCTATACTAGTAGAGGTTGGAACGCCAGTGGAAATGAAACGGCAGGCGTAACTAGGCCCTGGATGGGGAAAAGCCCGAACAGGTGTGTTGGTCCTGCATAATAGACGAAGTAGCCCTAGCCGGACAGTCAGGGTACCTGAGCACTGAAGCACAAGAGAATGGCGGCTGGCCGGTAATGCAGCTAGGCCGGAAGGATATCCGGAAACTCTACCAATCTTGGACGCAGCAGAGAGCAACAAGGAAGCGTCACTTTGGAAATCACGCAGGCTGGTTTGTTTCCGAGGATTTTTACTCTGAGAAGCGTACCATGTATGAGTATAGATATTTCCTCGTAAACTTTCCGCGCTGGACGACTAAAATATGGTTGGTCAGCGTTCGGAAGAATCTCTAGAGAGGGAGAATATTCCGTGGTTTCGAGAATATGAATCGCCATCTGCAGCCGGCCGCTGTGGCAGAGCGGTTCTAGGCGCTTCAGTCCGGAACCGCGCGACTGCTACGGTCGCAGGTTCGAATCCTGCCTAGGGCATGGATGTGTGTGATGTCCTTAGGTTAGTTAGGTTTAAGTAGTTCTAAGTCTAGGGGACTGATGACGTCAGATGTTAAGTCCCATAGTGGTCAGAGCCATTTGAACCATTTTGAGCCTTGTGTAGTTACGAGGGAGGGGAGCCGAGCTTTGCTGGGAAGCCAGCGGTGGAGAGAAAGAGGTCTTCCGTTTTGAGCGCCCGTGTTTGATGGTCACTTAGTTTCAGCTTTTGTTGGTACAGACTGACTTGCTGTCTCTGTTCTAAGGAGATTTTATAGTTAGAACGGTTAGGCACTATTTTGTTGCAAATTTATACGATTCTGGACTTCGCCTCCGGTTAGGGAGTACGCAGTGCTCAGTGATTCAGAGCACTTCTTTGTCAATACTCACGCAGAGACGTTATCTGAATTCTGTCCTTGTGGCTGGGAGTTCGCGTTTCTTGTCTGTAGAACCCATAGAGGAGAGGACAGTATTAGATTATACTAGTCAGAGGACCGCCTTCTGCCGTCCTAGTGTTTGAAAGAGTTTATTTTGTGGCTGGAGTTCTTCCATCGTCGCAGTCGTGTCCGAGAACCATCACTCCAACACATCGGACGCAGTACATACGGTGATATTGCTAATTGCTTCGGCTTATTAGGGCTATAAAGCTAAACAGCTGTGGTCACATAACGTTTATTTCCACTGAGGTTGCAACTGATCACTAATATTTGTTAGAAAATTCATTTGCGTCTTTTTATGTCCATTGGACATTGATATATAAATATTTGTAATATATAAAGGAGTTTTAATCTACAATAAATGTATAAGCAGAAACAGCATTTATCATTTTGTAGTTACTAGTTCCCTTAATAATTCATTTATGTTTATATTGTAATTTATATGTTAAAGAGCAAGAAGGAGGAAATAATATCATCATTAAGAGATCCTAAGATCTGCTTTAGGTGGTAGTCAGACAGGGCCAAATCTTCATTTTTGCATTCAGTATTTTCCGTTGCACACATTAATTTTACACCCGCCTGGAGTAGCATCTTGGATATGGCTTACCCTACCAGGATCCTACTTAGAGTCTTCTGATAGTAGTCATAAAGTGGTTTGAAACCTCGGAAATTAAAAAAAATTCCATTTATAATGTTTAGGTGTTATTGATAGTGATCACCAGCTTGCGTGCATACTTTGCAGTGATAAAGTCGCGCGATAGCATTAAAAATAATATTTGTGTATATTATTGTATTTTAAACATAGCTGCACAACAGAAACGGTTCCACGTAATGAAATTATAAACAGCCGACCAGTTGCAATGGATAAAGATTTCTTTACCTAGGTTTCAACAAATTTAAATTTGTCTTCTTCAGCAGGTGGCCTAAGGACAATGAACATCATAGCTTACATTAGAATGGTATGAAATTTAAGTCAAGAATAGATTTTAACATAAATTAGAGAGCTCTTGCATTACAGAAATATGAGAACGACGACTGGTACTTACAATTTTACATTAGTAAGGACTAATGTACCGTCGCCGTTTTTACAAATGTCAGCATAGATCCATTTGTCAAAATTAAAATATAGCCCTAGAAATAGGGTTTGTCACGTAAATATAAATTAGTACATGGATCTTGCAGAGCTCACAACCGACTGAGTGTAATCAGCCAGCGTAGTTACTCTGCGATCAGGGCAGGTGGCGCTCATGGCGCGAACCATGTGCCAATTGGCGTACAAAAGCACCGTTTAAATTATCAGTATTAATAACGTCATTAGATAAAGTAACAATAAAAAGAAGGAAAGCGTTTAACACTCCCGTTATAACAGTATGGGAGCCTTGATACAATTAATGTAGTTATACATCAAAAAGGCAGGTGGCGCTTACGCCGAGAGAGTTACGCACAGTGGCATATACAGCCAAAATATAAAAATTACATTACTATATTAGTGAAGCCCACAAACGGTATATATGTCAGAACTTTAAAATTGACAATAATGGCTCTTAAGACAGAATTGCGAACCCTGGTCCACAGTCCAGTTAATACACATTCGCAGGGAACCAACGTTTTAGAGCCAGACAAAATCACATAAGGGCCGATGTAGTGGCAGCCATACATCGTGAGAAAACCACATTACATAAAGGGTAGTGAGCTTAAAGCATTGAAAGTGCATCATAGCTTCCTGAGAAAATAGACCACTAAGGTTACCAGAATTAATGTTATACCATAAACAGTACAGGTTTAAAGCCTTCGAAAAATTGTCTACAAGCAAGGTTTAACTGGTCGTTCAGTATATTACCGTCCTTGAGCTCTAGATGTTTAAAAATTTGTAACTCTTCCCACAGATCTAGTCTACGCCCTTTGACTTCTCTGTGTAGGATAACAGTGTCTTCTAACTGTTTAGGCGTATGGCCGGCTATCAAGAGGTGTTCAGCAAAACTAGAGCTGTGCATATTTGCTCCTTTTTTACCTAATAGGTGTTCTTTATAACTTGTTTTCACAGCTCTGCCTGTTTGAGCAATATAATATGAAGGACAGTTATTACAGGTTAGTTTGTAAACACCTGATTTGAAAAAGCAGTCGCTGGCAATCTCTACTGAACGTACAAGATTTCTTGTACTCATGATCAGTACCATCAAAAGCAATGATAATGTCGTCAACATAACGTGCATAATAGCGGATTGGTGGCGTAATTCTGAACTTGAATTGAAGAACGTTATTTCCAGAGCGTTGATAAAAACATCTGCTAAAATACCGGCGAGGGGGCTACCCATTGCTAAACCATCTGGTTGCACATACATTTTCCCATTGAACGTGAAGTAATTGTATTTTAAAACGACCTTAAGTAAACCAATCAGTTCCGCAATCTGAATTTCACTTAGTTTTTTATGTTTTAGAAGATAATATAGTAAAAAGCATTAATCATAAGCTTAGAGAACACGACGCCTTAGTCACTAAGAGTGACAAAGGGAACACCGCTGTCGTGGCTTATAAAAATGAATATATAGAAAAGACTGTAAAGTTTTTTGAGGAAAATGACATCACTGAGGTTACCGTAGATCCAACCGCGGAATTGCAAAATGAAATCCGGCGTACTTTAGCTAGTTCTGTCAGCCTGTTCAATAACTTCCAAAAGAAAGGGCTTATAAATATGAACCCGAAACCACCCGTGCTCAGAAGTCAGTTTAAACTGCACTAACAAAATCACCCCATTCGCCCTGTAGTGAATGGAATAGGTAGACCACATCACACAATTGCTAGGCGCCTCCATTTTAAAATTAAAGATGCTTTCACATTTGAAAATAATTTTTTTGTTAAAAATAGTAAGGAATTAATTAACAATATTCAAACTGTAAGATGTACACCTGACACTAGACTGGTTTCCTTCGACTCGTCAGTCTTTATACAAATGTCCCGGTCGATGAAACCATAGCCCTTGTAAAAAAGAATCTTCTAAAACATAAAAAACTAAGTGAAATTCAGATTGCGGAACTGATTGGTTTGCTTAAGGTCGTTTTAAAATTCAATTATTTCACGTTCAATGGGAAAATGTATGTGCAACCAGATGGTTTAACAATGGGTAGCCCCTTCGCCGGTATTTTAGCAGATGTTTTTATCAACGCCCTGGAAATAACGTTCTTCAATTCAAGTTCAGAATTACGCCACCAAATCCGCTATTATGCACGTTATGTTGACGACATTATCATTGCTTTTGATGGTACTGATCATGAGTTAGAGCTTCTCTTCAATACTTTCAATGGTTTACATGAAAAGATTTCCTTCACAAAAGAACTTCAGAATGAAAAAGGTGAACTTAACTTCCTCGATTTAACAATTTCTATACAGAATAGTTCCTTCAATTTCAATATCTTCTGTAAGGAAACGTATTCAGATAATGTCATCCCTGCTGACTCAACCCATCCAAAAGCTCATAAATTGGCGTTTTTTCATTCTGCCATTCACCGTATGGTAACTACTACTTTATCACCTGCCGATCAACAAAAGGAATTGAATGTCATCAAAGAGATTGCGGCTAATAATGGGTACAATCAGAATATGATTGATTACTTGTTCAGTAAGAAAACTTCCCAAAACTGTTCGACTTTGGGCAACAACCTCCCCACTGATAGCAAAGAAGCTAAAAAAATTATTTCCATTCCTTTCTTGGGTAATATATCGTATAGGATTAAACGTCTTCTACGGAAAAAATATAACTGTAACGTCTCCTTCTCTACAGATAACAGTTTAAAAAGAAATCTTGTACGTTCAGTAGAGATTGCCAGCGATTGGTTTTCGAATTCAGGTGTTTACAAACTAACCTGTAATAACTGTCCTTCATATTATATTGCTCAAACAGGCAGAGCTGTGAAAACAAGTTATAAAGAACACCTATTAGGTAAAAAAGGAGCGAATATACACAGCTCTACTTTTGCTGAACACCTCTTGATAGCCGGCCATACGCCTAAACAGCTAGAAGACACTGTTATCCTACACAGAGAAGTCAAAGGGCGTAGACTGGATCTGTGGGAAGAGTTACAAATTTTTAAACATCTAGAGCTCAAGGAAGGTAATATACTGAACGACCAGTTAAACCTTGCTTGTAGACAATTTTTCGAAGGCTTTAAACCTGTACTGTTTATGGTATAACATTAATTCTGGTAACCTTAGTGGTCTATTATCTCAGGAAGCTATGATGCACTTTCAATGCTTTAAGCTCACTACCCTTTATGTAATGTGGTTTTCTCACGATGTATGGCTGCCACTACATCTTTTTTTTTTTTTTTTCATTTATTTAATTTCAATTCCCCCCGAAGGGGGCGGGCTGGCAGCAGCTTAGTACGCCGCTCTTCAGCCGACAGATTTTGTGACAAAGAGCAAGAGAACAAATAAGAAAAACAACAGGCGATAAAATCGGAGACTTAGAGAGTAACAAGGCGAAAAGAAATCGTGGAACTTAAAACAACAACACAGGGATGATGACGCTAATAAAAATACATACGAAGTAGACAGGGAAAACAATAGACAATTAAAAAACACGGCGACAGTCTGGATTCTGTTCGCAAAGGAAATAAAATTCACACCGAGCGACAGCATGGTGTCTGTTCGCAACACGAGAAAGACAAACAACACTGAATAGTCACTGGAACACTGCACTAAACAGTTGGCAAATGTGACACCACAGTCGAGAGCAGGTGGGGGGAAACTGGACAGAAGATGGGAAAACTAAAAAGGGGGGGAAAGGAGAGTAAAAGCGAAGGGGGGAGCCGGGAAAGGAGCTGAAGGAGGATGAGGACCCATAAGAGGGGTGGGGGGCAGACGCGACAGGGAGTGGGGTAGGCAGAGGAGGGGAATACAAAAGGACTAGGGGGGGAGAAGGGAGGTAGGGAGAGGTTTAGTGGGGGGAAGAACAGGACAGAAGTGGGGGTGGAGAGGGAGCCCAGGGAAAGGACAGAGGAAAGGAGGGGGATGGAGGATCAGAGTTGATAGGATGGATAAATGGAGGGAGAGAGGGCATCATCCGGGAGGGGGAGTTGATGGAAGCCACCTCGGGAAAGGAGATGGAGGGTGTAGAGATGGAGGGTAGGGGGGACACAACGGTGAAGACGTGGCAGGGGGCGGGGATGGGAGAGGAGAGGAGCAACCAGGGGGTGAGGGGGTTCAAGACGGCGGGAGGTGTAGAGGATGCGGATATGTTCGAGGAATAGGAGCAGATGGGGGAAAGGAATGAGATCATAGAGGATCCGCGTGGGGGTCGGGAGGCGGATACGGAAGGCGAGGCGGAGTGGATGACGCTCAAGGATCTGGAGGGACTGATAGAATTTGGGGGGGGCAGATATCCAGGCAGGACTGGCATAACAGAGGATGGGACGGATTAAGGATTTGTAGGTGTGGAGGATGGTAGAGGGGTGCAACCCCCATGTCCGGCCAGAGAGGAGTTTGAGGAGGCGGAGGCGGTTGTGGGCTTTGGATTGGATGGATCGGAGATGAGGGATCCAGGTGAGGTGACGGTCAATGGTGAGGCCAAGGTAGGTGAGGGTGGGGGTGAGACGGACAGGACGTGCGCAGACAGTAAGGGAGAAATCCAGGAGCCGGAAGGAGCGAGTGGTACGACCTACGATGATTGCCTGGGTCTTGGAAGGATTTAGTTTCAGGAGCCATTGGTTACACCATGCAGCAAAAAGGTCAAGGTGATTCTGGAGAAGGCGTTGGGACCGTTGGAGGGTAGGAGCGAGGGCGAGGAATGCGGTGTCATCAGCATATTGCAAGAGGTGCACTGGAGGGGGGGGGTTGGGGCATATCTGCCGTGTACAGGAGGTAGAGGAGAGGGGAGAGGACAGAGCCCTGGGGCACACCGGCAGAGGGGTAGAAGGTGCGGGAATTGGCATGATGGATGGTAACGTAGGAGGGGCGGCGGGAGAGGAAGGAGGCCACCAGACGGATGTAGTTGATAGGAAGGGCGTAGGTTTGGAGTTTAAACAGGAGACCGGGATGCCAGACACGGTCGTAGGCCTTTTCAAGGTCAAGTGAGACAAAAATGGCGGAGCGACGGGTGTTAAGCTGGAGGGAGAGGAGATGAGTGAGGCGGAGGAGTTGGTCATCAGCAGAGAAGGAAGGTCGAAAGCCACATTGGGTGTTTGGGAGGAGGTGGTTTTGGTGGAGGTGGAGATGGATGCGCCGGGAAAGGATGGATTCCAAGAGCTTGCTGAACACCGACGTGAGACAGATAGGACGATAGGAAGAGGCATCTGATGGAGGCTTATTGGGTTTGGAGAACATCAGGATACGGGAGGTTTTCCACAGGTCGGGATAGAAGCCAGTGGCAAGGATGACATTGTAGAGGGCGGCAAGGAGGGAAAGGAAGGAGGGAGGGCAGTGTTTGAGGTGGCGGTAGGTAATGCAGTCGTGGCCGGGAGCAGTGTTGCGTTTAGTGCGGAGTGTGAGGCTGATGTCCTGTGTAGTGATGGGAGTGTTAAGTGCAGATGGTGGGGTGTGGCCCAAGTACTGGAAGCTAGGAGCAAGGGGAGGAACAGAGGTATCCGTACGGTCCATGACATCAGGGAAGAGGGAATAATCAAAGTGGGGATCATCTGGGATGGAAAAAACATCAGAGAGGTGGGAGGCAAAGTGGTTGGCCTTACTGAGGTTGTCAGGAAAGGGACGGTCATTAAGGAGGAGAGGGTACTGGGGGGTGGGGCGGTTCCCAGTAAGGCGGTGGAAAGCAGACCAATACTTGGAAGAGTTGATGGGGAGCGTGGTGTTGAGGTGTGTACATGTCTGGCGCCAGGCTCGGCGTTTCTTCGCAACAAGCAGGTTGCGGATGTGTCGCTGTAATTGCCGGTGGCGGGTAAGTGTATCCCGGTCACGAGTGTGGAGAAAAGAGCGGTAGAGGCGGCGGGACTCCCGAAGGAGAAGGACGGCCTGTGGTGGAAGGGCAGGGTGGTGAGGGTGGATGGCTTTGGTGGGGATATGGGTGGCGACGGCGTCAGACAAGGTCTGGTGCAGGAAGGCAGCAGTGCGAGAGATGTCATCAGGAGACTGGAGGGTAAGGGCGTGGCTGTCAACCTGGGTGTGAATGGAATCCCGGTAGGCATCCCAGTTGGCACGGGAGTAATCATGGACAAGTTTAGGAGGGACGTCAGGGCGAGGAGTGTGGCAGGGATGGCGACCGGTAGAGATAGTGAGGAGGACAGGAGCATGGTCACTGCCAATGAGGTCAAGGACATCCGCGGTGATGCGCCCAAGAAGGTTGGGAGAGGCAAGGACTACATCAGGAGTGGTGTTGGATTCGGGCCGGGTGTGCTGGGGCAGGGGAACCAGGTCTCCCTGGAGAGTGGTGAGAAACTGATGCCACCGCCGGAGGTCGGCAGGATCACGGCCGTGGATATTGAGGTCGGCGGCAATCACGTAGGTGGAGAAGGTGCGGTCAATGTGGGCCAGGAAATCGTATGGGATGGGGGTGCGAGGGCGGACATAAATGGTGGCACAGGTGATGGTAAGGGCGGGGAAGAAGAGGCTGAGGGTGAGATGCTCGGCAGGATTGTTAAGGAGAGGTTGGGGCCGGACTGGGAGGTGCTTGAGGTGGCCTATAGCAACTCCGCCACGTGCCAGAGTGGAGACGTGGGGCAGTGGAGACGGAGATACGGGGCTGAAGGAAGGTTTCATTGAGGACGAAGGCATCCACGCGGTGCTGACGTAGGGTGTGGAGGAAGAGGAGTTTGTGGGTGGGCA
This sequence comes from Schistocerca piceifrons, assembly GCF_021461385.2. Classification (NCBI taxonomy): domain Eukaryota; kingdom Metazoa; phylum Arthropoda; class Insecta; order Orthoptera; family Acrididae; genus Schistocerca; species Schistocerca piceifrons. The sequence goes on from NC_060149.1 coordinate 267,764,094, forward strand.
GGGAGCGAACGTTGTGGTACAGGATACGGTACGGTTGTTGTACCATGGGAGTGGAGAGTTAGACGAGGGTGGTGAGGGGGGTGAAGGTGAAGTGGGCCTGGTTGTGGGAGTAAGTGGTATAGGTGGTAAGATGGAAGATGGAACGGGCAGCGAGGGCGATTTGGGAAAGAGTGTGGGAGCGCTGGAAGGGGTGGATGTTTTGGAGCACAATGGTGGTGAAACGGATGATGTCCTCAGCAGTAGGGGGAGGGCGGAGCGAGTTGTTGGGGTGGATGGGGTCATCAACAGGACGGACAGGGACGGTGAGCTCAGGGGTTACTGGAGGAGGTTTCGCTTTACACTTCGAGGAGTAGGTAGGATGGGGTTCATTACAAGTGTTGCAGGAGGGGGGAGAGGTGAGGTTGGGGCAATGCTTGAGGAAGTGGGAAGCTTTGCAGTGGGGACAAGTAGGGGGGTTCTTGCAGGCAGAGGTAACGTGGTCGTTGTAGGTGAGACAGCGTTGGCAGCGGTAGGATTGGACTGGGGAACGGGAGGGGTCCACCTTATGGCGCTGATTGTAGATGAGGGCTCCCTCGGTGAGGAGGCGGTCAATGGAGGAGGAGGATTCAGTGAATATCCGCATGAGAAAAGTCGGCCCGGCATCATTGAAGATGCGACGGGCCGAGCGGATTTCGATGTCGGGCCGGGAGTTGAGTTCCGCCAACACCTCAGCCTCCGTGATCACGGGGCTAAGCTTCGTGATCACAGCGGTGAAGGTCGGCGGACGTCGGGGAGGTTGAGGCTGACGGGGAGAGGACGGGGTGTGGTAGGGGGTGAGGGTTGCACGTTGGCCAAATTGGATACGAGGGATGTGGGAGAGGAGGTCGGTGTGGAAGGAAGCATTGGGGGATTTTATGAGGACCGAGTCCTTGCGAGGAATCAGTTGGGAGATGGGAGCCTTGGGGCAGTATTTCCGGATGGCGAGAGTGAGGGAGCGGGCATCAAGGAATTGAGGGTCAGGATTGGAGAGGACAAAGGTGTGGGTGGCAGGCGTGGCGGGGGCGGGGGTCGGGGCCGCGTCCATGGGAGTGGGTGGGTCACGGGGATTGGGGGTTTTTTTGGAGGAGACTTCGGGGGAAGGGTCAGCATTCGGGCGCTTGGAAGGTTTCGTGGACACCACTGGGTGGGGAGGGGGCAGGGGGACAGGTTGCAGGGGGAGATGGCGGGGGACAGGACCACCCTGAGCAGCGGAAGACGCAGACGATGGGGGCGTGGGTGTCACTGAGACTGTGGAACGTCGAGCAGAGATCCGTGCTGGCTTGGAGCCTGTCGGAGGCGGTGCGGGGAGCGGCGGAAAGTCAGTAGCTGTCGATGGGGCGACAGTGATAGGGGAAGAGGAGTTGGGGGTGGGTACAGCCGAAAGTGGCGCAGGGGTGGGGTGGACAGGGAGAGAAGGAAGGACGGGAAGTGGGGTGGAGGATGAGCTCCATGTGATGGTGGTTGGAGCAGCGGAGGAAGAGGTGAAAATGATAGTGGTAGTGGTGGTGGGTTGGGACATGGTGGCGGCGCGCGAGAAGGGCGGCGGCGGTGACCAGGCGGCGGCGGCGGTGACCAGGCGGCGGCGGTGGCAGGCGGCGAGCACCGGCAGGCGGCGACCAGGCGGCGGCGGCGGCGAGGACCGGCAGGCGGCGACCAAACGGCGGCGGCGGTGAGGACCGGCAGGCGGCAACCAAACGACGGCGGCGGCGGCGAGCACCGGCAGGCGGCGGCGGCGAGCACCGGCAGGCGGCGACCAGGCGGCGGCGGCGGCGGCGAGCAGTACTGACGACGAGCAGACGGCAAGGCAAGGGTGGGGATCTTCCACGTCGAGGGTGCACCCTGAGAGTAGCCCAGGCAGTGAAACTCTTCGACGAAGAAGTGAGGGAATCCAACCCTCGAATGGCCACTACATCGGCCCTTATGTGATTTTGTCTGGCTCTAAAACGTTGGTTCCCTGCGAATGTGTATTAACTGGACTGTGGAGCAGGGTTCGCAATTCTGTCTTAAGAGCCATTATTGTCAATTTTAAAGTTCTGACATATATACCGTTTGTGGGCTTCACTAATATAGTAATGTAATTTTTATATTTTGGCTGTATATGCCACTGTGCGTAACTCTCTCGGCGTAAGCGCCACCTGCCTTTTTGATGTATAACTACATTAATTGTATCAAGGCTCCCATACTGTTATAACGGGAGTGTTAAACGCTTTCCTTCTTTTTATTGTTACTTTATCTAATGACGTTATTAATACTGATAATTTAAACGGTGCTTTTGTACGCCAATTGGCACATGGTTCGCGCCATGAGCGCCACCTGCCCTGGTCGCAGAGTAACTACGCTGGCTGATTACACTCAGTCGGTTGTGAGCTCTGCAAGATCCATGTACTAATTTATATTTACGTGACAAACCCTATTTCTAGGGCTATATTTTAATTTTGACAAATGGATCTATGCTGACATTTGTAAAAACGGCGACGGTAAATTAGTCCTTACTAATGTAAAATTGTAAGTACCAGTCGTCGTTCTCATATTTCTGTAATGCAAGAGCTCTCTAATTTATGTTAAAATCTATTCTTGACTTAAGTTTCATACCATTCTAATGTAAGCTATGATGTTCATTGTCCCTAGGCCACCTGCTGAAGAAGACAAATTTAAATTTGTTGAAACCTAGGTAAAGAAATCTTTATCCATTGCAACTGGTCGGCTGTTTATAAGTATATTGTTGTATTTCTTTTCAGAGGCGTTGCGCCTCAGCCCGCTGGCGGCAGTTTATTGATATTTATATTACGTCATTTGTCGTTGTAGTTTGTTTGTATTCCAACGACACTGCTCGTTCACGACGTTGCCATTAATTTAGCTTGTTGGTTGTAGACATTTTATGTTACATGCCCGTTATGTAATAAATGTGGGTAATGTAAATTGTGTGTACTTTTAAGAGAGAACTGTTATCAGGGATGACTCCATGATAACTAGCGCGAAAGCGCGCTTAGTAGGACAACAGATCACTAGTTGTAACAATATAGAAATGGCAGATACACGAGGTAGTCAAGAAAGCCTATGGGATGAGAAAGTGTTAGCTTTGTTTGCAGCACAAGGCACAGGCGAGGAGAATACCGATCTAAGGGAACTTTTTGAGGATGATAGACACAGTCAAGCCCGTGGTGGGCAATCTGATAGCGTAGATGAGGAACAGAGACGCACTGAGGCAATCGTAAAGATACGGGACTATAATGTAGGGAGTCCAAGTGAACGCGGAACAACTAAGAATCGTGGGAAATCGCCGTCAGTGACATCGTCACGACGCAGCACATCAGGGGTGCGCGGTGATGACTTTCTTGAATACCAAGAAATGGAAAGGGAAAAGGGCAGAATATCACCTAAGAGTAGAGGAAGATAAAGTCACAATAGGAGAGAAGATTTAGATAACACAGTGTGTTGGACAATGGGAAATAAAATTCAAAAAGTTAGTGCTGAAATGGGAAGTAAAGTTAAAAACGTTAGTGCTGAAATGGCAAGTAAAATTCTCAACGTTAGCGCTGAAATGGGAAGTAAAATGTGGTGAGTATCGTGTAGCACTGTGATGTTATCCTAACGCATTACGTTCCTCCATGGCAGACCGTCATTGCATAGTATTACTGTTCGTTTTTGGAGCATCATCTGCGACCAGCTTAGCGAAAGAAGCGGCGACACTTTCTGCACAACCCACCCATCATTTTGCACGACAATGCGCGGGCGCATACAGCGCAAGCTGAGTCTGCTCTGTTAGGTCGATGGGACTGGGAAGTACTGTACCATCCACCATACTCCCCGGACTTAAGGCCTTGTGACTTTGATTTGAGTCCGAAGATGAAGGAACCACTTCGTGGCATTCGCTTCAGAACTGTTCCAGAGATTCGACAGGCAGCAGACCGCTCCATTCGCACCATCAACAGAACAGGCTCTGCTAACGGTATACAACGCCTTCCACATTTCTGGCACGGATTCTACACAAAGCTGGTGATTACTTGGAAGGACAGTAACAGGTGCAAACATGTAGCTCTTTTGTATCGGTTGTGAATAAATAGTTGCCACTATTTAAGTTCCAACTCTTGTAGATAATGGAAGCGATCTCTCAGCTATTTCAGATAGGCTGTTCGCTAAATGCAAGGATTCTGTTAATCCACCGATGCTCACAGTACAAAAACCAAAGGTACGAGGTGCGTCAGTTGGAAAAGGTATGGAGATATCGCAACAAACACTCAAGATTTTGAATGCCAAGGACGCCAAATGACTGCAACTCTGTTCATAATACCGAAACTAACAGCTGATATAATAATCGGTGTAGATTTTCTTTCAGCGCAGAAAGCTATCATTGATCTAAGAGGAGGGGAGTTAATGTTAGGGAAAGAGAATAAAACAAAAATCAGATTTGATGAGAAGGCAATAAAAGTTCAAATTCCGGAGAGCTGCTGGAAACTACAATTCACGGACTACCATGCAGTTCAGAGGGAAGAGTGTAGAAAAAAATAATGAGAGTAGAGCAGAGTTCAAGTCAGAACGTGAGCAGATTAATGAAATTAACAGTAACATTGATTCGAAACTCGAGAATCTGGAAAACATAGATAATATGGACAGGCAAGGGTTGGAGCTAGCACTCAAAAATAAGGCAGAGATCTTCTTACCTAAAACCGGATGCATTAAGGGGTATCAATATAAATTTGAGGTAAAGAAACATAAACCATTTCGGGTACCTCCTTATGTCATCCAGTGGTCATACCGTGAAAGGGTTGTAGGTGAACTACGAAGAATGGAGGACGAAGGTGTAATTGAGGCCGCGAGATCTGAGTATAATAGTCCACTACGCATAGTAGACAAAAAGGACGGTGGAATTCGACTGGTGTTAGAATCACACGAAATAAATACTATTATTGTGCCAGAGACGGATCGTCCTGAAAGGCTTGAGGGGCTCCTTCTAAGATTTAATGGGTTCGGTGTTTCCCTCACTTTATTTGCGATAGAGCTATTGGCAGAGAGAGCTATATTCTGACTGCCGAAAATACACGACCTTTATTGCCTTCAGAAGGTGTTTTCAACTCAAAAGGCTCCCTTTTGGACTGAATACATCTTCAGCTGCATTTATCAGGGGTTTTAGCAAAATATTGAGTGAAGAGTTAAAGGAGAAGATCACGTGTTATGTAGAAGATATATCGACAGCAGAAAATACCTGGGAGGGACGTAACAAACTCTTAGAGGAAGTGTTAGGCAGTTTGAAAAGGTATGGGGTAACGGCAAATATTGACAATTCTTGTTTTGGGAGCAGTAGCGTTAGCTTTCTGGGACACGTGATAAAAGGAGAAGGGATTAGTCCCGACCCAGAGAGGATGGCACCAATTGAAAAGTTTGGCGCTACTGCAACCAGAAAACAACTAAGAGGGTTTCTAGGGATAATAAATTTTTATGTAATGTTTATATATGTGGAAACATTAGCTAGTCCCCGACTCTGCTAATTTACGGGAAAAGGAACACCCTGGGTGTGAGCTGAGTATGTAGACCGAGAATTCAATAATTTGAAGGCGACACTCGTCAATGCTCCTATTTTATCACATCCTGACCTATCACAGGATTTGTGTGTGGCCAATGACAGCGCGAAGACCGGTTTAGGAGTTATGTTGTTCCAGGAGTTTGAACAAGACGGCAAATTAATACACTGAACAACCACCTTTAGTAGCAGAGTACTATCCAAAAGTGAAAGGAATTACTCTGTTACCGAACTTGAAGCCCTTGCAATAGTATGGGAATTTAAAAAGTTTAGATACTTTCTGTTCGGCAGAAAAACAAAAGTCTACGAGGACCATAGAGTCCTAGAATTTCTCCTAACAGCCAAATTTCCACATGGAAGACTAGCGAAATGGGTAGCTGGGCTTCAAGAATACCAGTTTTCAACAGTCTACGTGCCAGGTCCGACAAACGTCACTGATGACGCCCTGTCCCGCTTACCTATTGGTATAACAGAAGAGACGGCTGAAGCATTAGATCAAGAGCACTTTTCGTTGTTCTACCTCAAAAGGGTTGCATTCGACAACTTCGTCATGTAAAGATGCGGAATATCCAGAACGAGCAGGACAAGGACCCAGATAAAGTCAAAATAAAGGAAAAATGGAAGGATCGGATGCAGGCCCGCATAAGACAGCAAATATAAGCAGCGAACAGAAAAGGGATTCTGTTTTACTAGTTCCCTTAATCATTCATTTATGTTTATGATGTAATTTATATGTTAATGAACAAGAAGGAGGAGATAATATCACCATTAAGAAATCCTAAGATCTGCTTCAGAGGGGTAGTCAGACAGGGCCAAATCTTCATTTTTGCATTCAGTATTTTCCGTTGCGCACATTCATTTTACACCCACCTGGAATATCATTTGGAAGTTTGTTTGTTTGTTTGTTTGTTTTGTACATAATTAGAACCGCGCATCGTTCATTGTTAGTCCATTGTGCATTTTATATCCTTACAGAATATAATTTGCATTTTATAAGGAATAAAAATTAACTGATCGCATAACTTCTGAGCTTTTATGTAATCAAAACAATTACTGTTGATGCAAGTACAGTTTACACTCACAAACACAAAAAAATCTGTATAATAGTTATTATTTTGTACTTAATAGTGAAAGGGTACAGTACCGCCCGACACTGAAAATACGTACAACATTCTTCGTTATTCCTGTCATAACAACATATTTTTTGTAATAATAACTCAATTTCACTTAATACACAGAGGCCGGATACCAGTGTAGGAAAGAATGACAATTTATTTATTTAATTGATCACATGTGCACTCCCACAAAATAAATCCCTACATCCAATTTGGTGAGATCTGCGAAATGAACGAATGTATGGTCGTCTGCTAACCGCAGATAGTGAATGTGAATATATGATCATCTTTGAGACGGTCCTTTGGTCACCTTTGGTGGAACCAAAGAGATGAAGTTTACCGGAGCTTTGAGCGCCTGAAATGTGGCTGACCAATATGGTAGTAAGGAGCTCCCCCACCTCGACAGAGGTGCGAGCTGACCTGAAGAACGGCCATGTTTTTCAGCATTCTGGCGCTGGATCTTGTGTTGGTAAGACCTGTCTTAGGTGTGCTCCGTAAAGACAAAAGAGTGGATAGAATGGTATGCATGTGAAATACTTAAGAGTAGTTTGGAATAATAATTTCTCTATTTCAGGAACTTTTGTGGGGAGAATTAAATGTCAGGCAGGTAATATTAAGGGGATCGTAGTAATCTTCGGAAGTGACCAACGGTCACAATGAAACGACGTGTAGCAATAAGTTGAAATACTTCCGAGTGCATAAGTTAAGCTGAATTACTGGCGTGTGTACTATAAGTTGGAAATATTTAGGAAATGGTGTGTGCAGAACTTGAAATTAGAGACGAGTACTTCCATGTGGTGAGTACTGTGTGAGTCTCAATCTGTGTATGAGACAAAGGATAAGGAGAAGTACTCATCCATGGTATCAGTTGAGGACTCGCATGTGTGATGAATATGTTCTTAATATTACTTTGCGTGTTATGTTTCCGTGTGACGCTTGATTCAAACTATAATACTCTGAGAGTGAAGCAAGGTGAGTCAGCCGTCTATCGAGCAACGCCCCTTGGTTTGCATTGCACAGGAAGACATGCATATATCCTCCAGAGTCCATAGTAGGAAAGAAAAGTTACGAAGTGGGGCAGTGTCGTGTGAAACTGGGATGAATACTAATTGAAGTGGGAAAGTTGAAAGTGACGTGATTATAACGTTGTGACTATTCTTTGTATTGTATGTTGCCAGTGTGATGTATTTTATGAAATTTAAGTATGTGTGGTTGGCATGGGAGAGTAACAAGATAGAGTGGGTTATGCATGTTCCTTTTTGTACCACTCGGTCTGGAGGAAATTTTCGTGATGATGTGTGTGAGAGTCGAAGTGTGAGATATAGCAAAAGATCCACCATCCTATCCAGAAAGTGCACTGTAATATTAGATAATTTCGAGACCATAAGATAGAGAATCACTAATGTAAAGCCATGTCCACTGGGCGGAGTTTCTGATGTGCAATTGTTGTAGAAAATGTACTGGTGTGTTTAGGTTATAGAATTTATCGGAATAAAAAAGATAGTGAAAAGAAAAAGATTGGTGGCCTTTTCCTTCGAATAGTATGTTGTCATGTTATCCAGAATTTATAATGTGTGCGCCATTCATATTCAGTGCGATGGCCACGTGTTGATCAAAGCCGTTAAATAAGAAAGAAAATGTGGTATTGCCAGTGCGTAGTGAACAGTCAGAGTTGTGTAAATTACTAATAGTCAGTTTGCGCTTTCGTTTCCGTTGCGTAAAATTCAAATATGAGAATAACCTGTAACTTAATTGTGAGTACTAGAGTTCGTGTTACTCGATAAATAAGAAAGAGTCCACTTGCTTGGCAGACCACTCATCTTGCAGGCCTGACTGCTTGATGCCACAGTATGAGCAAGGCATGTGGGTGCCTTTCATAATTCGACCCTGCCAGGATTCTGCTGTTAGGGTTTGCTGTTAAGATTTTTTTTGATGCAATTTGTCAAGATTTTTATGTATATTGTGATAGCGCTAAGAAGTAAAATTTTTTGTTTGCAATTTCTTTCTGGATTGGTGAGGATCTTTTATTTTCTTTATGCAATTGATTGCTACGTCGTCCAAGGCTGGAAGATCGTCGTATAATTTTTTTTTTTTGCGTAATGTCCGTAGTAGCTAGGTCGCAGTCGAAAAGTGTAGTCACCACGGAGAAGAGTGATTCTGGGGTGAACGTAGCAGGCGGCATAGTGGAGCAAGGAGTAGGTGTCGACCCTGGGTTAATGAGCGAGAATGGCCAACATTCAGAAGGGGCTGAATTGGTCAGCGGACCGCAGCTAGGTGATCTGCTAGGCGACGGGCTTTGCCCACAACCGGGGGTTTTTCCCGACGACGCGGGCGAGCCGGGACTAGGTCCGGTATGCAGTGAAAGTGTAGCTACCCTTAGCGAATCTACGGTTTCTCAGGCAAACGAGGTGAGTACACCGAAAGTAGCAAATGACAATGTGCTACTGCAGTTTTTACAGAGGATGGATAGAGATAATAAGGAAAGATTGGAAGCGATGGATAAAAATAATAAGGAAAGATTGGAAGCGAATAAGGAAAGATTGGAAGCGATGGATAAAGATAATGAGGAAAGATTGGAAGCGATGGATAAAGATAGTAAGGAAAGATTGGAAGCGATGGATAAAGATAGTAAGGAAAGATTGGAGGCAATGGATAAGGGAAATAAAGAGGCAACGAGGAAGCTACACTCAGTTATCAATGAGCGTCTGCCCGCAGTTAATAATCGATTAGATGAGGGGGAGAAGAATCTGGGTGCGTTGAAGCAAGTATGTGACGCCGTGAAAGAAAAAGCCAATAATTTGGAAGTACGAATATTTGCAATAGAGAGTGATACTACAGAACGTAGGGACATGTTGCCGGATGAGCGAATCAAAGAGGTAGTGGTCAGAATGAATACGATTAGTGCAGATGTAGAAAAGATCAGTATAAGAGGCGAGACAGGCTCTGACAGTACGCAGCGAGACGTTTATGCCGACCGGGAGGAGATACAATCACTATTACAGCTTAAAGAGGCGCAATTAGAAATAAATAGGAAACATAGGGAAGAACTAGCACAGCTGCAATTAGCGTGCAGTAGCGAAGGTGACACACCACCAGGTAGATTGCACAAGGAGAGTGAGATAAATTCAAAAAAGGAAAATAGGCAGAAAGAGGAAGACGAATTCAGAGAGTCAGAAGAACGGTTGTGTCGGATAAAACAGGTGGCAAACCCAACTGGGTATAGTCCAAGGCTGTCTCAATTTCAAGACTCATTACCTTCATCGTGGGGACCGCTCCTCAAAATGAAGTTTGTGTGTAATCATTTGAGGGACGAGGCTAGAGCGAAAATGCAGGAAGTTATTAAAGACTGTAGTACTGCAAGATATTTTGTGACAAGTTTTTAAATGAATTCTGGTCGAAAAGTAAGCAGGACCAGGTTACGCAAAGCATATTGATGCCAAATTGTAACGAAGGTGGTATAAGAGATCCAGTGGCGTGCTATCAGGAAATGCTGAGACGAAATAAGTATTTGGATGTGCCATACGAACCTGGGGAGCTCATTAGGACCTGTATAACGAAGTTGCCAGTGAAATTGCGCACAGATGTAGCGATAGCAGGCAGAGGCTTAGACGATTCTGCGTCATTTCAGCACTTGTTACAAGAATTGGGTAATGAGAGCAACATCGTGAACGGAGACACTACTCATAGGTCAGACAGTGTCGAGGATAGGAACGGCAGAAACTATTAGAATGACAGGAGAGCATGGAATCCTGCCATTTCTTTCTTGTTGTAATAGATTGATGGATAGGAGAAACTAATCCAACATATCAGCCCTTAGCATGTTGCCTTAAAGCACTTGCCGCTGGCACTGAAAATTGTTTATGTAGCAGACATACTCTACTGATATGTAGGAATGCAAATACCATACTTCTGATCACAGAATAAAACACCAGTAATGGAATCTGTTAGGCTGGTCTCTCAGAACAAAAATTTGCAAATTTTTATTTGGAACACTAAAGTAAAAGGACTGTTCCCTCAAAAAAAAATTGCTAAAAATGTTATGTAATAATGCCAATGAGTCCAGTTTAATTAGTGCGATTTGACTATTGCAGGTACTTAACACGTAATGTAAAAAAGTCAGCATTGTGACCTGTATGGCATGGGGTACATTTATACTGCTGTTGCAGGTAACATCAGCAATGTGATCGAAATTTTTAGATTAGATGCCATCTGATCTATAGTATGTCATTGTCATGGCGACAGTTATAATGAAGTGCTGCGTATGGTTGTTCGGAATCTGGTGTTAGGGAAAGAGGCTACTGGCACCAAAGTTTCTAACACTTGTGCTATACCTTTCTCCCAGGTTATATATTCTCTGCACACATTTAATTTTCACGTAAGCACAGATTCCTAACTAGCAAATTCTTTACTGTGTACAGTGGACCATTCAGAGTGAGGCGGATTGTCCATGAAAATGCTGTACTGATTGAGGCGATCAAGGGAAAACAATCACGTGGGTTTCATCACATTTCTAACATCAAATTATGGAAAAGTTAAGGATAGATAGAAAGTAGGCAAGTTATGGTAGATAGTCAGTGTATTTATTTGTGGTGTGTAACGTTGTGCAGGATCAAATCGAACATAAGAATTTTCAGGCGGGATGTCAGCATATATGACGGAGTAGACTGGTCGAATGAGTCATGAACAGGAGTCGACAGAGTGGTGTATGCATGTATTTTTTTGTCATATGAATAAGGATCAAACAGAAACGACGTGATGAGTAAGGAGTGGATAAAGATGGTAGATAGTCAGAGAAGCGACGTAATAAATAGTAGTTGATAAAGGTGATATTTAAAGAGAGAAGCGACGTGATAAATAGTAGTGGATAAAGGTGATATTCAAGGAGAGAAGCGATGCAAAGCAGTGTGATTAATAAAGAGAGATTCCACGTGATGAAACAGTGGTAAATAAAGGTGAGTTGAAGAATGTGGAAATGTCTTAGATGTATGTTACAGAGAGGCCTGTGTATGCTGCAATCGAGATTGATGCCAATGCCAAAGGAAGACCAGGAAATGGAGTAATGGACGGACGGAGAGCCGAAATACGAATGAAGAGAGGAGGACAACTGCACAACGTGAAGAGACATAAAGGGAGTATGAGATCCAGATGGTGAACGTTGTGGAATACTGACGTAAGATGTAATATAAGTGTGAATCTAATTCTTACCATAACATTTGCAATATGACAAAAATAATTTTTGTTGTTATTGTTGAAGCCTGGTACCAGTATAACTAATCAAAACGGTACCAAGAATGTGTACAGTTATTTTGCAGGATGAATAATTTGTGTATTTTTTGTTCTTAGATGAAATGTCGCAATTCTAAGTTGATATTTGGCAGGATGAATAATCGGTAAAGAGAATGCAGAGGGAAGCCGATGGAGAGAGGTGCTGGAGTGAAAGGACGAAATCGGAGACTGGAATGCTATTTCCGGAACAACTTCATGTGTTATGTGGTTGAGTGTAAGGGAGCAAAGGTATGGTATGTTGATGTGAGTGTTGTGGTGTTAAGGTTAGCTGACTTCTAGATCTATTCTGTTGGTGTATTAATGTATTGAATGAGAAGGAAAATGTGGTGTCAGTTGAGTGAGAGTCGTAGAGTAGTGTGATCAAGGCGCACACTCCTGTAAAGGGGATGCTACCGATCCGTAACTAAAACATTATTGTGCTTTGTTGTTTGATTTGGATGAACCTCGGTGGCAGGTCAGGATATGGTGTCATGTGGATGGTACATACATGTCCTAAAAATGTTGTTATATATAATAAAAGGTAAAATGTGTAAAGAGATACTAATTTCTGTCTGTCACAAGCACAAAGGTGCATTGTATGTTGTAGATTTAGAGTCATCAGTTTCTAAAATGTTTATCGCGTTAGGACGTTAAAGTAGTTTACTATTTAACATTATGTGGTAGGTAATTGTGAGCTGTATAGATTGTTTCTTATTTTTTTGTTAGAACACTTTCAAGGGGTATTAATTTCAGTCTGTCACAAGCACAAAGGTGCGTTGTATATTCTAGCTTTAGAATCAACAGTTTCTAATATGTTCACTGTGATAGGATGTTAAAGTAGTCTACTATTTGATATTGTAATTATGAGCTGTATAGATTGCTTCTTATTCCTTTTTTTTAACACTGTCATGTTTTGTATGAGGGACGACAGGTGCAATCGATAGCACAAGTGTGGGCTGTATATAGAAAAGGGATAAATGTTGTGAAACGTCCCCTTTGAACAATTATACATGATTGTGCTTAAACTGACACCCAATATTTTTAGCGCAACGCAATCTGACTTTCAATAATCCCTACAAAAGAATGGCCCTGACTAACATTAACCTATACCTTTCACAAATCACTTACCTAACAAAAATCTTCGTTACTCGAACTACTGCAGTACAGCGAGCGCCACTACTTCCAGCTAAATAAAAGATTCAAACTACGGAAGGCACTAACTACTGATAGGCATAGTTAGCAAATGAAAGATTTTAATAGAGAACAAACAATGTATTTACCTTAATAGTGTTGAAAAATCATAATATACATAGCAGTTCATGACATCCAGTCTTACAAATTTCAAAACTCCGCCATTTCTCTCCCCACATCCACCACTGCTGGCGGCTCACCTCCAACTGCACAACGCTACGCGCTGTTCACATCCAGCTGCCGCTGTCTAACACTACAATGGCAGACAACAATGCAAACTAGCCACAGACTGCACACATTACAGCCAGTGATTTTCCTACAGAGCGCCACGTAACGTTGCCAATAAGAAAACATAAACAGCCTACTTACATAGCCCCCATGCACCACACAAAAAATTTTACAAATTGTTTTGGGTACTGGTCAATACAGATTTGAAAAAAATTTTCATAATTACAGTAAGAAAGATATCAAATGCACACACTTATTAATACAATGTTGGTCAAAAGCTAAAATTTTCTCACAGTCAATAAAAACAGTCCTGATCATTCATCACAGTAAAACTGCCGTTTCTTTTCTCAAAGTCTGAGCAGTAGAAGACAATGCACACGGAAGTAGTGGATTTCCATGCAGTCTTGAAGAAGTAGTGTTGTCCTTCCAACGGAAAGACAGTGCTGACTCTTGACATGCTGACAGGTAATGGGCAACAACAGAGCAAACCCACGGCAGAGTCAGTCGAAGTTTTGAAGAATATTGGTAGGTAGGTCATCAAAGAGCAGACCCACTGTAGTTCTGGTAGAGAGTATGGTATTGGTGAGTCATCAAAGGTGCAGACCCACTGTAGTCCTGGTAGAGATTGTGGTATTGGTGGGCCACCAGAGGTGCAGACCCACTGCAGTCCTTGTAGAAATAATGGTACTGGTGAGTCAGCAAAGGTGTAGACCCACTGTAGTCCTGGTAGAAATAATGGTATTGGTGGGTCATCAAAGATGCAGACCCACTGTAGCCCTTGTAGAGATGGTCAGCAGCCATCTGTTGTGACTGTGCAGGTGCACAATCACCAACAAAGAGTCTTGCGGAGAATATAGCAAGTCCATAAACTACCACTTGTGCACGCACAAAGTTTTTGGAATTGTCCTTAGAACCAGCAATGCTGTTAATCAGTCCCTTGCTGAATTATTAACACACGTGCAAACACTATCAGTCCCTACTTCTCACATATTGTCCATATACTATGACCAGTGAAATATAACTTACAAGTTACTTAATTTGATGAACTGGTGTCAATTACAATTTTATAACATGAGAATACAATCACAAAGATATAGAAAACATCATTAAAAACGTAATAATACAGATAACATTTGTAGTAATACAGGCTTTACAAAAGAATCGAAATAACATATACATCAGTGTCACAGGAATTATAAGTACCTACATAAAAGATCAGAATAACTTTTGAAACATCAACTTCACACATGAGCAACAAAACAGAACAGATTTACAAAGTAAATAACATAGTATTAGAAAAATTCTACAATGTAACTCTCATCAGCTAAACACATAAGGACAGGAAAAACACAAATAAACAAGGGTACACAAACACATAGCAGAATAACACAAGGAAAGGACAGGGTTTGTTTTACTGCAGTATTTTGCAAACAAAACTTTCTTTACTTCTCGGAGATCTCCCTTTGTTCTTCATTATTTCCAAAAAGCCCTATCTATACCTGCTTTCTGTACTTTTCTCGTATAACCTCTCACTGCATTTCTTCTAATTCATTGCAACTCATTCTCTTATAGGCTACTCCGTCTTAAGCTAACTTAAATCTACTGAACTCAGATGCATAAACTAAGGGACGAGGCAATGCAGCAGTACAAAACAATTAACACAAACAGCAATGACAAAAAAAATGGAAATTGTCAAAGCAAGCTGCAGTAAATCTAAATTACCAAGCAATGCAACATTACAACTAATATGAGCCAATGTGCAGCAACAAGAAAAATAAATCAGTATTAAAACTAGATTAACAGAGTAATACAAAGTGAAATTTAATAACACTATGCCTGGCAAACAGCAGCAGCAAATGCAATAACTTATATCTAATCATGAAAAAGCTCAAGCAGAAAAAATATTACAGTAAAGATGGCCATGTCTAACACCTATGTCACATCTTAACACTAGAGTGATGCATCACTGTAACTTGCTCTAGCAGACAAGTTACCAAGTCACTGACAAAAATTATGTATGCAATTCAAAAAAATGGTTCAAATGGTTCTGAGCACTATGGGACTTAACATCTGTGGACATCAGTCCCCTAGAACTTAGAACTACTTAAACCTAACTAACCTAAGGACATCACATACATCCATGCCCGAGGCAGGATTCGAACCTGCAACCGTAGCAGTTGCGCGGATCCGGACTGAGTGCCTAGAACCGCTAGACCACCGCGACCGGCTGTATGCAATTCCTGTGAAGTGGAAATGTCTCTTTGTGCTCCCTCATTTTTTTGGAGTACATCCATCATAAAGTTATTTTTTACTGGATTTGTAGGCATAAAATATTTATATTAGTACATCTATAAAATTTCATTTTAACCAATGCTGCAGTGCAGCTAGGAACTAAATATTAAACAAAATGAGCAAATATATATAGCCTATGTAGAGCAATGCATGAAACGTCATTCACTAGGCAAATGGCGTCTCCAAAGGCAAAAGAATCTCTCAACTAGAAAGACAATAAATGTAAAATGTTTCTCATCATTTCATTAGGCATTTCAGTGAATATCACAAATTAAGAGTTACACAATGTAATCATATGTTTTCAAGTTTGAGTGTGTCATATTTGCAATGCTTTCTACAAAGGAATGTTAATAGCAAGGCTAATGGCCTCTTTTTTTTTTACCTGTGCCTCTGAAAAGGCACACACTAATGGCTTTTTCTCCAGGCATCTGACACAGCTGGCCACTCAAGACGCATTACGTCAAGGTCACTTGGCTTTCTTAACGAAATATTTATGGCACCAGTTTGCACTACTGTGACAGTCTCATATAAAAATTTCACAGTTCGAGAATTTGCGTTGCAAATCTGTAGAAACAAAATCCTATAAATATAACAGTGTCCAAAAAATATTCGTCGGGTTTGTGATACATTCATGCATTTAGACACATTTCATAACTCTTAAAGTACAATTCTTCGTTTCCAACATACTTTTTCACAAGTCAGAGTCCCTAACCATGACTCATTATTCCTTACCTTATTACACATATACATATTCGTTGACACTTCTTCAATATTTTATCATAATATATACGTAGCATAATCAAATTCCTCATATAGCATCAGCTTATTGATCATAAACATACCGCAACAGCGTAATACACATCGTCATCATAACATCAGCCAAATCTCAAAAAAGGCGTAGCTTTCTGCAATAATGTCAAAACCTAAAAAAAATTCTCTGCTCATTTCAATAGTGTCATCTACCTCCAATGTACTTCAAAAATCATGCTCCCTTACCAAATACATCATTCAAAGCTCTCATAGTATCACAATGGTTCCAAAAAAATATGAACAGTTCTCAAAGTACAGACAAAATACAATTTCATAGGTGTGAAGTTACCCAACTGTGTAATTGCGTAAACATGTGTCACTGATGTAGTAAAAAAAATGTTTATCTCTCAGTTAAATGATCAGATAGCTGTGTAATTTGTGTGTTAGAGAAATATGGTACCGATGTGTACAGTTGTATAAGCAAATACCATATTAGCTAGGGCTCCTTGTGCTTGCCAAACACATGGTACACAAAGTAAACATGTACCCCCCTGAGGATTAATGTAATTATACCCTCAGGTGTTACAGATTACAGCAATGGAATGAAATGTATCACGGAAAACCTTTGTATGATTGTACTTCAAATATCTTTAAAAATAAATTATTTAAGTACAAAATTCATCACTCAAATACGTGTCCTGTAGCGCTAAATGTGCGTCTTGCTGTAAGATAATCTCTGTGGAAGTGTCGTAGTTATTGTCCTCCGAAAGCTAAGTTCTGCAGAAGTCAATGTACTTATCTCATGATAAACAAAAGTGAAATGCTCTGCGTATAGATATCGTAGTTATTACGTACAGTACCGTAATCATGAAAGTACTACACTGTAACGTATTGTTGTGCTACAAAACAAAAAGAGGCAGTCTTATTGTAGCTATACCACAAAGTTACTATTAAACATGTTTTACTCTCCAGAAGAATTCGGAAGAACTGTGCTGATATAAAGCAGATACAGCACAAAAGCAACAATGTAAATTGTGTCACACATTAGTAGCGTTGTGATATAATTGTGTAGCTGTCAAAGAAACCAAGTGCTAAGTCATCTTTAATCCCACAAAAAGTACTTCAAATAAAGAATGTCTTTTCAAGTAAACCAAAATGTTGCATGAAAATCTCATTAGCAGTGCCAGTATATGTTCTAAGTATGTGAGCCTTATAGTCGTTACGTGATCGTGCAACTAACAAGCAAGAATGTACAAATAACAACACTGTGTCGTCTGTTCACTATAACAATGCATTCGTAATTTCTGTTTAAAAATGTTCCCTAGGTTCTAGGCTGGATAGTTAACTTCAAAACATTGTTGCATGTTAACAGTTTCTCAGTGTGACAAATTGTACTAGTAGCATGAAGTGAAAAGTTTTATGGCAAAGACAAAGTTAAAAAGCAGATTCTCTCTCAATAAACGGTTTTACATGTGAAATGTGGTGTAAACCTTTACTCTTCCTAGTACGCAGAGGTTCAACTTGAACGGAATTATCATGCGGTATACGTCGGTAAGGAATACTGGAATTTTTCTCAAGGTTAGCGTCTATGTTATTTTTGTCTGAGCCAGCTGGCGTATGCGGCTGCCTGCGGTGCAAGTCATTGTCTGTTCCTTTGTTGGCGCGCGTCGTTATTGGGATTAGGAGACCTAACTTCTACAAATTCACCTTGTCGAGAGTGCCCTGCTCTGTTTGAATCCCGCCAGTTATGATGGAATTCAGGTCTGTCGTTTTGTCGGTAGTTTACATAGTTTCTTTCTTGTCGGTCATGTGGTGGAGAATTTCTCCCTGAATAGTAACTGCGCGCTGGACCATTGCATCTAAAGTTATTGTGTCACCCTTGATAATAATTATTTTGGTTCCCAAATTGTCTGTTTCTCTAATTGTCTCTGTGATAGTCACTACTGCGGAGAGGTGATCTTTCCCTGTAATTATTACTACTATGCCAACGGTTGTCATACGGGTGGTGTCTGTTTTGGTCACAATTTGTGTTGTGAGAATAGCCTTGTCGTGTCCAGTTATTATTTCTTTCACGCGGAATTTCGACGGATGTGACCTGTAATTGTTGTGTTCCTGTTTTCGCGTTCTGCGATTGTCACTGTCAGTTTCTAATTCTTGTAAGAGTCCCTGGAAAGCTTTAATGTCGTCTTTGCAACGTCCTGCCAAAATAATATGTCGTAAATGTTCAGGTAATTTGATTAAGCAAATGCGGATGAGTTCTGAGGGGCTGTATGGGTTTGACAGGTACTGATTCTTGTGCAACATGTCTTCAAAATACACTCCTGGAAATTGAAATAAGAACACCGTGAATTCATTGTCCCAGGAAGGGGAAACTTTATTGACACATTCCTGGGGTCAGATACATCACATGATCACACTGACAGAACCACAGGGACATAGACACAGGCAACAGAGCATGCACAATGTCGGCACTAGTACAGTGTATGTCCACCTTTCGCAGCAATGCAGGCTGCCATTCTCCCATGGAGACGATCGTAGAGATGCTGGATGTAGTCCTGTGGAACGGCTTGCCATGCCATTTTCACCTGGCGCCTCAGTTGGACCAGCGTTCGTGCTGGACGTGCAGACCGCGTGAGACGACGCTTCATCCAGTCCCAAACATGCTCAATGGGGGACAGATCCGGAGATCTTGCTGGCCAGGGTAGTTGACTTACACCTTCTAGAGCACGTTGGGTGGCACGGGATACATGCGGACGTGCATTGTCCTGTTGGAACAGCAAGTTCCCTTGCCGGTCTAGGAATGGTAGAATGATGGGTTCGATTACGGTTTGGATGTACCGTGCACTATTCAGTGTCCCCCCGACGATCACCAGTGGTGTACGGCCAGTGTAGGAGATCGCTCCCCACGCCATGATGCCGGGTGTTGGCCCTGTGTGCCTCTGTCGTATGCAGTCCTGATTGTGGCGCTCACCTGCACGGCGCCAAACACGCATAAGACCATCATTGGCACCAAGGCAGAAGCGACTCTCATAGCTGAAGACGACACGTCTCCATTCGTCCCTCTATTCACGCCTGTCGCGACACCACTGGAGGCGGGCTGCACGATGTTGGGGCGTGAGCGGAAGACGGCCTAACGGTGTGCGGGACCGTAGCCCAGCTTCATGGAGACGGTTGCGAATGGTCCTCGCCGATACCCCGGGAGCAACAGTGTCCCTAATTTGCTGGGAAGTGGCGGTGCGGTCCCCTACGGCACTGCGTAGGGTCCTACGGTCTTGGCGTGCATCCGTGCGTCGCTGCGGTCCGGTCCCAGGTCGACGGGCACGTGCACCTTCCGCCGACCACTGGCGACAACATCGATGTACTATGGAGACCTCATGCCCCACGTGTTGAGCAATTCGGCGGTACGTCCACCCGGCCTCCCGCATGCCCACTATACGCCCTCGCTCAAAGTCCGTCAACTGCACATACGGTTCACGTCCACGCTGTCGCGGCATGCTACCAGTGTTAAAGACTGCGATGGAGCTCCGTATGCCACGGCAAACTGGCTGACACTGACGGCGGCGGTGCACAAATGCTGCGCAGCTAGCGCCATTCGACGGCCAACACCGCGGTTCCTGGTGTGTCCGCTGTGCCGTGCGTGTGATCATTGCTTGTACAGCCCTCTCGCAGTGTCCGGAGCAAGTATGGTGGGTCTGACACACCGGTGTCAATGTGTTCTTTTTTCCATTTCCAGGAGTGTATTTCACAAGACTGGAATATTCAGATTGTTGGAAATGTTTCATCATTATGATGCTATGTTTTACTCGGTCTTGTGTAGCTTGAGACCAATATGCTGAGAGGAAGGCATGGTAAAATTCTCCTTCACTGAGACAATCGTGAATGACCGATCGCATTCTTACAGCTGGTTCATTCTCTAAATAGCCACACATAAATTCTAACCTGTGCTCTAATGACCAGTTGGAGGAAAACAATGAGAGAATTGATGGAGCCAAGCTTGTGGATGAATGTTGTTGCCAGAATTCTTAAATGTTTTAAATTTACGTGTAGTAATGAACAGCTTATAGTCAAAATCATCATGTCGGCGAGTCGCATATCGGTCATTGTTACATCGTTTCGGCGGTTCCATTTCAAAATTCGGTGTACCTTGCCAATTTCTTTCATAATTTCCGAAGTGCCCTGAGTTATTATTTTGTGGCTGTTGCGTATTTCTATGTCCCTCTTCCTGTATTAGAGCGCGAGTGGCCTCTGAAATACGTAATTCTTGTATTACCTGCGTCAGCTGATCTTGTACTTCCCAGATTTCTCTTTGGTGTTGCATATTAATTTGATTCTGATTTTGTTTGAATTTCCTAATTTGTTCGCACTCTTCTGTGTCATTAAGGACTACCGGTTTTGTGTCATTCAGATTATCATCTACCTTCGTAGATAAATTATTTAGCTGATTCGAAAGTTCAACTACTTTCTCTGATAATGAACTAATTTCCTCCATGTGTCTTTCTGAACCTATTTTCAGAGTATCTACTGTGTCCTTTAAGTTTTCCTGAGTTTTTGCAAGTTGCGTAACCAAATTGGTAGATGCAACTGAGTCAATTTTAGCTTGCAAGGTCTCATGATTTTGATGAACAATAGTTTGCAGTTCTTTTATGGCTGCTTCATGATTCTGTAATGCGTTTTCATGACGCGAAAAAATAGGTTGGAAATGCTAGCAAATTTGTGTTTTTACGTCATTACAGACTTTTTGACATTTCGATTCTATTTTATGTAACTCAGTAGTTAAATCTTCACGTGTTTGTTCAAGCGTGGTGTGAAGATTTTGTTCCATTGCGTCTAACTGTTGCTGTGTTTGTCTCTGGTGTTGTTCCATTGCGTCTAACTTTTGAAGATTTTGTTCTATTGTGTCTAACTTTTGAAGCTTTTGCTGTGTTTGTCCCATTTGTTGTATTAATTGTAATAACAATGCACTGGTGTCTGAAACAGGTTCCTCAGTGCTTTTCGGCAGTGAATTTGCACTGGCAACATTCACATTTTGACAAGCAGAAAATGTGTCTTGACTTATTTGAGAAAACGGTGAGGACCCAAAACCTGAATCTACAGTATTTGCAAGATTGTGTCCTGTCATTTCGGATTCCTGAGGCAAGCTGTTGCCAACCGATCGATTGATAATGCTTCCCTGTTCACTAATTGTTTCACTGCCTACACCATTGTTTGCAGCCCGCTCCATTTCCCTATGCACAATTACCAAATTACTACTTTGAACATTAGTTAATTCATTACTCAGTGGCGCTAACACACTGCTTTCGTCTTCACTGTCATTTCTCAGTTTACTTTGGAGCCTAGTATTACGTTTTTCACACGCCATTATTGTCACAATACTTCACACGATAACACAGAAAAGCACAATTTGAAGAGCAAAATAAGAAAACACATTAACATAGCACTGAAAATAATATCTAGTTAATTGAAAGCGCAGCTGCGAAATACTTGGTGCAAATCTACATGCATGCCACAACTGCTTTACTGTACAAGAATGAAAAACTACAACTACAAAGGAAATTCTCTCTACAATTACACGCTAGCAATAAACAAAAGCTACACTAATTACACAAACTACAAGAAAAAATCAGAAGATTCCAGTGAGGTATCCTCGGCTAAGGGTCGACATATGAAACGTCCCCTTTGAACAATTATACATGACTGGGCTTAAACTGACAGCCAATATTTTTAGCGCAACGCAATCTGACTTTCAATAATCCCTACAAAAGAATGGCCCTGACTAACATTAACCTATACCTTTCACAAATCACTTACCTCACAGAAATCTTCGTTACTCGAACTACCGCAATACAGCGAGCGCCATACTTGCTAAATAAAAGATTCAAACTATGGAAGGCACTAACTACTGATAGGCATAGTTAGCAAATGAAAGATTTCCATAGAGAACAAACAATGTATTTACCTTAATAGTGTTGAAAAATCATAATATACATAGCAGTTCATGACATCCAGTCTTACAAATTTCAAAACTCCGCCATTTCTCTCCCCACATCCACCACTGCAGGTGGCTCACCTCCAACTGCACAATGCTACGCGCTGTTCACATCCAGCTGCCGCTGCCCAACACTACAATGGCAGACAACAATGCAAACTAGCCACAGACTGCACACAGCACAGCCAGTGATTTTCCTACAGAGCACTATGTAACGTTGCCAATAAGAAAACATAAACAGCCTACTTACAGTTGATATTGTATGAGTAGAAAACTAGTGTGTATGATTTTATGTTTCTAATAACAAAGATTCTTTTATTACCAATGTATCTAATAGATCATACATGTAACCAATGAGTATTTAAATTCTGTAAGAATATCCTTTTGTCTGTAATGTTGCGAGATGCACAGTAGGGTCTGTCTGGTTGGGTGTCGTAGCTCTGAGGTGCTACGCAGAAGCGCCCGTCCGCATAAGAATGCAGGAGGCCAAGCTAATGTCGCCATGGGAGAGGCGACAGAGCCGCGGCACTCCCCACTCCACTGTCTGTCGGGGTACACTCCACGCACCCACTACAACAGGTCAACGGCCTGGGGCGACACGCACCTACCACTGGCTGCGATTCATAAGTTGTGCCACCCTTACGACTGGAGTCAGTATCCCGCGGAGGCAAGAGCGGGTGGTTTTTTCTGCTCAACGGCTCGCGCGGCGGCGGCGCGACGGCAGAATGAGTTCGGTGGGCACTTTTTAACAGCAACTATTAACTAGTACTGGACTGTGGTGCCGTGAAACAAGATGACCACTCGTGTCTCTCAATAAGTTGGAAAGTGAAGGACTGGTGTTTCCACGGTGTGGGTGGTGGAAAAGATTTTGCCTTTAGCAGACAGGACGATTGTTTTGTTTTGTCTTGACCACTGAACGGTAGGATCCATAAAGTTTTGGCAGTGACTTGTTAAGTGTGCTTTGTAAATTGCATGTGGGATGCTTGTTATACTTAAAGAGGACAGTTGTCGTTTGGTGACTAATTATTGTCTGAACGCAAGAAACTAAAGTGGGACATAGACATTTGCATTTGTAGTAGGAGACATTTCTTTAATTGGTGTGGGAATAAGTGCTGTTTGTTGGAACTTACGACTTTTAATTACAACATGAACTGAAAGGACAGAACTGTGGATAATAGTAGTTGCAGGGCCATTTCTGGAAGACCAGATTCGTGTGGATGGGCTATGTGGAGTGACTATGACATATGTGTTTAATGTGAGATACACTTTACTGTTCAGTGCATGTTAAAAATGCCGATTTCAGTGACCTAAAGACTTTCGTCCGGGTAACCATGGGAGAGCTTTGACACCGAGACAGTGTTTCCAGGAAAACTATCAGCAACTTTTTGACCCCAAGAAAATCACAGAACGAAATGATTCTGTGTGACTCGCAAGACAGGGAATAATGTATTTGTATTTGTAACTGTGTACATTTTTTTATATATTTTATTCCTGAAGGGACAGCAAGTGTAACTGTATCTCATTAACATAAATGTTTTGAATAGTTAGTGTTTTTTTTGTTTGTTCTGGGTTATCACGTTCACATAGCATGTTTATTAGAATATTTGGTACAAGGATGCTTTAATTATTAGCCAGTGGCGTAATACTAACGTAGCGGCCCTTCTTGTATTGGTCAGTAAGGTTGTCACAGGGGACAAGAGTTTGCATTGCACAACAAATATCGGAATAAACTGATGCATTTTGATGTCGTGCATAGTAATAACCTTGTTGGTATGTTGACTGAAGCCACTTATTTTCATTATCATAGTGGTGATATTTCACATTGAAGTGTAATGGAGGCTAATTGAAATGTAAGTTCTTGTCGTCTAAATATGTAACAACAGAGAAGTGAGCAGTAGAGTAAAATACGAGAGCTACTGGTGGATTCAAGCACTTATTGCTAAACTATTTACTGCGTGTATTGATCAAAGTTGATGGACTGACTAGCTCAGCAGCAGGTATTTGTACTGGTGGACAAGGATAAGGTTAAACTGACAGTCGAGTAGTGGTGGCAATTGCTTACGTAACCAGCATGAAACTTGTGGTATATTTCATTGTTTTTTTCCTCAGTTTAATTTCTCTGTAGGTTTGATGTACATTTTTGAGTACATTCTACATGTAACTAGTGTACGCAATTTTTTTTCTTTTGTTCATTTTGTTTTGTATTTAGACATTGCTGTGTATAGATTATTACCCTGCAATTTATGGATGTCAGATAACTTGCTCTGGGTTTAGACAGTGAGCTATTTAAATTTTCATGAGTACAATTATTTTTTATTTGTTATAGAATTCGTGAAGTTTGGATTACTCTTAAAAATAACAAAGATCCCGGTAACTAAGCAAATTTTTATCTCAACATTATTTTTTATTTGTATGATGTAATGTGTTTTTTGTCATGTGGATTGTTGTAAAATTGTATATGTACGTTGCTCCGGATTGTGTAGAGTACAATAATGCAATAACTGTGTCAATAATTTGGGAAAGTAACAGTATTTGATCGTCTGTTTGAGGTCACCAGGGGCTAAGGTCTCCTCCTGGTTATGATGATGACTTGCTACGTTTGTTCAAATACAGTATTCTTAAAAAAATGTTCGGAACTGCCCTCGCATTGCAAGGATAGTACTGTGCCATTTTTTTCTGCATGGGAAGCCGGTGGTGAAAGGGTACAGTACCGCCCGACATTGAAAATAGGTACAACATTCTTCGTTATTCCTGTCATAACAACATACTTTTTGTAATAATAGCTCAATTTCACTCAATACACCGAAGTGGATACCAGTGTAGGAAAGAATGACAATTTATTTATTTAATTGATCACATGTGCACTCTCACAAAATAAATCCCTACATCCAATTTGGTGAGATCTGCGAAATGAATGAATGTATGGTCGTCTGCTAACCGCAGATAGTGATGTGAATATATGATCATCTTTGAGACGGTCCTTTGGTCACCTTTGGTGGAATCAAAAAGATGAAATTTACCGGAGCTTTGAGCGCCTGAAATGTGGCTGACCAATACGTTAGTAAGGAGCTCCCCCACCTCGACAGAGGTGCGAGCTGACCTGAAGAACGGCCATGTTTTTCAGCATTCTGGCGCTGGATCTTGTGTTGGTAAGACCTGTCTTAGGTGTGCTCCGTAAAGACAAAAGAGTGGATAGAATGGTATGCATGTGCAATACTTAAGAGTAGTTTGGAATAATAATTTCTCTATTTCAGGAACTTTTGTGGGGAGAATTAAATGTCAGGCAGGTAATATTAAGGGGATCGTAGTAATCTTCGGAAGTGACTAACGGTCACAATGAAACGACGTGTAGCAATAAGTTGAAATACTTCCGAGTGCATAAGTTAAGCGGAATTACTGGCGTGTGTACTATAAGTTGGAAATATTTAAGAAATGGTGTGTGCAGGACTTGAAATTAGAGACGAGTACCTCCACGTGGTGAGTACTGTGTGAGTCTCAATCTGTGTATGAGACAAAGGATAAGGAGAAGTACTCGTCCATGGTATCAGTTGAGGACTCGCGTGTGTGATGAATATGTTCTTAATATTACTTTGCGTGTTATGTTTCCGTGTGACGCTTGATTCAAACTATAATACTCTGAGAGTGAAGCAAGGTGAGTCAGCTGTCTATCCAGCAACGCCACTTGGCTTGCATTGCACATGAAGACATGCATATATCCTCCAGAGTCCATAGTAGGAAAGAAAAGTTACGAAGTGGGGCAGTGTCGTGTGAAACTGGGATGAATAATAATTGAAGTGGGAAAGCTGAAAGTGATGTGATTATAACGTTGTGACTATTCTTTGTATTGTATGTTGCCAGTGTGATGTATTTTATGAAATTTAAGTATGTGTGGTTGGCATGGGAGAGTAACAAGATAGAGTGGGTTATGCATGTTCCTTTTTGTACCACTCGGTCTGGAGGAAATTTTCGTGTTGATGTGTGTGAGAGTCGAAGTGTGAGATATAGCAAAAGATCCACCATCCTATCCAGAAAGTGCACTGTAATATTGGATAATTACGAGACCATAAGATAGAAAATCACTAATGTAAAGCCATGTCCACTGGGCGGAGTTTCTGATGTGCAATTGTTGTAGAAAATGTACCGGTGTGTTTAGGTTATAGAATTTATCGGAATAAAAAAGATAGTGAAAAGAAAAAGATTGGTGGCCTTTTCCTTCGAATAGTATGTTGTCATGTTATCCAGAATTTGTAATGTATGCGCCATCCATATTCAGTGCGATGGCCACGAGTTGATCAAAGCCGGTAAATAGGAAAGAAAATGTGGTATTGCCAGTGCGTAGTGAACAGTCAGAGTTGTGTAAATTACTAATAGTCAGGTTTGCGTTTCCGTTTCCGTTGCGTAAAATTCAAATAGGAGAATAACCTGTAACTTAATTGTGAGTACTAGAGTTCATGTTACTCGATAAATAAGAATGAGTCCACTCGCTTGGCTGACAACTCATCTTGCAGGCCTGACTGCTTGATGCCACAGTATGAGCAAGGCATGTGAGTGCCTCTCAACAGAACGCTCTCTGTCATGATCAAAAGCAAGAGTGCCTTGTTATTACTGATAAATGTGAAAGTTGTTTATGAATAATGGAAAAGTGTTTCATATAATCTCATAGAAGTATTGCAGCAATGTTTGATATGTTTTGTTTCGCTTCCTTTTTGATTTTATCTGTTTTTAGGAAATTGCGTTTTATAGCGCTGTTTTATAAATCACTATTTTTTTTTAATTTTTACTGCAATAGTCTTCTGTTTTACTCTACAAATCGACAGTTTTCAAATAAAATC
This sequence comes from Schistocerca piceifrons, assembly GCF_021461385.2. Taxonomy (NCBI): domain Eukaryota; kingdom Metazoa; phylum Arthropoda; class Insecta; order Orthoptera; family Acrididae; genus Schistocerca; species Schistocerca piceifrons. The sequence goes on from NC_060149.1 coordinate 267,791,289, forward strand.
TGAATTAAATATTGACAATTTCAGTTCTGCTATTAATAATGTTTACTTTTAACTAACAAGCAGGAGGATAACTACGTCGAACAAAACAGTTCCTCAGGTTACATGACCCTTTGTTTATCTTCGTTCAATTTTTAGACGGTTTGCCGCTTCTGGTTTCTAGGTGAATCTAGTAAGACACTGATCGCATACGTAAACGATGCAACAGATAAGAGGTAAAGACCGACAGGTGCAACCCACCTAACGTACAGGTAATGTGGGTACCATCTTAACCGACCAAAGATACTCGGAAAACTACCATAGTCTTATAGTCTTCGCTTACTTGGCATTTTCTACAGTAGCCAACGGTAGTTTTTCAACTCTAGTTTGTGATGATCAAAATAAAACGATTTCACTCTCCAGATAAATCTCTTAGACAAAACAAACTAATACTCCATTGCACCCATCAATATTTTCACATTTTGCCTTACCCCACATGCAATGGAAGTGCATAAATTTCAAATGTGCTGCTTCTAGCCAAAATTAACATCCAGAACCACAGAAAAAGACACTGGACTCGCATTCGGGAGGACGACGATTCAATCCCGCGTCCGGCGATCCTGATTTAGGTTTTCGGTGATTTCTCTAAATCGCTTCAGGCAAATGTCGGGATGGTTCCTTCGAAAGGGCACGACCGACTCCCTTCCCGAATCCGATGCGACCGATGACCACGCAGTTTGGTCTCTTCCCCCAAATCAACCCAACCCAACCCACAGAACAAGAATGCATTTCACAATTTTATAACCTCAGAGTTTACAGTATACCACAAGTCATAGATGTTACGTCACAGAGCGTAAAAGCTAACTTTACATCAGATAGCTGATTTGATTAAAAATTTACTTCCCATTGTTAATAAAATAAAGAAAAATAACTACCAACACACCGTAGGAAACAAGGCTTCGTACATTTCGCTGTCTTCGTCTGCTAATGCTAACAACTCATAAAATATATATTTCGCTAAGGCATCCCGAACATGTGCGTCATTATTTTTTTGTGTTTATTGTCCAGATTCTGACGCAGTAGGGCAGCTTTGACAGTGTGTAGAAATGGTTAGATATTTTATATCATTGGGCCGCAGTTTTTTTTCTGAATGATGTCCATCAGTTTATTTAACACAATACAGAAACGTTTTTCGGACCCCTGGAAATGGTCGGAATATATGTTTAATGTGCTATATTTCTGGTCCTTTTTCAGCGACAGTGGAAACATTCAGTATCTTCTTAGCTGTTGCCGAACATCTATGAGTTGCAAAACACCGAGTGCATCACTCCCTGGGTTTTGTCTAGACAGCTAATTTGCCATTATTCTGTAGCACGGCGGTCTGTAGTCTCCCGTGAGCTTTGTGCGCGTCCTAAGCGCACTGCACCTAAGGAGCTCGACTGTGACTTTATCATTCACACTATTTTTAACAGAACTGAAACGCCAAGGAAACTGGTATAGGCATACGTATCGAATTACAGATATATGTAACCAGGCAGAAAACGGCGCTGCTACGGTCGCAGGTTCGAATCTCGCCTCGGGCATGGATGTGTGTGATGTCCTTAGGTTAATTAGGTTTAAGTAGTTCTAAGTCTAGGAGACTGATGACCTCAGATGTTAAGTCCCATAGTGCTTAGAGCCATTAGAACCATTTGAACCAGAAAACGGCGCTGCGGTCGGCAACGCCTATACAAGGGAACAAGTGCCTGGCGCAGTTGTTAGATCGGTTACTGCTGCTACAAAGGCCGGTTATAAGGATTTAAGTGATATTGAACGTGATTTTATAGTCGGCGCACGAGCGATGTGACACAGCATCTCCGAGGTAATGATGAAGTGAGTATTTTTCGTATAACTATTTCACGAATCTACCGTGAATATTAGGAACTCGGAAATACATCAAACCTCCGACAGCGCTGTGACCGGAAAAAGATCCTGCAAGAATGAGACGACTGAAGAGAATAGTTCAACGTAACAGAAATGCAACCCTTTCGCAAATTTCCGTAGATTTCAACAGGTATCAGCGTGGAAACCATTCAATGAAACGTCATCGATATGGGCTGTCGGAGCCGAAGGCCCCTTGATGACTGCATGTCACAAAGCTATACGCCTCGCCTGGGGCCGTCAAAACCGATATTGGACTGTTGAAGACTGGAAACATGTTGCCTGGTCGGACGAGTCTCGTTTAAAATTGTATCGAGCGGATGGACGTGTACGAGTATGGAGACAACGCCATGAATCCATGGACCCTACCTGTCAGCTGGAAACTGTTCAGACTGGTGGAGGCTTTTTAATGGTGTGGGGTATGTGCTGTTGGAGTGATATGGGACCACTGATACGTCTACACAACTCTGACAGGTTACACGTAGGTAAGTATCCTGTCTGATCACCTGCATCCATTCATGTCCATTGTGTATTCCGTCGGACTTGGGAAATTCCAGCAGAACAATGCTACACTCCACACGTCTAGAATTGCTACAGAGTGGTTCCAGGAACACTCTTCTGAGTTTAAACACTTCTACTGGCCACCAAACTCTCCAGACATGAACATTATGGAGCATATCTGGGATACCTTGGAACGTGCTATTCAGAAGAGATCTACACCCCCTGGTACTCTTACGGATTTATGGACAGCACTGTAGGATTCATGCTGTCAATTCCCTCCAGCACTACTTCAGACATTAGTCGAGTCCGTCACGTCGTGTTGCGGCACTTTCGCGTGCTCGCGGGGGCCCTATACGATATTAGGCAGGTGGTTGTTCAGTGTAATAGACAATGAGTACCAACATGCCAACGGTATAAGGAAAGTACAATTTGCTGTGCTGGAAGAGATAAAGTTTTAAGATAGAAAAACATTTCATCTCCAGCAAATGGGAAATTCTCATACTCAGTGTAGTTTGTAGAATCCCAAGACTCAGAACAGAGGCTGGAGCAGAGGCGGAACTTCACAAAGGCCGTCGCCCTGCCGAGTAAGCTGATACATCAGATCGCTCGCACGGACAGCCGGAACAGCTACTGCGAGTAACTTACTGCCAGCTACTAAACCCGGTCGCCGTCGGGAAGACACCAATATACTATCAGATACGATCACGACGAGAGGCTTCAGCGTGACACAATAACGAGGTCACCACCGCGCAATCAGCAGGCTGCATCACATTACAGTCCGATCCCGCCGTCATTAGTCAGTCGTTGTGCACCGTGATGCATGATCGGTCTACGATTCTCCGCCCCATGCAGATGATGCAGCTGCCTCTGTCCCCGCCGGGGCCCGAACCCCTGCCCGTCACCCGAGTGCCTACTCAGGGAGCAGCGATCCGCCCCGCCACCAGCCTAGGGGACAAGGCGAGGAGTTCCGGTCAGCCCTGTACTCGCCGGGGATACAACGCGGGCTCCTGTGCTCCGGGGCTCGGAGTGTAATGCAGCCAGAGTCTTCGTCGCCGCTGCCTGCCGTTGTGCGAGCCAACACTACGGCCCTTTCCGCGGCGAAGCAGTAGCAGCCGCCGCAAGCTCCGGGTCAGCAGCCGGGCGCCAACTCACTCGGCCCAGTGGAATCAACGGCTGTGTACGCTGTAAATAAAGCAACACTGCAGTTCATCAACGCGCTCCTCAACTGTGGGCTCTCCAGCCCTGCCGGGAGCAACCCACAGATCCCAGCCTGCCATCCTCCTCGCTTCCTAAAGTGCAACGCATAATAACATACAGTCATAGGGCAACGAATTCCGCCGTCCAGCTGTGGTGGCACTACTGCACAATAATGCGATAAACCGAAAAGTCGTAGAATGGTTAACTTCAGTCAAAGAGTGTTAAAAGTCAACTGTACCCGCAAATTTTAGGAAGAATTTTCAAATTCCTCTAGTAATATACTAGCACTGCGCTACATATTATGTAACTTTCCAAACACATTTTGTCGGACATTAGTTGTTCTAGTCAACATTAAAAATAGAAAGCATGAAAGTAATGTAATAAATCCATTAACATGGTCAGATTATATATATCAAAAAATGTTTTGTATCGTCTCGGTTCCGAGAGTGGTTGGTGGGTCACGTCGTCCATAAAAAGCCCTTTTCAATCTACCCCAGGCATATTCGATAGGGTTCATGCCTGGAGAACACGCTGGCCACTCTAATCGAGCGATGTCGTTATCCTAAAGGAAGTCATTCACAAGATGTACACGATGCGGGCGGGAATTGTCGTCAATGAAGATGAATGCCTCGCCAATATGCTGCCGATATGGTTGCACTATCGGTCGGAGGATGGTATTCACGTATCGTACAGCCGTTACGGCGCCTTCCATGACCACCAGCGGCGTACGTCGCACCACCCCGATACAGCAGGGAACCTCCACTTCGCTGCACTCGATGGACAGTGTGTCTAAGGCGTTCAGCCTGACTGGGTTGCCTCCCAGCACATCTCCAACGATTGTCTGGTTCAAGGCATATGCGACACTCATCGGTAAATAGAACGTGATGGCAATCCTGAGTGGTCCATTCGCAGGTTGTTGGGCCCATCTGCACCGCCCTGCATGGTGTCGTGGTTGCAAAGATGGGCCACGCCATGAACGTCGGGAGTGAAGTTAAGCATCATGCAGCCTATTGCGCACAGTTTGAGTCGTAACACGACGTCCTATGGCTGCACGAAAAGCATTATTCAACATGGTGGCGTTGCTGTAAGGGTTCAAATGGTTCAAATAGCTCTGAGCACTATGGGACTTAACTTCCAAGGTCATCAGTCCCCTAGAACTTAGAACTACTTAAACCTAACTAACCTAAGGACATCACACACATCCATGCCCGAGGCAGGATTCGAACCTGCGACCGTAGCGGTCACGCGGTTCCAGACTGTAGCGCCTAGAACCGCACGGCCACCCCGGCCGGCTGTAAGGGTTCCTCCGAGCCATAATCCATGGGTAGCTGTCATCCACTGCAGTAATAGCCCTTGGGCGGCCTGAGCGAGGCATGTCATCGACAGTTCCTGTCTCTCTGTATCTCCTCCATATCCGAACAACATCGCTTTGGTTCACTCCGAGACGCCTGGACACTTCCCTTGTTGGGAGCCCTTCCTGGCACAAAGTAACAATGCGGACGCGATCGGACCGCGGTATTGACCGTCTAGGCATGGTTGAACTACAGACAAAGCTAGCCATGTACCTCCTACCTGGTGGAATGACTGGAGCTGATCGGCTGTCGGACCCCCTCCGTGTAGTAGGCGCTGCTCATGCATGGTTGTTTACATCTTTGGACAGGTTTAGTGACATCTCTGAATAGTGAAAGGGACTGCGTCTGTGATACAATATCCACAGTCAACGTCTATCTTCAGGAGTTCTGGGAACCATGGTGATGCAAAACTTTTTTGATTTGTGTAGTTTATCAGGCAAACAATGTGTTCACACCAAAGCTGAATAGACGTTTTTCACAGTTTACACCCTATTTCTTCACTTCCAGGTGTACTGATGTGGCACATTTTTTTTTGGAGTATATTGATACCCAACAAGATTGTCTCTGCTAACTGACGCTTTTTTCTGTTCCATAGTTCTAATTTTCGGTTTCGACCTAACATTACTCGTATATGAATATATTTCGTTTGTGAATATCCTGTAACTTTATTTCATATTTCGTTGGATATTCTGAGTTTGATCATAAAAGAAGAACTAGCGAGGTGGCGCAGTGGTTAGCACACTGCACTCGCATTCGGTAGGACGGCGATTCAAACCCACGTCCGGCCATCCTTATTTAGGTTTTTCGTGATTTCCCTCGATCGCTTCAGGCAAATGCCATGATGATTCCATTTAAAGGACATGGCCGATTTCCTTCCCCATCCTTTTCTCATCTGATGGGACTGATGACCTCGTTTTTTGGTCCCCTCCTCCAAATCAACCAACCCACCATAAAATGATGTTTTCAAGTCATTGAATTAAACAGATAGCATCCATATTCATATTAATAATATATTCTATACTATTTCCCCAATTTACTTGCTCTAGTGTACCAGAGTAATCTACTTTATAAAAATTCGAAGTCGATACTGTCATTTGTTTGACATACAAACTTTTAGCGAACTTCTTATCAAATTTAGCTCTTAAACTTGCCGAATAAGTAATATAAAAAATGACAAGTTTAGTATCTTGTCCCCTCTTGGATAAATCTCAGCGTACATCCGTGGCTCCAGATGTCATTTTACTGTTCGTGTGGACATTTGTTTTGCTGCAAACAAGTCAATTTTCTGACAAAATGCATTTTCAAGTGAACAATATGTCTGCCCTCTCGGACGCTAGCCGCGTGGGGCCGTTGTGTTGTGTGTACCCATGCTGAACCAATGGATTCCGTATTCATACAACATTCGTGGGGTCCAGACCAATGCTAACACCAATATGGTGGAATGATAAACCACAGTCTCGATAGACCACGATCATGTCTCTGTCGAATTCCGACAAATTCTGTTATACATTTCTCTTCTTACACGAGGAAAAACACAAGTCTAGCGCGATTTCTGAATGATAAACCTGCTATGTAACCTTTCCTTATATAAAGAATGTAGACGGAGTTACACCTACCTACTTTATGCGGTTCCACTAAAATCCAGACCAAAATTTTTTGTCCAGGCGACTGTCACCGGCATGACACCTCCAATGGCACTGGATGCAGTCTTTGTGAACGTATATGTGAGATAAATGATTTAAATTAAAACGAAACAAGTGCCTCTATACGCACAGAACCTTTGTTCGTCTTTTGTTTGCAGATATGATTCATGCAGCAAAAAGTGATTGACCGAAAGTGCTTACTCCGAAATAGTTGATCCACGTGAAATCTACACATTCTTTGAGTCTCACGAAGTTTGTGCGACGCCTGTGTAGCCAATTTAAACTCTCGGTTGGTACTGCCCACACGGCACTGAACAAACGTTTAAAGATGCATCTGTATAGAATTCGTGATATCAAGTCGTAGCCTGCAGATAACGGAAAATATGTAGCTTTACGTCAGTTGCTCATGTCGTTTGTGACTGGTGACTGTTTTCGGTCTGACGAGTCATTGTTCGACTTCGATCGATATGTAAATGCAAGAATTCCCACAATGAGATGTGGAAAATTCATATTAACCGTCTGCGCAAATTGAGACGCACATAGCACGTGTGACGTGACACGACACTACAGCGCGACGCGCACGTTCCGCAAGTAACCCGCTGATCCTGTGCATATTGAGACGTGTATACATACTTCGCACGCGCCGGTTGGCGACGCTCTGCGCTGACAGAATCGAAGTGCGGGCACCCAATCATCTTTCTCAAACGATTTTACAGAAACTGTTCAGTAAAAATATTTGATTTTTGCCTTACTTGTAGCGTTATATGTCAACTACGTGGCGAAGTGCCCATCATCTCGCTAATGGTCATACAGTGATATACACGTTTTAGTAAGACACTGCGATAGGGGGCGCTATAGTTGGTGCGTATTACACCATATGTTGCTGCATATGAAATTTAGCTAACATCCTGAATTTTTGTTTATACTAGGGAGGATTTCGAGAAAATGGATCCTATGTAGGGCGTTCACTCTCGATCTCACGCCCGCGAGAATGAAATATTCACAACATCCCTCATATGTCCCAAACCGCTAGAGACATCGAAACGAGATTTTGGCGAATAATAGCCAGTTCGTAAACACGCGGAACTTTCTTATCTATGGAGATACATCAAAAGTTACACCTTCTATTTTATTTTTTTCACTTCAGCGACAGTAATTTTTTAAGAGTTATCGACAGCTAATGAAACAGGAGTTTACAAGTATGAAAATAAACACGAAATATCTTCTCTTCTGTTACTGCAAACTGATACAATGATTACTTGTTATAAATTTGTGGTAAGGTCTTATGGGACCAAACTGTTGAGGTCATCGGTCCCTAAGCTTACGCACTACTTAATCTAACTTAAACTAACTTACTCTAAGGACAGCACACGCACCCACGCTCGAAGGAAGACTTGAACCTCCGACGAGGGGAGCCGGGCGAACTGTGACAAGGCGCCTAAGACCTCGCGGCTAGCCCACTCGGTAATTACTTGTTCAATGTGACACTCTTTTCCAGAATTTTGTCACAACAGCTGCTGCAAATTATACTGTGTTGTGGCGAAAGAAGTATAATTAAACCCGTTAACAAGAGAAATGTGGCCGTTACTCATAAATGGTGATGCTTCTTTGAGTGAGAAAAGGTTAACAATTCACACAAAAATAAATCGCCAATTCTATAGGAATTTTGGTTGAATCCCCGTAACCCATAGTATTTTTAACACTGAACAACTGGAATGGAAACGTACCAATAGATTTTATTCCTTTTCTTCCTTACCTTCATCTGAGCAGTGTTAAAATAATGACAAGCGTACCCTTCAGGCGGAATGAGACGCACATGCCAGATGTTGGTTACTCATCTATGGGGTGCCAAACGGACAATGTTTCATTCGTTAGTAAAACAGTTGTTATTGCGAAAAGTAAAAACTGATCCGTCACATAATACAGTGGTCGGTGTATTGTCAGCAGCTGAGAATAATACACGCGACAGGAATGTGGAGTGCTTTGTGCCTAGTGAGAGGAAGAGTTCAGGTCGTTCGAAAAACATTGTCGTGAAAGTAGAACAGCCTTTGTCAGCCATACATTTCAACAAATTGAACATATCAGATCACCACAGTCTTTCAGGATACTCAAAATTTCGAAATAATACCGGCCACTGCTTCATTTGTGTAGCCTGTTGTATAATTAGTTTATTAATGCTGACAGTGTGTATGCAACCACTGAAAGTCTTTTTCTCGTCATGACGATCCAATTAAAACATTGGTATTCGTGAGGGCTTCTCGACTGTTTCTAATTTGTAGTGGAAATATGATGTTCACATGTACGTAGTATAATGTCTCTTATTACATCCATACCCAAGTAATGATAGTGAAACTTACGTACTTCAAATCTTGGACGCCGACCGGCGTGGCCGAGCGGTTCTAGGCGCTTCAGTCTGGAACCGCATGATCGCTACGGTCGCAGGTCCGAATCCTGCCGCGGACATGAATGTGTGTGGTGTCCTTCAGTTAGTTAGGTTTAAGTAGTTCTAACTTCTAGGGGACTGATGACCTCAGATGCTAAGTCCCATAGTGCTCAGAGCCATTTGAACCATTTTTAGATCTTGGACGCTGTTTACCAGGAGCACAAAGGTATCATGCCTTTTCGGCTTTTTGTAACAGATAGTAGAGATACGTCAGCATGACCTTGTTTTACTTTCGTGCCTTGCTTCTAGATGACAGGATTTTATAATATTCCTTAGTCCCTTATTCACTACCCTCACGATGAATCGTCTGTCCCTTCTTGCGATCTGAAAGCATTGTGGAAGGAGAAGATATAATTCCTGTGGCTAAAGGCTCACCAGTTATTGAACTGTGAATTTTTCTTAATGAAAGAATAAACAAAACAAAAAACTATACATATAGCTTTAAACTATACATATAGCTGTAACTGACTATCAGACCAATTGTGTGATTGGATTGAAGCGGTTGTATCAATGGAAAATTGTACTGAAATGCAGGAGGATCTGCAGCGAATTGACACATGGTGCAGGGAATGGCAATTGAATCTCAATGTAGACAAGTGTAATGTGCTGCGAATACATAGAAAAATAAATCCCTTATCATTTAGCTACAAAATAGCAGGTCAGCAACTGGAAGCAGTTAATTCCATAAATTATCTGGGAGTACGCATTAGGAGTGATTTAAAATGGAATGATCATATAAAGTTGATCGTCGGTAAAGCAGATGCCAGACTGAGATTCATTGGAAGAATCCTAAGGAAATGCAATCCGAAAACAAAGGAAGTAGGTTACAGTACTCTTGTTCGCCCACTGCTTGAATACTGCTTAGCAGTGTGGGATCCATACCAGATAGGGTTGATAGAAGAGATAGAGAAGATACAACGGAGAGCAGCGCGCTTCGTTACAGGATCATTTAGTAATCGCGAAAGCGTTACGGAGATGACAGATAAACTCCAGTGGAAGACTCTGCAGGAGAGACGCTCAGTAGCTCGGTACGGGCTTTTGTTAAAGTTTCGAGAACATACCTTCGCCGAAGAGTCAAGCAGTATATTGCTCCCTCCTACGTATATCTCGCGAAGAGACCATGAGGATAAAATCAGAGAGATTAGAGCCCACACAGAAGCATACCGACAATCCTTCTTTCCACGAACAATACGAGACTGGAATAGAAGGGAGAACCGATAGAGGTACTCAGGGTACCCTCCGCCACACACCGTCAGGTGGCTTGCGGAGTATGGATGTAGATGTAGATGTAGATGTAGATGTGAACTTTAAACTATTATGTACTAACGAAAAGAGGTGGGGCGCCTGAACGAGAAAAACGAAACACTACTGAGTGGCGATAAAATTCAGTATTCAGTAAGGCTGTATTTTTCGGATGTGCAATACTTCCACTACCCATACGCGCCGTACCGAAATGAGCATATTGCACGACTGCCTTCCCACTCCCCTCCTCACCCCTCCCGCAGTGAATGCGTTGCGCGCTGCGCGAGAAACTGTGCCACAACCACAACGCCGCGCGACCTGGCGCAGGCGCGTGTCGCGTCCCAGTCGCGTCGCGTCAAAATTGGCGCGGTCTCATTTGAATCTGTGAAGTTACAAAAATGCGCGCTGCGGTGCGACAGGCTATACTTTGTATACGCGTCTCAATTTGCGCCTAGCGTAACTCTGCGACTCCCCTCTGCACATACAAAAACTGGATGGTTCGTGTGTAATGCCACGTGATCGAATCTTCATCACATGTTTTCATGGCACTGTGAACAGTGAGCGCTACAAACAGATGATTAAACAATTTGTAAACATTACCATTGAAAACTAGCTCCAGTACACATGGTTTCACCAAGACTAAGCTACAACTTTATGCAGTCAACAATGACATTATTTTGTCGAACCATTGTTTTCATGGGCAATTGATTTCGAAGGCGTTTTCTTATTTATCCCATCTGAATTTTTCTCGTGGGAGTGCGTTAACGAGAGGCTTGCAAAACTCACACTCACACTATTTTACAACAGCAGGAAGCATCAACAAACGGTACATGTGTCTGTGAACATGCAACATCGTATTCAGTTATTTGAATAACGTAATAGATGCGATTTTCAGCTAATTCTGAAACTTAATCATTGCCCAAAAAAGTGCGTTAGTTTTCGAACACGCTGAAAAAATGTGTTTTTGAAAAAAAATCTTGTTTCATTTCCCTCACTAAATACAGGTGAACGCTGGGATGTCAGCAGCATTTAAACTCCATACTTCAGCCGTATGAGATTAAAATACAATCAAAACAATATAATTAAAAAGTAAAGCATTTACATACGTTTTTAAAATTAGTAGAAGACATTTTTGTTTGTGACATTAAAAAGAAATGAACTGTTGACTATTTGGTTTCAAAATAAAAAAAAAGAAACAGACAAATCAAGAATTTAAGAGGTGTCACTGCATGATAAATGAAAATTGAAGGACTTACACGGGTAAAAGCTACTTAGATGACGAAAGGTTAGGCGCATACTAGGAGAGAGAAATGAACTACGCAAATAAGACCTGGACCAGGCCATAATATGATGAATAAAGAAGCAGAGAAAGGAGCGACTTACGGAACCGTGCTGTAGGGTAGGATAAGAGGGGAATAGTTAGAGTTGATACGATGGATTTACACTACTGGCCATTAAAATTGCTACACCAAGAAGAAATGCAGATGATAAGCGGGTATTCATTGGACAAATATATTAAACTAGAACCAACATGTGATTACATTTTCACGCAATTTGGGTGCATAGATCCTGAGAAATCGGTACTCAGAACAACCACCTCTGGCCGTAATAACGCCCTTGATACGCCTGGGCATTGAGCCAAACAGAGCTTGGATGGCGTGTACAGGTACAGCTGCCCATGCAGCTTCAACACGATACCACAATTCATCAAGAGTAGTGATTGGGGTATTGTGACGACCCAGTTGCTCGGCCACCATTGACCAGACGTTTTCAATTGGTGAGAGATCTGGAGAATGTGCTGGCCAGGAAAGCAGACGAACATTTTCTGTATCCAGAAAGGCCCGTACAGGACGTGCAACATGCTGTCGTGCATTATCCTGCTGAAATGTAGGGTTTCGCAACGTCCACTGTTCAAAGTGCCGTCAATGCGAATAAGAGGTGACCGAGACGTGCAACCAATGGCACCCCATACCATCACGTCGGATGATACGCCAGTGAGGCGATGTCGAATACACGCTTCCAATGTGCGTTCACCGCGATGTCGCCAAACACGGATGAGACCATCATGATGCTGTAAACAGAACCTGGATTCATCCGAAAAAATAACATTTTGACATTCGTGCACCCAGGTTCGCCGTTGAGTTCACCATCGCAGGCGCTCCTGTCTGTGATGCTGCGTCAAGGGTAACCGCAGCCATGGTCTCCGAGCTGATAATCCATGCTGCTGCAAACGTCGTCGAACTGTTCGTGTAGATGGTTGTTGTCTTGCAAAGGTCTCCATCTGTTGACTCAGGGATCGAGACGTGGCTGCACGATCCGTTACAGCCATGCGGATAAGATGCCTGTCATCTCGACTGCTAGTGATACGAGGCCGTATTACCCTCCTGAACCCACCGATTCCATATTCTGCTAACAGTCATTGGATCTCGACCAACGCGAGCAACAATGTCGCGATACGACAAACCGCAATCGCGATAGGCTACAATGCCACCTTTATCAAAGTCGGAAACGTAATGGTACGCATTTGTCCTCCTTACACGAGGCATCACAACAACGTTTCACCAGGCAACGCCGGTCAACTGCTGTTTGCGTATGAGAAGTCGGTTGGAAACTTTCCTCATGTCAGCACGTTGTAGGTGACGCCACCGGCGCCAACCTCGTGTCAATGCTCTGAAAAACTAATCATTTGCATATCACAGCATATTCTTCCTGTCGGCTAAATTTGGCGTCTGTAGCACGTCATCTTCGTGGTGTAGCAATTTTAATGGCCAGTAGTGTACTAGTTCTCGGCTGTGTGAATATTCTGGCTTGTGATAACGTCAAGTTTAAGTTTGCATACGAACTTGCTTAGACATTCACTTTTGCTACTATGTCACTCTCGACATTACCCTCACCTTGAAACAACACCTGAAAATATTATCAGAAAAAATCAAAATAAGAACTAACCTGATCTGTTCTTGCCAGTACATCAGGGGGTGCTATCGCCGATACCTTTGAGAACTAGCACAATAGTCCTCGTACAATCAACCGCAGAATACTGTGCTTCTGTCTGGATACGCAGCTAAATCAGGCGATGCGAACCATGACCAGAACTATTAGAACAACTCTGCTCAAGTGGCTACCATTACTTAGTAATATTGCACCTCCCCAAACTAGACGACTGGCAGCCCTCAAATTACAGTTGGAAAAATGTAATGCTCTCCCTTCCCATTCAAGCCGATGCAGGTTTCCTTGAACTACAGCAACCGATACTGAAGTCAAGACATCCACCAGTAGCAGTCGTCAACCAACTCATCAATTTCATCATCGATGATCACCCGGGCATCAATTTGGAAAGATAAGAATGTTGCGAACTCTCGCCTCGTGACAGAGTCATCTTTGAAGGTACCAGGATTTTCCCTTACCAGATGACAGCGGTGCAACATCTACAGGATTTGCACAAACCATGTTATCTGCAACAACAACCTGGCTCAATTAGGAGCTACAAAATACCCCCGATGCGACTGATGTGGAGCCGAAAGCAAACATGACCCTGGTTTGCGCCCATACATCCTTCACGGGTGCGTTACAAAACATCCAGAATCTCACCACCGAAGCACTGGAATGGCGTTTGTGATACAAAAAGTGCAATGAACAAATTACATACCTGTTTCTACCTGAGCACTTGAGTCCCATAGTGCTCAGAGCCATTTTTTATACCTGTTTCTTTATGTTTTCAATGGTTATTGTGATTTTTAATTTATTTGTCGCAGTGTTCATTGTGGATGAATTTTACGGAGGATTTCACTGTCTGCGAGAGGGAGAGTTGGTTGCAGTTTCGTTAGGAGACGGTGTGAAAAGTGTGCAAGTGTAGGGCTGATAAGCTGTGTTGAAGTAGGAGTAGAAACATTCCAGGACAGGCAATTAGAAGGGAAGCAGTTGAGTTGTTGGAGTCGAAAATGTGAATAGTACAGGAAAAACGAAGGTGCTCACTGTGAGCTTATACAGGTCGGAATTTAAGGAACTGATAAAGGATACATATGGAGGAAATTAAACGGATGCAGAAAGCAAGAAATAGTACATAGCGTTCAAGGATTTGGAGGGAGTGAAGCTTTGGCGGTGTGGATATTTAGGTAAAACTGGCATGGGAGAGGAGAGTGCGGATCAAGATTTTATATGGAAATACGATACGGATGGGGGCAGTTTCTTGCTCTACTAGTTATTAGTTTTAGTCTGTTCTGGGCTTTTCATTGGATGGTTAGCAGGTGAGGTTTTCACATTATTAGCCGTCGAGCATTAGTCTTGAGATAGTTTAGTGTATTACTTAATTGAATAGGAAGGTCATAAATGGTTAGGAAAAAGTTATGTAAACTATATATATTTGCTGGCAACCAGTTTTTAATCAGAAATTACTCAATGGAATAGAGGGAGTTGTTCAGCGGAAACGATTTTAAATTAGATTTAAAACTTGCTTCGCTACCTGTCAGACTTTTATGTTATTGGGCAAATGATCGAAGATATTTGTTGTCGCACAGTGAACTCCTTTCTGAGCCACTGACGGCTTTAACAATGGGCAATAAAGGTCAGTTTTCCCTCTGGTTTGTAGGTATGAACATCACTGTTCTTCTCAAATTGTGATGGATTATTTACGACGAACTGCATTAGCGACTACAGGAATTGTGATGGCGCAATTAAAATGCACAGCTCCTTGAAGAGATACCTACGTAACGTCTGTTGGTGAATGCCACATATTCGAAACGAAATGTGGGCATATACTAAATATGTCAGGAGGTTGATACTTTTGTTTCCAAGATTAGCAAATATAAGAGGGACAAAAGTAGCTGAACTTAACTGCTTGAGAAGCTCAGTAATACACTTCTTTCGGCCGGCCGATGTGGCCGAGCGGTTCTAGGCGCTACAGTCTGGAACCGTGCGACCGTTCCGGTTGCAGGTTCGAATGCTGCCTCGGGCATGGATGTGTGTGACGTCCTTAGGTTAGTTAGGTTTAAGTAGTTCTAAGTTTTAGGGGACTGATGACCTCAGCAGTTAAGTCCCATAGTGCTCAGAGCCATTTGAACCATTTGAACTCATCTTCCAGTTCCAGTTTTCATCAATATGTACACACAAAAAATTGGAGAATTCTAACCTACTTACCGGCTTCTGCTCATGTGCTACATCAACTTTTGCTACGAGTCTATTTCTTGTACAGAACTGAACGTAGTGCGTTTTTTTCAAAATTTATGGTGAGTCCATCTTAAAACAGCCACTTAATAATTCTTTGGAAAACATCTTTTACCAACTCTCCTGTGGCTTTCTCTCTAATGGGATTTATTATGACAGTGGTATCATCTGCAAAAAGTACCAATTTTGTTGTTGAATGTTAAGTGGAAGGTCATTGACATATCTAAGGAATAGGAGTGGGGGCGAACTTACACCGTTTGGGGCTTCATTTGTGATTTTTTCCCTAGTCACTAAAACTTTCTATCTTTCCGACAGCATCTGAATTAGTCAGTACAACCTTTTGCATTCTGTTTGTCAAGTACACTACTGGCCATTAAAATTGCTACACCACGAAGATGACGTGCTACAGACGCCAAATTTAACCGACAGGAAGAAGATGCTGTGATATGCAAATGATTAGCTTTTCAGAACATTCACATAAGGTTGGCGCCGGTGGCGGCACCTATAACGTGCTGAAATGAGGAAAGTTTCCAACCGATTTCTCATACACAAACAGCAGTTGACCGGCGTTGTCTGGTGAATTGTTGTTGTGATGCCTCGTGTAAGGAGGAGAAATGCGTACCATCACGTTTCGACTTTGATAAAGGTCGGATTGTAACCTATCGCGATTGCGGTTTATCATATCGCGACATAGCTGCTCGCGTTGGTCGAGAGCCAATGACCGTTGGCAGAATATGGAATTGGTGGGTTCAGGAGGGTAATACGGAACGCCGTGCTGGATCCCAACGGCCTCGTATCACTAGCAGTCGAGATGACAGGCATCATATCCACATGGCTGTAACGGATCGTACAGCCACATCTCGATCCCTGAGTCAACAGATGGAGACCTTTGCACGACAACAGCCATCTGCATGAACAGTTCGACGATGTTTGCAGCAGCATGGATTATCAGCTAGGAGACCATGGCTGTGGTTACCCTTGACACTGCATCACAGACAGGAGCGCCTGCGATGGTGTACTCAATGACGAACCTGGGTGCACGAATGGCAAAACGTCATTTTTTCGTATGAATCCAGGTTCTGTTTACAGCATCATGATGGTCTCATCCGTGTTTGGCGACATCGCGGTGAACGCACATTGGAAGCGTGTATTCGTCATCGGCTCACTGGCGTATCTCCCGGTGTGATAATATGGGGTGCCATTGGTTACACGTCTCGGTCACCTCTTGTTCGCATTGACGGCACTTTGAACAGTGGACGTTACATTTCAGATGTGTTACGACCCGTGGCTCTACCCTTCATTCGATCCCTGCGAGACCCTACATTTCAGCAGGATAATGCACGACTGCATGTTGCAGATCCTGTATGGGCCTTTCTGGATACAGGAAATGTTCGACTGCTGCCCTGGCCAGCACATTCTCCAGATCTCTCACCAATTGAAAACGTCTGGTGAATGGTGGCCGAGCAACTGGCTCGTCACAATACGCCAGTCACTACCCTGGACGAAC
Organism: Schistocerca piceifrons; assembly: GCF_021461385.2. Classification (NCBI taxonomy): domain Eukaryota; kingdom Metazoa; phylum Arthropoda; class Insecta; order Orthoptera; family Acrididae; genus Schistocerca; species Schistocerca piceifrons. Next base: position 267,808,230 of record NC_060149.1, read on the forward strand.
TGTGGTATCGTGTTGAAGCTGCATGTGCAGCTGTACCTGTACACGCCATCCAAGCTCTGTTTGACTCAATGCCCAGGCGTATCAAGGCCATTATTACGGCCAGAGGTGGTTGTTCTGGGTATTGATTTCTCAGGATCTATGTACCCAAATTGCGTGAAAATATAATCACATGTAGTTCTAGTATAATATATTTGTCCAAAGAATACCCGTTTATCGTCTGTATTTCTTCTTGGTGTAGCAGTTTTAATGGCCAGTAGTGTATGATTCAAACAAGCTGTACATAAAGCCAAGAACTGCATAAAACTTAAGTTTTTCCCAGAGAGTATCATGATGTACACTATCAAACGCCTTGAAAAGATCACAAAAAATGCCAACAGGCGATGTATTTTTATTTAAAACTTGTGCTGTTTGACCAATGTATGTATAAATAGCATTCGCAGTCAGGCAACCCTTCTGGAATACAAGCTGTAATGTACTAAGCAAATTGTTTCCAGTTAAATGTGCAACTACTCTTGAAACATTACTTTTTCGAATACTTTGGAAAAAGATGTCAGTAGGGAAATTGAACGACAATTGTTTAAGTCTGTCTTGTCACCTTTCGTATGAAATAGTTTAATAATTGCATATTTTAACCTGTTTGGAAAAATTTCCTGTGCCAGTGACGCATAGCAGATGACACTAATGACATTACTTGATGATTTTTTAATGTCTTAGAACGTGTCCCATAAACCGATCCCTTTTTTTTGTCAAGTTGTGCCACAAATTTTTTTTTCTCCTAAATTCTGTTCAGTATTCATTAGTGACGTGACCTATCCAACTAATTTTCAACATTCTTTTATAGCATCACAATCCAAAAACTTCTATCCTCCTTTCATCTGAATGGTTTATCGTCTACGTTTCACTTCCACACAAGGCTACACGCCAGAGAAATATCTTCAGAAAAGACTTACTAACACTTAAATTTTTATTCGATGTTAGCAAATTTCCCTTCTTCGGAAATACTTCTCTTGCCATTGCCAGTCTACATTTTATATCTTATTTACTTTCGCCATTATCGGTTCCAAATAGCAAAACTTATCTACTACTGTTAGTGTCTCATTTCCTAGTCTAATTCCCTAAGCATTGCCTAATTTAAATAGACTAAATTCCATTACCCTTGCTTTGCTTTTGTTGATGTTCATCTCATATCCTCGTTTC